>NC_060119.1:605337155-605969238 GCF_021461395.2 Schistocerca americana | reverse complement strand
TAAAGGAAACAAAAGAAAAATTCGGAGTAGGTATTAAAATTCATGCAGAAGAAGTAAAAACTTTGAGGTTCGCCGATGACATTGTAATTCTGTCAGAGACAGCAAAGGACTTGGAAGAGCAGTTGAACGGAATGGACAGTGTCTTGAAAGGAGGATATAAGATGAACATCAACAAAAGCAAAACGAGGATAATGGAATGTAGTCGAATTAAGTCTAGTGATGCTGAGGGGATTAGATTAGGAAATGAGACACTTAAAGTAGTAAAGGAGTTTTGCTATTTAGGGATGGTCGAAGTAGAGAGGATATAAAATGTAGACCGGCAATGGCAAAGAAATCGTTTCTGAAGAAGAGAAATTTGTTAACATCGAGTATAGATTTTAGTGTCAGGAAGTCGTTTCTGAAAGTATTTGTATGGAGTGTAGCCATGTATGGAAGTGAAACATGGACGATAACCAGTTTGGACAAGAAGAGAATAGAAGCTTTCGAAATGTGGTGCTACAGAAGAATGCTGAAGATAAGGTGGGTAGATCACGTAACTAATGAAGAGGTATTGAATAGGATTGGGGAGAAGAGAAGTTTGTGGCACAACTTGACTAGAAGAAGGGATCGGTTGGTAGGACATGTTTTGAGGCATCAAGGGATCACAAATTTAGCATTGGAGGGCAGCGTGGAGGGTAAAAATCGTAGAGGGAGACCAAGAGATGAATACACTAAGCAGATTCAGAAGGATGTAGGTTGCAGTGGGTACTGGGAGATGAAGAAGCTTGCACAGGATAGAGTAGCATGGAGAGCTGCATCAAACCAGTCTCAGGACTGAAGACCACAACAACAACAACATGTCAATAAATTTGAGTTTAATAATGAGGTAGACTCCACGATCAATAGTGAAACTCACAGCCACGATAGTATAGTTTGGCACACGAAAAACCGGCCCCCAGTACAGACTGCTTGCCAATTAAGCAAGAAATGTTGCCCACCACGAGCAGATACAACAGCAAACAGACAAACATGTAAGAATTAGATAGTAAAGAAATAACAAATAACCTAATGCAGAGGTCTATATTTATTGAATTGGTCTTGTCTTTTACATTGTATTAGGTGCTGAAAATGATCTCCTTTTTCTTCAATACACTTTTGAGAGGGCCCTAATATGATAATATACACTTTGCGCAACTCTGCCTCATCAGTTTTCAAAATTTCATTACTGTACTGATTTTGTTCTTCAGGTCTCCTAACGTTACTGAGTTATTTGCATACACTTTTCCTTTAGATTGTCCCACAGATAAAAGTGAGAAGTGGTTAGGTACCGCGAATAAGCGGCCAAACTCCTTAACTGACAGTCGTTTCTTCTGTGAATCTTTCATGAATTCGAGAGATTGACTCACGTGAAGTGTGACAGATCGCCCCATCCACTATACGTACGTTCATGGAGGGTCAATGTGCGTAAAATTCCACTAAGATTCACATACACACAGCAGTGCTTACTGTGGTTTCAAAAAATATGGCGCCATCAATTTAACTTGTTGACACAGCACCCCACGTTTCCCTTTTTTTTCACCGTGAAGAGGTTCCTCATTAATAGTATAGGGATTGTTTATTGACCAGTATCTGCTGTTCTGGGAATTCACATGTCCTGTCAGATGGACACAGGCTTCATCACTCATAAGATTCAGCAGCGGATCCAACATTCCACATTCAGTTGTTTGACATAGCCAAATACAGTAATTCACACGTTTTACCTTATCTTCCTCCGCCTCTAAATTTTTATTCTTTGGTGCTTTCTGGAAGTTTTACGTTTTTGAATATCTACGCATTTCTTCTGCCGCTATTAAAGCCATTACAATGTAACGTCGTTGGCGCATGCAAAATCCTGCGGAACAGGTATTCCCTGAAGTTGTTTTAATGCACATACCTGATATTAGTAAATGTGAGTAAATTATTTTTCAAGACTTTCCGAAGTAAAAAAAATTTCTCATCGAAATAATAACACTACATTTTGCTTGTTTGTGTATAAAATTTGATTCAATTGCTCTGCAGAAAGTTGGTCTTCTCTAACTATATTTACCTTACTGCATTTTCTTATACGCACCTCCGCCCTTTAAATACCTTACGCACCATAATATTGCAAAAATAAAACTACACAATTATACATCAGCCTTTTTATGGCTTATTTCGTTTTGGAGAGTTGGCAAGACTGCCAGGTAGCGGTAGTATAGTAGGCTGTATGCCTGCGTCCAGAGTGACAGCACTATAAACAAACCTTCTGTTGTACCACTCGCGAACTGGAACTTGGCGCGCTGTGAGTGGCCCTTGCGGTGAGGGGGAGAGCGAGGGTTTCGTGCGGGGCGAAGTAAGGTGTGCGATATGGAACATCAAGTAGGCACCACGAACCACTGTTTTCGATTTTCCACGAAACAGTAATGTGCACGATGGAGGTAATGATTAGTTAAATACTTCATGTTATCGAAACGGAGAGTTTCAATCGACACGTCAGATAACCGCCCCACCATTCATTTTAGAAACAATCGCGAAGATAATAGCGCAACAATACACTCCTCAGCGACTGCACAGCTCAGCGACAATACAGTCTAACTCCAGCGAATAGTACGCAGTACAGTTGTCAAAGCCGGCCGCGGTGGTCTCGCGGTTCTAGGCGCGCAGTCCGGAGCCGCGCGACTGCTACGGTCGCAGGTTCGAATCCTGCCTCGGGCATGGATGTGTGTGATGTCCTTAGGTTAGTTAGGTTTAAGTAGTTCTAAGTTCTAGGGGACTGATGACCACAGCTGTTAAGTCCCATAGTGCTCAGAGCCAGCCACAGTTGTCAAAGTAAGGCATGGCGCGAAGTCTCCGATCGCTGCTGGGTGCTACCAATCAGATGTAGGAAGTCGACGCCCCAAGTTACGCTTAGTACGCTCTGTGTGACGATGCTACGCCAGAAGCGTAACTGTTAAGTGCTACAAGAAACCATGTGCACCGATTCGGATGAAGGGACCGTCTGTAGTGTGAAAGTGGAAAGGAAGTAGACCTTAATTGTACTATACGGCCCCAAGCGACAGACGTCTTATTACTGCAGTTGAGGAGCATGGGACGTAGTGGACTGTTGTGAGACGAAAACGCTTCTGACAACAATGGAGCGCCAATGAGAAGCGGTTCTACAACTGTGCATAGCTTTTCCACAACAGAAAGACAAAACCAGACAAGAATTTCAGTTTATTATTTTTTATACAAACTGTATTGTATGTTTTTATACTTCGGATCTGTTACCACCTTAGAACGAGGCATCATGAACCTGGCCAGAGCGGCACAAGTGCACCATAGCTACTTGCTGTGGCGATTTGTGGCTGAAAAAATTCGTAAGGCAGTCAGTCAGCCTGAGTAGTTACAACTGTGACTGAGTAAATAAGAGAATTTGTAATAGATAAAAACCACTAAAAACTTTTTTCTATTGCCCAAATAAAAGAACATGGACTCTTTTTGTTGTCATCAATATAAGAAGCTTCAGGAGATCCAAAAATTAAATAGATAGAATATCACGAAGAAGAAATTGTAAGAAGTGGTGTTAAATTAAATGTTCTTATGAGTTGAAAGATATGAACTGCAAATAGAATCTTCTAATAGATTGCAAAAGTGCAGGAAAACAGTAATTCTTTTCTAATGAGGGCGTTTGAAAGGAAAGATTTAGTGTGGCATGCTCAGTAAGCAAGTCTCAGTTACCCAGAGATAACGACCAAGGAAAATACCAGCAACCATTTGTAATTAAAAAAATTAAAATTATTTTACCAACGCACATGTAATTAACTTCGAAAGCTAAAGCCACTTGAGAACAAGCATAATGGACGCTTTTGACCTGAATGGGTAGGAAAGTTTTCAGTTTGATATATTCCACTGAAAGTACAGTTGCAAGATCTACACACACACACACACGTACACATATTCAGAACTTGATTGGCCCGAGTGAAGTACGCATACACTCGCTTTAACGGTCAGCTTTTCAGTAGCGAAGCCCAGCCGAGTCACATTGAGGGATTACGACAGGGAACGTGAGTCGGCAGCCACTACGTGGTAAACTTAGAGCAATATAGTCTATAGTAGGCAGTATAATCCAGCCCCTATTGAGAACACTCCACACGCCACTGTTACACGATCTTCGCGTGCAGTTCGATCGCCGATGGAATGAAGAGGAGGACGAGTTCAACTGGCAGACGTTGCAGTCGTACGAAATACGCTTCGATCGCATCACGCTTCCTGCGCCCGTTTTCTACCTTATTCTTCTCTTCGCTGTCCAATGATTTGGATGTTTTTGCTTACTGCCGTTAAGTTAAGAAAATAGGTAAAATTCATCTAAATATTCTGTTTATGAGAAGGTTGTGCGGAAATTTAGACTGTTAATAAAACAATGGAGTAGTTGAAGCAAATTTATTAGAAATACAACTACACCTTTGTATTAGTTCTCCCCGTAGTCATCATTCAGATTTTTTGCATTTCACGTATCTTATGTAGGAAGGCAGAAACCATCTCTCTGGCTGCAGAAAGTTTTTTTTTTTTTTTTTATTGAAACGACGACTGATTTCACGTCAATTTAGGCACGTCCTCAGGTGACCTGAACAAGTTTTAGAAAGGAAGTATTTCACAAGTTTTTTACACTGCCATAGTAAATATTGTTATATGGATTAGTATAGCCCTGTACATTACGTATTTACATAAATTGTGTATACAACACTAATTTACGCTTCCTGAAGCCTCCCTCGTCGTTCACGTCACTGACAAATTAAAACCCACTAGAAGCATTCGTCTAAGTGTTAAAAATGGGGTGTGCCCAAAAACAACATGAAACGAGTATTTAGGGAGGAGAGAATAAAATAGGCTCTGCAAAGTGAGCGAAAATATATATCAAACACTAATAAAAACATAATACAAGGTATATCAGAAAGAATCATCCGATTTGGCACGTCTATATTTCTGAAACTAATAATCATATACGATGAATTTTGTTTTTTGACGAACGGGAAACTCAAAAAGATGTTTTTCTTGCCTTTTCATAGGTGTTCAATATGCCCCCCTTGGGATACACGGCATATGTCTGTCTGGTATTCAAATTGTTACCACACTGCAGCGTGCATGTCTGAGTTACAGCTTCCACAGCTGCTGTTATGCGATGTCTCAGATTCATTGTTGTTGGTAACGGAGAGACATAAACAGAGAGTCTTTTATAAACCCCCATCACATACAGTCAGGTCTGATGACCTTGGAGGCGAGTAATGTAAGGATGAATCATTTGGTCCAGTGCAACCGATCCATCGATCAATAATACTTTGATTTAAAAATTCCCGCACTTGCAGATGCCAGACGCTGTAGCGAGCCTCCTGAGAGCTCACAACATACTACTTTATGTTCGTTACCATTTAATAATAGGATCGGAACATATGCGGCCCTGCGTGCCGCCCCACAATGTCAGTATTGGCTCTTGAGCAAAGTTAATGACCACAGGTTAAAAATGTACATTCTTTATTTTCCGATCGTTTGTCTTATTTCCTGGGCGTCAGAGTCGACAGATTTCTCCTCATTCGTTTTGTATCAGTGGTATGAAGGATGAGATAAATAATTTTGTTGGAAGCAGTTGACATTTCAAGTAGCATAGAACGCCAAATGCATTATATTATACACACTGATCCATCAGGAGTGGTAAACGTTTTGCTGAAACTTTGCACATCAAAACGAAGGTTGTGGATGTCGTGAATATGCAGTAAACTGAGTACGCAACATGTAAGCGAGATTCTGTAAAATAAGGTGAGGCGCCCTGGGTTTTGGAAACGAGCGAGGAGGGTCAGCGGCTAAGAGACTGGTCCCGTAGTCCACAGCTGAAAACAGATGTTTACGTGGCCAAACTGATTGAGATTCCCCAACCAGACGAATGCTGCGATGGTTCCTTAGACAATTTGAAGGTCGAATTTTTGCTGCATCTTTTGCAACTGAGAGATCAACACCAAACCCTTTCTTCCTCCACTCTTAGGTTTTGATGTACTGCGTGCAACCATGTTGAAGTTTGGAGCTGCATTCGACATCAGCTAATGTTCCTATAGAAGTATAAGAAATTAGTGCGTGAATATTCAGTAAAAATGCCTTCCGGTAAAGTTTGACAACCATTACGCAGTATGGACAACTGAATGTTGAAGATGAAAGAGCAAAATGAAATATGAAAGCAGTATAGCTAAAATTTGTCCCTCACACTAGTAAGATTTGGAAATCAACAGCACAACAAAAAGTGTTTGAACCCTGAACTTTTGGTGAATTAAATGTTTGCAAACAGGGCGTTCCCTGTATAGACAAGAGTCAAAAATGGTGGAAATTTGTGGTAAAGTCTTATGGGACCAAACTGCTGAAGTCATCGGTCCCTCAGCTTACACACTATTTAACCTAACATAAACTAATTTACACTAAGGACGATAAACACATCCATGCCCGAGGGAGGACTCGAACCTCCGACGGGGGGAAGCCGCACGGACCGTGACAAGACGCCCGAGACCACGCGGCTACACCGCGCGGCAGGCGAGAGTCAATTGTCCTTTGTGCTGAGCTGTTGAAAGTGGGCAACTTCGAAGAGTCGCAACCAGATGTGGCTTACATAGACTGTTTAAATCGCTAAAGGGTCCCAGCGATTCATCTTTGGAAATATCGTGCTCTATCTGTGCACACATTACGTACGAAATAAAACATTTTAGTTATCTTCATTTGCGTAAACATATTATTACTTCCATAGTCACCATGATTTGGTTCAAATGGCTCTGAGCACTATGGGACTTAACTTCTGAGGTCATCAGTCCCCTAGAACTTAGAACTACTTAAACGTAACTAACCTAAGGACATCACACACATCCATGCCCGAAGCTGGAGAAAAGTGTGTGCATAGTTTGACCCGCACAGCCTGACTCTTGAGCAAAAACGTGTGTCGCGACTTCACTCGAAAGAAAAAGCGGAAAATTTTTCTTGGAAAAAATCATCAAGGGTGGTGAGGTTTGGTATTGTCAATACGAAACTACCACAAAATTACAAACTGCGGAATGGATCTCTGGTGGTTTGCCAAGATCAAAGGCGGAGTAAATGCGACGCACAACTTGAAAGAAGGACTTTTCTGACAGCTTAACGTGTCATACAGCCAAGTGGAGGGAGACTATGCAGAACAGCTGACGGTCGAAACCATCATCGTAACTTTTCTCTATGTTTTATTAATTCAAAAAATGGTTCAAATGGCTCTGAGCACTATGGGACTTAACTTAAGAGGTCGTCAGTCCCCTATAACTTAGAACTCCTTAAACCTAACAAACCTAAGGACATCACACACATCCATGCCCGTGGCAGGATTCGAACCTGCGACCGTAGCGGTCGCGTGGTTCCAGACTGTAGCGTCTAGAACCGCTCGGCCACTCCGTCCGGCTTTATTAATTCAGCATCGAAACTTTTTGAACTGGCAGAGTAGGTGTATCTTTAAAGGCTGAAGATTCGGCTGTCACGCGTGACTCAAAGTCTAAGGAAGGTTCTTAGCTACTGCTATTTCGGGCTGCTACGAGTCAAGTATGAACAACTGTTTAGTGTACATTATATATGACTGTGTAGTACAGGGGTCTGTAATTAAAGTGTGTAGAGTGTAGTGCGTTTCTGTCGATGACGGCCATTATGGAGAAGAGGGAAATGGTGAACATGGTGCCTGCTCTCCGACAGGACCCAAACGGCTGCCTAGATTAACCACTACAATCGATAGACGGGTTACCATTCACCTCACTCCCTAATGTTTATAGAGGGATCTGGAATTTAAAGCATTTCGCAGAAACAGGGGGAAAGTCCCCTACTACTCGAATACTGTACCTGCGATAAATCACTGGAAACAGTAAGAACCACGAAATATTTAGGAGTAACTGATCGGAGCAAATTAAAGTGGAACGATTACATAAAACTAGCTGTACCAAAAACCAGATGCCGGGCTGAGGTTCATCAGTAAAACCTTAAGGAACTGTAATTTACAATATAAGCTGCTTACAGTTACCTAATTCAGAAATCGGAATATGCGTTCAGTGTAGGCTCAAAATATTCTTCTATGTTAAGTTTGCAGTGACAAAAATTTCTAGGTCGTCAGGGCTCCACTGCGTTAATATGGCAGATGGCAACTCTTGCTTGTGCCTGTCAGCATGGGTAGGTTTCCGACTAACTGTGTATTCCACGATTCCATCAGTCCTTCTGTAGATCACTGCATCCAAATAAAAGGAAGTTTCTTATCACTTTCAATCGCTGTCAATAAACTTAATGCTAGAATGAAGAAAATTAAAACATTCGAGAAACCGGTTCACGGGATCTACTCCACGTGTCCAGATCATAAACGTATTTTCAAAAACAGGTAGGTTTCAAAGTTGTATTCCTTGGTGCACAAAGCAAAAGTCCTTCAGGAACAAGTTTGCAAGTGAGGTGAGAATGTGCTTCCCACAACCAGTCAATAGTACTGTTCCTTTTGTTCTTTATTGTTGTTTCATCCCCCTCGCGCCGTATGGCCGAAAGGTGAGCTCTCTGCGGTTTAAACATTCCACTCTTCTTTCAAATAATTTGAAAATACTTAGATCAGTACATATAAAAAGATGAAACAGTTACATTTGATTTTACAGTTATTAAATAGATGATTTTCGCGAATGATATTCAAAAATATCACAGCTGACGTTTTTTTCTCGTTTTCAAAGGAGAAGGATCTCAGAAGAAGCTCTGCACGTTCACGGAAATTGATAGGTGGATTGAATTGCAGGGAGAAGGGAAGAAGATGCATGGGGGAGGAGACCTCGTGTGTCGTACGCTACTAGGAGAGGTTTGTTTCTTTGGAAGAAGATGTGATGTTTTTGCAAGTGTAGTTGTATTTGGATGCGTCGGTATATGCGCGGCAGCGTAAGACGTATCGAAATTAGAGAGGAAACGATGCGGTTGTTGGACAAGAATTTCCTTTTAGTGTAGGATACACAGGGGTGTTTATTTATGTGCGAAGTGGAGCGAGAGTTTGAGAAGACTGTAAGGAATCTACCTTGGAGGGAGGTAAATATATCCAGAAAGGGAGCCAGAGTGCATGGTATTCCAGGATTTGGAGGGTGTAATACAACTTGGGTAACACTGATATCCCAGAAACACTACCATAGAGGAGGATAGTTCGGATTAGTGTTTTTAACATGGGAAGGGTAGTGGAGGGTTTCGAACTCTACGGGTGGCCGTTTAAAAGTTTTAGTCTACTATAGGCTTTTGCTGCAAGGCTTTCCATACTACAAGGTGGGAAAAATTGAACTGGCCAGGAAAAGACTACTATTTTATGCACCTTAAGGTGTCATCTTTTAAAGTCTTGTTTCATAGAGAGAGAAACGTTTCTCCTGCTGTTTCTACTTCTGTTTCCAGAGTCAGGAAGTTGGACTTTACGGTAGACAACCAGTGCATTGCGTTAAGGCTAAAACTGACACAGCATCTGCTGCATGCATCTTATTCTTTCAATGGCCTATACAATGCTCATAAAAAAATAAAATAAAAAACTAGAGACGACGCGCCTACGCGGAGTGTATGAACAGTAAATCTAACTGCGACAAGGATGCTGTTGGAGGCAGTAAACTGGCCATTTTCCAGTAAGGTCGAGAGGGAATCTCTGTCTAGAAATGTGTAGTTTTCAGCGCTTTGGGCCTTCGAAATTTGAGATGGAGTCCAATCTTCTAATTGCGTTTGCTATCCTGATTAGTTATGCAACTCATTCATCATCAGTGTAATGAGGACGTAGGGACTGCGCCTGTAGAACGCCTAATATGTTGAGCAGGAACCTGATCATTTTTCAACACGCAGCCTATTTTAGGAAATGTGCAGGAGTGCTGTTTATTAGGCGCAGTCCATGCATTCACTTAACACTGTTGGTTACTAGGTTGAGTAACTATTTGAGTAAAAATCCAAAGAAGCTTTGACGCCGCCGTTGTCAATGCTAGAATCGTCAGAACCTGAACCACGCATTTCCAGCAGGTGTTCCCTCTTGTAAAATGCCGTCCGTACAGCATATCAGGCACTGTAGTTTATTTTTTTAATGTACCTTACGTAGCCCCGTCGTCTGTGGTTCGTATCACTTCGGCGAAACTGCATCAGTGATTTATTCGAGGACGTTTAAATATTGTCATCCTGATTTTACGATCCGGCGGCTAACCAGACAAGGCTGGCTATCCTGTCTTTAGTCTGATTTGATCCTGTTCTACGCGCTACAGTTTGGAACCGCGCGACCGCTACGGCCGCAAGTTCGAATCCAGCTTCGGGCATGGATGTGTGTGATGTCCTTAGGTTAGTTACGTTTAAGTAGTTCTAAGTTCTAGGGGACTGATGACATCAGAAGTTAAGTCCTATAGTGCTCAGAGCCATGTGAACCATTTTTGATCCTGTTCTCGATACCTTCCTATTTTCTCTTAATTTCTTCGTTTCTGCGTAACAGGTGGATTTAACTTCCCTCATAACCTGTTTCACAAATTCCAATGTCTACCCAACAACTTTCGTCATATTCATCTCCTTCCTGTACCATTCTAGGAAGTTCCACTAACCTCTGTCTCTTGTTGGTAGGCATTTCCTGCAGACTTTTTTTCTTTCCTATTCTTCATTTCGTACGTGATTTACGCAGTTAATTTTTAAAATTCTCCTGATGTACGGCAACTTTTGATATTTCTAGTTCCTTATTCCTTGTTTTTCTCGCGTTTCACATGCATTCTGTGCTGCGCTCGGGAAGATCTTCCTTAATACCACGTCGATGATTAACACATTAGCTGAAAGAAATTTTCTTCTCGTGCTTCAGTCGATCGATATTTCCTTTACTGTGGTCACCTTTCAAAGTCTTTTTTCATAGAGAGGAAAAAAATTCCTCATGCTGTTTCTACTTCTGAGTGTTTATAGCTGTGGGAAGTTGGTTTGTTTCTGTAGCGTTTTCCGTAACTTTCACTAACGCTTTAACTATCTTTAAACCATACTCTCTGCTAAATGGAACTTCTCTGACTACACTAGTAAAATTTGACAGGCGTGAGCCATTTGCACCAGTTGTTTATTTCCATGTAAACACGCACCTGATCCGTTTCGAAACATGCCAATATTCCTTGAAGTTGTGGCTTGTTTATCTGGATATGTGTGGAAAGTTCCTATGGGACCAAACTGCTGAGGTCATCGGTCCTTAGGTTTACACGCTACTTAATCTAACGTAAACTAACTTACGATAAGGACCACACGCAGACACACGCACCCATGCCCGAGGGAGGACTCGAAACTCCGACAGGAAAGCCGCGCGAACCGTGGCAAGGCGCGCGAGACCGCACGGCTACCCCGCGCAGCGCATGTTAATTCTCAATTGTTAGTAAAATTATATCAATCATCTTATTTTTATGTATCTGTGTGAAATTGAACAAATTACAGTTTACGTTTTTTTCGCTTAAATTTACTGAGGCACATTCGATGGCCTGAATTACAAACACATATTCACTTGAATGCAGTATTTCTAACTTACATTTTGTGCTATTTACTTCCAGGCTTCAAACAGTTCTGTTGTTTGCGCTTTCTAGCTCAAGTATGTTTTATTACTTACACGATGGTGTTATACGTGTATTGCTGCTTGCCGGTGAAGCTGTTCTTTTGCCTAGCCAAAGACATGAAGCAGACACAACACATCCACGCATAAACTCTGACTAAAGGTATCACATAAATATATTCTACAGTTTGCAACACTACGCAGAACAAACTTTATAATGTGGTGGGATCGAGAGAGCGCAGTTTGTGAGATGTGCTGACAAAAATTCTTAGTGGTTTAGCCAGAAGTATTTGGTTCAAATGGCTCTGAGCACTATGGGACTTAACATCTGAGGTCATCAGTCCCCTAGAACTTAGAACTACTTAAACCTAACTAACCTAAGGACATCACACACATCCATGCCCGAGGCAGGATTCGAACCTGCGAGCGTAGCGGTCGCGCGGTTCCAGACTGAAGCGCCTAGAACCGCTCGGCCATACCGGCCGCCGCCAGAAGTATTTCACCAGTATGGCAGCAAGAACACGTGTATAACATCAACACACATATACGTAATAAAGCAGAATTATCGAGCAAAACTGCTCGAAGAGCAGAAGTGTTTGTTGCATAGCGGTACGAGTATAACGGCAAAACACGTAAGTTAAAACAGTCGCTTTTAGGTGATAATGTGTATAGTGTTAGGGCACGAAAATGGTTCAGTAAATTAAACCCGAGTCGTGTCTAGCAAAAGGTCAGTTGTTTTTATTCATCTGCACCTGGACAGAATCTAAAACTAATAATTATAATAAAAATAGTAATTTTCTGGGAACAGTTTACTCCAAACAGTGAAGGCTTCCCTGATAATCATTTGTTCATAAATGATGCTTGAATACACATTTTTGAGCTGCAAGTTGGCAATGCGTGTGCAGCGTGATCCTTTGCACTCCATTTCGATGTTGCGTGCAGCCATCATCGAAGACTAGCGGCATGAGTCCATTTACGTTAATCTCTTGCCATTTCGTAAGACACGCGCGTCACTATAGCAGTCTAACCAAACCGCTGGTCAAGGATCAGCAATGGGTCTCGTCCCCTCAACGAACACGCCCGTCGAACTGCACATGCGTGGGAATGACCGGTGCGGAGGTGACGACTCGTGATTCGCCACGCACGTGTCCGGCGACTGGACAAAACCACGTGACTCGTGGACCAACTATAATAACTGCGGGAGTAGCATTCACCACTGCGGATTCTCTCTCTCTCTCTCTCTCTCTCTCTCTCTCTCTTTCTCCAACAGCTTCAACTCTTCATGGGCTGAGCGAGTGCCACAGTCATTTTCTGGCGTCTCCCCCAGAGTTAGATTTTCTGTAGGCGAATTCATGAACGTTTCTCCAGTAAGCTAACTGCCGGTAGATATCATTTCCTGATATACTCATTCTTTATCGTCCTTGTTGTAACGAGTGAGTCAGAGAGACTATTTTCTCGGAGGCAGAAATCCGTGGTAGTGTAACCAGAGTACAAAAAATGGGCACATAGGTACAGAGACCTCAAAATAAAACTCATCTGAAAAATGTTTGTAAGGCCAACTCGCTCAGCTACCGGGCGTTGCAATTTTGACGAAAGTTTCTGCAAAACCATTTCTCTAGTGAAATACGGCGTGGAGGTTTCGACAAAATCTCAAAGCCGCTTAGCTATGTAAGAAATATTTATAAACATTTCCCGGGTTAGTTTCTCTTTGGCCAATCTGTAACAACAATCAGTTGCTATACCATTTCACTCTCCCTTCTGTTAATGTTTACAAATGGCTCTGAGCACAATGGGACTTAATTCTGAGGTCATCAGTCCCCTAGAACTTAGAACTACTTAACCTAACTAGCCTAAGGACATCACATACATCCATGCCCGAGGCAGGATTCGAACCTGCGACCGCAGCGTTCGCGCGGTTCCAGACTGTAGCAGCTAGAACCGCTCGGCCACATCGGCCAGCGTTAATGTTTACAAATGTTTCACAGAATATCTAATGACAGGCTTTATCCCCACACTGCACTAGGTGATTTACAGGCTCGTTCGAGGTTGGAGCTCCTTAAAAACAGCGAAAGCCGAGCATAATAATCAAAGTTTAACTATTCTAAAACAGTTAGAATATCCTTGCAATATTTTCTGCCTCATTTTCATCATATTAATTGTGGAACTTTCAGTGCTTCATTGGAAATCACATCGCAGCGTTATGAATATCCTGTTCCCTCCTATCGATAGAGGTGCCACGCTGGTGTGGAATCCAGAAACAGACGGCCAAGCCACCGAGATGAAGTTTTTTAGGTGTTTGTTCAAATACTTTCGGTCGCAGACCGAGGAAGCTTTTCTTATAATGAATCTATTTTTATGTTCTTCTTAAAGATAGCTACAAGTCGGTAAATACAGAATATTTGACTGATATACAGAACGGATGAAAAGAGAACCTGAAATTGACACAAGCAGGTGAGAAAGTTTTGCATTTACTGTTGATTAGACTGCAAAACTGTCATCGCCCGAGCCCATTCCCACTCTTTGCTAGACCGTGAATTTACACGCTGAGGAAAGCCTGCAATAAATAATAAAGCGTTTGCGTAAAACTGATACACGACAAATGATAATGATATATGTCAGTAATCGTACAGACTCGAGTAACCGCCATGAAAGACTAAAGGTATTTACGCTCAGAATATGACACTTCGAATCGCTGATGATGTTTATCGCAATGCATAAAATCGTGAAGATTTTATATCTATACACAGTCGACCGTAATACTGAAAACCTCGCAAAATTTCAAAACTGCTTCAGTATAGCCAAAATGGGTGTAGGCTGGCTCTTCCGATAACGATTTTTATATCAAAATTTAAAAATTCCAAATGACGGATCCAGTACGACGAAAATAATCTGTAAGAAATTAATGAATCCTACAAAAAATGTTTTCTGTGTGTATTTTTAATTGTAATGGTAAACTTCATTACAAAACTGCACCTGTACTCTCTTTACTACAGAAAATGCATATTAGTAACAAAAATTGAAAGTCTTATAAGTCTTCTTGATCTTCTTACTGCTTATTGTTCTTCATCTTCATTTCTTTCTTCATCTTCTTCCTCACTGACATTTGTATCCTCTGCATCACGCGCAGCCTATGCTTCCTCTGCAGCAGGCACCAAGAGGGCAAAAGCTTCCAACGACAAAGTTTTCGCTTGGAGATGGTTTCTACAAAGAAGAAATATAGGGATCGGTTGTCGCCCGCAATTTCCATGACATCTCCTCCATATATTTCACGAGGGAAGACTTTCGAGCGAAGCGTTGTTGGTATTGTCTTATTAACTTGTTTGTTGATTCCTGCGCATCTTCCGACAGCTGACTTAGTGGGAAAAGTGTAGAATCAATAACGCCCGGTCCGTCGCACAAGAGTCTGTGGACGTCTATTGGCATATTGTTTCATGAGTAGCTTTGGAGATAATGCCTGACTGTTGCAATGACGTAGCGTCGAAAGTTTTCGACGTCAATTTCAATTTTCTCAGTGTAGATAAAGGCATTTTGCAACTGTTGCTTAACAAATGGCCCAAAGACGGTTTTAGGGCTAGTAGCTGGATTTTAAAATCGATTCGCAAAGATAATAGTACATACTTATGGACGGAATGAAAAGAAGGGCCGGCCGCTGTGGCGAGCGGTTTTAGGCGCTTCAGTCCGGAACCGCGCTACTGCTACGATCGCCCGGTTCGAATCCTGCCTCGGGCATGGATGTGTGTGATGTCCTTAGGTTAGTTAGGCTTAAGTAGTTCTAAGTCTAGGGGACTGATGACCTCAGATGTCAAGTCCCATAGCGCTCAGAGCCATTTGAACCATTTTTGAAAAAGAAGGGAGAATGTCGTGGAATCTAAAACTTATATTTTTGTTTTGCCCGTGTTTTATAATTTTCTTGCTTGCATTCCGGTAAGAAGTTAATTAGCAAATACCAGTTGTTAATAACGATTAAATGATGAAATAAGTGTTCGCAATTAAGTACATACCTTCTGAAATAGCCTCTATGTAACAAAAAATTCTGTCTGATTTCTCTGAACAAAAATATTTGATCCGAACGATCCCAGTACTTTTGCAGCCCGGCTAGCTCTGTGCTCGGCTCTCAAACGAAAGCCGCGTTGGACTTGAAATTCAACCTTTTGGAAGGAACGGCTGGCCGCTTCCAAGACCGAGATTCATTAGTCTTAACATCACTCTAGTCAACCTGTTAAACGAAACTTCTTAACTCCAAAGTTTTCTTTTTGATTTATGGTCACTTTTTTGGGATTCCGATCCAAAATGCGATGTAAAAATTATAGCGAGAACTCAAACACTATGGCATGAAAATGAGACGTCTCCATCGAGAGCAAACTCTAAAATTAGTATATTTCTTGTTGAAAAATAAATTTGGATCATGTGATAATAACCACTTCTTCTACAAATTAACTAATATGTAGAAGCAATTACAGCATTATATACGAATAATAGGGGAGAGAGGTATTGTCCCAGTAGGGAGGGAGCCCCGGTAGGTGAACTTTTTGCTTTAAGTTTTGTCAGTTGACATCCCAAGCGGTGCTTTTCGAATCAAATAAGTGAACTTACTGAGCGAGCAGTGCCAATATTGGAGAACACATTGCTATGTTTGTACCGTGCTGTTTATTTTGTGCCCTTCTGTTTCTTATTTCGATTATCTGTCCCAGGGGCGATCAAGGGGGGAGGGGTGCTAATTTGGTGGGGAGGGGGGGGGGGGGAGGGGAATGGAATATCGCTTAACAAAAGGAGAGTTGGGGCACTCTACCTATAAACTGGTAAAATTTGGCGTTGCTTAAAGTAGTTTTTGGTAACTGTTTTGAAGTTCAGGGTAAAAAATGTGTTTTAATAAATAATAAGACGCCTATTTCAAGTTAAATGATATTTATTGGTTGTGATAGTAAGCTATTTGCCACTCTTATTCTTTTGTTAAAATGTATTTGAAATACACGGTAATCTATATTGCTACATAATTATTTTAAAAAATGATTGAATCTGTTGGAGTAATATATTCGCTGATTTCTGAAGTCATTTTACCCAGTGTAATACGATACTCCGTGGCGGAGGGGGGGGGGGGGGGGGGGGGGGGGGCGGCTATAGCCCCCGTAACCTCCCCCCCCCCCCCCCTTGCCACCGTCCTTCATCTGTCCATATTGTACTTCGTCATATAGTCAGCTTTTACTGTCAGCGTGCATACTGAACTTTAATGCTGTTTATATTATTAATTACTTTATACGTGAAGACCTCGGCTGTAATCAATGGTAAGAGACACTCGACGAGAACCGTAGATATCCCGTGTGGTAAATGGCAGCTTTGTAAGGATGTGTGCATGTGAACAGTAGTAAGTCCCAAGAACATAGTTGCTAGCAGAAGAAACGTGTACGGTGTTCATGCCAGAAAAAGGCTTTTTTTTCGAACGAGCCGGCCGGTGTGGCCGTGCGGTTAAAGGCGCTTCAGTCTGGAACCGCGTGACCGCTACGGTCGCAGGTTCGAATCCTGCCTCGGGCATGGATGTGTGTGATGTCCTTAGGTTAGTTAGGCTCAAATGTCTCTGAGCACTATGGGACTTAACTGCTGTGGTCATCAGTCCCCTAGAACTTAGAACTACTTAAACCTAACTAACCTAAGGACATCACACACATCCATGCCCGAGGCAGGATTCGAACCTGCGACCGGTTAGTTAGGATTAATTAGTTCTAAGTTCTAGGCGACTAATGACCTCAGAAGTTAAGTCGCATAGTGCTCAGAGCCATTTGAACCAACCATTTTTTTAGAACGATTTGCGCAAATCTATGAACAATGTGGATAACTACGACTCTGATAAAGATGCTGAATATGGTTCTGAATGCACATGCGCTTCAGAAGTTGTTGCTATCCAGATAAATGGGAATAATTCTTTAGACAAGTAAACAATTCATTATTTCAAAAACTGATAACGCAAATTTTAGTATCATAAAGAGAAACAATGCGGACCATAAAAAATTGTATTTTTCGGAGTTAACTGGTAAGTCAACGGTATCTGATCTTGAGTGCACTTGGTTTGTAAGTAAGCAATGTTAAGTAACCATTGGCGTATTTTTAAGAGTAAAATTGTGGATAAAATTTACGATTTCAAATGTCTGTCGTTACTCTAGGAGTATTTGAGAACGATGGCTAATCTGAATGAAAAACATCACAATGGATTTACTTGTAGTATCTTTCTTATGAGTATTGATTGAAGCTTTACTGTGCAGTTTCTCATAACAGCCAAATTGTCTCTTGAAATTGTTTACAGTTGAGGTCTTCATATATTTGCAGAGCCTTAGGGCCCTCCACACGCAGCGACTCAAAAGCAACTCGTAGCCGACGTGAGTTGGTAACTAGTCGGCAGTGAACCACTTCCTGTGTAGTTTAATAGGTCACCGCACTCGGTGCAACTGCAGAGTGACTCCCCAGTCAATCGCTTACGTTGCCAACCAGTTTCCAGAGACTCGACGTCCGTGTTGCCGCGTCGAACACAGTTCTCTCTTGGTTTAATTTGAAGATGAACGAACAGGTTGTGAATATTAGCTTTGTAGGAAAGTCGAAAACCTCTCGTTTTTATGCAACTACAAGCTCCCAGGTGACAGCAGGAGAGATTCGACAGAAAAAACGGGGCGTGAAGTGGGTAAAGAATTTCATATTACATGTGTAGTGAGCTACACATCTATTGCTTGAAATAAAATTATCGGTACGCCAATGGAAACAAATGTTCAAAAATTGTAAATCATACAGCCAGCATTCTTTTGTGTGACTAGCAGCTTTTGTCAGTCTGTAAAATTAACGGTAGAAACGAACAGTGAAAGGTAACAAATCTCCGATACGTGTAACTAAATTCGTGTTGTCGTACAAATGTCGACGGTACACAAATCACCATCACCACATTTTCGTGTACATAAATCTCAAGATATTTGGGTTTTTTAAATCAAACTAACGGTGTGTTTTGGTGGAAGAAATCAGCTGCACCAAATGACTGTAACACTGTTTAGTCATTCTACAAATATCTATGAATTTATAATTTGACTGTTACAGTTCGTTGGCTGCCACATATAGCTTGCAGTTTATATTTCTTTGGCTCTTCGCATGAATCCAGAGTTCCTTCGTTTTCTTATTCGTGTGTGATAACAGAGAACCACGTCTCCCTCTGAGCGCGAATGTGTGCTCGACATGTCTAGAGTAACCAAAGGATGCTCGGTTGCGACGAACGTTCAAATGGCTCTGAGCACTATGGGACTTAACAACTGAGGTCATCAGTCCCCTAGAACTTAGAACTACTTAAACCCAACTAACTTAAGGACATCACACACATCCATGTCCGAGGCAGGATTCGAATGCGACGAACGATACTCTCCCTGTCCTCCATGCTCGCACACGGCAACTGCAGTTTCTCGTTTTTCAGTTGGCCCGCGTGCGGAACTGCGTTGCCAGCTAGTCGTCCTGTCCTTTACTTTTCAATCGCTCCGTGGGCGAAAGGCCAAAAAGGAGGCTTTTCGCACACGATGCTCAACGGGTAGCCGTGTTAAGATTGCGAAGGGGTAACAGAGGTCGCTGAATCACGATGTAGGGCATTGGATTCTTTTGATCTAAATACTTTTACCGATGGCGACTCCATTGATACAGATGGATCTGTGGAAAAATCAGACATCTCTGTTTAACAGTGGATTATTAACGAAGAGCGGACAGGGATGAAACAACAGACCCAGGAATGGAGGAGAATCAACACATAACAAAACGAGCAAACCGGTATGATGTGGTGTTGAAATTCTTTATACTCAATAACTCACCACCAATGAAGCTAAGGTCAAAAGTAGACCCAGCGGGAAACAGGAATCACAAGTTCTGATATCCACGACTGTGAAATTGAATTAAACCAGCTGGAAGAAAAAAGATAAGGACCCTCAACAAAGAAAATGTCATACCTGAAAATCATACTAAGGATCCGTTAAAACAGTCATCCAAGCGTGTAGTAATAAGAAAGTTAAGAAAGGTAAACAATATGAAATACTTGGGGATGTAACTTACCGCCATTACCCCACGGGAATCGGAAATTACGGTAGCTGCAGTAGATTCACTTTTTATATTTTTTTTTCATTGTTCATAAAAAGTGCCCTAATCTCTTGTCCTCAAACTCAGACGTACATTAATCAGTACCTAAATCCCATTATATTTTGATGATTAAATGAATAACTTGCTTAGCTCGAAAAATGAAAACCTTGCCTCATATGCGTCGAATTTTAGCAAAGTGGCGTAGAACGATACAGATGCACTAGCAGTGTCGCTTATGTTTATTACCTTTGCAGTTCAGCCGATTCCGTTGAAAATTTGCAGTATGACACCACCAGTTACTGGTGAATAAATTTTCATTTTTAAATATATTTTCATTGTAATAATCTACGCATTTTATTTAAATAAATCCAGTATGTAATGTAACATATTCTCAACCAATCACACATTGATGGAACATTTCTTTTTCCAACTGCAGAGTGTTTGCTGTTCTTTTCAAAATATACCAGTTTTTAACTGTTATTTAAGTATTATGTAATAACACCACACACTACATTAATTCTGAAAAAAAAATTTATTCTATTTTGCTATTTGATATACTTCTGCATCTGACCTATTGTCATTACACCATGGGATTAGAAATTCCTATAGGTATGGTAGATTAACTTTTGAATTCGTAGTTTCCTTAATGTAAAGTAGACCTGTGAAAATTAATTGGTGTAGACAGAACTATGTAAAAGTAAAAAGTAATAAGGTTGCTGTTAATTTCTCATAGTTAAATTCACAACTGCAGTATAAATTATTACTTAAGCTGTCGCCATTCCACATTCAGATAAATACGGCTAATTTTTTTAACTGCTATCCAAAATGTTTACTACACAGCATAAAAGATTTTTCTTTGTCGCTTAGTGGTAGATACTAAGAAACAGTAGCCGTAAATTAAATAACAAAGTGCCACCGTAGTACTCTTTTAAATGTCTTCATTATGGGAGCTTTACTTTATCCGTAGTATTGCATAATATTGCAAGACTTTTTTTGCGTTGTTTAGTTTGTTCTTTGTGCATGAAGATGGAACGACTTTTCTTCTTTTTAGCTCTATGGCGTACGAATAGCGAGTACTTGCTTGCGGTGACTTTGTGTGTGGGCATCTATGAGCGTGCGTAAACGTTTTCGCTGCGAGTACCATTTGTCTCGCTTCTCCGCTCAGCCACTGCCTGACATCGCCTCCACGTGCTGTGCATCACCAATACAATAAAAACTACTGCACGACTATATGATGCTATGCGTCCCTCTGCGAGCGCTACTCGTCCTGACGTCATCGCGTTGACAGTTTCTGGGAAAACGCCTAGCGGACGTCGAAATGGTAGTAATAATTGCAGCAATTAATTCCGCTTGTTGTCTTTCTTCTAATCTCCAGTTAGCTCTTATGGACCAGATACAAAACAGGCTAAGACTCAAGAACAAACACACATAGAAACTCTGCTGCACTATATATAAACGATATCAAGTATTTCGGCACCAGTGCTTTTGTCATGGAAAATATTGAAGAATACACGATTACAGCTGCAAAAGTGAAGAATAAAAAAAGGGGCGGCTGACTTGTTCTTTGTCCTGTTTCGCAATTTAGCGGTCCTGTTTCTCATCCTCGACTATTTCTGTCACTTTTTCAACGATCACAGGCAACTTTTATCCGAAAATAGATATAGGAATTCTATGTATTGTGTAGCCAAAAGTTTATTCATATAACCTTCTCTAGCTACGATGCAGCCTTGCAAGCGTACTTAGGGACAATCAAAACTAGTGTTGGCTGTCATCTTCGGAGGTAATATTACACTCAACTTGTTGTCACACCAGACGCCTTGCATCAATTCGCACAAATGCTCTGTGGACGACATGTGAGATGCTCATACTGGCCGAGAAGTAGGGGGACATGTCGAAGAGCGTACTGTGTGACGTGAGAAAAGTATGTACGAGCAATGTATTGCTGTAAAATGGATCTCCTTGACAGTGAGTGGATGGCAACGGAACGGGGCCAACGATGGTGCATTCTTTACTGTCCAGTGTTCCTTCCACAAACACTAAAGGCGAACAACATTTTTTCTTTAATTTTTTGACTGCCGTTAGGCCTGCTCTCTAGTCTTCTAAAGCCCTAAAGCAGTACTATACAGAACATCTAATAATTATGGTCTTATATTTCCAATTTCAGCAAGGATTAGCTCGCATAGGCAAATAATAAAACGAAAGAGAGAGAGAGATGAAAAAATGGCATACAAAACTATAGGAAGTTCTACTACCCTATCGGGAAATCAATAAAACTTTGTCCGTGTGGCACTTTTAGAATGTACATGTTCATCTCTGTCTGTATGAATATAATTGCTCCGCGACTCATATTTAAGTGTTTGGCAGATGGTGCACAGAACCACTTTCAGATTATTTCCCTACAGTTCCAATCTCGAACAGCATGTGGGAAAAATAAAACCCCAAATCTTTCCGCGTGAGCTCTGATTTCTCTTAGTTTATCACGACGGTGATTTTGCGCAGTGTAGGTAGTATTCAGCAAAATATTTTGGCATTCGGAGGAGAATGATGTCGAAATTTAGTGAAAAGACCTTGTCACCGTAAGCGACTTATCACATCCGTGATACTCTCTCCCCTATTCTCGATAGTACAAAACAAGCTTTTTTGAACTTTTCAGATGTTCTCCGTCTATCCTATCTGCTAAGGATCCCATCTCCAGAAGAGGATGGACAATCGGTATGTAGGCACACTTTTTAGCAGATTTGTTACACTTTCTAAGATCCGTACGAGGTGACTTTCCGATGTGAATGGAGAATCGAACGATACATAGACAATACTGAAAGGAATAGAAGAGTTCTGCATCATTTTTCTCATAAATTAATCTTCACGGAGTTACCGCCACAATTTTGTAGGTACGACAGGTCGCGAAAACATGAAACTATCTAATTCAAACGTGATTACATTGTAAAGATTTCATGAAGCTGTTTAACATAAAAGAAGCACGTTGGCCGCAAAATGCACGGAACGTTTCTGTCGTGAAACAAGCGAAAGAGGGTAGTGACCCTGGAAACAGCATACTTTCTCTGGGCTTGGATGGGCGGTGGTACTTTTCGAATGACGTTGAGCGAATGCTTTTCCTTGTATTTGACCATCACATGTATCTCTATTGATATCTGCCCGCAGTTGCCTCTTCAGTTGGTTTCTGAAAGTCGTGGCTCTAAACGAAGATCTTCAGCGTTAATTATTGACTAGACCGTTGGTAGAACAAAAAATAGGAAGATAGAAGAGGAACTGCAAACTGTCTGTACTTTCCGTTTTATATCCATTGTAAGGTCACTCTATGTGAACCATCTATTGTAATATTTACCTAGTGTCACCTATTAACTCAAAGAAGAATACCACATGATACAGTCAGTATATCTTACACATGTCAAACGCACATATTATGGAGGTATTCTAATCCCATTGGCATTGATATCGAGAGTCATCGAACAAATCCAAAATGACCTGTAGCTCCATTAACTGCATTGTCGCTGTCTAGTTAAGACCAACAAATAGAAAATCACTAAAAAACCGTTTTTCCTATGCTAAGGCAAAATTGTAGGAGGAGTGTGTGTCAGGTACCTGTCATTACGACATCGACTGAACGAAAAACAAGACACAAAGCAGTGGCGTGGGCGCCGGATGAGAGCATTGCTGGATGAGAAAAGGGAAATCAAAGTGCAGGGGAAGGAACTTGGCTCCATCATCTCTCTCAACATCCCAAGAAAAACTCAGAACTATGCAAAAAAGATTGGTGAAAACGCGTCTTTTTCGGCTGGATGAGCTAAGTTACTTTTTAAGGATTCTCGGGATATAATCTTGACTGACTTCTTACAGCAAGCCAGAATCATAACTCGACGGTCTTTGCTTCATTAATGGTTCTTCTAAAAAGGAAATTGTTTTAAAAACGACCAAGATCGATACTTAAGGGCTTTTTTCACCAGGACAACGGTCCAGCTCATAAAGCTGTAGCCACGGTGGCGAAAACTCATCTGTTGGAACCAGAAATAATTCCTCATCTACCTCATTGTTTTGATTGAGAGTCAGATCAGGTAGTTTCTCGGATTGATTTTATAGCCGTCGAAGAGGACTATTTTCAGAGACAAAGTTATTTTTCTGTAACTGTATTTACAGGGTGTTACAAAAAGGTACGGCTAAAGTTTCAGGAAACATTCCTCACACACAAAGAAAGAAAATATGTTATGTGGACATGTGTCCGGAAACGCTTACTTTCCATGTTAGAGCTCATTTTATTACTTCTCTTTAAATCACATTAATCATGGAATGGAAACACACAGCAACAGAACGTACCAGCGGGACTTAAAACACTTTGTTACAGGAAATGTTCAAAATGTCTTCCGTTAGCGAGGATACATGCATCCACCGTCCGTCGCATGGAATCCCTGATGCGCTGATGCAGCCCTGGAGAATGGCGTATTGTATCACAGCCGTCCACAATACGAGCACGAAGAGTCTCTACATTTGGCACCGGGGTTGCGTAGACAATAGCTTTCAAATGCCCCCATAAATGAAAGTCAAGAGCGTTGAGGTCAGGAGAGCGTGGAGGCCATGGAATTGGTGCGCCTCTACCAATCCATCGGTCACCGAATCTGTTGTTGAGAAGCGTACGAACACTTTGACTGAAATGTGCAGGAGCTCCATCGTGCATGAACCATATGTTGTGTCGTACTTGTAAAGGCACATGTTCTAGCAGCACAGGTAGAGTATCCCGTATGAAATCATGATAACGTGCTCCATTGAGCGTAGGTGGAAGAAACTAAAATGAGCTCTAACATGGAAATTAAGCGTTTCCGGACACATGTCCACATAACATCTTTTCTTTATTTGTGTGTGAGGAATGTTTCCTGAAAGTTTGGCCGTACCTTTTTGTAACACCCTGTATATAGTTAAGGCTGACCGGCCATTTGACCATCTTCTTCTGTGCGGATGCACAAACAGTGCCCGAACTCTTACGGGAATCGGCCGTAAAGCCCCGAGTAATGAGTATAATAGGCAGGGGCACTACGAATATAGTGCGGGACAATAAGTGCGGAATGTGGGTGTCACGGGAGGCGTGCCAGAGATAAGTCCCTGCACTCTCACTATCCTCAGTGCCCTCGGTGGCTCAGATGGATGTAGTGTCTACCATGTAAGCAGGAGATCCCGGGTTCGAGTCCCGATTGGGGCACACATTTTCAACTGTACTCGTTCAGTTATTTCAATGCCTGTATGCAGCTAGGGATATTCATTTCATTGTAAGTTCTATTCTATCGACAAAATCACATAGTTTGATAGTATGCTTACGCCTATCTTTCACAAGATGCTGCAGTTACTTACAGTGTCATAAATGGATAGAGAGGTATTTCGATGTTTCAATAAGTTTCTCTTGATTCATTATTTGAAAAATAACCTCTCAGGTATCCACATGGGAAGCCGTATCAATGCTCTTTATCTGCTCTTTCATCTGGCACTTCACAGCAGCTACTTCGTTGACCAGCTCCGCTGTGTAAAATTTTTTAATGCTGCCACCCAGCTGGAAACTCGATAGCTTTTCGGCAACAGTGCCGGGAGAGCCTACTTCACGTTACTCTCTGAACTGCAGAAAAATTAGGTGATTTATTCTAAGGAAAGAGCGTCACAAATTGAACGAGTCAGCAAGGCGTTGATCCACCTTTAGCCCTTACGCAAGCAGTGATTCGGCTTGGCATTGATGTCCTCCTGAGGGATATCGTGTCAAATGCTGTTCAATTGGTGCATTAAATGTTCAAAATTCCAAGATGGTCGGAGGGCCATGCCCATAAAGCTCCAAACGTTCTCAGTCTGGGAGAGATCCGGCGACCTTGGTCGCCAAGGTAAGGTTTGGCAAGCACAAAGACGAGCAGTAGAACTATAGCCGTGTGCGAGCGGGCAATGTCTCACTGAAATATAAGCCTAAGATGGCTTGGCAACAAAACGGCGTGTAGAATATCGTCGACGTACCGCTGTGCCGAAGTGTGCCGCGGATGACAACCAAAGCGGTGGTGCTATGAAAAGAAATGGCAACCCAGACCATTGGCGGGCGACAGTCAGGTTGGTATCCCACTGCCGTCTGGGGCGTCTCCAGCCACGTCTTCAGTGGTCATCGAGGCTCGATTCAGAGCGGGACTCATCGCTGAAGACAATTCTGTTCCAGTCAATGAGATTACAGGCCGAACGTGTCTGCCGACGCCCCTCCACCTCTCCAAAACCATACCACGAGAGGAAGATGAACAGTCCTTTACGCGGTCCACCGACGGAGTTATTAAATGAAATAATGTTTTTGTTATGTTGACTCAGTTGCGCAGTTATGTTTGTCAAGCGCAACTCTATTTGCGGAATAGATTCTTTATAGGACTATTTCGAAGTAATAGATTTGTGAGTGTTACGTTCAACTGAAATAAGCTGGAATACCATTATATCGTAAAATTCTTTGTTTCAAACTATTTATCGACTACGGAAATTCATCTAAAGTTGATGAATAATAAATGGGATGCTGAATTCAATGTGTCAGTACTTCTCTTGAAGAAGGCGTGTGAAGCGTGAAGAAAGTCCCATTACTGCAACCGCAGATGACTAGAACGAAAAAGTGTGCAAGATGGTATTGATAGTTAGACGATTACAGGTGTAAGGAATAGCTAACGTTATAGAGACGGGTATGATACGTTTCACTCTGAGGAGTCATTGGGCAAAGTTAAGTTCTGCACATTTGTCTGCTAACGAACAATCGAAAGCGAAAACAAATTTCTCACAAATGTTGGGCCGTTTTAAAACGAATCCGAGTGATTTTGTTCAACCATTTGTCACTGGAAATGAGATATGAGCCGACCATTTCACACTTGAAATGAGACATCAAGCAAAGTAGTCGGTGACAGCCGGGTGGCCTTGTACCAAAATGAGACGAAGCTGCATTCACCTACGGAAAGGTTCTGACCAGTGTTTTTTTTTTTTTTTTTGGGTTACGAAGGTATACTCGTTATCAATTACTTTGCAAAGTGTAAAAAGATTTGAGTGTTGTTCCACATCTTCCTTTTGTCATCGAGTTACCAATGAAAACTTGGATATTAATCTGACGACTAATACGCCGAACTTGAGAACAAAAAAATTACAACGGAAGAACCTTGTTTCGAAAGAGGCCATCTTTCATCAGGATGTAGCACCTACCAACAAGGGTACAACGACATTCGGAAAAATCTAGGGATTATAAGTACGAATTGTCGGAACATCCTCCTTACTTAACAAATTTTTTATCCTCAGACTTTCGCCTATTCCAATATCTGAAGAATTTAGTGGTTGGATAACATTTTGAATTCCATGAAACGTTTACGTCAGCCGTAAATGGGTATTTTGTATATCTTCCAGAATCTCACTTCAGAGAAAGTTTTCAATGCAAAAACTTCTTAGACCTAAAGTGGAAATAAGTAGAAAAATATTTACATATTTCACATTTCACGTCCTGGAAGAACACTTTTCACTTTGTATATCTTTAAATTTTCCCAGCCTGCTGAATATTCAGTGATATTTCGGGAGTGCAACGCGGTTCGTTTACTATCATGCGCAGTATTTTATTTAGGCACTTCCCAGACGCCTTCAGACATCCTGGGAGGGCGATATTTTTCGTCGAGTTATTCCATCCTGAAGATGCCTGACAAGTGCTCGGACGGAATATCTGGAGTGATGGTACACGACGGCCATCTGCAGTCCCGAAACGTCATCTATGTTCGCCTTTACCCTTTTACGAAAGCGGTAGTGAAATAGTAACGTCTCACAGGATGTTCTCGTTTGACACTTCACTACCACGTCGCACATTTTACGTATGTAGGAAGGTGTGACGATTACAGCTCTGACCTGGACAACTGTGGAGTGCAAAGCGCCAGTGCGATGCAAAAATAGCGCCGCGGCGGCGACCGGTCGTGTGACGGCGTGCGGAGCGTGCTGCGTGATTGGGGAAGGTCAGGCGTCAAGTGGCTCCAATTGATGGCCGGTAGCCGCTGGGCAGCCAGACGCACGCAGCCGACAAACCGTGCCGCGCCGACCTCGGCAGACATCGGGGCGCACGCGCGTACTCCTCACAACTGGTCGAAACCTGGTCGACTGTTCAAAGCAAATGTGTTTGCGACACAAGCAATGGGTTCATGACTTGAAATGACTTGACTAGGTGCCAACAAGTCTCCACGGGCATCTGGAGTCAAGCTGGTGCTGTACTTCCCCAGTAAAAAACATGTTGATTGAGATAGTCCAACGGGCTGAGAGTCCAGAAATTCGGAGTAAAAAGAAAGATTTTAAAGTCATCGTGGTATTTTTCCTGCCATCTGTGAAAACTTCCAGCAAGCGACATTACCTCGCCGAAAAATGTTGTCCTCCCGCGAAAGACAATCATCTTGCATGTGTGAACGAAGTTGGATTCGTAACCAAAAACACTAAATATTGCCATGACTCTAGGGAATGCCACTAAACAACTACACAGATCCGGGCGCTGCCGTCACCATGTTATGCTCTTTCAGAAATGGTGGCGACCGGACATGTCCACACCCATTACACTCTCTGGAGCGACAAATGTGAGTGTTAACAGTTATCAAGAGCTCAATTTCTCGTCTGCATCATAAAATAGGCTTGGGTGGAAAACCATATGGCTTCTTTTGCGCCGCATGCACAGCGAGTTCGCTGAGTTATGAAAGATTTGGTCGGTGAGCTGCTTCACTATAGCACATCTATTGGCTCTCATGAACCGCCATAGTCTGTTTCCACTTCAGGCAGTGATGGCACATTCAACAGACCAATATAACTGTTACTAAATAATTAACAAGGAGTTAATTCTGTGCCATCAAAATGGAGTACTTGAATTTCAAATGCTGCAGGCACATATCTCGGCAGACCAGATGTACCAGATGCTGACATGCTCGCTTTCCCTGCTAACTCCACGCGCTATAGCTGAATGCAACGCAGTCCAAGGACGTGTTAGAGAGAGGAAGAAACTCCGATGAACTACAAAAAAATGGTTCAAATGGCTCTGAGCACTATGGGACTTAATATCTGTGGTCATCAGTCCCCTAGAACTTAGAACTACTTAAACCTAACTAACCTAAGGACATCACACACATCCATGCCCGAGGCAGGATTCGAACGTGCGACCGTAGCAGTCGCGCGGCTCCGGACTGAGCGCCTAGAACCGCGAGACCACCGCGGCCGGCGATGAACTACAGAGAGCACTACTTACGCACATATCATAAAAGCTATAGCGTCGTAAAGGTAAGTTCTATCAGCTCGAAAATGTGTTTGTAGCGATACCATGCAGAGATACTCTATGCTCGAGCACTCAATGTTCCTCGTGATGTTTTCTCTTTGCATATCAGAGACTAGTCTGCGAAAGTAGATAATCGCGTCACTTGTGCACTACCAGTATTGGGCGAATGAAGACAATATTTCTTTTTTTATTGTGAGTGAAATTCAAACTGTAGTCCGTACACCGGCGTCATTTCCATCAAAGTCATAAATACACCGACGGAAAAAAATCTCATCACCAAGAAGGACTTGAGCGACATAAAGTTAAGTTGGTTGGCGTGTTCCTACGTCTGAAAGATGACCTCTATTCAAAGTTCACGCCAGTCGCATAAGAGTGGCGCTGGCAGCGACACTATGAGGATGCAAATCAGGTTTGCTTTAAATACACGCTGTAAAGGTCGTGAGCGTTAGACTGAACATGGAGAGTTGATGTTAGCCAAGAATGCCTTTAAGGCGACAAAGCATCCATTATCAACACCTCACTGAGTTTGAATGATGTCGTGTAATAGGGCTACGAGAAGCTGGATGCTCTTTTTGCGATATTACAAAGGTAACACAATGACACAACGAAACCGGTTACATCAAGATGAGTTTCGGGCTAGATGCCCTGCAGCGTGCATTCCATTGAGCAAAAACCATTGCGACTTCAGTGGCGTCAAGCGAGAGACTTTTGGAGGGCCGGATGAAGATTTGTTGTGTTTTCCGAAGCTGGTTCTGTCTCAGTGCCAGTGATGGTAGTGTGTTGGTTAGGAGAAGGCCAGCTGAGGACCTGCAGCCAACCTGTCTGCGTGCTAGACACACCGGACCTACACTTGAAGCAATAGTCAGGGTTGTGGTTGCGCATGAGGGCAGGAGCACTCTCATGGTTATCCCCTGCAACGTGACTGAAAATCTGCACGTCATTCTGATGATTCGACCTATTGTACTGCCATTCATGAACAGCATTTTAGGGGTTCAAAAATGGTTCAAATGGCTCTGAGCACTATGGGACTCAACTGCTGTGGTCATAAGTCCCCTAGAACTTAGAACTACTTAAACCTAACTAACCTAAGGACAGCACACAACACCCAGCCATCACGAGGCAGAGAAAATCCCTGACCCCGCCGGGAATCGAACCCGGGAACCCGGGCGTGGGAAGCGAGAACGCTACCGCACGACCACGAGATGCGGGCGCATTTTAGGGGGATTTTCCAACAAGATAATGCTCGCCGCGATACCGCTGTTGTAACTCAACATGCTGTATGGAGTGTCGACATGTCTTGGCCTACTCGAGCACCAGATCTGTCTCCTATGAGCACGTATAGGATACCGTCGAACGACTTCAGCGCCGTCGCCCTGTATTAGCCAACCAATTGCAACGGGCATGGAACTTCATCCCGACAAACTGATATCCGGCGCCTGTACAACACAGTGAATACACGCTTGCATGCTTGAATTCGACATTCTGGCGGCTACACCGGTTATTAACGTACCATCACTTTACATTTGCAATGGCTCTTCTCGCGCTTACATTAACCTGTGGTCTTGCAAAGTTAACCAGTTACATTTGTTACCTAGACAAATTTATTCCCGAAATTTCATTACTATAAATTAATTTTTTTGGTGCTGCGATTTTGTTTTCCGTTAGTGCCGTTAAATACAATGTAGCCTGCCATAAATATCTGGCAACTGTGTTTGGAGAGCATAAATACACTACTGCCCATTAAAATTGCTACACCACGAAGATGACACGCTACAGACGCGAAATTTAACCGACAGGGAGCAGATGCTGTGATGTGCAAATGATTAGCTTTTCAGAGCATTCACACAAGGTTGGCGCCGGTGGCGACACCTACAACGTGCTGACATGAGGAAAATTTCCAACCGATTTCTCATACACAAACAGCACTTGACAGGCGTTGCCTGGTGAAACGTTGTTGTGATGCCTCGTATAAGGAGGAGAAATACGTTCCATCACGTTTCCCACTTTGATCAAGGTCGGATTGTAGCCTATCGCGATTGCGGTTTATCGCGGTTTATTGCTGCTCGCGGTGGTCGAGATCCAATGACTGTTAGCAGAATATGGAATCGGTGATTCAGGAGGGTAATACGGAACGCCGTGTTGGATCCCAACGGCCTCGTATCAGTAGCAGTCGAGATGACAGGCATCTTATCCACATGGCTGTAACGGATCGTGCAGCAACGCCTCGATCCCTGAGTCAACAGATGGGGACGTTTGCAAGACAACAACCATCTGCACGAGTAGTTCGACGACGTTTGAAGCAGCATGGATGGTTCAAATAGCTCTGAGCACTATGGGACTTAACAGCTATGGTCATCAGTCCCCTAGAACTTAGAACTACTTAAACCTAACTAACCTAAGGACATGACACAACACCCAGTCATCACGAGGCAGAGAAAATCCATGACCCCGCTGGGAATCGAACCCGGCAACCCGGGCATGGAGCAGCATGGACTATCAGCTCGGAGACCATGGCTGCGGTTACCCTTGACGCTGCATCACAGACAGGAGCGCCTGCGATGGTGTACTCAACGACGAACCTGGGTGCACGAATGGCAAAACGTCATTTTTTCGGGTGAATCCAGGTTCTGTTTACAGCATCATGACGGTCGCATTCGTGTTTGGCGACATCGCGGTGAACGCACATTGGAAGCGTGTATTCGTCATCGCCATACTGGCGTATCACCCGGCGTGATGGTATGGTGTGCCATTGGTTACACGTCTCGGTCACCTCTTGTTCGCATTGACGGCACTTTGGACAGTGGACGTTACATTTCAGATGTGTTACGACCCGTGGCTCTACCCTTCATTCGATCCCTGCGAAACCCTACATTTCAGCAGGATAATGCACGACCGCATGTTGCAGGTCCTTTATGGGCCTTTCTGGATACGGAAAATAGTCGACTGCTGCCCTGGCCATCACATTCTCCAGATCTTTCACCAATTGAAAACGTCTGGTCAATGGTGGCCGAGCAACTAGCTCGTCACAATACGCGTCACTACTCTTGATGAACTGTGGTACCGTGTTGAAGCTGCATGGGCAGCTGTACCTGTACACGTCATCCAAGCTCTGTTTGACTCAATGCCCACGCGTATCAAGGCCCTTATTACGGCCAGAGGTGGTTGTTCTGTGTACTTATTTCTCAGAATCTATGCACCCAAATTGCGTGAAAATGTAATTACATGCCAGTTCTAGTATATTTGTCCAATGAATACCCGTTTATCATCTGTATTTCTTCTTGGTGTAGCAATTTTAATGGCCAGTGGTGTATGTACTCCTGCTGGATATCATAAAGCTAAGAAAATCAGTATTATCTGAAGTGTATCTAAACATCTTCAAAGCTGCTAGGTGCCGTTCAGAACAGACACTATGAAAGACTAAGACGTGGAATTTTCGTCATTCATGACAATCAAATGACGTGAAGAACTTCTGTCGGTGCTATTTGACCAGAAGGGCAACAGAGAAAGTAGAGCAGAGCGTTACGAGCTGTCGACAGCGAGGTCATTAGATATGTATCACTAGCTCGGTTGGACAGGAACGGGAAAGGATGTCGGCCGTGAGTTATCTCGAAAGGAACAATCCCAACAGTCGTCTGTAGTGAAAAGAGTGAACATTGCTTACGTAAGTCAAGTCTAGTAAACCATCAGCATATACAGGGTGTTACAAAAAGGTACGGCCAAACTTTCAGGAAACATTCCTCACACACAAAGAAAGAAAATATGTTATGTGGACATGTGTCCGGAAACGCTTACTTTCCATGTTAGAGCTCATTTTATTACTTCTCTTCAAATCACATTAATCATGGAATGGAAACACACAGCAACAGAACGTACCAGCGTGACTTCAAACACTTTGTTACAGGAAATGTTCAAAATGTCCTCCGCTAGCGAGGATACATGCATGCACCGTCCGTCGCATGGAATCCCTGATGCTCTGATGCAGCCCTTGAGAATGGCGTATTGTATCACAGCCGTCCACAATACGAGCGCGAAGAGTCTCTGCATTTGGTACCGGGGTTGCGTAGACAAGAGCTTTCAAATGCCCCCATAAATGAAAGTCAAGAGCGTTGAGGTCAGGAGAGCGTGGAGGCCATGGAATTGGTCCGCCTCTACCAATCCATCGGTCACCGAATCTGTTGTTGAGAAGCGTACGAACACTTCGACTGAAATGTGCAGGAGCTCCATCGTGCATGAACCACATGTTGTGTCGTACTTGTAAAGGCACATGTTCTAGCAGCACAGGTAGAGTATCCCGTATGAAATCATGATAACGTGCTCCATTGAGAGTAGGTGGAAGAACATGGGGCCCAATCAAGACATCACCAACAATGCCTGCCCAAACGTTCACAGAAAATCTGTGTTGATTACGTGATTGCACAATTGCGTGCGGATTCTCGTCAGCCCACACATGTTGATTGTGAAAATTTACAAGTTGATCATGTTGGAATGAAGCCTCATCCGTAAAGAGAACATTTGCACTGAAATGAGGATTGACACATTGTTGGATGAACCATTCGCAGAAGTGTACCCGTGGAGGCCAATCAGCTGCTGATAGTGCCTGCACACGCTGTACTGGTTGTCCCGTAGCACTCTCCATACAGTGACATGGTCAACGTGACCTTGTACAGCAGCAACTTCTCTGACGCTGACATTAGGGTTATCGTCAACTGCACGATGAATTGTCTCGTCCATTGCAGGTGTCCTCGTCGTTCTAGGTCTTCCCCAGTCGCGAGTCATAGGCTGGAATGTTCCGTGCTCCCTAAGACGCCGATCAATTGCTTCGAACGTCTTCCTGTCGGGACACCTTCGTTCTGGAAATCTGTCTCGATGCAAACGTACCGCACCACGGCTATTGCCCCGTGCTAATCCATACATCAAATGGGCATCTGCCAACTCCGCATTTGTAAACATTGCACTGACTGCAAAACCACGTTCGTGATGAACATTAACCTGTTGATGCTACGTACTGATGTGCTTGATGCTAGTACTGTAGCCCGCATCTCGTGGTCGTGCGGTAGCGTTCTCGCTTCCCACGCCCGGGTTCCCGGGTTCGATTCCCGGCGGGGTCAGGGATTTTCTCTGCCTCGTGATGGCTGGGTGTTGTGTGATGTCCTTAGGTTAGTTAGGTTTAAGTAGTTCTAAGTTCTAGGCGACTGATGACCATAGATGTTAAGTCCCATAGTGCTCAGAGCCATTTGAACCATTTTTTGCTAGTACTGTAGAGCAGTGAGTCGCATGTCAACACAAGCACCGAAGTCAACATTACCTTCCTTCAATTGGGCCAACTGGCGGTGAATCGAGGAAGTACAGTACATACTGACGAAACTAAAATGAGCTCTAACATGTAAATTAAGCGTTTCCGGTCACATGTCCACATAACATCTTTTCTTTATTTGTGTGTGAGGAATGTTTCCTGAAAGTTTGGCCGTACCTTTTTGTAACACCCTGTATAACTCTGTTGTCACGTCCAGTCAGTGCCAATAGCACAATACTGTGGTTCCCTTCACAATTAAAGTACACACTGCCTTCTTTCTTGGGAGCCTGTATGACTATATGTTTCCCATCCATAGCGCCAATACAGCCTGGAAAATCCCATCTATTCTCAAAACCAGGAGCGATTTGTAACCATTCTTCTTCTGATGAAGGTACCTAAAATTATAGAAAACAAAATTATATCTGAAATTTATCCCTTTGAAGATAAATATTACATTACAATGTTTATTTTGGGGATCAGAAAACGCCAGGGAAGATGAGTGTGAGACAGATATAGTCCAGGAAAAAGTACAAGAAGGAAGAATTTTGAAAAGAAAAAAAAATGCCGAGGAAAATTCAGACACTATTCTAAACAAGGCAATAGAAGCGATGCACAAACCTGTTTAACATCAGGTGTCTGGAGACTATGTGGCATCGAAATTAAGGTTATTAACACAAATGTCAAGTCGAAAAAAATTAAGGAAGTATCTGAGGAAGATGAAACTACAACTAATTCTTGGATGACAGGTGAAAGCAGTTTCATTTGCACACCATCAGAGAAAGTAATTATTATTTCTCCTACTGCCCAAGTTCATCATCCACAAATTAATTGTTTCGGAAATTTTCTGCTTAAGCGAATTATCTGTGTGAGTTATGAAATATCAAAATACTAACCTTCAAATATTCTCTTTTCAAACATTCATATAGAGCCACACAGCAGTCCGTAACAACTCGTGAGATAGTGCAAACGGGTACTCGGAAAAGGTACATCAAAGAGTGGAAACTATCGCCTAAAAATTAATAAAAAGTAATTCCGTGAAATAAATATAAATGTACGACTATTGACAATAAATATTTGGCATTTACGTGTTTTATTCTCTTACCTGTGGCTAAAAATCGAAGAATAATTAAAAGACGATCTCTTGGTGATATAGCTTGCTGCATATTTGTACCCTGTTTCCGAATATTTGGTTCTACAATTGACAAGAGGTGTTCAGAACTTGCAAGAGACGTTCTCAGAAAGTTTGTAATATGAGCAAAGTCATCTGATTTCTGTTCGCTCAGTAGTGTTTCTTGGAAACTTAAGCATGGACGCCTCTGTATCCATTTCTTTACCCAAACACTTCTCTTTGTCTTAACTTTTCGTCTTTCGCCACGCTTTTTCTTTAACAATAACAATACAACAACACTGGCGGCTGCTCTGGTTTGTGCACACGACTTTGCAATCTACAACTTGCCTGTCTCACAACGTGAACTGTAGTGGATACATTTACGCAAGTACTTGCAGCAAGTTCGTGAAATTAACTTGCCGAAGCAACTTGCAGAAGTCAACTTGCGCAAGTTTTCGTACTAATGTAAACACCTCAGCAAGTGCTTGCAGAAGTTACTTGCGTAAGTTAATTGCTAGTGGACATGCGCCTTAACACTGTTGAGAGTTTCTCGCCAACGTAGCAGTTGATTTATGCTTCGTATCCTCATGCTATGGTCACTACTGAACACCTCCAGTCCCGCCCCCTGTTGCCATTAGCATCCGATATCGTGGTTGCGTGGTAGACAATATATGGTGCGTCGAATGTCGGTAAACATCATTGGCCTCTTGCGATCTCGCACCCAAGGGGTCCCATGTCAGCCGAGTTGCGAAACTTGAAACATTTGGCCTGGGTTTGCTTGGGCAAGTTGAAACCTGCAACGTTTACACGTCGTCTGGCATTGTTCCACGTACGATTAACATTACGTGCGGTCCCATAGTGTACAAAGGACGTAAGTTACCTGTCTGAAAATCTGTTTCGAACATATGGAATTACTTTCAGACTGTATTATATGAGGCACTGTGTTCGGTAACGGCAGCTTGGATGACCAAGATTTGTTTCGCTCAATATGAAGATTACAGAAGCAGCGTAGAATATAAACCAGTAAATCGCTTGAAAAATGTATATAACCAATTCGCACAGCTGACAAAATTATATTTGTGTAACATTTTAATTAGTCACTCTACGCATTTCGTCTTTTCATTTTTGGCAGTGCTTGATGATTTCTGCTTTGATTGTCGTCGACAAAGTTGTGTAATCTCCCCCTACTTTCCTAATTCCAGTTATTGTACACAGTAAGCAAAATCTTTTATGCAAAATTACGATAAACTTTCTAGTTTACTTAGCTTTTCGTGTCGTGTTGGCTCCAGTTCTTCTTGTCTTGTGGTCTGATTCTTGAAGCTGAAATTCTCACATTTTAAGTCCTCATGTTTGAATTGATCTAAATAAATTCGAAGATTGTTGTTGCAGAATTGTTATTGTTACGTTAATATATTTTGTCACATTTTAGTACAGTCTTTTGAATTTTCACATTAACAAAGTCGGAATTACATTGTTAGCCCAAAATACGTCCGATCACATCAGAGGCATGCTTACTACTATTTCACTCAACAGAAACAACAATATTCCAACGGGTTTACAAGTTTTCTTGGCAAATGAATTTCTATTAGTTTCGATTATTGTTTCATAAATGAATCCAGAAACAAACATAGTAAACAGTACTAGATTGTGTAATTAATAAATTTCTATTTTAAGTGTGCCAAATAATTCGTAATTTCAAATGATTCTAAAAAATAATTTTAACTATACATTACCGATTGTAACATCGTAAATAAAGTAATTCCTTTTCATAAATTTTAGCTTGAAATATAACATATTGTGTGTACAATTATATGAAAGTTTTCAGAAAAGCGGTTGAGATAATATTGACCTGTCCAAAATTTGAAAAATGTTACTGGTATCGACAACTACTGTTGGGCAAAAGTAATGCTAGAGGAGGATGTCCCTTTACAGTGGTATCTTCCCAAAATTACCTTTTGCCCCATTGCAAAGGAATCACTGAAGCATTTTAGTTTTGGAATGCACTGCTTCATAAGTCACACGCTACTGCAACTTGCTCAGGTTGTCAGCTGACGCTAATTCAGGTCGCGCTTCCGAAGCCATAGAAGTTGCAGTGGTCGGCCTAAGTCACGCTTGGACGTCTTGGTGCACCATTTGGGTGTCAGTTACCGCACGAGATAACTAGCGTCCAGATTTTTATGTAATATCAACACGCAAAATATTACATAATTATATAACGAAAGCGGTAACATACATGAGAAATTATTTTATATCACAAAAATATTTTATAAAATATTTAATATAAAACACAAATTTCGACTGAAATCAACTTCTGCATTACATCATAGCCTACTACATTATATTAATAAGAATTTAAAGGTATCAGAAGCATGAAAAATGCACTAAGAAGACACATGTTACATTAATTAGTCTATACTGTGCTAATAAAAGAATGTTTTCGATCACTTCTGTTTACCAAAAGGTTCATCTTCACTGAGATTGCTTTGTTTTTCATTGGTAATACAGTGAACAACCAAGTACTTCTCTAAATTCCCTGCCGATCAGAAAAAATGTTTTTATAGGAGGAAAATGATCTCTACATCGCTGGACGTGGTACGAATTTTATGGGATGGAATTTTCGTGGAGGGATATCCGCTGCAGCACTTCCCACTAGGGATATTGCAAATAGTTCGAAAAGTCGAGTAGCCTAGATTTCTTGCCAATACATCATCAATCTTATTCACTACCCTCTAGTCAATATCACCTCTAATGTCAGTAACCTAGTATTTGACATTCCTCATACAACAGTTGCGTCGACGGCTACCCATATGAAGTGGTTGCTTATAAAGTGCCGTAAACTCTTCAAGGCCTTCTGTAAACAAAATATCAGAACACTTTTTATTTACTGTCGATTTATCAGGAATCTGTTGCCCGCAGTACTTCCGTAGAAAAGCGCAATATATAGGCCATTGAAGTTTTTGCTGTGGAATGCTCACAGCAACTACAGCGGAGCACATATCGCGGAAAAAATCATCTGTGGAGTTCTGAACCTGCGTCAATAACATATGCTTCTTAGACAATTGCACTGTTTGCTCTTTGTCTGCACAGAGTCGCACCGAGGTCATCCTGAGCCTCTGGCAGAACTGTCATAGTAGCGTCCCCCCCACCTCCCCGCCGGCCGAAGTGGCCGTGCGGTTAAAGGCGCTGCAGTCTGGAACCGCAAGACCGCTACGGTCGCAGGTTCGAATCCTGCCTCGGGCATGGATGTTTGTGATGTCCTTAGGTTAGTTAGGTTTAACTAGTTCTAAGTTCTAGGGGACTAATGACCTCCGCAGTTGAGTCCCATAGTGCTCAGAGCCATTTGAACCATTTGAACCCACCTCCCCCCCCCCCCCCCCCTCCTGCCGCACCACCACTTTCAGGGCCGAACCACGGTAGTGATGGGGAGAGGAGCAGGAGGAGACTATTGTTTAACGTCCCGTCGACAACGAGGTCATTAGAGACGGAGCACAAGCTCGGATTAGGGAAGGATGGGGAAGGAAATCGGCCGTGTGCTTTCAAAGGAACGGTCCCAGTATTTGCCTGAAGCGATTTAGGAAAATCACGGGAAACCTAAATCAGGATGGCCGGACACGGGTTTGAACCGTCGTCCTCCCGAATGCGTGTCTAAAGTGCTAACCACTGCGCCACCTTGCTCGGTGAGAGTGACGAGATGGGCCCATGCCAGGGACGCGAAAACTGGCCGAGGAAGCAAGGAAACTGTGTTATCTTGATTTAGCTCCGAGTTTGCTGTCTGGTTTGGTGAATAATTGAGAACTGTTGGGCGAAGGAGTGGTGCAAATATAAACAGCCAAAGCCAAACATGTTGGTGATTCTGTATCTGTCCAAAGCAGTTCTGTTCTCGAACGCCTGAAAAAAGTGAGATGGCCGAATGCGAGGCGCATTTGATATATGCTGAGAAGCTCTTGCAATATTTGATAGAATAATATGTGAAATGGATAAGAGATCGCACATATCACACCATTTCATTTTTAATTTGCTGTCAGGATATGCCGTAAATGAAAACTCTTTATCTTGAAAAATTTGCAGCTGATTTTGGGACGAATATAATATAGATATTGACACAGAGGAGATACTTAACGAAATAGCTACTTTGGAGATGCAGGCGAAAGAGCTTCTGACGACCACTAACACAGCTTACCATCTGGATATGTGGAAAGTTTTTTTTTTCAGTATATAGTTTAAGAGAAGTTTATCGGAGCATCGAAATAGCCTTGAGGATATTTATGACAACGCCACTGACTGCACCAATTTGTGAACGGAGTTTCAGCTAATTAAAGATGGTACAAAACTACTTAAGGTCGTTTACGTGTGAAAACAGACTAATTTTGCTATTTTGTCGTTAGAAAATGAGATAACTGCTGAAGTTGACCTCAATGGCATAATCAATGAACTTGCTTCACTGAAAGCAAGGAAAAGTAAAGTAAATTTATAATAAAAACACAAATCCTTGAAAGGGACATTTTTCTACTCTATTATAGGCCTTTTTATTCACAGTTGATAATTTATGCATTATTAATAATTAATGAGATGCAAATGAAATTTACTCCTTATTATATGTCATACTAAAACCAACCGGATATCGATTTTGTTTTTATTTTTTTTTTTTTTTTTTAACTTCATACAATTTGCAGTTTATGTACCAGAGGTACGGCCCTGTCTGTGTGCGTCGTTACTGGCACGCATATATTGCTGAAGTTGGAACCTCATAGAGCACATGATCAGCTTATTGCAAGCTCGACATAGAACAACCTCTCCATCAGTAGGCCTAGTAAAAGCGTTGTCCATTGTAATCCAAAATTTTAACTTGGTGATAATTTGGATGCAATAGGAGGCATCATGAATGCAAACTGTCGTGAACTCGTAAACACTATTTGGCTAATCTTTCTTGGCGCACGCTGTCTTTAGATCTGAGTAGGTGGAAGTAGCTAGTGCTCGGAAAATTTCTGGCCGCTAGTCTTTTATTTACTCCACTGCTAATCTCGATAGCACAAACCCCAGTACTCAGGATAATGACTAATGTTACACATAGTTTTGCTATTATATCTGCTTTGCTTTTGAGAACTGAGAAATGAAATTCGGAATCTAAGAAAAGTATATCCTTCATAATCCAAATCAAAGTGCAATTAACCACGTTGTAATGCATGAGAATGTGATTTTTTTTCTGTCTCTTTTTACGGTAGGTCGGATTCGGATATTTTTCAGGGAGTGGCGTAGTGAGGGTGTCGGGGATTTTGAAGAAGGATAAAAAAAGCAATAAATTGGAATTTTACATAGCATGAAGTTAAAAATGTAAAAATATTATGGTGAAATACATAACTATAAAATGGAATATATCAACGCTGGCAACATACTTCGTGAATGCTTACACTTTTCATGTTCGTAGGAACATTGGGAAAGAATATGTAATTACATAAAAATCCGGACTGTACACTTACCTGTAACATTCTGCTTTACGTCTTTGGCTTCACAGAAACTCTGCAACATAAATCATTTCTCGATGTATCCGTATGTAACTTCCTTCCACACTTACTTCTCTCAAGCGGAGGTAACAAGGAATTACTCTGCCTTTTAAACTTTTAAGTAGATCGCCTTTAATGATCTGACCGCTGAATACCTATTTGTTTATTTATCATCCTCGTTTCTGCAACTAAAGATCTCCTTTTCCTTATAGTCATACCAAAATACGGAAAAATGAATTTTGATCCAGGAAAAGAATGTAAATCTCGTGAGTAAGTTAAATGTAATGAAGAAATAATTTTTTTCCTGAGGGGACGTCTGAAAGCCTGCAAAACAACGTACTGCTTAATCACTGGACATCTGTCACACAACAATATCCACAACATATAATAAAAAAATTCTGAAACTGGAAATAACGTACTGTTTATGAAAAATAGTCGCCACTTGCTGACACAAACGACTGACGGCAGTGTGGAAAGTTCTGTGTGACGTGATTCAAGAGTTTATGGTCAGTTGTTCTCATTTCTGAGGAAGAGGTGTGCGGAAGTCTGAATGGGTTTTTGGTTCGTCTCTCCAGTGAATCTCACACTTCTTGCACAATATTCAGATCCACAGACTTCGCTAGACAATCATGTGGTAGTTAACTTCACCCACCACAGATTCGTCCACCAGGGCAACTCGTTACAGATGAGTATTATCGCCCATGAAGAGGAAATCTGAAACTCCTCACCTCTGTTTCTGTGAGCCTTAAAAGTATTCCTCCAACCACCAAAGAAGACTTGAAGTTTTGAACGACCATCTGACATGAAGCCTTCCCGCAACTGGGTTACCAAACTGCTCTCTTAAATGTTGCTATGTTTTTACCGGCTTCCACTTTCCGCCCAGACAAATATGAGCCATTTTGCTGACTCCACTATAAATGGGCCCTTTTCTGTACTTTTGGTAGTAGAATACACACTATCGGACATCTAGCAGCCGGCCGCGGTGGTCTAGCGGCTCTAGGCGCTTCAGGCTGGAACCGCGTGACCGCTACGGTCGCAGGTTCGAATCCTGCCTCGGGCATGGGTGTGTGTGATGTCCTTAGGTTAGTTACGTTTAAGTAGTTCTAAGTTCTAGGGAACTGATGACCTGAGATGTTAAGTCCCATAGTGCTCAGAGCCATTTGAACCATTTTTGCCATATGGCAGTTAACATGGTAGCATAAAACGAATGTATGTCATTCACTAGGGTACTGCAAAGCCTGTGGTTTAGCACCGTAGAACCTTAATAGTCATCGTCTTCATCATCGTCAATACCATCATCAGTGACTCTCACTGTAGGAGAGCTTAAAGCAGGTCTGAAAAGACTACATCTGGGCATTCAGCGTCCCAGTAATGGCTTTCACATGCCAATTGCAGCGAGAGATGTTTGTAGTTGCTGAAGGCGATGCAGTGCAATGTGCCAAACAGTCCAACACTACGGCAGATTGTATCTAACTGTTGGTGCAGATATTTGCAGTGCTGCAGCATTGAGTGAGATTTGCAAGTGTTGCTTTGGGTTCTTTATGGTAATGTGGATAAGATGGCAGACATTCCATGATGTAGTAACCATTCTTAGAACCCCTTTTGTACACTCTATATCACGGCCGTAGCAGGACTCATTATACAAACCGAAATATCATTGTATGTGAAACCCTTTTCCCAGAGACCGATTGTACTGCCTTGTTTCAGTTCACTTCCGCTCTGATATTGACGCTTTTAATGAGCTTGATGTATTTGCTTTCAGTTCCTTCCTCTTCGAGTCTTCACTGACTGATTATGACGTAACACTGATGTTTCTGGCCACACAAAAATGTCGTCCATGGATCTACGTGTACGCGATTTGTCTATAAACTTAATCACTTCCAGATGATATGCTGTTCTGCACACATCCTCTAATTTTGTCTTCACTGCTGCCACTCTTTTTGGTATTGAAACTTCACAAAGGTTTGTTTGGTTTGTAAAGAAACTGCAACTACTGAGGCAACTGTAAGCTCTGCAGGTAAAACAAAGATTCAATTACACTGTGTAGATGTTTCTCTTGCCCAGTCGAACTGTGACTTACAACTTCTTGTATTTCAAAAGTGTCGGCAAAGCTATCACGAGCTACACACTTTACTGGTACGATTACACATAGAACAATCACAGAGCACTTTATACCAAAGCATACGACTCCATACAGTGGCGGAGAATAAGACGCAAACAACAATTTCTACAAAGATGAACACTTGCTCATTGTTTCTATTTATCGACTTGGTACTAGATGACGACCTCGACGGTGAGTGCCGCCACAGAGCCCGCTTCCCCTCCCCACCCCCCTGCTACCCAACGGTGTGGACAACCAGTAGTGGGTGGAAGTGGAACCCTATTTCGACCGCAATCAAGGAGAAATGCTGGAGAGTGAAGAGGTCTACCGTAAGGGGAACGTGATGGGTCGTCATCGGCGTTGCTTGGAGTAAAGGAACGACTGCCAAAATTTGCTGTATAGGCGATAGTATCTGCGTGAAGTTCCCTGTCAGTGGAGCAGGAAACGGAAGAAATACCTGAAGGTAGTCATTCTCTCGTTTCACCAGCACCCGGGCGGGCTTTGGACATTGGACTGATACATCTACATCATACTCCGCAAGCCACCAAATGCTGTGTGGCGGAGGGTACTTTCGGTACCACTATCTGATCCCTTTAACCCTGTTCCACTCGCGAATAGCGCGTGGGAAGAATAATTGTCGGTAAGCCTCTGTATTGGCTCTAATTTCTCGAATTTTCTCCTCGTGATCAATACGCGGGATGTATGTGGTGTGAAGTAATATGTTGTCCGACTCCTCCTGAAAAGTGCCGTCCCGAAATTTCAGTAGTAAATCTCTTATAATGTCTGCTAGTGGTGTTTGTTTAGCATCTCCGTAACGCTCTCTCGCCAGCTAAACGATCCCATGACGAAACTCGCCGCTCTTCGTTGGATCCTCTCTATCTCCTCTATCAGTCCTACCTGATAAGGATCCCAGACAGATGAACAATACTCAAGAATCGGGCGAACAAGCGCCTTATAAGCCACTTCTATCATGGATGAGTTACATTTCCTTAAGATTCTTCCGATGAATCTGAGTCTAGTGTGTGCTTTTCCCACTATCTGTTTTATATGGTCATTCCACTTAAGGATATTTACGCCTAGATATTTTACGGTAGACTCTGTCTCCAGTTATTTGTCATCAATAGTGTAGCTGTACAGTAGTGGATTTCTTTTTCTATGTATGTGCAATATGTTACATTTATTTACGTTCAGGGTCAATCAACTGCCAGAGCCTGCACCATTCATCAGTTATCTGCAGATCGTTCTGCAAATTCTTACTATCTCCTGGCGTTGGTACTTTGGTATAGACAACTGCATCATCTGCGAATAGCCTTAAAGAGCCTTCGACGCTTTTTACTAGATCATTTACATATAATAATTCTTGAGCATAAAACAGGTTCCATAATTCTACAACAGATTGACGTCAACGATATAGTTCTATAATTGTGTGGATCTATCTTAAAGCCTTTCTTAAAAACGGGAATGACTTGCGCTTTTTTCCAGTCGTTAGGTACCCTTCGTTGCTCAAGCTATCTACGATAAATTACTGCTAGAAGGGGAGCAAGTTCTTTCGCATAATCTTTATAGAATCTTATAGGTGTGTCATCTGGCCCTCACTCCTTTTCACTACTAAGCGATTGTAGCTGCTTTTCAGTTCCGCGATAGGTTATCTCAATATTCGCCATTTCGACGTTCGTACGACTATTGAAAGGAGGGACAGTGCTACGATCTTCCGCGATGAAACAACTTCGGAACGCCGAATTCAGTATTTCGGCCTTCTCTTTGTTATCTTCTGTTTTCGGTGCCGGTGTGATCGCTGAGAGAATGAATAGACGATTTTGACCCACTTACTGATTTTACGTACGACCAAAATCCCTCAGGGTTTTCACTCAGATCTGTTGACAATGTCTTACTTTCAAAATCATTGAACGCTTCATTCATTGCTCTCCTTACGCTCATTTTCGCTTCGTTCAGCTTTTGTTTGTCAGCTAGGTTTTCACTTCTCTTGAATCTGAGATGAAGTGCTCTTTGTTTACGTAGCGCTTTTCTAACACAGCTATTAAACAATGGTGGATCTTTCCCATCCCGTAAAACCTTACTCGGAACGTACTTTTCTAGGGCATATTGAACAATGCCATTTGAATTTTTTCCATTTGTTCGCCACATCTTCGTCCTCATAAGCGATTATTTGATGCTGACTGCTGAGATATTCTGAAATTTGTATCCTGTCACCCTTGCTGAGGAAATATATCTTCGCCGGCCGCGGTGGTCTCGCGGTTCTAGGCGCGCAGTCCGGAACCGCGTGACTGCTACGGTCGCAGGTTCGAATCCTGCCTCGGGCATGGATGTGTGTGACGTCCTTAGGTTAGTTAGGTTTAAGTAGTTCTAAGTTCTAGGGGACTGATGACCACAGCTGTTAAGTCCCATAGTGCTCAGAGCCATTTGAACCATTTGAAATATATCTTCCTACCTTTCTTAACATTCCTTGTAGGGCCCGTCGTCATATATGCTCTCACAGCCTTAGTATCACTGATACCTTCCTCTATGTTAACTGATTCGGTAAGTTCAAGTCTGTTTGTTGCCAGGAGGTCTAAGACGTTACCACATGGGTTGGTTTTCTAACTATCTGCTCATGGTAATTTTCGGACAATACATCCAGAACAATGCCACACGATCCCCTGTCTCTGGCACCAGTTTTCATGGCATAACACTCCCAATCTATACCTGGTGAGTTGAAGTCACTCCCTATTACAACGGCATGATCAGAAAAATTACTAATGATATTCTGCAAGTTCTGTCTGAAGCGCTCTACAACCACAGATCCTGACCGGCACGCAGTCATCATTTTTGACCGTTGTTTGATACTCAATTTCACCCAGATTAATACGTATTCGGAAACCGTGATAACCTCGCTAGATTTTATCAACTTTTTTACTGCGATAAACACGCCACCACCATTGGCGACTAACCTATCTTTACGATAAACATTCCGATCTGAACGTAGGATTTCTTTGTCATTGACGTCTAGTTTCAACCAGCTTTCTCTTCCCATTGCTATCTATGCATTATAACCTTCAGTAAGCGATACTGTTGAAGGAGTGTCTTTCATGAAGACGTAAAATGTCTGTTCCCGCCATTAAAGGACGACGTGAGAACAATCGCGTACCAGTAACCCTCTGTAAACAAAAACTTATAAGCCACGGGCTTGAGATGGTAGTGTGAGGGTGTGGGCTACGTGACGGAAATTTTATACCAACATTGGTAACTCTACAATATTATTTGATGGAGAAGGTAAGAGGAGTGTGAGGCATTCACCATACACTAGTACGAGGAGTACAGTACTTCTGTGATCAAAGATTTAAAGAAAGGCGTCCTTATATGCAGTCCGGATTCCCAGTAGGATCCATGACAACGCGCCGCTCTATTGTGTATCGTGGCACATCAAACCTGCTTTCGGTGTTCGGTGCCATCTTTCGACCAATATGTTACTTTGAGTGTGACAGGCAGTTGTATGAAAGCGTTGAGTTCTGCACAATTTGTACAGATTGGAAAAGAGAAGTGGTTCGAATTGCCATCCTTAGTCGGTTGTAACAGACAACAGACATCCAAAATGAGATATCCATATTAATGAACGCCCATGCCATTGATTCCGCTATTATATCTTATAAGGGAATGGTCTCAACCCAATTATCGTACTGTCGATGGCTGACGGAATATATCTGAAACCACTGGACTGCACGTTGAAAATGACCTTTAGGTATTGTGGAGGTGGCCTGTGGTGGAAAAGCGCGGCGACCGTTTTACTGCGCTAGCAAGAAAGGCAGGGAGGCAGGCAGGCAGGTACGTGATCACTTCCTGCAATATGCCTTCAGCCCAGTTACACAAACTATTCCATAACGAGTCACATGATGGGGCGAACTCCTTGGTGTGATAGATTGTGCCAACTGTCAAAGATTGTTTTCCTGAACGACATCAGACCCAAGGGGCGTGACCTGGTCTCTGACGTATCACATCATAGCTAGACGAGAGAGTCAGATATCCTAATGTGTTATGTGTTGTAGCTGCAAGCTCTTACTGTGGCATTTAAGAGAGCCAAGTAACTTTTCGACCTGTTCTTGTGCCGCAGAAAAGTGACTGAAATCAATTAACATACTAAGTGCATGAATTCGAAACATGTAATCTGCCACAGTGTCCTCCCCTTCCCCCCCTCCCCCCATCCATATCCCAGTTATTGGTTGAATATTGCACACTTGAGTCTAGATGTCTGAAGCGTTGGGGGACACGTCCCAATTACGATTACAGACAGCATGAATCAATGGCTTGTGGTCAGTGAAAAGTACGAGGACTTGGCCCTCAATAGCTTCCTTAAAGAATTTTACCGCCTCATATAGAGCTGTTAATTCTCAGGAAAAGAAACCATAGGGATTGCTGGATACCATTCACTGTTTATTGTAAAATTGAGCCAATGACTTCAGCAGTGGTAAATAGATGGGCTGTACGCGATGGGTGAGCTAAAGTCTCGGCGCTCTGTAAAGATTGTTCGACCAATTCAAAAGCTCTTAATATTTCCTCTGATCATGGTACACCTAGATTCCCTTTTGTATTCTCCCTGTACCGGGCGTTGGTTAGCTTGATTTCTGCGGCCTGTGGCATGTGACACAAACAGAAGATAATCGTGTGTGGCCTATGCATCAGCTGAATTAATTCTGTTCTATCCTCTGCCGGCAAAATCTCCTTACCCTATGCATGGATCACCCTTAGTGCCGTGGCGAACCAGGGGCTGGGAAACACGAAATACACATGTGTGGGATTCACTGTCATTGGTTGCACTGTCACTAACATATGCATGCATTGTAGGTGCATGAGGAAGGTAGTTGTAGTGGGTAGGTGATAACATCTGTGAAGACTCCAGCTGACTGACGCATTGCTGAATGATGTCCAGTGCTTTTCTTCAGCAGTGACGTGCGTACACGTTGCCTTTAGTGTAGGGTCAGTAACTCGTCAAGGTATATATACTCTTTGTCGCTCCTAGCACTGTTAATGAAGTTCCATACTCTAATTTGTAAGTCCTCCATTTTACGCCAGATAGCCATGAAGCTAAAATCCTGTAATGGAAGGCGCTCAATGGTAGCGATAGGTAGCGGTTGCCATGACGAAATATAAAGTTTGTACTCCACCAACTGATTGCATCACTCATGCAGTGATTTCTGCAGTGGGGAGTTTTCCTCTTGCAACGTGATGCGTTCCTTTTTGATGTCACTGTATAATTTATTGCTTGCCGCCACTTGATCCTCGAGCGAGGGATGTAACTGCTGAAGCCTATATAGAGGGGGTTTGGAGGCGCCTGTGTGTTGTGGAGCAGCTTGTGTCGAAGGTCTCCCAGTTATATCATGAATGCTAACACCAGATGTTCTACACTATAGCTGTCCTCCTTGTAAATCCGAACGGAAACGGAAGCGGCAAAGGAAATCCGTCCCTGACAAGGGTTCATTTGCATCACCTTGCACAAAAGTTCACGTGAAAGTGTGGCTGTTGCCGAGGACAGTTGTGAGAAATATACCCCTATAATGCAATTATCAATCCATTCACTGCCTTGTATTGAGATGTGATGTCTGCAGCGTAAGGAAGGGATGTCGTATTTGGGATCATGCTGATCTCAGATACCGAGCCTACCAGAAAATGCTGAGTAGCATGACGATCGCAAATATTGAGGTGATCGCTTTAAATGGCAGAGGGTGGAAACCAACTGGTTCGATTCACCTGGTTTGATTTTTGATGTACTATGATAACACCATGACCTCTGAAATCTAGTGAAAGTCATGGGCAGCATTTGGGGACCACAGAGATGAGAGTACTTGATGTGGTGGTGCCGAAGCGAGAATGGAAACCATCACCAATGCACGATATGTCGAACACTGTCCGTATCGTGAGAGGTGGGGGTGCCTGGTCGTCTGTTGTCAGCTAAGTATGGTGTGTATCGGTCACCAGGGTCGAAGACACATGGCAGCATCTCTGTGAACGTTTGGAACTGTTTGATTGCTCCCTGATACCGTAAAGGACAAGGTGGCTGCCGCCGCTCTGTGCATGGTGTGTCAGAAAGCCTCGGGCGCGGTTGTTACTGCTCAGTAGCCAGTTGCCATGTCAATGTACAGCATCGTTGCCAACTGCATGTACTGCTGGTAGCTGCTATGTAGCTGGGGTATACATCTTGCAATACAAAGGCATGTTCATCTAACTGCAACTTAACGTCTTGTAGAAATCCATCATTACATGTTAAAAATGCTTGAATTCCTTTAGCAATTTGTTTGTCCATATGGCCCACAGAGAACTGTCAGGCGTTAATATAGGACCCACTAAAGCTTGTAGGTGGCACCACAACTGTAAGGATGTCTGTCCATTTAATCGTTCTGAGAAAATAGCCTGACGAATTTGCTGCTCGTTTGATTTGCACGGTCTATGAGGTAGTGCTGCCTTGGCTGCCTCAAACTTGTTGAAAGGAGGTCGAGACAGGATAACATCACTGATTGTAGCAGCACGTTCATCTCTTATGACACGATAAATCCCACTGTCATCAAAACTGTTGTGAGTAGTGAACAACCAAGTTTGTGGTTGGTCTGATAAGAAATAAGGCAGATTCGGTGGCATATGTTCTACATTGCGAACGTTGCTGAATAGTTGTCCGTAAAGGCCCGTCCACACGCAACGATCTGTCTGCGCAAATGTCTGCGCACATCACATCTGCGCAGACAGATCGTTGCGTGTGAACAGAAGATTTGCACCAACCTGAAGTGTGTGCAAACCTGGAAGTTGGAGTTGGAGGTTTGAGCGAAACCTCTCAAATCTGTCGGTTCAAACCACATCTGCGCAGACAAGTTGGAGGGTGTGGACAGGAGATCGTCGCAAATCTGGCGCGAAACAGCTGTTTGCTCAGTTTAGTGTTTGTATTTGTGTGCACAGGGCATTAAAATGGCTGATACTCGTCAGTGTTCTCGAGAGTTTGTAAGTGAATTCATTGAAATATACAGAAACCACCCATGTTTGTGGATGATTAAAAGTAAAGAATATAGTGACCGAGACAAAAAGACAGCAGCATACAATGCTCTAATTGAAAAATTGCGGCCAGTTGGCGCCTCGGCAAACAGAGAAACGGTAATAAAAAAATAATTTCGTTGCGAACTGGCGAAATTATTTGCGGATGGATGTCGAAACTTATAATTATCTCTTAAAGCATGTAACCCCTCATATTATGAGAAAAATACTTGTATGAGAAGGGAAATTTCTCCTCATGAACGCCTGGCACTAACATTAAGATTCCTAGCAACAGGAAGGAGCTACAATGATTTGGAATTTTCATCTGCAATATCGAAACAAGCATTGAGTGAAATAATACCCAACACATGTGAAGCTATTTACGCTTTCCTGAAAGATGAGTTCATGAAGGCAAGTCAAGTAAATTAGTCTGTCAGCGAACTGTTTACCGAAAAGAGTTATCCAAAGTTCAGAAATCTAGAAGATCTGGTGTAGGAGTAGATCAAGTATACCAGCCAACGTTATGGTATTTTGATCTGCTTGGCTTTCTTAGTGGTCAAGAAACGCCAAGACCAAGCAGGAGTACAATTGAAGATGAAATTGGAGTGCCAATGTGCGAGGAAATGGAACACGAGGTTATGTAAAACAAAACAGGTTCGCCCTGCTACTCTCGCAGTAAATTTACGTGACAAAACTGCTTTCGCTTTAGCAGCCACTGTCTGCACCATTTTGACCGCTTTCTCTGTTTCCTGCGGTTGGTCTGAATTGTTTTTGCAACACAAGTTGCGAACACAGACCACAACAGAACTTCCTCCATTTCTATTTTTCAAAATAACGGAATTAAATTTTGACGTTTTCGGGGAGCGTAGTCGCTTGCCACTGATATTTCTTTTCTACACCGACAGATGGCGGGCGAGTAGTAGATTGGGGTTTGTGTCGTGTGAACACACCACATTTGCAGCGATCTTTTGCATGTACAGACATCTGCGCCGATGTCTGCGCAGACTGATCGTTGCGTGTGGACCGGGCTTAAGGCACCAACTGAGTATATACTGGGGGTGTAGGAACAACCCCATTGATCAACCGCGATGCAGTAGAAAATCCAGGATTTTTCTGGCGTGGCTTGGAAGCAGTGTTGCATTTGAATACTAGGGCTTAACAAAGGGCCTGAAGCACATGCAGGGATTAGGTTGTGTGGTTCCTGTGATCGAGGTAATTCAATCAGATTCGTGGAGAGATGCGATGAATGTAGCCACTTGGAAGCAGGAGGTCCATGTGCACCTGTGTGAGGGGGTATGTAGTCACCTTCACTAGCGTTTTCGGACTTCACTTGTTCCATACAGTTCGTTGTATCATGTAATCCACGGGAAACAGTGTTATTGGACAGGAGGAGAACAGTATCTGAAAAGGACTGTTGAACTTGATGAAACCTGGATACGAGATTTTAAGCCGTCACAATAGAAAAGTTCCGACGCTCCACGCCAGAAAAAACTCCGCCGCCAATGATCTTTCCGTATGACATGAATGGAGTCATAGCTACAAATATAGTGCCCCACAGGAAGTTTGTAACAGGCGCCTACTACAAGCTGTGCCTGCAAAATATTTTCCGCCCGAAAATTCGTCAAAAAAGCCTGACATGCTTGCAGCTGGTATCCTCATTTGCACGACAATGCAAAGCTCCATACCGCCAAACCAGTGAGAAAAATGATCAGCAAATATACACTGACGGTAAGAAACGCAACACCGACAAATAATTAATACAGAGTAATCAAATTTCCCGAATACATTTGTCTAGGTAAAATATATGAACGATTAACATTGTAAGATCACAGATTAATGAAAGTACGAGATAAGCCATTGCAAAAGTGAAATGTTGGTACGTTAATAACCGGTGTACTGCAGAATGTTGAATGTGTTGTACAGTGCTGGTTATCAGTTTGTGAGATGGAATTCCATGCATTTGGCAATTGGTTGATCAATACAGGGACGTTTAACGCTGTTTGTGGGTAACGCTGCAGTTGTTGTTGAATGATGCCCCATATATGCTCGACAGGAGACAGGGCAACGCAACAGTCGACACTCTGTAGAGCTTATTGGGTTACAAGAGCGGTATCTTGGCGAGCGTTATGCTGTTGGGAAACACCCTCTGGAATGCTGTTCATGAATAGTAGCACAAGAAGTCGAATCAGCAGACCTACATACAAATCTGCAGTCAGGGTGTGTGAATTAACCACGAGAGTGCCCCTGTTGTCATACGAAATCGCACCTCAGTCTATAACCACAGGTGTATGTCCAGTGTATCTAGCACGCAGATAGTTTGGTTGCGGGCCTTCAACTGGCCTCTTTTTAACCAACAAGTGGCCATCGCTGGCACCAAAGCAGAACCAGCTTCAGAACATAACAGACCTCCTCCCTGCCCACGAAAAGGCTATCGCTTGACACCACTGAAGTCGCAAGTGGCGGTGGTTTGGGATCAGTGGAATGACGCTACAGGGCGTCTGGCTTGGGGCTGTCCTTGAAGTAACCAGTTTGTAACAGTTCGTTGTTTAACTGTCGCGCAAACTGCTGCTCAAATTTCTGCTGTATATGCAGTATGATGCGTCAGAACCATACACTGAACACGACGGTCTTCCTTCTCGGTAGTAAAACGTGACAGTCCAGAGCCTGGTCTTCGAATGGTTCAAATGGCTCTGAGCACTATGGGACTTCACATTTGAGGTCATCAGTCCCCTAGAACTTAGAACCACTTAAACCTAACTAACCTAAGGAATCACACACATCCATGTCCGAGGCAGGATTCGAACCTCCGACCGTAGCAGTCGCGCGGTTCCGGACTGAAGCGCCTAGATCCGCTCGGCCACATGGTCTTCTTGCGACCGTACATTCCCGTGACCACCGCTCCAGTAATTTTGTACAGTGGCCACTTTCCTGCCAAATGTTTCTGCAATGTCGAGAAGGAACATCCAGCTTCTCGTAGCTCTTTTACACGACCTCGTTCTAACTCAGTAAGGTGATGATAATAGTGCCTGTGTCGCCTTAAAGGCATTCTTGACTGACATCAGCCCACCACGTCCAGTTTCAAGGTAACTAATGCTCACGGCCTTGTGTGCATTTGAAGGAAACCTGATTTGCATCCTCAAAGTGGCATTATTAGCACCACTCTTCTGCGACTGGCGCAAAATTCGAATAGACATCATCTTTCAGATATAGAAACGCGCCCACCAACTTTCGTTATGTCGCACAACTGCTTCTTGGTGTTGCAATTTTTTTCCGTCATTGTAAGTGGGAAATACTTCCCCAAACTCCATGGAAAACGTTTCGATACAATTGATGAAGCTTCCAGTGAGGTGCTGTATAAGGAATACAGAACATGGAAGAACGTCATAATCTTAAGTATAAGCATATTGAATGCCTGTAAAGGTATTCTGTAAAATAAAGGATTTTCTTCAATACTATCTTACATTGTGCAGAACTTTTCAAATGATCCTCAGATAAGGCAGATCATGAAGCATAAGATCATACTATGTTCACAACTTCTACCCAACCATTTCTAATCAGATGTTTTGAAACAATTATTATTTTTTTACATATATAGAACCATTAAGGAAACAATAGGAAATTTATTTTTTGGAGATAAAAATATCTACATATCTTGTTTGACAATTCCATTGTTTACTGAAAAGTGCATACATTATTCCAATATAATTACTTCCCCCCCCCCCCCCCCCCCCCCCGCCTCTCTCTCTACCTCTCTCTCTCTCTGTGTGTGTGTGGGTGTGGGTGTGATTGAGAGAGAGAACTTGCTTAGAAACATTGGTGAAATATTTCAGTCTTCCAATCTTCCAATTATTTCTGTTTCAGATGTGCGACTCCATGCACTAGAGAACAACAAGCAGCAAATATTAGGCTCCACAAAACGATATGCACAGTGCTTTCTTTGCATGCCTATCGATTTCTGTAAGTATATCATAGATATATTTAACCACACAGAACTTTCTGAAATCACCGGGTTATGTAATTTGAATACAAAAATTTCATCATATTTTTTTTACAATCCACTATGAACATATACATCAAACTCTGTTTATGACAACACAGAATAATATGAACTTTGATACTGATTCATGAGCTCTGAGTGAAACACTAAATTCATCTTAGCTTTCTTGACAAAATCCACTGTGACAGTTGTTCAACATGGTTCTTCACAAGCAGTGAATAACAAGTCAAACACCTAATAGTAACTTTCAGAATACTGTGATGAGTATGTGAACATTTCAGTGTATTTATCTGTTGCTGATAATGAGTATATATCACAATATCTTACATTTTTACAAAAAAGCTCGATTTTTGTTCACTACAACATGGACAGCAACGGTCCTAACACACTTCCTATGGGAACACCCAAGTTTCTTCTGCATATGATGATGACTCTCCATCCGAAATAACATCCTGCATCCTCCCTGCCAAAAAGTCCTCAATCCAGTCACAAACTTCTCTTGGTATGTGTGGTACTGAATCAAATGCTTTCTGGAAATAAAAAAAATACTTCATCTACCTGACTGCTTTGATCTAAAGTTTTCAGTATGTCATGTGAGAAAAATGCGAGTTACGTTTCACATGATTGATGTTTCTGTAATCCATGCTGGTTTGCATGGAGGAGGTCATGCTGTTCAAGATACCTCACTTCGTTTGACTCAGAACATGTTCTAAGATTCTAAAACAAATCGATGTCAGTGATACTGGATGGTAGTTTTGTGGATAGTTAGAGGAGGGACTAGATATTCTTATGCAGTAGTCTCTGTTCCGTAGAAGTTTCTTTACATTACAGTGATTGTACACCATGGAGGTTCCCTCCCATCACAAACTATTCTACTTGGCCAACTATTCTTATAAACTTGAGCCATAGCTCCTCTACACACTCCTGCCCTGCAGGAAGTCTCAAGTTCCTCATTGAGATATGACACTTCCAAATCTTTTATCTAGCTTACTGAACATAAATATCTTTCTGCTTGCTTTAGTTGTCCTTTGTATTTTGGTAATCATTGTCGCCAGTCATTGTGATCACTGATACCAATTTTGATGTAGACATCCTCAAAAGGATCAGGTCTGTTTGTTGCCATTAGATCCAATATATTTCCACCACAAGTGAGGTTCTGAACTGCCTGCTCTACATACTATTTAGAGAAGGCATTTAGTAATGTTTCACAAGCTGTCTTATCATGCCAACCACTAACAAAACTGTAATTCTCCCAATTTATTGTTGGATGATTAACGTCTCCACCAATGATTACAGTACGATTGGGGAACTTACAAGTGAACTGAGGTTTTCTCTAAAGTTGTTGGTTACATCAGGAGATGAGTCTGGTGGTTGATAGAGGGATCCAATTACCATTTTATGCCCATCCCTGATACTGAGTCTTGTCCTAACAATCTCACATGCTGCTTCAATTCCTATCTTCGTGGATTTGAATTTCCTGTCTACTGCAAGAAATACATCACCTCCAATTCCCATTAGCCTATCTTTCAATATAAAATTAAATTTTCACCAGAAATGTCACTGCTATCAATTTCAAGTTTCAACCAGCTTTGTGTATCTACTATTACGTCGGCTTCAGTGCTTTTCAGGAACACTTTGAACTCTGACACTTTGTTGTGAATGTTTCAGCAGGTAACCACTAGGATCTTCTATCATTTATCTGGATTGGATGAAGAGTTGCCATGCACTCCACACACAGTCAGCTATCTAGGTAGCAGCTTTCGAAGTCTCTGGTTCAGTCCTTCCAAACAACACAGAACCAAGTAACCAAGATCAGTTCTGGGCACAATGCTGCAAATTTTGGGGTCCTTCGAAACTCCTTAAGGAAGGCTGGTCTTTTTAACCTCTTGTCAAATTGCTGGGATGATTCAAGTATGACCTCAGAGTCCACACAGTAGGGATCATTTGTTGAAATGCGCGTAATGGTCTACAGTTGCTTGCACCCTGTTCCGTCAGAGGCTGCCAGAATAGACTCTTTCCTGTCCCTTGCTGTCATTTGCCTAAGGGGTACCATCATTCACCATATGTTTAAACTGCTGGCAATTAATAGACCCCTACCCTTTCGTGTTTGCCTCCTCTTGACACCAGAGAAAACATATTTCCCAAAAATAAATGAAGTGAGTCCCCAGTTTCATTACCTTTATTAGTCACAACACTTGTTCTTCCCTGCTCCCTTGTCTTTCACTATTTTATTGTAAAGCTTATTTACATAATCTTTAAGATAGTTGGTGGCTTTTGCAATACAGTTGTTAACTTCAAGTTCTATTTTTGCTCAGAAATTGAATGTGGAAGCTTCAATATCCTGTTAATGGCTAAGCTAAAAATATGCCTTTTTATGTTGACTGGGATGGTTAGAAGGGAAATCTAAAATGACACCAGTGCAAGTATTCTTTTGAAAAGTTTCTATAGTATGTTTACCCTTTTCATTCATGATATTTATATCAAGGAAATTTATGAACCCTCCCATACCGATATGAATCATGAGTTTTATTTTCTCATGTAAACTACTGAACTATGTTACTATTGCATCTATGTCAGTACTACTTCCTCTTGTTAAAAAAAGTGTGTCAGCAATGTATATGAAGTACTAGAAAATTTTATGTCGCAATTCAAGATTTTCAAGGAAGAATTACTTTTCTAGATTATTAATGAAGATGACAGCTAACAACTCAGAAGCAGCACTCCCCATATTTAAGCCATCTTATTGTAGATAAATTTTATCATTAAACATGAAATAATTGTTTCTAAAACAAAGAAAAACTGTCAATAAATTCTGTGGTATCCCCTTTCACAAAATACCCTGATCTTTACATCATATCTTAATATAAGAAACCTAAAACTGGGAGAAGGCTTGAGATTAGATTTTGTGAGCATGTGGGATCAGAGAGGAGGGTTATAGTTGAAAAACTAAATTTGACACTGGGCATGGTCTTCTTAATCCAACGTCACAACTGATGGTGCTGCTAGAGGGGATAAGGGCAGGTTTTTGGACTGAGGAAATGAAGATATCTTGTTACCAGAGATCTCATCATGCCAACTTGCTCAACGACCAGATGGCAATGAGAAGCAAACTTTTTGAAAGCCACCTAGATAACAAAAATAAGGAACTTTCAGAGGTTCAAAGAAGGACACACAGCTGCATCATAAGTGTAGCACAGTGTGGTGGTGTGTGTTGTTGTTTTTGTTGTTGTTGTTATGGTCTTCAGTCCAAAGACTGGTTTGATGCACTTCTCCATGCTACACTATCCTGTGCAAGCCTCTTCATCTCTGAATAACTACTGCAACCTACATCCTTCTGAATCAGCTTACTGTGTTCATCTCTTGGTCTCCCTCTATGATTTTTACCTCCCCACCCCCCATTTCCCTTTAATACTAAATTGCTGACCCCTTGATGTCTCAGAATGTGTCCTGTCAACTGATCCCTTCTTCTAGCCAATTTGTGCCACAAATTACTTTTTTTCCCCAGTTCTATTCAGTACCTCCTAATTAACTATGTGGTCTACTCATGTAATCTTCAGCATTCTTCTGCAGCACCACATTTCAAAAGCTTCTATTCTCTTCTTGTCTAAACTGTTCATCATCCATGTTTCACTTCCATAAATGGCGACAATCCGTACAAATACTTCCAAAAAAGACTTCCTAATACTTAAATCTATATTCAATATTAACAAATTTCTTTTCTTCAGAAATGCTTTTCTTGCCATTCCCAGCCTACACTTTATTTCCTCTCTACTTCAGCCATCATCACTTATTTTGCTGCCCTCATAGCAGCACTCATCTGCTACTTTAAATGTCTTATTTCCTACTCTAATTCCCTCAGCATGACCTGATTTAATTCGATTACATTACACTATTCTTTTTGCTATTGTTGACTTTCATCACATACTCACCTTTCAAGATGCTGTCCATTCTGTTCAACTGCTCTTCCAAGTTCTTTGCTGTCTCTGACAGAATTACAATGTCACCAGCAAATCTCAAAGATTTTACTTCTTCTCTCTGAACTTTAATTCCTTCTTCAGGTTTTTCTTTGGTTTCCTTTTTTGCTTGCTCAAAGTACAGACTGAATAACATCAGGGATAAGCTAGAACCCTGTATCACTGCCTTTTCAATCACTGCTTCCTTTTTGTAACCTTCAACTCTTGTAACTGCCATCTGATTTCTGTACAACTAGTAAATAGCCTTTCACTTCACACATTTTATCACTGCTATCTTCAGAATTTCAAAGAGAGTATTCCAGCCAATAAAGTCAAAAGCTTTCTCAAAGTCTACAAATGCTATAAATGTAGGTTTGCCTTTCCTTAATCTACCTTCTAAGGTAAGCTGTAGGGTCTGTATTGATCTTCCAGCTTTCTCTTCCCACTTAGGATTGGTTTTCTATCTGAGCTCTTGATGTCCATACAGATGTTTTCCTTTTCTCCATACATCTCCTTAATTTTCCTGTAGTCAGTATCTATCTTTAGCCTGTGGTTTATGCTTCTAAATCCTTATATTTGTTCTCTAGCCATTCTTGCTTAGCCATTTTGTACTTCCTGTGTCTCATTTTTTAGGCATTTGTACTCCCTTTCGCCTGCTTCATTTGCTACATTTTTATATTTCCTCCTTTCATCAATTAAATTCAAAATCTCCTGTGTTATCCTTGTATAGATCCTCTATATACTCCTTTCAAATTTCCCTTCTTTGCTTAGGACTGGTTTACCATCTGAGCAGTTGATACCCATACAGCTGCTTCTCTTTTCACTAAAGGCCTCTTTAATTTCCCTGCAGACAATATCTATCTTTCCCTTAGTGAAATACGTTTCTAAATCCTTACATTTGTCCTATAGCCATTTCTGCTTAGCCATTTTGCACTTCTTGTTATCTCATTTTTTAAACATTTGTATTCCCTTTCGCCTGCTCCATTTGCTGCACTATTAAATGTTCTCCTTTCATTAACTAAATTCATTATCTCTTGTGTTATCCAAGGAATTCTACTAGGCTTTGTCTTTTTACCTATTTGATCCTCTGCTGCCTTCACTATTTCATCTCTTAAAGCTACCCATTCATCTTATACTGTACTCCTTTTCCCTGTTCTAGTCAACCATTGTATAATTCTTCCTCTGAAGCTCTCAACATCATCTTGTTCTTTCAACTTATCCAGTTCCTATCTTTTTCATTTCCAACCTTTTTCCAATTTCTTTAATTTTAATCTACAATTCATAACCAATAAATTGTGATCAGAGTCCACACCTGCCCCTGGAAAAGTCTTACAGTTCAGAGTCAGGTTCATAAGTCTGTGTCGTAACATTACATAATCAGTCTGAAACCTTCTGTTGTCTTCAGGTCTCTTCCACAATACAACCTTCTTTTATGATTCTTCTACCAGGTGGCTTCCTCTTTCATTCCTTTCCCCCAGTCCATATTCACCAGCTATTTTCCTTCTCTTCCTTTTCCTGCTATCAGATTCCAGTCCTCTACCACAATAAAATGTTGTCTCGGTTAACTATCTGAATAATTTATCTCATACATTTCTTCATGCCCTTCATCATGTGCTGTGCAAGTTTGTATATAAAATTGTGCTACTGTGGTGAGTGTGAGCTTCATGTCTATTTTGGCTATGGTAGTGCATTCACTATGCCATTTATAGTAGCTTACCCACATTCCTATTGTCTTATTCATTATTGAACCTACTCATGCATTACTCATATTTGGTTTTGTATTTATAACCCTGTATTCACCTGACCAGATGTCATGTTCCTCCTGCCATGAACCTTCAGTAAGCCTCACTGTATCTAACTTCAATTTATCCATTTCCATTTTTAAATTTTCTAACTGACCTGCCTGATTAAGGGATCTAACATTCCACACTTCAATCCCTAGAACGCATTTTGTTTCTCCTGATGATGCCATCCTCCTGAGTAGTCCCCTCCCAGAGATCCAAATTGGGTACTATTTCACCTCTGGAATATTTTACCCAAGAGGACGCCATCATCATTCAACCATACAGTAGAGCTGCATGTCCTTGGGAAAAATTACAGCTGTACTTTTGCCTTGCTTTTAACCATTCATAGTACAAGGGCAGCAAAGCCATTTTAGTTGATGTTACGAGGCCAGTTCAGACAATCATCCAGACTGTTGCCTCTGCAACTACAGAAAAGGCTGCTGCTCATCTTCAGGAGCCACAAATGAGATTATACCTCTTAAAGAGTAGATTATCATGTAAGTTTTTAAATTCAATCAGTAATTATGTGAAACACTGAAAATCAAAATTTTGTTGCCCCTGGAAGCCATTATACAGACGACCAGCAAATAGCATCGGATTCTGGGATGTTGCTTCACAATACACGTTTTTAGATATATTTTGTCAGTTGGAAAATTAGTCTCTTAAAAGTATATTTGCACTATGGTACTCAACATTCTTCAGAAACAGTCATATTGATTAAGAACAACTACCATAACAGGTAAATATAAGGTTGCATGCTTCCGCTTGACTGTAAATTCTTCCTGTTTATAAAAAAAGGTGGGGAGGGGGGTGGGCAAGATTTAAGAGAAGTGAGTTACTATGATGATGACTTATAATAATCAAATGAGTGGCTCTTATACATGACTTGCTATTTCTGGTTAACCTTCTTATTAAACACAATTATAAATATTTGTGCCACAACACAGCTTTAGCAATTTATTAATGTTGATTAAACATTGTTACAGGCGAGTGCAGGTTGTAACATCGTGTATTTCAGTGGCTGCTCAAGTTTTGTTGCCACACCTGCTTGCTGCATGTCGAGCACTACACAACCTGATTGTTTCAATCTTAAAGCACCAGCTATTCTCACTTCCAGGTCTGATATAACTAGTAATTTATTAATTTATATATGTGCTTAATGCGACTATATTGTGTAATAATTTTGAGTTTTCTGTAGGTATGCATCTGCCATGGGTGCGTGTATTTAGCTGTGTGTGTGTGTGTGTGTGTGTGTGTGTGTGTGTGTGTGTGTGTGTGTGTGTATCAGTCACGTACAACAGAAAAAGAGTGGTAGCCCAAAAAGTGACAGTAAAGTGGGTATTTTTGTGCCAGACATAAGTCAGCTGTATGTGAGTGGTTGTCCTTTCTCACTGTTGTTATTTAGAATTCATACCCAAGTACACTCATCAAGTGTACATAGAGCTTCCTACTGTAGTCTAAATTATGAGGCAAGACATGTATAACGCACACTTTACAGAATGAAATCTAGAGTAAATGTGGCCTTTTCTATGCTTGAAATGTAACCAACAGAACTTAAGTAGTCACACTGTTTGTAATTAATAAAATAACAAAGAACTGAAAATAAAGGACACAGACTACCTTAGCTCAAAACGTTACATGTCAAGTGTGATGAAACAAGTCCAACATGTTGCGCAGATAAAATGGTTCAAATGGCTCTGGGCACTATGGGACTTAACTTCTCAGGTCATCAGTCCCCTAGAACTTAGAACTACTTAAACCTAACTAACCTAAGGACATCACACATCACACACCTCCATGCCTGAGGCAGGATTCAAACCTGCGACCATAGTGGTCGTGCGGTTCCAGATTGTAGTGCGTAGAACTGCTCGGCCACTCCGGCCGGCTGCGCAGATAATGGGTATAAGTTAGTAAATGTAAAAACAATGAAATACAAAGAATTTAAGGATCAACTTAGCACACATTTCAGTGTAGAAAATGTGTGTCAGCTTTGTATGGCACAAGCAGCATTAATACAGAAATTGATACCCCATGCAGTAACAGAGAACTTATGCTGATGTATGATAGTATTGCAGCAGGAATAACAATAGAAATTAGGAGAGATTACTACTCACCACATGTAGGAAGCATTGAGCAATGAACATACACATATAAAAGTAAGCTATTAAACCAAGTTCTTCATCAGATGTAACAAAAAACGCATGCATGCATAGCTCATACACAAATGGCCACTGTCATCTCCAGGCACTGAGGCCTGGCTGTGGTGAGTAGCTGTCTCATACTGACAGTGTCTATGAGCTCAGCATAACCCAATTCTTCCCCAAAGGCTACACTCACGTGTCATGGGTATTTGGAGAGAAGGACTGAGAGCTGTAACAAGATTCCTAAGAACATCTCAAACTTATTCTGTAGGATTTTTATCGAATAATTAGGTTGGCCACTTCATACACTGAATTGTTTGTTGTTTGTGATATTTGTCCATGAGATAAGCACTGAATCATCACACAGTCATTCATTCATTCATTTATCATGTTCCATAGATCCACTCCAGAAGGAAAACCTTCAGGAATGTAGAAAGAGTCAAGATATACATTAACATGAGACAAAGACATCATAGAAACTTCATCTATACACTGTAGTAACAATAAATCCCTTCATGGTTCAAATGGCTCTGAGCACTATGGGACTTAACATCTTAGGTCATCAGTCTCCTAGAACTTAGAACTACTTAAACCTAACTAACCTAAGGACATCACACACATCCATGCCCAAGGCAGGATTCGAACCTGCGACCATAGCAGTCGCGCGGTTCCGGACTGACGCGCCTAGAACCGCTCGACTACTGTAGCCGCCAAACCCCTTCGTGCTTTTCACACTTAAATCATCTAAATTTAATCGGGTAAATTAAAAGAAATCTGTTACATTGATAAAAAGCTTCTACCCCTCTCAGTTTTATCATATAGCTGCTGTTTACCTGCTACTAGTAGCTTAATGTTTACTTGATTACAATAGCATTTAAGAAAAAAAATTTATGCCTAGAAATACTGGGTCCTATTTATAATACATTATTACTTGACATACAGTTTTATAACAAGCACACAGATTTTCAGTTTGTGGAAAGAGTGGAATGAGATATGTTTTAATTTTCTTTTGAATGTGTAAGAATTCCCAATTTCTTCCTTTACATTGGATGGGAGCTTGTTGGTTATCTTACTCTCATAGTATGTATTTACATTCTGAACTCTGGACAAGGAGGCAATGTCTATACGAAAATTATATTTATGCCTTGTATTGTGCGTGTCATCTCTACAGACCCCCACTCCCACAGTTTCGCATGAAAAGACATGGAGATCCATGTGTTCTACTTAGTAAATTAACAGAAACCAATGCACGTGCTAAGAGTACTACCTTTTTGTTAATATTATGAGACTACACTGCAACTCAGAAGCAGAATGAACTAGACACAGTTTCAAGCCTGTCACAAACTGATTACATTAGCTTGACAAGCAAATGTGTATTACTGTTGCTTATAATTGCTGCATTAATGTTACTTTCATTTTTCCTTCTGTTACTAAGGTTCATTCATATCCTAACTTAGCTGTACTTCCAAACTTAGCGCACATTTAACGAATCTTACAAACCAAGAAAAATCAGTTACGGAAGTCTTAAATTCAAAGACGTGTGAAGTAAAACAGCACTCAGCAAAGTCAACAGAAGTGTATGAAGTAACAGTTAAGGAAAAGCTCAAACACAGGTCATGATATGCACAGAGGAAGGGACAAGACAATGAAGGCAGGATCACATGTAGTGTTATGAAGTCAAAGTATATACAATCAACTCTGATACAGAAAAGCTCAAATATTTAAAGTATATAGTTAAAGGACATATTAAAATTGCAAGATTAAAGTATGATCAAATAAAATTACAGTAAATAAAGGCAGAAAATGAAATTTAAAAAATGAAGAACATGAGGCAGTGAGTTAGAGAACAGGTAGTAGAGAAGTGGGCCAGTGCAAAAGAATTGGCCAGGTTAGTAAACAAGTGTGCAGATAATAAAAATGTGCTGACATAGCACATAAAAAAATATTTGGCTGAAAAGAGGTAGTGTGGCTAGGAAAACATATGCAATAAAAAATCTAAAAGTAATTTCCATAATTATCAGTGTGGATAGATTAGTGTTTAGCCATAATTTGTTGTTAGTATACTTTACAAAAGTAGCCTTCTGTGGATTCTCCTACCAGTTAATGTATAATTTGATTCATTTCACATACCAGAAGCCACTCCTTTATGATGCATTTTTTGGATCAGGCTATGTTAATGAATGAAGGAATTTTTTTCCTCATTTTAAACCAATCTGACGTGAATAAACAATGAATATTGGAGAGTCTTTACAATGTTAATGTAGGTGGCTCAGAAGCCCATGATATGGATGTAGTTGGTTTGAATCCTGGTGGCAGCACCAGTATTTGGCCAACAAGGGGCGCAGAGATAGTCGATTCATGTCTTTCTTCCCAACCTCCCTCTTCAATCACTCACCTGCAGCCTTTAGCTGATTTATCTACAACTGAGTGTTTTGTAACTTTACATATCTTAATAACAGCTGTCTATACAAGGTCTTTCAAAAAATTCTGGAACATTCATAATTTCGAACTAGTGGTATGTTGGAGCAAAATGCAGTTGGCATCCCTGCATTTGCCTGTGTTTAATGTGTAACTGCCAGAAGTTTCATTGTTGTATGTCTATTAATTATTGTTCAGTGCTGTATTGAGTAGAACGTAGTATCACACAGTTTGTGAATTCAAGCTGGAAGAGTTAGAGAATACATTAAATTTTGCATGAAACTCAAGAAAACCTTTACAGAGGTACACCAAATGATGCCTACGGTGCTTAGTGCTTAAGCCATATTTGGTGTTATGAATGAGGTATATACGGATGGTTCACACAGTATAAAAATGGCTGGACAGAAGTTAAAATTGACCCTTGTTCAGGATGCCCCACGTCTACTGACGACACTCATGTCAGGAACATCAAAGAAATTCTGCACGCCAATCAAAGATTGACTATCCGAAAGGTTGCAGAAGAATGTAACATTTCAGTTGGACCATGTCATGAAATCCTGACCCAGCATCTTGGAATGCATCATGTTGCTGCCAACTTTGTCCCACAGCTCATGAGTCGAGACCAGAAAGACAATCTGTGAAGAGCTTTTGGATTGCACAAATGAGAATGAGATGTTCTTAAGAGAATGGTAACTGGTGGTGCGACATGGGTCTATGGTTGTGATGTTGAGACTAACGTTCAGTCTTCACAGTGGGTCAGGAAAGGTTCTCCTAAACCAAAAAGCTTGTCAGTTCAGGTCAAATGTCAAAGCCATGTCGACAGTTTTCTTTGACTTTGAAGGATAGGTTCATATTGAATTCATGCCACAGCAACAAACTGTTAATTGGTGGTACTATCGGGATCTGCTGCGATGCCTGCAAAGCAAACAGCCTGAAATGTAGTGAAACAATTCAAGGCTCTTGCATCACAATAATCCACCTGCACGTTCATCCCTGTTGGTGCATGGCTATTGCACAAAAAACGAAATGCCTGTACTGACTCCTCCTCTATACTCTCCGGACCGGGCCCCGGTAGATGTTTTTTTTTTTTTATTTCCTAAGTTGAAAACCCTGTTGAAAGGATGAAGATTTACAATTATAGATGAGACAAAAGGAAATTTGCAGACAGCACTTCTCATGATCCACCACCCTGTGTACCAAGACTGCTACCAGAAGTGGAAACAGCATTGGGAGCAGTGTGTCAATTGTGGGTGAGAGTATTTCAAAGGAGACCATGCACAATTAGTTAAAGGTAAGTGCAGAGAAATTTTTGTGGACCAAGTTCCAAATTTTTTTTAACAGACCTCGTACGTCGGAAGGTTCAAATTTCTTTAATATTTATGTACATTTATGGAAAGAGGATAAGTAACCAAAAACTTCTATGAGGAGATATGGGATTTGTACTGAAGAGATTAGAACAGTTCAGAACAAAAATTTCTAGCTGTCATACCAGTGATAGTGACTTGATTAATGCCAAGCTTTCCATAGCTAATAAAATGTTTGAGTCACAGATAGTCTAATAGCCTCTATCTAGGCATCTCGAGTAATGTCTGTGCTTTATAGACATTGGACAAAAACATGCCATATGTTTCCAAGCAAATAAATCTGCCAATATAGGGAAAAGTTAACCTGAATTTGCATCCCTGAGTCTGATCATCATTTGTCTGAAATGACAGTTTTTTTGGTGATTACTCTTCCAACAAGAGGCAGAATACCCGCCTTTGTCACAGAAATTGTCTTGCCTTTCAGTTTAAAGTGCTGACCTTGTTCATGTTCAAGTAACTACAGACATTATTTCTTATGAAGTAAGATTCTGATCTCTCTTCCACAGTATGGTATTAGACTCAGTACCTAGTGACAATAGAAAGAGTCAACCACAGCTAATCACATAACTGTTTAAACTAAAAATTCTCAACCTTTAAGTTAGTTTGAACACTCATCAAAAGTCAAGTTTTTGTAACAGTAAAAAAGACTTCTGTCACATTTGATTAAATATTTAGCATCAGACAAACTATTTTGCCAAACAAGTGACATTTATGAATTACATAACTGAAGTCTTTTGTAAACTGAATAGTTCAAGTTACATTAATAGTATGAGAGTAAACAAGTGTGAAAACTGCAGCAGATTCTCCAGGACTGGATACAAGTGTTAAAACACACACCCATTATTTCTTAATGTAGTCCAATTACAGAAATTTTTGTCTACTCATTGGTGGGACAAATGCATGTCATATAGCAGCTTTGCTGCCAATAAAGTGGAACAAACATTCCATATGGGTATGAAAATTCAGCAATTGTCTGTTCCATTAATGGCCACAGGCTAACAGTGATTAACTTGCAGTTGACCACAAAGCCATTGACTTCAACAGGTGCTTCATTACCCTTGCCATTTGGATCTTACAAGGCAAAATAAGTTATTATTCTTTCTAAAATTTGATTTTGTCTGGCATACAGTGGTTTGTACTGCTAGTAATGGTTTCAGTTGCAGCTTATTTACTCTGCAGATCTGTCTTGTCAAGTCATCTACCATAGAAAAAGCCAAGTGAAAATATACGATTGTGATCAGGCCGAGTAATGACAGTTACATCTTTTACATGTTTTGAATGTAGACTATGCCTCATGTGATGTTATCATATGGAATAATACAGGCCCTTGTGTGGTCACTTCTGTCCTCAAGGTGTTTCCTGATGCTCTTCATTAGTAATTTCACAAGAACCTCCACTCAAGACTAATCTCACTACTTGAAGACTGGTGCAATCTTCACATATGTGTAACGAGCATTTTCAAAGCAGCAACTGATATCAGCCTCAACTGCATAATTGATACTGCTGCCTCTGCCTCCAGTTCATATATGATCTTTATCTATGTATGTGCCCAGAGAGACAAAATCACTCATAACATGGATGAGCCTTGCATTTGACTCAAAAATATTAGGTATCCCATATTTACTATGCAACATGTTTTGTACCAATTTTCGTATAATCTTTTCTATTGTTACTGCTTTGCAGAAAAATGAACTTCTTGAATTTGTGAAAACGTAATTACCAACCTTAACTTCAACTTTTCCCTATATTGTCAGATTTATTTGGTTGGAATCATGTGGCATATTTTTGTCCAGTGTCTATAAAGCACAGACATTAATGGAGACATCTACATAGAGGCTATTACACTCTCAGTGACTCTCAAACTTTTTATTAGCTCTGGAAAGCTTGGCATTAATCAAGTCATCTGACTTACCAATAGCATGACAGCTGGAAATTTTTGCTCTGAACTGTTCTAATCCCTTCAATGCAAATCCCAAATCTCCTCATAGAAGTTTCCAGTTACTTATCCTCTTTTCATAAATGTGCAGTGGTGTTTGCAGTCATCACATAGCTGACATGAGTAATATCACTGTTCAAGTAAAATATCATACATGACTGTCAGTTACGTAAATCATTCATGCAGCATACTCACTGAAATAGCAGGAACATTTTGCGTATTGAAGAGATCAAACTATTGGCTGATGCATCACATGCCTTATACAGGCATTGTCATTGGTATAAATATTGGATGAATTGTTTCCCTTATCCACGAACATTTGTTCTTTGAGAAGATACATGTAGTCTGTATGCCTTGCTGAAAAAGCATTTGAATATTTCAAATGAAAATGTTTTTCTAGGAATGCCAGCCATTTGTGAACAGAGAAGACTTATGATGAGATTCTGTATCATCATTGGTTGTCATTCTTTGTGGTTAAGCATTCAGTGATGCTAATCTGTTGTAAAAGGCCATTTCATAAATAATGGACACTAATATTTTTTTTTACTTACATGTTAATTTATTTATTTTTTGAATATCTATTTACAGTACTTCAATATAGTCTTCCAGTTTCTCCATGACTGAATCCAAAAGCCTCAGAAGCTGTGTTATTCCATCCAGTACACATGATTTTGTCTAGCATATAGTGGTTTGTACTGCTACTAACAGTTTCAGTTGCAGCTGAATTTACTGTCCATCTGTTGAGTGGCTCGTATAATGGTGGTAGAAAGCTCTTCCAGAGAAAGATAACAACATCCACACATAGGTTTTTCCAGCGTTGGGAACAAGTTGAAGTCTGGTAGACTCATGTCAGGACTGTAGGGAGGATGCAGCAACATTTCCCATCCATATTTGTGCAGTTCCTGGGCTACAAAATTGCTGATATGCAGGCGAGCATTGTCGTGAAGAATGAGTGGCCCAGCCTCAAGCAACTGAGATCAGGTTTTGAGCATTTTTATGTGCAGATTTTGCATGAAGTTATGATCATGCACTGCTGTGACACTTGTTCCACATGGGACTCTATCTGTTGTGATGATTCATTCTTGATTATCAAAAGTGAAAATCATCATTTGCTTGAGCTTTGATCGAGTGTGTCAAAAAAAAAATTTTTTTTTTTTTTTTTTTTTTTTTTTTTTTTTTTTTTTTTTTTTTTTTTTTTTTTTTTTTGACGTGGAGAAACTGAAGCTCTTCTCTCAGTGAACTGTGATTTCAAAACTGGTTCAAAGCCTCTAACGCATGTTGCATCGATAGCAAATAATTCGACACAAGAATCCCTGACCTTCAAGCTCAAAGTGTTGTTTGAGCAAGGTTGCAATGTTCAGGCATTTCTGCCTCTCTTCAGCAATCAGTGTGGTACACATCTTGCAGAAAATTTTCTCTTCCCCTAACCATTTGTTGAAATATGGAATAATGAAGTTAGGGGAATTCACATGGCTTCAGAGTGTTCCTCACATGTCACACTGTGATCTTCTTCAAGTGCTTTTGCCACAAGTTTCACAGTTCTTTCATCTGTTGGCATTTTTGGCCAACCAGATCTTGGATTATCTTCTATGCTCATATGACTACCATGAAAATGATTAACCTAATGTGGAACTGTATTATGATCCACTGTAAACTCACCACAAATTTCACTTAAAGCACCAAGGATTTCTGTTAGGTTTTTACCGTGTAAAGTTTTGATCATGCTGTATGACCTTTGGTCTTCAACAGTCAGTTATCAAGATTCCTGCAATGTCCATGTCTACCTCTTGCCAATTTTATGTTGGAATACATAGCAAAATAAATAAATAAAAACACATGCTTCTTCCTCAAGCTCCCAACTATATCTGACATAATTTTCATTCTTGTTGCATCAAACAATCCACAGTAATACCAACATGTGCATCATTTATGAAATGTACCTTATACACTGACCTAAGACATACAAGTGTGTATAGTAAACTGAAACAAAACAAGATTATGTGAAGTGCTCAATGAAAATAATGCCTTATTAAATTACAATTGAAACATAATTCTTTAAATTACAATTGATACATAATTCTTATATACTGGGAATTATCTTCAACATGATCCACAACAAAAAGCAGGAAAAAACAGGGATGACATGAGAATGTGCTTTTGTTTATTTGTAGCCCAGAAATTTTATACAGTGTAAGCACAAAGTTATCGGGATGATGATATAAATGTTAAATACATTTTCACATGTTACATTTGCGAACAACCAAAGGTTTTAAATAACTGCAGCAGTAATCCTAAAATTTGTCTTAAACAGTAAATAAACTAACGTACACATGAAAATTCAGCACACATGTTGTGCTACATGCAACAGCAGCTAAGATACAGAGTAAATGATACATAGGTGACAGACGTGTATAGTGTTGCAGAACTTTTTAACAAACATTTTATAACTGTTACTGACAACATGGGGTTGTCAGGTTCTGTAGATGCTGCTATGGAATACCTCAGACCACACATTTCAAGTAACTTCCATAATATGAATTTGACCCTCACTACCCCAGCAGAAATAATATCCATCATAAAATCATTAAAATCAAAAACATCTAGTGGGTATGATGAAATATCAACAAAGTTAATTAAAGAATGTGATTCTGAGCTAAGTAACATGTTAAGCTATCTGTGTAACCAGTCATTTATCAGTGGAATATTTCCTGGATGGTTGAAATATGATGAAGTTAAGCCAGAAACCTCAAAAATTTTAGAAAAGGTAATGTACGATCGGCTTTATAACTATCTTATCACAAATAACATACTGTCAAAGTCGCAGTTCGGATTTCTAAAGGGTTCTGATATTGAGAGCGCTATCTATACTTACAGTGAAAATGTACTTAATTCATTAGATAAAACATTGCAGGCAACTGGTATATTTTGTGATCTGTCAAAGGCATTTGACTGTGTAAACCACAATATCCTTTTAAGTAAATTAGAATATTATGGTGTAACAGGAAATGCTGCAAAATGGTTCAGATATAATCTCTCTGGCAGGAAACAAAGGGTGTTGTTAGGGAAGAGACATGTATTAAGTTATCAGGCATCATCTAGCTGGAAACTAATCACTTGTGGGGTCCCGCAAGGTTCCATCTTAGGGCCCTTACTTTTTCTTGTGCATATCAATTACGTTTCTTCAGTAACATTGCCAGATGCCAAGTTTGTTTTGTTTACTGATGATACAAACATTGCAATAAATAGCAAATCAAGTGCAGTCTTAGAAAGATCAGCTAATAAAATATTTATGGACATTAATCACTGGTTCCTAGCCAATTCTTTGTCACTAAACTTTGAAAAAACACACTACATGCAGTTCAGAACTTGTAAGGAGTGTCCCACGAGTATATGCCTAATATACCATGACAAGCAGATAGAAGATGTGGACAGTGTTAAATTCTTGGGATTACAGCTTGATAATAAATTCAACTGGGAGGAGCACACCACAGAGCTGCTGAAGCGTCTTAAGAAATCTCTATTTGCAATGCAAATTGTGTCGGATTTAGGGGATAAATGAAAAAGCTGGCGTACTATGCTTACTTTCATTGCATAATGTCATATGGGATTATCTTTTGAGGCAATTCATCAAGCCAAGCTAAAGTTTTCTGGGTACAGAAACGTGCAGTAAGAGTTATATGTGGTGTGAACTCAAGAACATCTTGCAGAAGCCTGTTTAGGGAACTAGGGATACTAACTACTGCTTCCCACTATATTTATTTCTTAATGAAATTTGTCATTAAAAATATATCACTTTTTCAAGCCAACAGCTCAATTCATGGAATCAATGCTAAAAATAAGAATAATCTTCACAAGGATTTAAAGTCACTAAGTCTTGCACAAAAAGGTATGCATTATTCAGGAACACACATTTTCAATAACTTGCCAGCAGCCATAAAAAGCTTAACAACCATTTAAATTCAGTTTAAGAGAAGCCTAAATGATTTATTGGTGGAGATATATATATAAGTACAATATAACTTCTGCACAATTTCAGTGCAGTAATGTGTTCATTGTAAATAACTGTGTGGACGATTTGAGTGCAGTAATGTGTTCATTGTAAATAACTGTGTGTGTGTGTGTGTGTGTGTGTGTGTGTGTGTGTGTGTGTGTAAGTACAATCTAACTTCTGCACCAGTTCAGTGCAGTAACGTGTTCATTGTAAATAAGTATTTAGTAGTTGTATTACACATTTGTTACCTTATAAATAAATAAAAAATCTTTTTATTTTAAATTCAGTGCATTAGTATTTGTAAAATGATTCTTTCATATAGCGTTCATTAAAAAATTATGAACATGCCACTTGGGACCTGTGGAATGGTACATTAGCTTATTTGTTTGAGTTGTAAATATTTGTCATGTATTGTTGTTTTTCTGACATGTTCTACATCCTGGAGGACCTCCTCACTACGGATCAATTGGAATGAAAGTAAATCTAATCTAATCTAACTGTTTGCAGTAACATCATTAGGAGCTTCATAAGAAAATACACTTGCAGGGAAATAATCCAACTTCCAAGAATGTCATCTTGATTAGGTCCAACACAGGCATAGAAAAGTCTATCCTTAATGCAGTCTAAGTCCACAAAGGTAACCGTGATGAAAGCTGAGAACAGTGGTTTTGGTCCCTGCAATAGGCTCTGAGAGCATCCTGAGAAGATGAGGTGAGTAGCATCGACCCGGAGGCCAGGAGAGTCCCTCCGAGCTGGAAGAACTGGCTCATGTAATCCATGCGCAGTCTTTATAGCTGCCGGTGGCAGAATACTCATTGTACTATTTTCTTGTCACGTGTTCTGTGGATGCAAATAGGTCGCTTGGAAGTAGTGGCTCTGCCAGTGCTGGTATCGCAACCTGGTGTCTGTCGTGACTTCAACGTGGAGGGCTAGTAACGCTGAGTTGTGCAGGAGCTATGTAGACTGTATGCATGCCGGAGGTGCCCAATGGTTTGCCACTTCCTTTTCTATAGATCTCAAGTGTAGCATCCTTCACTCACCGGGAAGGGACACGAGGCTGCAGCCGATCATGATGTCCTCATTGGGCTGCTGGACTATGGGCAGTGCACCATCTGCATCCACTAGGATGACACCTGGCATCGCTGTTGCACAGGCTGGGGGGTCTGCTGCTGGGTCGCAGCCCATGTCCTGGATAGCAGCACAACCATTGGTCATCCAGCCACGAGTAGGCACTGGCCCTGGAACAGAAGCTGGAGATATACCACTGTCAGATGCACTAGAGCCCAGGCACTTTCGGAGCTGGTTTATTTGCTTATTGCAGGTAACACCATCAGCCGAAGTAACCTTCGCCATAGCTCAGCCAAAGGGAATTGAGATGATGGCAGGGAACTATTGTTGTCAGAGGTGAGAAAATGTTAGGACACACACAGGATCTTGGATGACAAAGTGATTGTGGCAAGGGTGCCAAGTGGCTACAGGGGAGGGGTGAGGGTGTATCATGGGGAGATGGGATTGGTCAGGAACTCCATGCGGCTTCTCTGCTGGGAAAAAGCCCTCCTGGGGAGGATGCAAGGAATAGCAATCGGGCATCATCCAAATGTTGGTGTTTGCAGAGTTTGGTCATTTGAGTTTTGAAAGTCCTGACAAACGTCTCACCCATACCATTGGAAGCAGGTTGGAAAGGTGCTATACAAATCAGTTGGATGCCATTCTTGCAAAACGGTGTGAACATAGTGGAAGTAAATTGTGGCCCATTGTTGGAAACAACTGTTCTAGGAAAAATGTTTGAAAGAACACAGGTAATGTGGTTGGAGGAGATATCGAACATTTTTGCAACATAGGGAAATCCTGCATTAACCACCATAAGTCAGAAGAAGCCAAGGAAAGGTCCAGCAAATTAGATATGTAGGCAACACCAAGGCTCTGAAGTGTCAGGACAGGGATAGAAGCTGAAATGCCTGTTTACTTTGGTATGTAGGACATGAGGAGACCAAGGTGGCAATGGCTGCATCCATGCCCTTCCAATAAACATTACACCATGCAAGGTGTTTAGTCATTACACTCCAATGACCCACATGTAGCAGCTGTAGCACTCTTTGCTGGAAGGTTGTTGGGATAACTACATATGTTGAGCCTGCTTAACCCTGTATGAGGAGGATGCTGTGCAAGAACAAGAGGTTGTGCCTGTGATGCCAGAATACATAAATGTCTGGGTCCCTGATGGCCTTCTGGTCCAGGGGCTATCCATTCCTGACCATATGGAGGACTGCCCTAAGAGTGGGATCATTTTGCTGAAGTGTTGTGCAACTAGTTTTGCGTTGAGTGGTAGATGAGTGACAGCATCAGCTACCATGGTGTCCAAGTGAAAACACACCTCAGTATTGTCATTGAACCCCTGGTTGGCACCCACAGGTAGGCGGGGTAGAGGGTCTGGCATTTTGTGATGAGATTTGGTACCAGAAATCATATATGTAGGCCGACAGGAGGAGGACCCACTGCTGAAGGCACCATGCTGTACAGGTGGGGATAGAGGCTGTGACTTTGAATAATGACAGAAGTGGTTTGTGGTCTGTTACTAGAGTAAAATGGCAGCCATAGACATAATCATAAAACTTTTTGACATGGAAGATGATGGCCAGGGCTTCTTTTTCAGGCCATAACTGCATTGTGGTGTAGAAAGAGCGTTGGACACAAACGCAGTTGGCTATTCAACATCATCTATTATGTGGAAGAGAATTGCCCTCAGAATATTCCAAGGCTTCTACAGCCAGCAGGTATTTAGGACTGTAAGCCATTAAGCATGTTGGGCATAGGAGCAACAATTTGAGAATCAAGAGTACCTTGTTACATTCTGGAGTCAATTCCCATTTGGCATTTTTGAGTAATAGGTGGTGTAGCAGTTCCGCTATGGCGGCTGCTTAGGAGATAAAACATCTGTATTAGTTCAGCTGTTGCAGGACATATTTCAGCTGAGTTGTGTTTGATGGAGTGGTCAGATGTTGAATGGTGTAAATGTATTCCAACCTAGGACAAATGCCTGACGCCATGAGCAAGCCTTCTAAGTACATGGTTGGGGAGAAAAAAACTTGCACTTTTTTTTTCATTTGGGACTGGCCTCTTATACTACTGGGAAGAGAGCCTCGAAGTTGTCTGCTACTCCTTGGCAATTTTGCCAGTGACTAGCACGTAATCCAAGTAGTCTACTATCCCAGGGAGCAGTTGGACCAGTTGACCAGTTACTTCAGATACTGCTGAAATATGGCAGGAGCACTATCTGTGACAAATGGAAGATGGTTTATTGCAACAGCCCAGTCACATGGAGGCCTGGGCCAAAGGAGGTGCCCTTAAGGTTGATGTTTATGATAGATTTTGTCCCCAGCCAGTCAAGTCACCAAGTCATCAATCTGAGTGATTGGATACATATCGACAATGGATTGTGAGTTGAATGTTGAACTAGAATCCCCACCACTCATATTGCACCATTAGGTTTTGCAATGAGAACTATGGGGGTTGCCCATTTGTTGTTGGCAACTGGAGTGATGATGCCAACATCTTGGAGCCGGCATAATTCATCCCATAATTTGTCTTTTGGGACAAACGGAACACTACGGGCTTTGTAGAGGCAAGGGTGGGCTGTAGGGAGAAAGTGAATATGTGCTTCAATGTTGGTAATGCCAAAGGCGGGACACTTGAAGACAAACATGAACTTGTGCATCAGCCATGGCACATAAGTGTTTGTGTTCACTGAATGGTTGGTAGGTTCTGCATCATGGATCTCAAGTTCAGCAGTGGGGAATAAGACCATTGCCAGACGGTTGACAGGATGTGGTTTGTCTACTACCAGAATCTGTTTCTGAATGGTGCAAGAGCAGTATGAAATTGTGACTTGAAACTGTCCATTGATGTGGATTGTATCATTAATGCAGCTCCGCAGATGCCGACTGAATGGCTGGAGATCCCAGTGTGGAGTATGTGGTCCAGTCAATGATGGTAGCCAAAGAACCTGTGCTGACTTGAAAGTTGACTGGATGTCCACTGACATAGAAGAAGACGTGCATGGAACCAGAGGTATGAGGTATGAATCCTGTGACTGGGTAGAATGCAGTGTCACCCTCCAGTTCATAATCAGTTTCAACTCAATCATTACAGTCTATGATATTTTAAATGTTGACTAGTAGACTCTGCTTGATGTGCCCTCTTGCCAGTTACTACACTTTGCCCATCTCATTCAGCACTGTTGCCGCTGATGGTGGATGAAGCATTGAATACAGCAGGGAAGTTGCTGTGTGTGTTGATGGTGTGGGCGATCAGCGGAGGTATGAGACTGCAGCTGGACTGAGTCTTATTTCTGAATCCGTTACATTGTGTTTTGGTTGCTAACACTTGTGAGGGTCTTGTGTAGCTGCCATGGAATAAAGTGATTGGTGAAATGCCCCAACGATACAGAGGCATGTTTCCAGAGGAGGGTCCTCAACTTGAGTAACCCTGTGCGAAGACTGTCATCTGGGTAACAATCATGTCTCTGACCAACAACACAGTGTAAGACTGCTTACAATGGGGTTGATGCATTGAAAAAGACAATTCCTGGTGAGGCTTTTCAGATGGGTGATCCATTCTTTACAAGTTTGATTGACTTGCTTATGACAACTGAAAAATTTTTGTCTTTGTGCAACAACATGGACTTGTGCATCAAAGTGTTCCAGAAGACTGGACTTCAAATGTTCGCAAAGGAGCAAATGTGGCTCTGCTTAATGGCCGAATTGCTTGAGGAGGTGGAAAATGTCTGGGCTGTCATAGGGAGGAAATAAGTGCATTGTTGTTCATATCCAATTATCTTGTTGGAAATGAAACACTATTGGAGCCAGGCAAGGTAGTTAGCCCATGGTTCAAACTTTTTGTCAAGTGGTTCGAAGGCAGAATGTGCTGGACAAAGCCCAGAGACAGTGTGGATGAAAGAGCTGCCACAAGACTTGAGGAGTCTGGCTGTGTGGGGGTACCCACAATGAGATATTCATGTAACAGTTCCATGTTTCATTGTATCTGTTGGAGGGCAGCTAGTAGATTATGTGAGAGATTTTCATGTTGCGCCATGATGGGGATGTAATAGTGACTGCTGGAGTTTACAAACACTGTGACTGGAAGACGCTAAAAGCCCCTTACTTTACCTCCTTACCAGCAGAAGTGTTCCTCACGGGGACACAGGGAAAACAGTGATCATGTTTCAGAAAGTTTACTGACAATAAAAATAAGTCTGCTTTGAAGGTAAGAACAAGAAGCACAAATACAATGCCTCACTAGGTTCTGGTACAGAGGTGTGACAGAGCTGCTGCCAGAAAGTCACCTGATTGTTACTAGTGTAAAGTAACATCACTAGGAGCCTCATAGGAAAATACGCTTGCAGAGAAATAATACAAATTCTGATTAGGTCCAACACAGACACAGAAAAGTCTGTCCTTAATGCAGTCTAAGTCCACAAAGGAAATGATGGAAGCTGAGAACAGCAGTGTTGGTCCCTATGGTGTGCTTCAACAGTATCATGAGACAATGAGGTGAGTAGCATCCCGTCAGAGGCTAGGAGAGGCTTTCCCAACTAGAAGAACTGACTTGTGTAACCCATCTTTATAGCTACCAGCAGCAGAACACTCGTGACTTTATTTTCTTGTCATGTGTTAATGCTGATACAGATAGATCTCTACAGAAGTGGCGGCATCTGCAGGCACTGGTACCACTGTCTTGCTGTCCAGTCATGGTTGCAACACAGAGAGCTCGAGATGCTGAGGCATGAAAGATACACTTAGAGTGCATGCGTGCTTGAGAGGCTGCCTCTCCCTTTTTCTGAGATCTGCAATATGGCAACATTTTTACAATGTTAGACATAGAAAATGTATTCAGTAGGTTTTTTAAGTTGGTTTATTCATGTAACTTGATAGCAAAGTTTATATTAAAATCACCACATAATTCCTTTGTGTTTTGGCATTGTAGGCATTCATAATTTGCTCCAACTTTTCTTGGTATATTGACAGATTACCATCTGGTGCTGTGTAAATGCAGATAGTGCAGTCTGCTCTCAAGAACACAGTGCTTGAAATGTTCTCAACATTTAGGTTGCTAGTTTTTTTGAGTTCACAGAACAGTGTTCCATTTCGAACTAATATCATGAACACTTTTGTAAGTTCTGCAACAGTAGTACAGCCATACACAGAGCAAAACTCAGCTGAAGGAGAGTCAGTCATCCAGTTTACCATGATGACTTAGCCTCTATTGACTTTCATGTGTTTGACCTTTTCAAGTGATATCCAGAGTGATGGAGATTTGTGTCAATGAAAACTTCAGTATACTGCACATAACTAAGCAGGATAAAATGTCAAGATTTCCAATTATTATAGAGAATTTGTTGTTGTGTGGAAAGAATAAGTGAAGAAAAGCTTAGTTCTATTTTGTGTTGCTATTATTTCTGTTATTACTTTAAAAATCAATTAAAATTCAAGCTTCACTTACATTTGTAACTGCAGGGGTTTACAGTATTATCCCTCTGCTATAATAAAGAGGTGTGATTCTTATACAGTTTATTTGCTAGAGCTGCAAAAATTCTAGGGGAAAATATTAAATGATTAAAAATGTTTATGTGGATCTTTCAGCACTTTCTGTCAAATGTGCAGCTGATCGTAGGAAAAGATCTGAAGAAAATAATATTATGAAGACAGGCAATGAAGATATTCATATAGAGGTCCTGTATGAACCTACAGCAAATTCTGTTCCACGAGCAGATATTATATTTATACACGGACTCCATGGTGGGCCAAACAAGACATGGAGACAAGGCAGCTGGAAACATGAAAGGGCATACATTCAGCCCCAGCCATTAAAGAAGGTTGTACAAGCATTACTTTATATTTTGTCTTATCTGACTGCCTCAACTTATATTTAGATCATAATTTGTATTTAGGCAGCATCAGCCAAATTGTATTTTCTTCCATGGTGCATTTCAAGGTCTTACACTCTTCACCTCGTGTAGATTCAGTGATTTACATCTGTATTTCTTCTCCTAGATGTAGCCAGTTGTCTTGCTTATTCTTTAAAAAAATTCTTGTTCCCAACAAAAGCCACATTTTATCACTGGACATCATAAGTTCATATACAAACATTCTCACAAATAAACCATTGGAAGTAAGTAAACACAAGCTTATAAAATATAAAAAGCTTTCAAAAATTGGAATTACAGACTTTCAGTGACAGTATACAAACAAACCAGTGATCTAGCAATGGTCTACAGCATGTCTGTGGCCCAGTTGACATTTCCTAAATCACCTTGGGAAAAATTATTTATCAGTAGATAATCAAGTTTACAAAATATTCAGTTCTATGTAAGATTTGTTAATTATAAAATTCCAGCAACATTATTTATTTGCTTAAGTGCACAATAAGTAAGAAATGGATGCACTGATTCAAGCATTTGACAAGAACATTCGGTTTTTGTCTGAATATAAATGTCAAAATTCAATCAACTTTCTTGACTGCATCATTTACAGCTGAAACACTGAAAATATCCTTAGCATCTACAGAAAACCAACGGCAATAGTGGTCCCTGCATCTTCATATCATCTTCACACAGACAAACTTGTAGCATACATGTCTATGATATACAGAGAACACAAAATGCCATTGTGTAACACAATGCTTCAAAGTAAATTGAAACAGTTAGACAAACAGCAGCTGCCATTGCTTTTCAAGTTGCACTCATGGACAAGATGTCCAAGAAATCATAAAACGAACAGATAAAAACAAAAATAAGAACAACAGACAGACTGCAGGATAGTGTGCTTTCCATATTTTGATGCCATTTCACAAATAATTACTGAAGTATTGAGGCCATACAACATAAGAATTGCTTTTTCCATCAGCTATAATATAAGTAATAGACAGCCACACAGTACAAAAACTAATAAAGGCCAATTTTTCAACTTGGACTTCTATAAAATAAAATGTAATGAGTATGTATATGAGCCACATTTTATGAAACTTACAGACTAGATTTACAGAACATACAACTGCATTATGTGTAACACCCCTAATAAATCTGCCATAGCTACCCATATTAGTGGATAGCTATGACAGGAAATGCTTTTTCACAACAGAGCCAATACTCTAATACTACCTCATAAATTAAATAAAGGCCACATAATGTATTCCTCCAAAGACATGGCTAAGGCAATAGCAAACATTTTCAGATGTTTCTCAAGTGTATTACATAATACACAATACACTGAGATGATAAGTCATGGAATACCCCTTAATATCATGTTGAACCTTCTTTTGTCTGGCATAGTGTGGCAGCTCAATGTGGCATGGATCCAGAAAGTTGTTGGAAGCCCCTGCTGAAATATTGAGCCATGCTGCCTCTATAGACACCCATAATTGCGAAAGGTTTGCTGGTGCAGGAGTTTGTGCATGAACTGACCTCTTGATTACGTCCCATAAATTTTCTATGAGATTCATGTTGGGCAATCTGGGTGGACAAATCATTCAGTCAAACTGCCCAAAGTGTTCTTCAAACCAATCATGAACAACTGTGGACCAGTGACATGGCCCACTGTCATCCATAAAAATTCGAGCGTTGTCTGGGAACATGAAGTTCACAAATGGCTGCAAATGGTCTCCTTGTAGATGAACATAACCATTTCCAGTCAATGATCGGTTCAGTTGGACCAGATGACGTAGTCCATTCTATGTAAAAGCACACACCATTATGGAGGCACCACCAGCTTGTGCAGTGCCATGTTGACAACTTGGGTCCATGGCTCCATGGTGTCTGCACCACACTCAATCATACCATCAGCTCTTAACAGGTGAAATCAGGATTCATTGCACCAGATTACAGTTTTCTAAGCATCTAGAGTCCAACCAATATGGTAAAATGCACAGGAGAGACACTAAGGGTGATGTTGTGCTGTTAGCACAGATACTAACATCAGTTGTCTGCTGTCATAACCCACTAACACAAAATTTTGCTGCACCATCCTAATGGATACATTCATCGAACATCCCACATTGATTTCTGCTTTTATTTTGGGCAGTGTTGCTTGTCTGTTAGCACTGACAGATATACAAAAACACTGCATCTGTTGGTTGTTAAATGGAGGCCATCAGCCACTGCATTATCCAGGGTGAGAAGTAATGCCTGATATTGGATATTCCTGGGATAGTCTTGACACTGTGGATCTCAGATTTCTGAAATGGAATGCCCCATGCGTCTAGCTCCAACTATAATTCTGCATTCAAAGTTTGTTAATTCCTATTGTGCGGTCATAATCACATAGGAAATCATTTAACATGAATCACCTGAGTGCAGGTGACACCTCTGTCAATGCAATGTCCTTTTATACTGTATACGTGCATATCACCATCCCATGACTTTTGTCACCTCAGTGTAACTTGTTACTGCCACCACCTCCTCTATAATGATTGAAACTAAGAAAAGCAGAGTGGGTCATCCAGTTCATCAGAGTGGTTTGTTATCAAGTAAATATGCTGAAATCTTTGCATAGATGTAGCTTTAAAATTAGAAATAAACTGTGTTTATGTTAGAAGATTCTAAATACAGTGACAGAAAAAAAATAAATAAATAAAAATTGTACACCTGCAAAGACATCAGTTTTGATCTGGTAATGGCATATGCAACCTAGGGGATAGTAGTTGTACTGATAATGGTTTGAACATCATCCACCAACAGATAGCATAGTGGCGTAGTCATCTAGGTGCCAACTGTGTCTACCCTTTAGTAGGGAGTGCTCACAGATGGAAGGCTCAGTGTGCTGTAAACATGTGAAGATAGCAGGCAACCATGCCACAGGTATGCACTCATGATTCCTACAGCCAACTGAGGTAGTTTGAAAGGGGTCAAATTGTGGTCTCCCGAGTGGTGGGATGGTCCTTTCGGAGAATTGCAACACAAGTTGGATGTGCTGCATCAGTTGTGCAATGCTGCTGGTACTACTGGTCATATGAACATTCTCATATGCATAGACAAGGTTCTGGATGGTCATGCAGTACAGATACATGCCAGGATCTTCATATTGTAAGGCCGGTTGTGGCAGATCATACAGCTACCAAAATACAGAAAAGAGGGACTGTGAGTCCAGACATTTCAACATGAACTGTTGCAAACCAGTTATTAGCAGTGGAACTATGAACATGCACACCTCTAGTCCATCTTACACTCATGTTGCATGCAGCATCTAGATGCATGGCTTGACTGGTGTTGTCTGAGGATCACTTGGAAGATGGAATGGCATGCCATGGTCTTCAGTGTGAAGGCAGATTCTACCAGCACACAAGTGATGGCTGTTCACACGTACAACGTGGACCCAATGAGTGCTGTGTCGTAGAGTACATTCGTCCAAGACACACTGGTCCCAAACCAGACCTTATGGGCCTGGGTGCGATAAGCTACAACTCTTGTTCAGCTTTGGTGTTCATGAAGGGGATGCTAGCCAGCACTCAGTGCATTAAGAATGTTGTTAGACTCGTTCTTGCAACAGGAAGGTGATATATTGTTCCAGCTGGACAGTGCTCACCCACACACTGCCCATGAAACTAAGTGTGCTCTGCAAGATGTGCAACAACGTTCCTGGCCAGTATGATCTTCGGACTTGTCTCCAATCGAGCACATGTGGGATATGATGAGTTGAGAAGTGACTCATGTGACTTATCAACCAACAAGTCTTACAGAACTTCACAAACAGGTCAACCAGGCATGGCAGTATGTATCCCAGGGCTGTACTCACCATCTGTAGGATCTAATGGATGCCAGAATCAGTGCCTGCATTGGAGGCAACATCACTCACTGATATGGGTGTTTTGGCATGGGTTATTACATGGTACCTCAGAACTACTTGTGCTATTGATCTGTAAATGTAATCATTTCATGTACTTCATATGCACTGTTGCAACAGTAAATCTTGAGTGAATTGGAAACTTCTAAAAGGGCATACTATTTTTTTCTGCCAGTGTATGTAAAAGTTATGTGCATACCATCTATATCTTGATTTACTATGTAACTTCGAAGTGCTTTTTGATTTACAAGGCAGTGTATTCCAGTATCTGTATGGTCTCTGGACTATTTTTATTTGCATAAAAGATAGTAATCAGACACCAAAATTCTCATTCTGCAAGTACCTTATCACATTTGTTCACAATTAAATTGTTTATTCTGTGGTTGTTCATTTTATCTGTGCCTAAAGATAATATAGTCCTTCATCTAATCATATAGTAATATCTTCATCTGTAATTTACAACAGTGACTAGGAATTTCTCGCGTGATGCTCAACATGAGATCATACTATCCAAAATTTCCCCTTTTCATACAAGTAATCTTTTACCAGCCATCAAATTTACTTAACTTTTTTAGGTCCCATGAATCTCCATCTGAAAACTTTCCACAGCCACCTGGCACTTAGTTTTCTATTTTCCTTTGCTGCAAAATTCACAATTTAGAAATATCAATACTGCCACAACAAAGTGTCTGCTACATCAATCATATTGGTAGTCATATGCAAACAATGCACCATTTCCTACAAAGCTGTCTCTAGAATCAGCAACATAGTTGCCTCTTGTAGCATTTCTTAATTGCTGTTCCTTCCTCTCAGCTTTATAGCTCATTCATATCTTGCAATTTCCCACATTTGCGCACGGGAAATGGGTTATCACATGGATGTATTAAAATGTAGAACTTCCTTAATGCTTAGCTCTTGATTATGAAGTGACTGAAACACCTGATGGTATTGGATACTTGAAGTAAACTTAAGTCACCACTGATTCCTCATGTATATTGTATAGGACAGATATAATACTATTCATGTCTGAACTTCTCATATGACTTTAAATTCCAACTATGAGCAGTACTACGAAAAAGGATCATTGCAATGTGGTTTCTAGGAAGATCATGAGAATGAGAAGCAATGGAGAAGTGATGACTCAAAACATGAGGACCTAGCAGATATGAAAAAAACATACTCAGCCTGCTGGCCCCGTGACTGGTTGCCACTAGACTGTCCAGGAGTACGTGTGATAGCAGTTAACTACTCCACAGATGCAATGCTTTGGTGCCCTGTTGGAGTTAAACAACCACCACGGTTTGTAAAACACAATATTTCACTTCTTATTTAAACCTTCTTGTATTGTAGTTTTTATAGCTTATCATTGATCATTCTGAATAATACCTTCATAAAATTAAAAAATATTTCAGAATAAAAATGTCACAAATACAAATAAAAACTGTTGTTAAATAAGGCAATGACTTAGCTACTTAATTGTTTCTGTGTGTCCTAGAACAAATTTAAGGATCTGGAATTCTGAGCTAATGTGAACTGTCAGGCTTTTGCAGACAATTTTGGAATACTTTCAGAAAATTCTGACAGAAGGGAGTACTCAACAAAATATTCTGGGGAGAAAAGAAGAACTGGTCTTACAACTTTGGCAGAAATAACAGAATTCATGATAACAATATTAGAGAAGGAAAGTTGCTACTCACCATATAGCGGAGATGCTGAGTTGCAGATAGGCACAACAAAAAGATTCTCACAATTATAGCTTTCGGCCATTAAGGTCTTTGTCAACAATACACACACATACACACACACACACACACACACACACACACACACACACACACACAGACACTCATGCAAAAGCAACTTGCACACAAGACTGCAGTCTCAGCCAACTCAGGTAATTCATGATAAATGTAAAAAATGCACCAAAATAAACTGGAATACAAATAGGTAAAATAGAGAGATTTAGTAAATTTAAATATTTTGGAGAAATCATACCGCAAAATGGACTAGAAAATTTTGCAATTGATGGAAGGGCTAAGGAATGAAAAGAGCCTATGGTTTGACAAGAAATAACTACAACAAGAAATGAATATCAAGGAAAACAAAACAAAAAGACTATACCACAGGGGGGAAACCAGAATGTTTATATGCACGTGAATGCTTAAAGATGAACTATAAGCTGGGCAGAAAATGGGTTCGGAAAGACAAACTATTAGAAACACAGTGGGCATAGGCAAACTGCAGATGCCCAGAGAACGAGAAGTAACAAGGAGATCTACAAAAATATTGAGAAAATATCAGACGTAATAGTAATGTGGAGAGTAATCTCCTTTGGATACCTCTGCTGAATGAATGAGAGCAACCTAATGAAACAAATATATTATATTTGTGGGAAAAGATGGTTCAAATGGCTCTAAGCACTATGGGACTCAACTGATGTGGTCATAAGTCCCCTAGAACTTAGAACTACTGAAACCTAACTCACCTAAGGACAGCACACAACACCCAGCCATCACGAGGCAGAGAAAATCCCTGACCCCGCTGGGAATCGAACCCGGGAACCCGGGTGTGGGAAAAGAAATTGACAGTAATATAGATTACAGAAATAAGAAAAAACTAGAAAGAAACACCATCAAAGAGTCATAAATAACAGAAAGAGATATTTTTAAGAATAAAATAAAGGCTTTCAAAGCAGAAGAAATAAGAAATCAGGAACAACAAGGACAGACGAAAGGAAAAGTCAACATAGGGATAAGATTCAGGAATACTTTCAAAACAAAAACAACAAAGAAAGAGGAGAAACTGGAGTTGTTAAGTGGTTCTAGTTGGTCCAAACAAAGATAAATTTAAAAAAAATAATATCACAACATTTGGAAGTTTACAAAAAATGGTTCAAATGGCTCTGAGCACTATGGGATTTAACATCTATGGTCATCAGTCCCCTAGAACTTAAACCTAACCAACCTAAGGACATCACACAACACCTAGTCATCACGAGGCAGAGTGGAAGTTTACAACATCAAGAAGGAAGCCCATAACTGAATAACCTTTATACCACAGATTATCTACATGCTGATATGTACATGAGTAGTATTACAGAGCTGTAGGCCTACTTGATCTCCTATTTGAGAACTCAGTGAGATGTGAAGCTCCCCTATGCTCCAGTCAGGGTCTCTAAGCCTTGTAGCATGGAATCGAAAAGGGAGTGAATATATGACATGCTGTCTAGGAGATAAAGCTACTGGCTTATGTTCTTTTTTTTTTTTTTATTTTTCCCCTGGTACAATCACATGAGCAATTCAGAATGCTGTTCCCAGCATCAACCAGCCACTGGTCATCATCAGGCTAAACACACATCAACACAATGCTCATGTGACTGTGTCAGAAAATAACTATAAAAATGAAATGTATGGATAGAATCCTGTACATGAGACTTCTGAAACATGTTTCAAAGTGTAATTTCATCATGAATTTTTGTTTGTTGGTGTTATGTCTGATCTCTATGAGAGTGTAATACCCTTCAAAGAGGTTAAATGACAGGAAATGTTTACAAGGATAGCCTGAACAGAATTATGAAACAAAATGTACTTAGGTTTAAGTTGTTAATTAACTGTATTATTGGGGAACTAAAGAAACATAAAGTACGAGCAGAAAAAATTAAAATATTTGTTTTGAGTTCAAGATATAGTCAAGTAATATGTCATATATCACAAGGTCACAACTTGCAAATCCAAGGTATTAGAGAAAGAGTAAAGAATCAGATGAGAAGGAAGGAAGCAAAAAATCAACCTTTCTGGAAGAAGCCTGAGAACATTCACCTGGAGTGATTTAGGTTAAACGTGAAAAACATAAATCAGGATGTCCAGACAGTGATTTGCATCCACTTCTCCGACATACTATTACAGTGTATTAACAACAATTCTGTCTTGCTTAGTATTCCTAAGGTGCCATGTTGTTTTCAATGGAATGCCTTATACCAGATGGGCACTTGCTATAAAATAAGTTTTCAGTTGACACAATGTGCTGACTACCATTTTTAATAATATTTTTCTCATTCATTTAGCTAATAATGCAAGCATTTTAACATTTTCAGTGTGAAAAGTGGATCTCACTTTTTTGTTGTCTTTGTTATTTTTATTACTACCCAATAGATCATGTGTAAGTTTAGTTTGCACATTTTGAATGATCAGTCAAGCAAATTCCCACATATCTTTCCAGCACATCAATGATCGAAAGAAGCTGTAAAATGATTGAGCTCTTATGCAGGATTGGTGTAGGAAATTACCCAATTGTATGGGTAGGCCACTCAAAAGGTGGACTGTTTGTGAAGCAAATAATAGTTTATGGTAAGTAAAACTATGTTATAAGTTGCAGTTTTAAAAGTGCTGCTTTATGTTTATTTCTTATATATGTTCAATTGAAGTGATTACTTTCACACCCTACAACACTGATTACCATTTCATAAATGCAATATATCCATCATGCTCAGCTTATTGACAATTAATGCTATACATTACAGCACAAGAAAGTGGCAAAGAAAATTTAGCTGGCCTGTACCGTAATACAAGAGGAATAATGTTCTACAGTGTGCCTCATCGTGGATCTGTCCCTGCCAAGATAAACTTGCCATTTCTCAGGCAATCCATCGAACTGACAGAAGTACATGCAAGTAATGTATAACAATAGCTAACACACAATAACAACAAATTTGTAAAATTTCAGTAACCTGATAGGAAACAAACAAGCACTAATCCAACAGCTGTTCTTCTATGAAAGAGATCAATGTTTCTCCACTTAGTTAAGAAGTGTACATCTGTTCTTTATCCAACACAACTAGAAAAGTAAAGAAGTACCATCTATTTTGATTTTCAGTCTGTATACTGAGAATGAATTCTCTTACTGTGTTGAGCCTTTGCTGGCTCAGAAAGGAAGGTGTAGAACCCTGTGAAGTTCAAGCTTCTAAGAGGTGGAATTAGTCTGCATAATTTGTGCACACTGCCCTTTAAAGGCAGTGAGCCAGAATTGAAATTTGTTTTGGTACACAGTATTAACTTGTCATGCATATGTCAAAATATTCATGCACTTTTCCTTTACCTCTTAGTTCTTTAGTTCTCAATCAGTAGAAATGAGTCTGGGCCAAGTATCATATTTGCCTCACTAACTGCAATTGTCTGCTGTCAGCCTTGAACCTCTCTTTTTATGCAAACTATGAGAACCAGAATATGTAGTGCCCCCTTCACTTTATCATATCAAATATCATTTGCCCTATATGTAGTTAATGTGCCTAAAAATATTCCTGCAAGAGCAACTACGAGTTTGCCAGGAGAAAATACTTCAACTAGGACTGAAGTACTCTAAGGTTTTTGTTAACAGACTTCCACTTGAGGAAGTGTACTGAAAAGTGTTGCATAGTGCTGAGCACTTTTTCAAACAGTAACATAGGATTAAATCATTAATTCAGTTTGCTCAAATATCTCATGTTCAATAAATGGTTTTTGTCATTCCTTTCAAATAAATTTATGATATCAGCCCAAATTTTATAAATTAGTAAATATACTGTCAGTTTAAGGGTCTCTTACTCATTAAGTAGAGGCATCCATGAGGTTCAAGATGAACACTTCATGCTGGTGAGATTGCTGACTTTTGCAGTAAAAGCACTCTTTCTGTCTTAACTGACTTTCCCATGTAACATCAAAAAGTTTTTTCACTTTATCACTGGTGTTGACAGTATAACTCTTGAAGATTGGAAGATTGTTACATTTAGTTTCTGCATAGAGAGAGAGAGAGAGAGAGAGAGAGTGAGAGGAGGGGGGGGGGGGGGGATGGAATGGTTGTATCATTAAGACACTCAACATTGTGGTCATTGGTGTTCTTACAAGAATATTTTGAGATGAATGTAGTTAAAATACTTAAAACTAAATGTTAAATTTTGAAACTAAAATTATATCTAATCCAGTCTGTGTCGTTTGTACTCATTCACTTAAAAATACATAATACATGAAACTCACTTTATGTTCATTTTTTCAAAATCAATTGTTACAATAATGTAAGGGGAAACTATGATTAGCTAATCACTGAGAAAAAGAAGGATGCACCACACAATTAAAAAATATTAAAATCTTCTGTCTAGCATGAATCATTGTCTAATTGAAATGTGAACTGTTAATTGTGATTTATCATTCTTATAAAGTACATTTCTAAATTAGACATTTCAAGTATAGAAGGCTGAAATGTTAACAGTTAAACCGGTACACGTCAACTAATTACATTCTAGAAATTTGTTTATTATCAATAATGCAAGTTTAAAGGACTGACATACCAAACTGGCCTTCAGATCAACTGGTATTGATTTGTTCTTGGTGTATTGCCCCATTCTGCTACATTACAAAACTAATGAAATTCTGGAGATAGAACTCCACTATCATCACAGTGCAAGTGCTAATAACTATTTAAAAGCTGTTTACCAAACTTGCCATGAATAATATATTCGGATCAAGATACAGGTGTAAGTAAATCATTGAGACCAAAAAAGCAACCAAGTCGACAAATGAGCTGAAATACACAAACCATGGGATATCGATGATCCTAAGATTAAAAACTACCATCTTTTAATTGGTGAAATGATAGCACTTAACAATGAGGCAGTGAATACAGTAGAAAGAGCGAGCTTTGGAAGACTGATTAATAGCACTTTTCCACAATATAAAATACCAAATCACCCTTACTTTTCAGGCAAAATAATTCCAGAAATATGTCATAAGGTGGCTAACACAATTAAAAGATTATTTTCAGAGACTGATTATATTTTCGTGACATGTGGATGTGCTTGCATAATTAAAATTTTCTTAAGTTTTACTGCACATGTTATCGATCATGAACTCAATGTCAAACATATAATGTTAAGCATCAAGTAGTTTGAGGGACAACATCCACCAGAAAACATAGTGATTAGTTTACAGGAAATTACAAATTTACAGGACATTCAGCTGGCAAAAATTCATATAATTATTCACGATAATGGATGAAACATAGTAAAACCTGTTAGTACTACAGAGGTGGCCTCAGTGCTTTGTTTCATTCATAGTGTTTAATTAATTGTTAACCATTGTCTGAAGGCTCAGTCAAATGTAACTCACATGATAGCAACTGGCAGGAGTATCGTAACTCATTTTAAACATTCAGGAACTACACAAAAAAAATTGCATTCTACCCAAAAAGATACCATTTGGTTTCTATACAAATTGTAAGTAGCTGTTTGCTCCCTGTAATTTACCCCTGTCACCTTCAGAGTTTGAAAGTCAACATTGTCAGAAGCCATAAATGCTATAAATGTAGGTTAGCCTTTCCTTAAACTTTCTTCTATGAGACATCATAGAGTCACAATTGTCCTGCGTGTTCCTCCATTTTTCTGGAATCCAAACAGATTTTTTTTAAGCTGGCTTCTGCCAGTTTTTCCATTCTTCTGTAAAGGATTCATGTTAGTAGTTTGCAACCATGACATATTAAACTGATAGTTCAGTAATCTTCACACCTGTCAGCACCTGCTTTCTTTGGAATTGGAATTATTGTATTCTTCTTGAAGTCTGAGGGTATTTAGTCTGAAACTAGATGGTAATTATGAGTCAAGGGGCATGAAAGGGTAGCAGTAGTTGAGAAGGAAATGAGAAAGAGTTGCAGTCTATCCCCAAAATTATTCAATCTGTATATTGAGCAAGCAGTAAGGGAAACAAATGAAAATTCTGGAATAGGAATTAAAGTCTAGGGAGTAAAAGTAAAAACTTTGAGGTTTGTCAGTGACACTGTAATTCTTTCAGAGATGGCAAAGGACTTGGAAGAGCAGTTGAATGGAATTGACAGTTTCTTGAAAGGAAGATATGAGATTAACCTCCACAAAAGCAGAATGAGGCTAATGGAATGTGGTTAAGTTAAATGGGGTAATGCTGAAAGAAGTAGACTACGAAATGAGACATTTTAAGTAGTAGAGTTCTGCTATTTGGGCAGTAAAATAATTGATGGACGAAGTAGAGAGGATATAAAATGCAGACTGGCAACGGCAAGAAAAGAATTTCTGAAGAAGAGAAGTTTGTTAACATCGAGAATAGATTTAAGTGTAAGGAAGTCTTTTCTGAAAGTATTTGTAGGAATGTAGCCATGTATGCAATTGAAACATGGATGATAAACACTTTAGACAAGAAGAGACTAGAAGCTTTTGAGATGTGGTGCTACAGAAGAATGCTGAAGATTATAGTGGTAGATAATGTAAATAATGAGGAAGTACTTAATAGAATTGGGGAGAGAAGAAATTTTTGGCAAAACCTGACTACAAGAAGGGATCAGTTGGTAGGACACATTCTGTAACATCAAGGGATCGCCAGTTTAGTACTGGAGGGAAGCACAGGGGTAAAAATCATAGAGGGAGATCAAGAGATGAATATAGGAGCAGATTCAGAAGGACATAGTTGCAGTAGACCTGGAAATGAAGAGGCTTGCACAGAACAAAGTACCTTGGTGAGCTGCATCAAACCAAACTTCTGACTGAAAACCAGAACAATGACATCCAAACAGTTTTGGATTTCCCTCAACTTGAATCGGTGCAAGATGTCAATACATGGTGGACTTCCACCTATTATATGCTTGGAACACTAATGGAACAAAAACAGACCATTTCACTTTATCTTGCAGACTGTGATATTGCCAATCTGACTGCTACACAGTGGGAGCTTCTAGAGCAACTTCTGAAATTATTGCAGCCCTTTGACGAAATAACAAAAATGACAAGTTTCAGATATGCTTACTTTTGTGAAGTTATTCCATTTGTTGTTACAGTACTGTGATACTGATAAAAGTAGCACATCAGAGCTAACACCTAAATTAAGCCAGATGAGGCTGTCATATCACAAAGGTTGCAAGAATGATTTGAAGATGTCACAACAAGTGAAAATTATTTACTGGCTACTGCTTTATACCCATGCTTTAAAAGGAATGTTTTCCACTTCTAAATTGAAATTACAGGATTTCAAGTGCATAGACATTCATTATTTTAAAAAATGAGCCCACAGAAATACATACATTTATTTTATTTGATACCTAGTTTTTTATTAATTTTTATATTACAGAAATAATTATGTACTTATGACTGCTTTAACAATTACAAGAAAGGTCATTGTTGTCATTATTATAAAATAAATCAATAGTTTCATTTTACCAGTCATTTGACTACAACAAAACATCTTACTAAAGTATTTGGCCAAATAGCTTAAAAGTGGCTGAAAGCCAAATAATAGCCAAACATTTATTGCAATTCACTGTTTACCAAAAGTTGCCTGTCTTCATGATTTTCTATATTATGTAGTTCTTGTTTTAGAAGTTTCCGCATGTTTTCTTCAGTAAAGTCATGTCTGCTTCCTCTGACACTCACTTCCCTTCAACTCTCATTTTGCTGCAGTTATAAGTTTTTGTAACCGCAGGTTAAGCTAGCACATGAAACCATCATCATCCTATGAAAGTACCATTACCATACTCATTGTAAGTGCCAATCTAGCACACCAAGAGGAAAGTAACAGTATGGAGAATTGCATTGTTTCAGGAGTATAACATGACTTAGTCTCATGATGGATATTACCAAAATTTCAAAAAATGCACAAGACTGAAAATAATTCTGAGAATATGTAGATGCATGAAAAACACTGACTTTTTTAAAAAATAAAAGAGTTTGTGCTTCATTGAAAAACAATTTATATTCACAAAACTATTCATTATCATTATACGTGCTTCATTCCTTACAATATAATGTAATACAGTGTGGGAATAAAATTTACTTACCACATGTACTTTTTTCACAGATTGTCATAATGTCTTGGAGCTCCATGAAAAATTTCTTTCCCTTGTAAATAGAAATCTGTTACAAGCTGAAGTCTGCAGTTTCACAGAAACAGTTCAGACATTTATGAAGCTTGTTTACTTACAGATTGTATCAGTTGAATCAGCCGGTAAGTTGTTTGTAAGAGGTGACAAAAAATAGACTTTTTGGTGAAAACAATGACTGAGTTTTACTTTGTGTTTTTCAGATGCTGGGATTGGTGAACTGTATGGTGCTCCTCTAGATCACACCAGTATATGCAAACCTGTTGATAGGTAAGACAGCACACCTATGCAACTACAGCACACCAACAACATTTCCTAGTAAGCTTACATCTCACACTGACACCAATATAAAGGAACAATGAACTCTCATAACAACATGCAGGATAAAGAGGAAGGGGGACATCAAAATATTGGTCATCTTTGATGATTCTACTCATCTGTATACCCACGAGATTTTCAAACATTGGGAAAGCTTAAAAACACTGGCTAGTGAAAACTGAAGAAAAAATTTCAATTTTTATCCTATCAGATGTTCCAGTTATTTGTGCATCATAATTTGAGCATTTAGATGCCTTTGACCTGTTAAACCTGGTGGCACATGGCCCATCAGTCACATTCCCTCTTGAGTACGTTGTTTGACACACACATCTTTTACTTTCAAAGATACAATTATTCAGCACAGTTTTAGTCATGTGTTAGCACTACTGTCTACACATAATTTTTGTCTGTAACTGTCTTCAGTTTATATCTCTGGTTTGTTTACCTGTGGAACTACAAGGACATTCTTCTCCAAATGGCACTGTTACAAGTAATTCTCTAGATAATGAAAAGGCGGTTGACTTTGAATGCCTCACAAAGCACTGCTACAGTTGTAGGTGCCATGAGAGGTGTTGTATTGATAATTTTCTCTAATGGTGGTGAGCACCAAATTAGTATAAATTACTCTTGTAGTAACTCTTACTTCTTTAGTCAGGACTACTTTAGTAAATTACTTCTGTAGTAATATACTCTTTTAGTAACTGTTCGAGAGCTCAATTTCTATTTACTTCTTTAGTTATAACTAAAGTAGTAATGACTTTTTACTAAAGAAGTAAGCCATTTCTGGACACTGCTGGAACATGTATTACATCCCCTCTCGGAAAATATTGATTGTCAGCAGACATTATTTCATCACCTTTGAATAATTTATGTTCATTGCTTTAAGTTTAGAAGCTAGAAAGGATTATTAAATTGAATTATTACGATTGTAAAATCTAAATGCTATTGCACTAATTAATGATAAGATCTGTGTATTATGAAAAAGAAACATTCTAATAATGGATGAATCTGCTGTTAACCCCGCCATCTGCAGCTACCATCGTCCATTGTTTTTTGGTGACACGTATTAATTTAAGCGCCAGTTTGAGATACGAGTTAGCAGCAACATGCAGGTAGCCAAGAAATGCTCAAAAACCATACCATAAAATGAAAAAAAGAGTGATTTGCTGAAATAATGAAAAAGTACATAACTACTATTGAATCTAAAAATCATGATGTCAAAATGCTAAAAAGGAAAAAGGATGTTTGGGGAAAAATACATGTTGAATACAATGCAGAAGCTCTTACACAAAGGTCCCAAGAGCAGCTTAAAGTAATTTGGAAGGACATGAAAGTGAAAGCAAAGAAAATAAAAGCTAAATTTAATCAAGAACAATTTCAAACTGGCAGTGGAGTAGGTGAGACAAAGATCAACAATATAAGGCAAATGGTTGTTATATGCTCCCACAAGTTTTCAAAGAGATAGCTGGAGTTAACAGCAATGACACATCTGAAGATAGTGCGATACCTTCAAGTAACTTCGATGATGATAACTGCTCTGAAGGTAACAATGAAGCGGCTGAAGGTGGAACTTTATCTCATAGCCATGAACCTCGGCCTGCATTCTCTAGTGGGAGCTTATCAGAAGATGCACCTAGCCAAAGAGGGAGAGAACATGCGGTTGTAGTGAAGAACAGAGAATTGCTGAAAAAAGCAGATGAGCTTCGTTCCATAACACAAGAGGAATACAATGCAAAAACGTTATTAATAGAAAGACAAAGAGAAATCATGGATGAAGCGAAAACTGTAAAATGGAAATTATGAATCAGTTCAAGAACGTAATGGAGCAAACTTCAGGTTCCAGTTCTTCAGCCAACGTGCTTGTGAAATTTGGGTTTTTGTGAATGAATAAGAAAGTATCCATATGTATAAAACATCTTTTATTTCCTTGATATTTTTTCAAATGGTTAATATGCTCCTGTTTCTTGTGTGGCACAGTATTTGTATTTATCATTTCAGCATCGGTACTAATTTTTGTTAACATCACATTCTAATATTTATCTGGATTTGCAATATTATAAAATATTTTTTTTTAGAAATAATCAAAACATTGTATGACTCTCAGTGCTCAATTAAGAAATAAAAAGAGAATCTTAATCCCCAAGCAAACAAAATAAGAAAGAAAGAAAAAAAGAACACAACTATAAAATTACACATAAATAAAATGAGTCACTTTCATTGCAGTAGTGACACTCTGGAGGTTTATTTATTCATTTAAGAAGGGAAAGTCTTTACACTAACTTCTAATTTTACTAGCAAACTAGGTACATTTTAATTACAATAATTAAGTATAATAGACCTTCTGACAACTTGGCCTGCAGCATCTGCGTCTGGCTAAAATGCTTGTTATTGGCTGTCATTCACTCGACAGTGTCATGGCGAAACACATGTCTAACTTCTACTCAAAAGTTGTGTAGAACTGTAGCAGCCACAACAACATTCCCACACTCGTTTGGTTTAAATCGCAATGTTTAGTGAGAATTTGGAAACTTTTCTTCCAAACACCGAATGCTCACTCTATTACACATCTGGTAGCAATATGGGTTCTATTGCAGCACCGGCTCCTGTGTGGACTCGGAACACAGGTGTCATAAGATGTTTGGAGAGAGTATATCCATTATATCCAACAAGCAACCCATCATATTGTCCATTTTCAAATTCTGCAGCAACTCTACTATTGTCCCAAATGCATGCATCATGTGTCGAACCCAGCCAACGGCTTACCACGTTCAGAATGTTCATACTGGTATCACAGATGATTTATGTATTGGTAGAAAAGAAATTCTTGAGATTTCTGTATAGTTCTTCTTAGGCTCCAGAAGGATAAAGTATGGGTATGTGTACACAACCTATGGCTCCTCTGACATTTGGGAGTCCACCAGTTTCATACAATTCCCTTTTGTTCTTTGGTATATTTTCTTGGCTCTGTGGCATGGACACATACAGTGACTTTTGCTATCCACCAGTAATGGAGTGAATAAATTTACCTTGTAAGTAAATGAAAAATTTTCTCCTGGAGTAATTTACTCCTTTAGTTCAGTACTATCGTCTGGAAGTCGCCGATTTCCTTCTCTATTAGTAACTTACTACTTTAGTTTCACTTACTCCTGGTTGGTGCTCACCACCCTAAGAATTGCAAGAGTTAAAGTGGTGGAATGGAAGGGGCAGGTGTGCTTACAATTTTTCCACAAGTATCAGACATTATTAAATATTAGATACATCAGTTATCTTGGGGATGGAAATTCAAAAAGACTCATGAAAGTAAAAGAATCTAAAGTGTAAGGAGATACAGGAATTTGAAAATTGAAAGGATGGGTGCAATGCTATGAAAACTGAAGAACCTGAAAAGAAAGAAATTGTCTGATGGTAACGAGTCACAAGTTGTGTATCTCCTTCAGATAGTGAGATCACTATACTGCAATGTTACTGTGGTTTTGCAGTTAAGAGAAATGCTGCATCCAGTACAGAAAATGAGAAGAGCAGTGTGGGAAGTGAATTCTATAGGCAACACTGCACAATATGCTATTTGTTCAAAAGGCTTTGTGGTGGTGGGATTCAAAAGGAAACCATTAGAGGGAAACGTACATATACAACCATTCATTTCCTGAAGTAGAGTAGCGATATGCAATGAAAACAGTAAAACATATACTCCCCCTTGATGGCTTGACGGAGTACAGTCTTTTAGCAAAATGCCTCCATGGCCGCGCACAAATTCCTAATAAATGTTTCGATCATATAATCTGGAGAAAGATACCAAAAATGTACTTTTTAGAATAAGTATGTTGAGATTTAATGTTCTGGATTGTGTTGTGTGTTTCAATGATGGAATAGTAAGCAGAATTAAATTGGTGAGTTGGAAAAGTGGTCACGTCCCAGACACTAAATTTTTCAGGAGGTACAAAAAGTGGTTTTATTACACAACAGTTTTAAGCATTGCTATGGAGTTGCCATGTAGCATTTGGCCCCAGAATGAAATAATGCACACCATTACAACATACTTCAGTGAGAGAATGTGGTCACTAATCCAATTAGCTGGTACTGGTGATAACCCTTTTTCAAACATGATGATGCTGACGCGGCAACTAGCATTCCTGTGCGTGCGCATCTTTGGTTGACGAGAAGTGTACACTCAGAACTCTCACAAGGATAAGTGTTGGGCAATATTATATTGTAAATAAGTAAATTAATACCTATTGTAAGCTATCAATTGAAGGTTTCATATCTTTTTGTGTACTTTTTGGAAAAAGAAAACATTTCATAGGCACGAATTTTGGACTAGGTTTTGTTTACATTATCATACACTGTAGGTCATGTGATCATTTCAATAATGCACAGTATGTGTTGATAGCATATTCTTACATGCTATCCATTTCATTCTCTAGTAAGTAGCCAAAGTGAAAATTTCAGATATAAGTGAAAAGCTCATATAGTGTAGGCTCAGTTCTTTTTTTACTTTTGTTTTATCACGTAAATAATACATGTTTAATTGTTTGTATTTCTCCAGAAGTTTTGAATTAGTATCTGAATTTTAGGCCTAAACTTTCTAATAAGTTTAATATATTAATGGAGTAGTCTAGGCAGTTACTCTTGTTTAACTTACCTAAGCTAAAATTTTTTTGCCATGAATGAGAAGTGTATGACTTGCCACAGGACTGTTAGTTCTAGGTTGTGGTGCAAGGGCTGTTGCAGTTTCTATCATGTGGGTGACTGTAGCGGCATGGGAACTGGTGAAATAAACAAGGCTGGTTGGTTGTGTAGGATTTGCTGTAGAAGTAGGAAGACACTGGAACAGGAGGAGAAGATTACTGCCCCCCCCCCCCCCCCCCCCCACGTGGAACTAGATAAGGCAAAACAAGATCTGGAAAGATTAAGGGGGAGAAGGGGGGAGAAGGGAAAAGAAGGGTGGGAAGTGACTACAAGTAACAGAAGAAATAGGAATAGGACTTTCTCAGACAGTGTTGTTCGCACTGTTGAAAACAGGTTTGATCTATTGTCACAGCTGGTACCTGATGAGCCACAAGTACATGTAGGAGTAGACAGGACACAATAAACTTTCAAAACATGTTTGAGAAGCAAGAAGTCAAAAAAAGTTGTGAAGAAGAAGAAACTTTTGTTGTGAGGTAATTCACATGGTAGAGGTATTGGCCAACTGTTGCAGGATGAACTATGATCAGATTACCAGGACACGAAGTTTTTTTAAAGCAAATGCAAGTATGGGTCAAGTGACAGAGGATGTAGGTTCAGTTTGCAAAGACTTTTCAAGGTAAGATGCTGTGGTAACAGTGGTTGGGGCACGGAATAGCAAGGACAGGGACCCCAATTATTCAATTTAGAGTGATCTGGTAAAGATAGCTTCAGCAACGAGACATACTGTGTGGGGCTTGTATCTGTTCTGAGGCACCAACATGATGATGATGATGATTATTAGTGTTTTGGGGCGCACAACAGCGAGGTTATCAGCACCCGTTCCCAAAAGTTCAATTCAGAGCCGAATCGTGAGAGAATTGGTATTGTTCAAATTGCAAGAATAGACACAGCACATCAAAACAGGGAGATAAAACTAAAAATAAAATAGCAGTACAAACAGGGAAAAATAAGTAACGGTGGCTGAGTGACCACTTACAAATAATGGGTGACCAAACCACTGGACAGCACATTAAGACTCCAATCCCAATACTTTGGGAAGAAGGCCAGACATCACACAAAAACGTAAAACTCTAGCGACACTCGCCTCATTATTAGTTAAAAGAGAGGATAGGTCTGGTGGGAAACTGAAATCTTCCCTCAAACCCGCATATAAAACACACTCAGTTAAAATATGCCGTATCGACAACTGTGTCCCACATGTCTGACACGTTGGTGGCTCCTCACGATGTAACAGAAAACCATGTGTCAAAGGACAATGTCCTATTCTAAGCCGTGTAAGGGCTACTTCCTCAGCGCGTCGTTGTCGGAAGGAGGTGAGCCACGGTCGGACAGAATCCTTCACCGCTCGCAACTTATTATCCCTCACGTCCTGCCACTGAGCCTCCCACCAACGCATGACCTTCCGAGTCACAAAAGACGTAATGGCCTGCAGGGGGACGGATCAGTGAGCAGGAGGTGGGATGGAGCAAGCCTCCTTGGCAGCCGCATCTGCAAGTTCATTTCCAGGAATCCCTATGTGCCCTGGAACCCAGCAGAAAATCACATCCTTACCCTGCTGTTGCAAGAGCAGGAGTGCATCCTGCACCTCTTGCACCATCCGATCTGCTGGGTACATCTGTTCAAGAGCGTGTAGAGCACTTTGGGAATCGGAGCAGATGATGAATTTCGTGCCACGATGTCGGTGCATATGCTCTAATGCTTGCAGAATGGCAAACAGTTCTGCATAGTAAACTGAGAGCTGCTCTGGGAGCCCTATCCGATGGACAGTATCGGGAAACACAGCAGAGCAGCCCATAAAATCCCCCTGTTTAGACCCATCCGTGTAAACAGTAATAAAATCGGAATGGCGTTCTAAAATCTCAGTAAGTTTAATTTTAAAAAGGTGGTCCGGGGTACAATACTTCCTGTAAGCAGCCAGATCAAGAAGTAATCTTGGCCTTTGTAGTCACCAGGGAGATCTCCTACTCCATCCCTGGTGGAGGACCTTAATGCCCTCCAGGTGTACTGACTCGAGACTCTCCTTTGCACGGATGCCAAACGGCTTTGTTGCCGCCGGACGGTGGTGGAAGAGACGTGCCAGTGCCGGCTGGGAAAAAGTGTCGGACGCCAATGAAAGAGGAGTGGACTTGGTCCTGTACGCGTGCCGTACCACGAGGAGAAGACGCCGAATGGACAGCGGAGGCTCTCCCGCCTCGACACACAGACTAGCAACTGGACTCGTGCGATAAGTCCCTGTTGAAAGCCTAATACCCTCATGGTGAATCACATCCAACATTTTGAGGTAGGAAGGTCTTGCAGAGCCATAAGCTTGACATCCGTATTCCAGTCGAGGTCGCACAAAGCCCTTATAAAGTTGGAGCAGACGTGCCCTGTCAGCGCCCCAGGATCTATGACTGACGCATTTAAGGACGTTTAAAGCCTTGAAACAGCGGACCTTTAGATCCTTTAAGTGTGGCAACCATGTGAGCTTCTCATCAAAAATAAGCCCGAAATATTTCACTTTTCCCATAAAGGGGAGAACAGTGTCTCCTAGTTTTAAAACAGGGAGATTAAAAAGAGAACGGGAACGGTTAAAATCTACACAAACGGTCTTCTCCAAAGAGAATTTAAAGCCCGTGGTCTTAGACCATTCCTCCAATCGCATGAGTGTCAGCTGTAATTGGCGTGTAGCAGCTGTGACGGAGGAAGACGCACAGAAAATGGAGAAATCGTCCACAAACAAGGAGCACTGCACGGGCCGTCGTACTGTGGACGCAATACTATTGATGGCAATTGTGAAAGCTGTCACACTGAGGACACTTCCTTGAGGGACACCGTTCTCCTGCTTAAAACGGTCACACAGGACACTCCCAACCTTATACTTAAAATACCTGTCCGACAGAAAGGATCTGATGAGTGTGGGTAAACGCCCACGGAAACCCCACTCATAAAGCTGCCGCAAAATGGTATGCCTCCAGGTGGTATCGTACGCCGTCTCCAGGTCGAAGAAAACCCCGATAAGGTGTTGCTTACGTAGGAAAGCATCCTGTATCGCTGTTTCGAGTAGGATCAGGTTATCTAGGGTGGAATGATACCTCCTGAACCCACACTGGCAGCGGGTAAGTAAGGACCTGGATTCGAGAACCCACACCAGGCGCCTATTGACCATACGCTCAAATGACTTTCCGACGCAGCTCGTGAGACTAATGCTACGGTAGCTACTGGGTTCGGTCCGATCCTTCCCTGGTTTTAAAAGGGGAATTAAAATCGATTCTTTCCACGAACTAGGAAAGTCGCCCGTCTTCCAAATTTCATTAAAAAGTTGAAGGAGGACTTCCTTTGACCGCAGATCCAACTGCTGCAGCATGCTATACGATATCAGGTCTGGACCAGGTGCGGTATCCCGAGATACGGACAGTGCAGAGTCCAACTCCCACAAAGAGAAAGGCTGGTTGTATTCCTCAGCGTTCTTGGAACGGAAATCAAAACCAGCCCTCTCCTGTGTACCCCGATAGCGCAGAAATTCTGGGTCCTGGCTAGAATCAGCCGTAATAGTTTGAAAGGATTCTGCCAACGCTCGGGCGATGTCTCTTGGAGATGTTAGGAGACACCCCCGCTCACATATAGCTGCTATTGGCGGTCGAGAGTATCGCCTTGAGATCCTCCTAATGGCTTCCCATACTTTGCTTGAAGATGTGGACCTATTGATGGAGTTCAGGAACTCATGCCAAGACCTCCATTTACTCTCCCTAACGATTTTTCTTGCCCGCGCCCGTGCTATTCGGAAAGTTGTCAGATGCGCAGCAGTGGGGCACCGACGGAATCTTCTCAAAGCCGCTCGTCTGTCTCTGATGGCGGTACGACAGTCGTCATTCCACCAAGGGACAGGCTGCTGCACAGCTGTTCCCTTTGACTTTGGTATGGATACATCAGCGGCATGGTGCATCACTACCGTAATGTGATCCACCCAATCCTGGACGCCTTCACACCGTTCAAAAACAGCCAACTGCCGGTAGAGCGTCCAGTTTCCCTTCCGGAACAACCATTTCGGCGGCTGTGCGACACGACCCATTTCAACTGGCAGATGGAGCCAGATAGGGTAATGGTCGCTGCCATGAAGGTCGTCATCGACGACCCACTGAGCAATGTCCGCAAGCACAGGCGAACAAATAGAGAGGTCTATGACAGAAGACGAACCTGAAGCGGTGCTAAAATACGTGGCCTGACCTGTGTTCAGCAGTATGATGTCGGAAGTCCTGAGCAACTGCTCAATCATCTGGCCTCTGGGGCAGGTTTTGTTGGAACCCCATAATGCATTATGAGCATTAAAGTCTCCTAAAATGAGAAAGGGACGGGGTAGCTGATCAATGAGCCGTGCGAGGGCTTCACTGTCAATGAGCTCAGCAGGTGGTAAATACAAGGAGCACACTGTAACATTAACCTGGGCCAGGATCCGAGCTGCAACCGCTTGTAGCGTTGTGGTTAAGGTCACAGGTGAGGAGTGGAATGTGTCCTTAATGAACACTGCCACCCCACCCTGAGCCCTATTACCAGTCAGGTCGTCTTTCCTGTACATGTGATATCCCGTAAGTACAGGCGTGTCAGTCTCTTTAAAATGTGTCTCTTGCAAAGAGATGCAAATAGAGTTTGCCTGTACTAACAGCCGCAATTCTGCAAGGCGAGGTCTGACTCCATTCAGATTCCACTGAAGTATGGGAGCCATATCAGCGTTTCAGTTTAGATTTCCCCCCGTCTTTGCGCCGCGCTGGTGAGGCACTTGTAGAGCGAGGTGGCAGCAGAGGGGCTGCCAGGTTCTGGGGAAGAGGTATCAAAATCCATGACTATGTCCTCCTCATCAGTCAGGGATGCCATGATGACATCCGATGGTGCCTTTGGCAGGTTTGACGTCAAACGCCGTGCCCCTTTCCCTGGTCCCGTTTTCTTTGTGGAAGTCGGGGATGGGGGAAGTGGAGAGGCACTCTGTTTCTGGAGGGCCTTCGAAGGCTTCACTGGAGCTTTCTCTGCAATAGCCGTGGGTGCAGGCGGAGCAGCCTGAATAGCTATATCGTTAGTGGGAGTGCTCTGGCAGGTACAAACACAGGTACAGGTATGGGTCGAGGATACTGAGACGCTGGACATGGTCTGCGTCGAAGCGTCTACTCGCGACACACGGTTGTGCACCAAGGAGGCATAGGATGTGGCAAAGACAGGGGGTTTTGTAGCCCTATACTCTTTTTTGGCTTCCACATACGGTTGCCTCTTTGTCACCTTGATCTCCTGAATTTTTCGTTCTTCCGCAAAGACGGGGCAGTCTCTGCTCCAGACGGGATGGGTCCCAGAGCAGTTTATACACAGCGCTGGAGATGTGCAGTTGGTCCCAGCTTCATGAGCTGCCTTGCCACATATACCGCAGGTTGATTCACCCCCACAACTCATTGTCGTATGGCCAAATCGCTGACATATGAAACAGCGCATAGGGTTAGGTATATAAGGCCGAACCCTAAGTCGGAGGAAACCAGCCAGAACGTATTCAGGTAAGACAGGCGAATTGAAAGTCACAATGAAAGTGGCAGATTTCTCAATAACTCCATTATTCCTACGTGTCCTTTGTTCCACGTCTACAATCCCCTGTGTTGGCCATTCTTGCTTCAGCTCGTCGACATCGATATCCATTAAATCACGGCAGGTGACAACGCCTTTACTGGAGTTGAGGGAATTGTGCAACTCGACAGTAATATCATACTCGCCTAACTTGGGTGACTCCCGAAGCAGCTCCACTTGCGTTGCCCTAGTAGTCTCAACTAACAGGGTACCATTCCTCAGGCGTTTGATAGATTTCAGTGTACCTGCGAGTCCTTCTAAACCTTTATGTATATAGAAAGGAGACACTTTTTCAAATGAGCCCTCCTTCCTCTTAATCACGATGAAAACATTGTCATTTATGACTCCATGAGCCCTGTTACTCTTTTCCATCTGCATATCTGGAGGACTAGCCTCCCTCATGCGCTTGACTGATTGCGAAGTTGGTGAAGGGAAATACGTGGTTGCCATGTGCGTCCCACGAGCAGCTAGGGAACGAAACGTCAGCCCAGACAGAGCCCCGCATGCCTGGGTAAGCCTTATACAACTGAGGTGCGGCAGGTTCCTCAGAGGTCACCCGCTAGCGACTGTTCCACCTCAACAGCCATGCATCTTATCGGCGCGCAGCACACCTTAAGATTGAAGGGTTTTTAGAGAGGTATGTACCATCCTCGCGATCCAGGCAATCAAGCCAAGATCCCCGGTCCCTGCGACACACAACGTTCCACCGTTGCGCCACACGGTGGTCGCTGAAGCATGCCCAGAGCTTAAGGTGTCAGAGGACTGGCGGCGCACACCAGTCCCCAGCTCGGGGATCCTGGGTTTGCCAAGCCCGTACCCAGCACATAAATGCTGAGTCCCCTGAGGGGGGCACCAACATGTTGTTGTTGTTGTGGTCTTCAGTCCTGAGACTGGTTTGATGCAGCTCTCCATGCTACTCTATCGTGTGCAAGCTTCTTCATCTCCCAGTACCTACTGCAACCTACATCCTTCTGAATCTGCTTAGTGTATTGATCTCTTGGTCTCCCTCTACGATTTTTACCCTCCACGCTGCCCTCCAATGCTAAATTTGTGATCCCTTGATGCCTCAAAACATGTCCTACCAACCGATCCCTTCTTCTAGTCAAGTTGTGCCACAAACTTCTCTTCTCCCCAATCCTATTCAATACCTCCTCGTTAGTTACGTGATCTACCCACCTTATCTTCAGCATTCTTCTGTAGCACCACATTTCGAAAGCTTCTATTCTCTTCTTGTCCAAACTGGTTATCGTCCATGTTTCACTTCCATACATGGCTACACTCCATACAAATACTCTCAGAAACGACTTCTTGACACTTAAATCTACACTCGATGTTAACAAATTTCTCTTCTTCAGAAACGATTTCCTTGCCATTGCCAGTCTACATTTTATATCCTCTCTACTTCGACCATAATCAGTTATTTTGCTCCCTAAATAGCAAAACTCCTTTACTACTTTAAGTGTCTCATTTCCTAATCTAATCCCCTCAGCATCACCCGATTTAATTTGACTACATTCCATTATCCTCATTTTGCTTTTGTTGATGTTCATCTTATATACTCCTTTCAAGACACTGTCCATTCCATTCAACTGCTCTTCCAAGTCCTTTGCTGTCTCTGACAGAATTACAATGTCATCGGCGAACCTTAAGGTTTTTATTTCTTCTCCATGAATTTTAATACCTACTCCAAATTTTTCTTTTGTTTCCTTTACTGCTTGCTCAATATACAGATTGAATAACATCGGGGAGAGGCTACAACCCTGTCTCACTCCTTTCCCAACCACTGCTTCCCTTTCATACCCCTCGACTCTTATAACTGCCATCTGGTTTCTGTACAAATTGTAAATAGCCTTTTGCTCCCTGTATTTTACCCCTGCCACCTTCAGAATTTGAAAGAGAGTATTCCAGTTAACGTTGTCAAAAGCTTTCTCTAAGTCTACAAATGCTAGAAACGTAGGTTTGCCTTTTCTTAATCTTTCTTCTAAGATAAGTCGTAAGGTTAGTATTGCCTCACGTGTTCCAACATTTCTACGGAATCCAAACTGATCTTCGCCGAGGTCGGCTTCTACCAGTTTTTCCATTCGTCTGTAAAGAATTCGCATTAGTATTTTGCAGCTGTGACTTATTAAACTGATAGTTCGCTAATTTTCACATCTGTCAACACCTGCTTTCTTTGGGATTGGAATTATTATATTCTTCTTGAATTCTGTGGGTATTTCGCCTGTCTCATACATCTTGCTCGCCAGATGGTAGAGTTTTGTCAGGACTGGCTCTCCCAAGGCCATCAGTAGTTCTAATGGAATGTTGTCTACTCCCGGGGCACCAACATGGGCTCATTTAAACTCTTCTGTTAGGATAGTTAATTTTGAGGTGGAATGGCTGCTTGGATCAGGTATGAGGCCTCATATTGGTGTGGTTCCTGTTGACTCTGTCAGCAGGTGGGACTATACTAGGCATGGCTTTCACTTCAACAGGAAAGGGAAGGGAACACTGTCTGGGGGGGGGAGAGATGTTCAGAGATAGGCTGAAAATGGCATTCAAATTCATAAAACAGGCAGCCAGAAAGCAAATTATAATGTACATAATTCATGATTGAATCTGGAGATATTCAAAAACTGACAGAAAAATTACGTTCATCCAGTTATAATTCAGCCAGCACACAGAATCAGTTATCCTTACTGCATCGGAATATCCGAGGACAATGGGGTAAGCTTAGTGAGTTGCTCATTTGTGTTGAAGAATTAAAGGTAAGCAAACCAGTTGATATAATCTGCCTCTCTGAATGTCACATGACCATGGTATAGATATGTTAAATATTACAGGATTCAAGTTAGCATCTTACTCTGTAGAGAAAATGTGGAGAAAGGAGGAGATGTCACATTTGTCAGAAACTGTTTTGATTTCATGAATATTGACATTAATAAATTTTGCTCAGAGTGACACTTAGAAGCTTGTGCAATGGAATTAGTATTCCATAAGAAGTCCTTTACAATAGTAAATATATACAGAGCATTTTCAGGAAAATTTAACCTCTTCATTAATTTTAATCTGGAAGCTCAGTTGTTCCATCTCACAGTGATTTTAATGTGGATTTATTGAAAAGCTCTGTCAGTGAACAGTTATTGCAATCAGTGACACTGTCATTCAGTTTAATTCCTATGGTTAACTTTACAATTAAGGTATGTAAATGCTCTGAGACTGCTATTGATAATACCTTGGTAGACAAATCTAGGAAAAAAAGTGATATCACAACCAATAGTAAATGGGCCATCTGAGCAAGACATGCAGCATCTTGTGTTAAATGTTGAAACTTTCAAGATAAAAACTGTGTTAAGGCTGAGTACAGGAGGGTAATAAATCAGCCAAAAATTGAGGATTTTGGGAGATTGCTCAAAGATGTGAATTGGACAGACATTTACAATACTTCTGACTCAAATGGAAAATACAAAGCATTCATTAATAAAGTTACTTCCACTATTGAAAACTGCTTTCCCCAAAGGTGACTCAAATCAAAGAGAAGTCAAAAAATAAACCAAGTATTACACACGGAATTTAGATACCATGTGGGACAAAATGGAGACTGTATCTACTATCTAGGAACAGCTGTGATGTTATCATTGTAATGCATTACAAAGAATATTGCAAAATATTAAAGTGAGTAATCCAGAAACTAAAGCACCTTTATTAAGAGAAAAAGATAATTACATCAGGCAACAAAATGAAAACTTTAAGAAATGTAGTGAAGACATAGACAGGTGGGGCCAAAAAGGAAGAGGAACACAACAACTCTAATAATAAACGAGACATTGGTAACAAGTGTAGTGTTGCAAACCTCTTAAACAAGTACTTTGTTTCTGTTACTGAGGGCTTGGGGTTATTAGGTTCAGTGAACAGTGCAATGGAGTATCTGAGGCCAGTCTTTAAAAATAACTTCAGTAAAATGGAAATGACACTCACATCTCCCAAAGAAGTAGCATCCATCACAAAATCTACGTATTCTAGTGGGTATGATAACATATCAGTGAAGTTAATCAAAGAGTGCACATGCAAGTTGAGTTCTATCTTAAGTTATTTGTGTAATCAATCTCTTATCAGCAGAACATTTCCAGACTGGCTTAAATATGCTAAGGTTAAGCCTCTTTACAAGAAGCGGGATAAAGAGATACCATCAAACTATCAACAAATTTCACTTTTGCCAGCTTTTTCAAAAATATTTGAAAAGGTTGTGTTCAAGCATCTCCTTAAGCATCTGACTGCAAATAATACATCGTCCAAGTCACAGTCTGGGTTTCTTAAGCGTTCTGTTATAGAGAAAGCTATTTACAAGTACAGTGAGAATGTACTTAATTCATTAGATAACAAATTAGAGCCTACAGGCATTTTCTACAAACTGCCAAAAGCTTTTGACTGTGTGAATCACAGCCTTCTCTTAAGTAAATAAGAATATTATGGTGTAACTGGCAGTGCTGCAAAATGGTTCAAGTCTTACCTAACTAAAAGGAAACAAAGGCTGTTGTTACAAAACAACTGTGCAGTAAGCAGTCAGTCTTAATCTGATTGGGAATTAATTACCTGTGGTGTTCCTCAAGATTCCATCTTGGGTCCATTGCTTTTTCATGTATATGTCAATGTTCTCTCATCTGTTACATTGCCAGATGTTAAATTTGTTTTGTTTGCAGATGATAAAAACATTGTAATAAGTAGCAAGTCAGGTACAGATTCAGAAATAGCTGCTAATCATATTTTTACTGACATTAATAAATGGTCTAAAGCTAATTCACTGTCATTAAACTTTGAAAAGATCTACTATATGCAGTTCAGAACCTGTAAGAGATTTCCTTCCAGTATGTGTATAAAATATGAAGACATGCAGTTCAAATAGGTTGACAGTGTTAAATTTCTGGGATTACTACTCGATAATAAATTCAGTTGGGAAGGGCATACCACAGAATTGTTGAAGAACCTAAACAAGTCTGTATTTGGAGTGAGAATGATGTCAGATGTAGAAGATATACATATAAAAAAAAGCTTGCGTACTCTGCTTACTTTCACTCTCTTATGTCATACAGGATCATATTCTGGGGTAACTCATCAAACTGAGCAAAAGTCTTTAGTGTACAAAAGTGTGTAATAAGAATCATTTGTGGAGTAAATTCAAGAACGTCATGTAGAAAACTGTTCAAGGAACTTTGTATTCTAACCAGTGCTTCTCAGTATATTTATTCCTTAATGAAATTTGTTGCAAGTAATATGTCTCTCTTTCCAACCAATAGCTCAATACATAGTGTCAATACTAGGAATAAGAACATTCTACTTAAAGACCTAAACATCACTTACCTTGGCCCACAAATGGGTCCAATATTCAGGAACACATGTTTTCAGTAAATTGCTAGTAACCATCAAACACTTGGTTTCTGATAATGCACCATTTAAACGGAGTTTGAAACACTTTTTGATAGGCAACTCCTTCTATTCTATAGATGAATATCTAAACCAGACTGTTAGACAAGGTTAAGTAAAAATGCTTGTTACATTCCAGTTTTGACAGCACTTGGTCACAACAGTCAAGAATAGGTATTTTGTATATGACAAACTTATTAAAAGGACATAACTATGTTTCATTCTGTCAGTGTATTTATTCTGTATATATTAGCACTTCCAGTTTACTATAATGTATTCACCTATTTTGACAATCTCCTGACAAAAGATCAGGGTAGTGAATCTTATATTCAAATGTTTTATGTTATACTTTTCGACATGTTCCACACACACGAGAATCATCTCATTTTTGGGTCTATGGAATGAAAACTGAAACTAATCTAATCTGATTAGATTTGTAGTGGAAGTATTGTGTTATGCAAGTTTCTGTTATTCATATTCATTACAGCAATAAAAAAGTTTGTTATGAGCATACACATTTATTCATAATGTACTCAAAATACAACCACAAGCATAATACAGCAAAGCAGACAATGGCGGCTATGTTTCATATTTATCTTGTCTAATCTTCGCTGGCCACTGGCTGATAATGTTATAAAATAGTTTCTGCAAGTCTGTTACATATTGGAGAATTTTCTTTACCTAATCTAGTTTCTTCTTTTTTACTGGAACAGGTTCACTATACACTTGTTTATATGGACATTGCCACTTCTCTAACTCAATACCCTTCTAATGAGCACTTCTGTTGAAGGTACACGACCCCATTATACCAAATATGTGTACAGATATAAAAAAATCAGTTATCTCCATAAACATAATTTGGAAGGAAAAAAAGTTGTTGTGGTCTTCAGTCCTGAGACTGGTTAGATGCAGCTCTCCATGCTACTCTATCCTGTGCAAGCTTCTTCATCTCCCAGTACCTACTGCAACCTACATCCTTCTGAATCTGCTTAGTGTATTCACCTCTTGGTCTCCCTCTACGATTTTTACCCTCCACGCTGCCCTCCAGTACTAGATTGGTGATTTCTTGATGCCTCAGAACATGTCCTAGCAACCGGTCCCTTCTTCTTGTCAAGTTGTACCACAAACTCCTCTTCTCCCCAATTCTATTCAATACCTCCTCATTAGTCATGTGATCTACCTATCTAATCTTCAGTATTCTTGTCCAAACTATTTATTGTCCATGTTTCACTTCCACCCATGGCTACACTCCATACAAATACTTTCAGAAATGACTTCCTGACACTTAAATCTATACTCGATGTTAACCAATTTCACTTCTTCAGAAATGCTTTCCTTGCCATTGCCAGTCTACATTTTATATCCTCTCTACTTTGACCATCATCAGTTATTTTGCTCCCCAAATAGCAAAACTTTTTTACTACTTTAAGTGTCTCATTTATTAATCTAATTCCCTCAGCATCACCCCACTTAATTCGACTACATTACATTATCCTCATTTTGCTTTTGTTGATGTTCATCATATATCCTCCTTTCAAGACACTGTCCATTCCGTTCAACTGCTTTTCCAAGTCCTTTGCTGTCTCTGACATTGGCGAACCTCAAAGTTTTTATTTCTTCTCCATGGATTTTAATACCTACTCTGAAATTTTCTTTTGTTTCCTTTACTGCTTGCTCAATATACAGATTGAATAACATCGGGGAGAGGCTACAACCCTGTCTTACTCCCTTCCCAACCACTGCTTCCCTTTCATGCCCCTCGACTCTTATAACTACCATCTGGTTTCTGTACAAATTGTAAATAGCCTTTCGCTCCCTGTATTTTACGCCTGCCACCTTTAGAGTTTGAAAGAGGGTATTCCAGTCAACATTGTCAAAAGATTTCTCTAAGTCTACAAATGCTAGAAATGTAGGTTTGCCTTTCCTTAATCACTCTTCTAAGATAAGTCGTAAGGTCAGTATTGCCTCACGTGCTCCAGTGTTTCTACGGAATCCAAACTGATCTTTCCCGAGGTCGGCTTCTACTAGTTTTTCCATTCGTCTGTAAAGAATTTGTGTTAGTATTTTGCAGCTGTGGCTTATTAAACTGATTGTTCGGTAATTTTCACATCTGTCAACACCTGGTTTCTTTGGGATTGGAATTATTATATTCTTCTTGAAGTCTGAGGGTATCATACATCTTTATCACCAGATGGTAGAGTTTTGTCAGGACTGGCTCTCCCAAGGCCGTCAGTAGTCCTAATGGAATGTTGTCTACTCCCGGGGCCTTGTTTTGACTCAGGTCTTTCAGTGCTTTGTCAAACTCTTCACGCAGTATCGTATCTCCCATTTCATCTTCATCTACATCCTCTTCCATTTCCATAATATTGTCCTCAAGTACATCACTCTTGTATAGACCCTCTATATACTCCTTCCACCTTTCTGCTTTCCCTTCTTTGCTTAGAACTGGGTTTCCATCTGAGCTCTTGATATTCATACAAGTCATTCTCTTATCTCCAAAGGTCTCTTTAATTATCCTGTACGCAGTATCTATCTTACCCCTAGTGAGATAAGCCTCTACATCCTTACATTTGTCCTCTAGCCATCCCTGATTAGCCATTTTTCACTTCCTGTTGAACTCATTTTTGAGACGTTTGTATTCATTTCTGCCTGCTTCATTTACTGCATTTTTATATTTTCTCCTTTCATCAATTATATTCAATATATCTTCTGTTACCCAAGGATTTCTACCGGCCCTCATCTTTTTACCTACTTGGTCCTCTGCTGCCTTCACTACTTCTTCCCTCAAAGCTACCCAATCTTCTTCTACTGTATTTCTTTCCCCCATTCCTGTCAATTGTTCCCTTATGCTCTCCTTGAAACTCTGTAAAACCTCTGGTTTAGTCAGTTTATCCAGGTCCCATCTCCTTAAATTCCCACCTTTTTGCAGTTTCTTCAGTTTCAATCTACAGTTCATAACCAATAGATTGTGGTCAGAGTCCAAAACTGCCCCTGGAAATGTCTTACAATTTAAACCTGGTTCCTAAATCTCTGTCTTACCATTATATAATCTATCTGATACCTTCTAGAATCTCCAGGATCCTTCCATGTATACAACCTTCTTTCATGATTTTTGAACCAAGTGTTAGCTATGATTAAGTTATGTTCAGTGCAAAATTCTAGCAGATGGCTTCCTCTTTCATTTCTTCCCCCCAATCCATATTCACCTACTATGTTTCCTTCTCTCCCTTTTCCTACTATCGAATTCCAGTCACCCATAACTATTAAATTTTTGTCTCCCTTCACTATCTGAATAATTGCTGAATGCCAGTTTTCTTTCTCCTGATAACGACATCCTCTTGAGTAGTCCCCACCCAGAGATCTGAATGGGGGACTATTTTACCTCCGGGATATTTTACCCAAGAGGACACCATCATCATTTAACCATACAGTAAAGCTGCATGCCCTCGGGAAAAATTACGGCTGTAGTTTCCCCTTGCTTTCAGCCATTCGCAGTACCAGCACAGCAATGCCATTTTGGTTATTGTTACAAGGCCAGATCAGTCAATCATCCAGACTGTTGCCCCTGCAACCTGCAACTACTGAAAAGGCTGCTGCCCCTCTTCAGGAACCACACGTTTGTCTAGCCTCTCAACAGATACCCCTCCGTTGTGGTTGCACCTATGGTATGGCTATCTGTATCGCTGAGGCGCGCAAGCCTCCCCACCAATGGCAAGGTCCATGGTTCATCGAGGGGGAGGGGGGATAAAATAAAAAAAATAAATAAAAAAATTAACAGTGAGCAACACACTGTAATTCTGCATATGTGATGATGCTAATTTGTCAGTAATGTTCCATCTGAGATCATCTATTGGGCGAGGATTGTCAACATGCACTTCGCTTTTTAGTGCTCCCCATAAATAAAAATTACATGACGTTAAGTCTGGGAACCTTGGGGGTTGGAGGCCTCTCCTTACAAATCTGTCTTCAGAGAAAACATTGGTGATGTGGGCCATACTTTGGGTGGATGTGTGAGTGGTTGCTCCATCTTGGCAGAATACTGTATACAGCTTCTCTGCTTCTGTTAACTGTGCATAGAAAGTGCCAAAGATCTCTAGATATCTGGGGGTCTTTAAGGTGCAATTGAAACATATCGGGCCAATGATACACATGTCGGACAATGCACAACAGACACCTATCTCCTCTGACAGGAGAGGTTCTTCATTTAGAATATGTGGGTTGTACTGTGACCATTATCTGTAATTCTGGGAGTTTACATAACCTGACAAATGAAACCACATCTCATCTGGCATGAAGTGAAGCAAGAGGTCCATGTAACTGTTAGCTAATGAAATGTTTTTTTCCTGATCCTCAAATTTCAACTCTTACACTTCAATCACACAATTTCAATTTCATATCTTTTAGTACACTATGTATGAGATATGCCAACCTGCTGTGATAAACTCCTTACTGACTTGTGAGGACTTCTCGTAATGTCCATGCAAATTCTGTCCGTAGTTTCAGAGGTACTCACTGTCAGTCACCTATTCATCTACACATTCTGAATGAATCCTACAGCCCTCCATTTCTTGTACAGGAGCTTTTCACAACAACTGACACATGAACACCCAGCTTCTGCTCAACTTTGCGGTAAAATGCTGTGTAATCCACTTTCGAGACAGTGTTGCCACTTCACAAGCAATTTGACTAGAGATGATGAAGTGGTATGAGAGACGTACCAATTTTATGTGGAACACCCTCCATAATGTAAATAAATATCTAAAATTATAGGTTGATTAGCTGGTTGATTTGGAGGAGGGGACCAAAAAGTGAGGTCATCGGTTCCATCAGCTTAACTCGGTCCCATCGGCTTAACCCTTTGAGACCCTCTGGCAATAATTGTGCACATTAATTTTACGCTGCAACAGAAGTAGTTTCTCACAAAGGAAATCTGAGGTACACATTTGTCAATGTTCAACCTTTTCATGTAGCAGAGCACAGCGGTTTATGACCAACAGAATACACGGATGTGACTAGTTTGATATATAACTTTATAACTGAATATTGTTATTTTTTGCACAGAAATTATTGAATGATCGTTTTACCGTGTTTTTCGTAAATAGTTATTTTATTCCATAAAATGGAACTAAGTTAAAAAGTACGTTCTGAAAGTGAATACATATTCTTGTATAAAACTTGAATCCAAAGTTAATAAAATGTCACCTAAAAGCTTCACAATATAAAGAAAAATTTTCCTTCCTCCAGAAAAAAATTCAGGTCTGAAAGGAATATCTGGAAGGAAGTTGGCCAAGCCCTTTCAAAGGAACCACCCTGGCATTTGTCTGAAGTGATTTAGGGAAATCACGGAAAAAACCTCAATCAGAATGGCCAGACATGAGTTCGCACCATCGTCCTCCGAATGCGAGTTGTAATCTTACCCTCCCTCACATCACTATTAAAATGCTCTGTTTCTGCACAAGTTTTTAAAGCTTTGTGAGGTATAAGATATACAAAAGAAAAACTTCTTACTTATCTTCATTTTCTCTTGCTGTTGGCTCCAGTTCTTGCATCTAGGTGTACATTCTTGTGGCTGAGATTTGATTTATAATGTTGTGGGTTCCTGATGACTAAATAAATGATGAAGATAATTTTAACCGTACGTACAGCGTACTACCAAATTAGTTGCTTTTTACACATTTTTATCCTGAAATATAATACACCGTATACAAAATCACCCCCCCATGAACCATGGACCTTACCGTTGGTGGGGAGGCTTGCGTGCCTCAGCGATACAGATGGCTGTACTGTAGGTGCAACCACAATGGAGGGGTATCTGTTGAGAGGCCAGACAAACGTGTGGTTCCTGAAGAGGGGCAGCAGCCTTTTCAGTAGTTGCAAGGGCAACAGTCTGGATGATTGACTGATCTGGCCTTGTAACAATAATCAAAACGGCCTTGCTGTGCTGGTACTGCGAATGGCTGAAAGCAAGGGGAAACTACAACCGTAATTTTTCCCGAGGGCATGCACCTTTACTGTATGGTTATATGATGATGGCGTCCTCTTGGGTAAAATATTCCAGAGGTAAAATAGTCCCCCATTCAGATCTCCGGGCGGGGACTACTCAAGAGGATGTCGTTATCCGGAGAACGAAAACTGGCATTCTACGGATCGGAGCGTGGAATGTCAGATCCCTTAATCGGGCAGGTAGGTAAGAAATTTAAAAAGGGAAATGGATAGGTTAAAGTTAGATATAGTGGGAATTAGTGAAGTTCGGTGGCAGGAGAAACAAGACTTCTGGTCAGGTGACTACAGGGTTATAAACACAAAATCAAATAGGGGTAATGCAGGAGTAGGTTTAATAACGAATAGGAAAATAGGAATGCGGGTAAGCTACTACAAACAGCATAGTGAACGCATTATTGTGGCCAAGATAGATACGAAGCCCACAACTACTACAGTAGTACAAGTTTATATGCCAACTAGCTCTGCAGATGACGAAGAAATTGAAGAAATGTATGATGAAATAAAAGAAATTATTCAGATAGTGAAGGGAGACGAAAATTTAATAGTCATGGGTGACTGGAATTCGAGTGTAGGAAAAGGGAGAGAAGGAAACGTAGTAGGTGAATATGGATTGGGGCTAAGAAATGAAAGAGGAAGCCGCCTTGTAGAATTTTGCACAGAGCACAACATAATCATAGCTAACACTTGGTTTAAGAACCCTGAAAGAAGGTTGTATACATGGAAGAACCCTGGAGATACTAAAAAGGTACCAGATAGATTATATAATGGTAAGACAGAGATTTAGGAACCAGGTTTAAATTGTAAGACATTTCCAGGGGCAGATGTGGACTCTGACCACAATCTATTGGTTATGACCTGTAGATTAAAACTGAAGAAACTGCAAAAAGGTGGCAATTTAAGGAGATGGGACCTGGATAAACTAAAAGAACCAGAGGTTGTACAGAGATTCAGGGAGAGCATAAGGGAACAATTGACAGTAATGGGGGAAAGAAATACAGTAGAAGAAGAATGGGTAGCTTTGAGGGATGAAGTAGTGAAGGCAGTAGAGGATCAAGTAGGTAAAAAGACGAGGGCTAGTAGAAATCCGTGGGTAACAGAAGAAATATTGAATTTAATTGATGAAAGGAGAAAATATAAAAATGCAGTAAATGAAGCAGGCAAAAAGGAATACAAACGTCTCAAAAATGAGATCGACAGGAAGTGCTAAATGGCTAAGCAGGGATGGCTAGAGGACAAATGTAAGGATGTAGAGGCTTATCTCACTAGGGGTAAGATAGATACTACGTACAGGATAATTAAAGAGACCTTTGGAGATAAGAGAATGACTTGTATGAATATCAAGAGCTCAGATGGAAACCCAGTTCTAAGCAAAGAAGGGAAAGCAGAAAGGTGGAAGGAGTATATAGAGGGTCTATACAAGAGTGATGTACTTGAGGACAATATTATGGAAATGGAAGAGGATGTACATGAAGATGAAATGGGAGATACGATACTGCGTGAAGAGTTTGACAAAGCACTGAAAGACCTGAGTCAAAACAAGGCCCCGGGAGTAGACAACATTCCATTAGGACTACTGACGGCCTTGGGAGAGCCAGTCCTGACAAAACTCTACCATCTGGTGATAAAGATGTATGATACCCTCAGACTTCAAGAAGAATATAATAATTCCAATCCCAAAGAAACCAGGTGTTGACAGATGTGAAAATTACCGAACAATCAGTTTAATAAGCCACAGCTGCAAAATACTAACACAAATTCTTTACAGACGAATGGAAAAACTAGTAGAAGCCGACCTCGGGAAAGATCAGTTTGGATTCCGTAGAAACACTGGAGCACGTGAGGCAATACTGACCTTACGACTTATCTTAGAAGAAAGATTAAGGAATGGCAAACCTACATTTCTAGCATTTGTAGACTTAGAAAAAGCTTTTGACAATGTTGACTGGAATACTCTCTTTCAAATTCTAAAGGTGGCAGGGGTAAAATATAGGGAGCGAAAGGCTATTTACAATTTGTACAGAAACCAGAAGGCAGTTATAAGAGTCGAGGGACATGAAAGGGAAGCAGTGGTTGGGAAGGGAGTAAGACAGGGTTGTAGCCTCTCCCCGATGTTATTCAATCTGTATATCGAGCAAGCAGTAAAGGAAACAAAAGAAAAATTCGGAGTAGGTATTAAAATCCATGGAGAAGAAATAAAAACCTTAAGGTTCGCCGATGACATTGTAATTCTGTCAGAGACAGCAAAGGACTTGAAGATCAGTTGAATGGAATGGACAGTGTCTTGAAAGGAGGATATAAGATGAACATCAACAAAAGCAAAACGAGGATAATGGAATGTAGTCGAATTAAGTCTAGTGATGCTGAGGGAATTAGATTAGGAAATGAGACACTTATAGTAGTAAAGGAGTTTTGCTATTTGGGGAGCAAAATAACTGATGATGGTCGAAGTAGAGAGGATATAAAATGTAGACTGGCAATGGCAAGGAAATCGTTTCTGAAGAAGAGAAATTTGTTAACATCGAGTATAGATTTAAGTGTCAGGAAGTCATTTCTGAAAGTATTTGTATGGAGTGTAGCCATGTATGGAAGTGAAACATGGACGATAAATAGTTTGGACAAGAAAAGAATAGAAGCTTTCGAAATGTGGTGCTACAGAAGAATGCTGAAGATTAGATGGGTAGATCACATAACTAATGAGGAAGTATTGAATAGGATTGGGGAGAAGAGAAGTTTGTGGCACAACTTGACCAGAAGAAGGAATCGGTTGGTAGGACATGTCCTGAGGCATCAAAGGATCACAAATTTAGTATTGGAGGGCAGCGTGGAGGGTAAAAATCGTAGAGGGAGACCAAGAGATGAATACACTAAGCAGATTCAGAAGGATGTAGGTTGCAGTAGGTACTGGGAGATGAAGAGGCTTGCACAGGATAGAGTAGCATGGAGAGCTGCATCAAACCAGTCTCAGGACTGAAGACCACAACAACAACATACAAAATCACACAAAATTCTTTTAGTTAAACAGCTGAGATAGTGTTAACCTATACAAGAATTGATAGTATAAATGATATTGGCTATTTATATAAAAAAAGGTAATGTTAGAAAAGGGTGTCCCATTTCAGAGTCAAGTGTGGTGACCAACTCGCTACCTCATTTGGTGCTAAAATTATACATGGGCACTGAATATATAACTATGCTTTTATAAGAATAGGACAGGTGGTCGGCCATGACTATGGTGAAGAAACTGTCTCAGTATTTGCCTGAAATAATTTAGGAAAACCTAAATCGGTATGGTCCAACAGAGAAAACTCCCGAATATGAAGTCAGTATCTTAACTGCACTGCATCATTCAGCTTAGTCCTGTTGTACCATATTCTTTGATTTACAAACGATTTGCTCCAGATAATTTATAAAACATAGTTTTTCACTTCACTTCTGCACACACTAAGGACACTTTCCGGTTAATCTCCTGCACTGCTCCAGTCTGTTTGGAAAACTGACTCCAGGCCTGTAAACATGCATCTATGGCCCAAGCATGTTTTATGCCATCCGTTTGAAAACATGATGGTTGAAATGTTGAGCTCAGAAGAAGATAAGACATTAGTAACACGCACTATAGATCTTGGCACATGTTTTTCTTGTAAAAGCATTAAATTGTGATTGTGTATTGTAACATGACAGTGTGTTATAGTTATCCCCTTTCATCACTGACCATTGCCGTGAGTCCACTAAGTGATCTTTAATTGTCTAATACGTTTAACTTATGAAGAATGTTTTATAGATGCCTTTTTATATAGATATATTTTAGTAATAGTTTTTATCTCCTTGGTCAGTTTATAATAAAATTTTATTCTCTGTCAGGAAACACTGTTTTGAGTTTTTTGTTTGTTTTTCATGGTAAATGCAAGTCCAAATTAGCTCTTGTTTAGAAATATTAGTGAAATATTTACAATCTGTGAAATGATAGATTGATATTCGCTGTAAAGATGACATGTTAAGTTGCAGACAGACAAAACAGACGGTTACACATTGAGTTTTTGGCCAAAGCCTCCTTTAGAAAGAAAAATGCACACACATTCACACAAGTAAGAACACCTCATGCACACACATGATTACGCTTCTCTGGCTGCACTGGCCAGAACACAACTGCATCGTGTTGAATGGAAGCAGTAATCCAGAGTGGGATGGGGAATGGTGGTGGATAGCAGATGGGGTAGCAGAGAAGTCAGCACTGCCTGGCAGAGCATGCAGTACAAAGCTACCATGTACAGAGTCAGAAGTCTAGGGGTGAATGGGATTGGAATACAGAAGGAGCTGTGAAAGGGAAAAAACCAATGCGGCGAGGAATGGTGCACAATGATGGTGACAGGATGTGAATCGGGAGGTGGTGGTGGGGCACGGGGGGGGGGGGGGGGGGGCCGAAATCTGTTTAGTGGTGGAAGTGGGGCAGTACATTACCATATGCTGAGGCTGGCATGATTTTGGAAACAGAGAGAATGTGTTACAAAGATAACTCCCATCTGCACAGTTCTAAAAACCTGGTGGTGGAGGGAAGTATCCAGAATGCCACATTGTGAAGCAGCCACTGAAACCAAGCATGTTATGTTCACTTAGATGTTGTGCCACAGGATGGTCCGCTTTGGTCTTGGCCAAAGTTTGGCAGTGTCCATTCATCTGGTAGGACAGTTGGTTGGTAGACACATCAACATAAAAAGCTGTGCCATTCTTGTATTAGAACTGGTATATGACATGATTGCTTTCACAAGTGGCCTAACCCCTGATGGGATAGAATAAGCCTGTGACAGGACTGGAATGGGAAGTGCTGGGTGCTTGACTGACCAGGTCTTGCACTTGGGTCTTCTACTGGGATATGATCCTTGACAAAAGATGTGGTTCAGTTGTTCCAGATTGAAGTGGTATTTGGTGGCAAAGAGAGTGCTCCTCAGCTGTTTCTTGGGGGTGGAGGGAAGAAATGGGGTGTGTGGGGATATACCATGGGAAATCTGTTTGCAGATTATGTCTGGGGATAGTGTCTGTCTTTGAAGGACTTTGTGAGACTTTCAGCATACTGGGAAAGAGAATTCTTGTTACTGCAGCTATGCCATCCCCAGATGGCCAGGATTTTAGGTGTGTAAGGGATGTTAGGTGTAGAAATTCAGACACCTTGGGTGGGTTTAATGTGGACACAATAAACTGAACCACACCATGGGTTTGGGGTTTTAGGAGGCTAGTAAGGTTTTCTCTAGATAACCCATAAACAGGTTGGCATAGAAGGGTCTGATGCCTGTGCCACAGATTTGTTTGTATACCTTCCCTTCAAAGGAGTAGTAGATGTGGGTTCAGATAAAGTTAGTAAGATTTATGAGGAATGAGGTAGTGGGTCTGGAGTCTGAAGGATGCTGGAAGAGGTAGTGTTCAATAGTGGGAAAATCATGTGCATGAGGGGTGTTGGTGTATATGGAAGTGGCATCAACAGTTATGAATAATGATCCAGGAGGTAAAGGGGTGGAATGCTGGAGAGTCAGTGAAGGAAGTGGTTGGCATTGTTGACGTGAGAGACCAGTATTCAGCAATAAGTTGAAGGTATTGGACAATGAGCCAAAATTCTTTCAGTGGAAGCACAATAACAAGCTACAATGGGGCGTGCAGGATGTGTCAAGAGGTTCAAGGTCAACAACAACACTTCCACAAGATGCAAAGATTGTGAGATGATTCAGCTTACTTTACAATCAGTGCTGAGTTTTTGAAAAAACTGGAATCAAAAAGAATATCAATAAAAAATCTTTAGTGGAGAAATCTCGCTCTCTGTGTTGGCATGCAGACGACATTGCTTCCATTATATACTGTCCTTTAGCGTAGTCTTCTGGGGCAATGCAGCCAAGGTGGAACAAATATTTATTATACAAAAGTGTGAGGTAAAAAAAAAAAAAAAAAAAAAAAAAAATCTGTGTAAAAATGTTAACTAAAATCCTCGCAGAAGTCTCTCTTGGATCTGGAATTGTTATATTCACATACTTATATATTCACTTTCTAACGATATTTATGGTAAGTAATAAGAATGAATTTAAGATGAACTCTAAAATTCACCACAATAACAGAAGTAAAAATAATTTCTACATAAACATTACCCTGTCTGAAGAAAAGAATTTTATAATTTAGTGCAAAAACCTTCAACAAGTGGCTTGCAGACATTAGGCAGAAAAATGAGAATCTCTAAATACTTAAAACTTGGGTGCAATAGTATCTTCTATAATTTGTCAGAAAGTTGAAATCAGATATGTGATTTCCAGTTAGAACTGCAGTTCACATTAAATTTGCTGTCATCTTTGGCATTACACAGTGTGAAAAGAAAATAGGTACACGGTAATCTGCACAAGATACAGCAACTTTTTGGGATGACCCAAATTTTACAAAAACTTTTACATTCCTCTGCGTATATGTTCATAAACGTGTGTTGTTGACATTTTTGAGAACAAAGTGTAAATACATTAAAAACTCCATATGGTTTGAAATTTATAAATCAGTATTCTCCCAGATGCGTTTCAAATGAATAAAAGGTGAAAGTACAACATCCGTAGCACCAATAGAGTAAAACTACATGCCATGTCAATAACCTCATAAGAACTAAACTGAGGTGCTGCAGCACCCTTGTGACTTGCCGTGTAGATGCCAGGTGGCACCATCATATTAATTTGCGATCTATTGAAATATTTTTAAATTAGACCCACAGAATTTTTTATACACAATTTAAAAAAAAACATATAATACTATATGAAGCACAATGGTAAATCTTTACACCTGATTCTTGCACAGATATATGGTGTATTTCACCAATATAAATTACGTGTATGGACAAATGTAACGGTAACAAACATTTGTAATCCTCCTAGACTATCATTAAGTGCTATAAGGTGCTCAATACACCACAATAGCTGATGACCTTACACGATGATTTTTTTATTTATATCCTATACATACCATTCACTAATCCACCCAAGCCCAGTTATACAAAAAAAATATTGTACGCACCTTAAAACAATAAATCGAGAAACCATGGGAAGGGGGTGGGAGGATGGGTGGATAGAGGGGAGGGGAAAGGGGGACATGGGGGAGTGGAAAGTGGGAGGGGAAAGGAGGCAATGAGGAAGGGGGGGGGGGGATGGAATTCTAGGAAATGTGCAGGGAAATGTATAGGGAATGGGGCAGAAAGAGGAGGGGGGAGAGAAAAAGGGGTAGTGGGGTGGTACATAGTTAAAAGTTATTTGTCATGGCAAGAATAAAAACATTTGCATTCACATTGAATTTGCGGTACGTTTGCAAAGATCAACAGTTAAAATATGGTGCTGGAAAGGGAATAATAATGTACTAATGCCACCAACAGCTAGTATGACAGCAACAACCACTTGACTCCCAGCAGGAGAAACCATCCCACCATCAACAGCCAGCACAGCAGCAGAAATCAATCCACCACCATCACCCAGTACAACAGCAACAACCACTCGACTCCCAAATAGAAAAATCAAACAATCATTGCACTTAAAGGATTTTTTAGTGCCAGTGAGCCTAAGGCAAATACAAAGGTAAGAAACGTTTTTATTCATGATTGTACTGGTTCCCAAACATTTCCAACAAAAACTGTAAATAAGGAAAAAGAGAATAGGAAGTGTAAAAATCGTATAAAGGAAGCTATTCTTGACACCTTAGGCAAAAAACACCACTTTTTTAATGCACTTGAACATAAATGGCATGGTTACAATCCATCAAAATGAAAGAATGAATACAATTGATGAACTACAAATTTCACTCTCAGAATGTAAAAATATTAAAACTGTTCGTTTAAATGAGAATTAGCTTACTAAAGATAGTATAACAATTTTAAATAAGTAAAAAAAATTCAAAGTAGTCTCAAGTTTTTGTAGAACAAATAGTATTCATGGGGGCTTGTGCATACTTGTAAAGAACTCTGTACAGTATAAAGTAAAATACGATTTCAATTTTCTAAATGAAGAAGGAGTATTTGAAAGCTGCTCAACTGAATTAGAAAAACAAAATATTATTATTGTTTCTATATATAGAATCCCAGGTGTAGAGATAACAAAATTATTTTTACCAAAATTAAAAAATCTTTTACAGAAAGTCATCAATGAGAAAAAGAAAAAGATATTAATAGCAGCTGATTTCAATATAAATTTATTAAATCAAACAAATGACTCAATAAATTTTATGGACTTCATCCAAAAATTTGGTTTCAAGGTAAATTTCATGGAAATCACAAGAGAAAACGAAAATACAGGAAGCTATATTGATAACATTTTAACAAATTATAAATTTGATGATGCAAATAAGTTATGTGTGGAATTAGGACTCTCGGACCACTCTGATTTGTTCATTGAAATAGAAAATGCAAATGAACCAAGCACTAAAAATGCTTATAGCAAAAGGCATTTTACTGCTGAAAATTTAAAACAGTTCTGCTCTAAATTAGAAGAGTTGGAGTGGCAAGTTGAAGATGATACTCCAATCTCTGTACAATTTAACAGGTTTCTAGAAAGTTCTTACATGTATTTAATGAAAAATTTCCACTTAGAGTATTCCACACAAAGGATTCAAATAAGCTAAATTGGGTCACCACTGGAATAAAAATATCCAGTTGGAAGAAAAGACAACTGCACAAGGAGTTGAAATACAACAAAGACCCTGTTTTCATAAATTATGTCAAACGGTATAAAGGCTTATTTAAAAGGGTAGTAAAAGCTGCAAAAGAAATGGTACATAATAAATACATCTTGGCTCATGAAAAAAAATCAAAGGCAGTCCGGTCTGTCGTAAAATCAGAACTGGGTATGAGAACTAACAGCAAACTTATCTCCAAAATTCAGGTGGGAAATAAAACTACAACAAATCCTGCTCTGATTTCAGAATCTTTTGACAATTTTTTTTTATAAATGTATCAAAATCAGTTGCCGATGTAGATGGTTATACCAAAAAAGTACAATTATGTCAGAAGGCGGAAGAATGCTTTAACAAATTTTAAAAAATTTCAGCCAAAGATGTAGAGAACACTATATTACAGCTCAAAAACAAAAATTCTGCAGGGTGGGATGGCATACCTACTAAAGTAGTTAAGTCAGCTGCCAGGATAATAGTTCATCCCCTATGCTGAATAATCAATAAATCACTCAAAGAAGGCCACTTTCCAGATGCCCTGAAGAATGCAGAGGTAAAACCTTTGTTCAAAAAAGGTTTAAGAGAAGCTATGGGGAACTACCGCCCAATCTCTATTCTCCCAGTGTTCTCAAAAATATTTGTAAAAGTGGTAGTAATGCAATTCAAAAAATTATAGAAAAATCAAACATACTGTCAGATATCAGAATGGCTTTCCGAAAGGCAAAAACACAATAGAAGCCATAAATTAGTTTGTGAAAAAAATTTGTTCTGCCTTAGACAAGTCTAGCAAAGTTGCAGGATTGTTCTGTCACCTCACAAAAGCATCTGATTGTGTAAACCATCAATTGCCCCTGTATAAAATGGAAAAATATGGAATTGGAGGTCGTGTTTTAGAGTGGTTCAGGTCATACCTCACAAAGAGAAAACAAAGAGTAGTTGTATCATCAAGCAAGGGAAATTTCTTCTCTGAATAGACGATTATTTCACAAGGCATTCCACAAGGCTCAATGCTGGGTCCAATTTTATTCTTACTTTACATAAATGACTTGCCACTAAACACAAATTCACACTCAGTTTCATTTGCTCATGATATGTCTGCCCTCATAGAAAGCAATCACTCAGAACAAATTCCCTCAACTGTCACAAATCTACTAGACAGTTTAGGAAACTAATTCCAACTAAATCGATAAAAATTGAATATTGGAAAAACACATTTGCTACAGTTTAAAACTACACACTCTAAGATAAATGAAATTCATATTACGTGCAGAAACCAGGAACTGGAAGATTCAGATTGTGTTAAATTTTTAGGAATACATGTGGACCAAAATTTATCCTGGTCTTCACATATAGAATACTTAGCAAATAAGTTAAACAGCCTGACCTTTGCTATGAAGATTTTGTCATATTCAACTAGCATGGAGATAAGAAAAGTTGTTTATCACAGCTATTTTGAAGCTGTTATAAGGTATGGCATTATCTTTTGCAGTAATATGAGCAAAATTATTAGAATATTAAAATTTTAAAAATCAATTGTTACAAATATGTGTAATGGAAGACCACATAATCTTGTTGCCCACTGTTAAGAAATCTAAAAATATTAAGTGCCCCCTGTTTGTACATCTATGAACTGATTATTTTTCTATACAGTAACCCTACGTTATTCACAGACAAAAATTTTAAGCATCAAAACAGCACTAGGAACAAGACAAACTTCATGCTTCCTACTCACAGGTCAAAGTTACATGCACAAAGCCCAGAATATATGGGCATGAAAATCTGCAACATGCTAAAAAAGAAACAAATAAACAGCATGGAGCTAAGGCAACTGAAACCAAAGATGCACAAGTTATTAGTGGAGAAATGTTATTACTCCACAGAAGAATTTATGAATGATGATGTGCAAGTCTGAGCAATGTTTTTCCATGCATGTAATTTATATTTGTGGAATGTGCCACGTCTCTATATACATGAATCAGCATAAGGATATACCTATGTGTTTCCTATAGTACATAACATGTTTTTTTTTTTTTTTTTTTTCAAATTGTGTATAAGAAATATCATGGGTCTAATTTCAAAATATGTCAATACATCACTGATTAATAAGATGGTGGCACCTGACGTCTACATGACAAGTCACAATGGTGCTGCGGCATCTCAGTTTAGTCCATGTGAGTTTTTCAACATGGTGTATGGTTTTACTCAGTTGGTGCTGTGTACATTGTACTTTCAGTTTTTATTCATTTGGAAACCAATTTGGGAACATTCTGTTTTATAAATGACAAACCATGTGGAGTTTTCTTTAATGTATTTACACTTCGTTCTCAAAATGTCAAAGACATCATGTGTGTGTGAACGTATACGAGAAGGTATGTAAAAGTTTTTGTAAAATTTGGGTCATCCCAAAAAGTGGTTGTATCTTGTGCAGATTACTGAGTACCTATTTTCTTTTCATACACTGTAATGCCAATCTGAGGATTACAGCATGATGCTGCCGAAACTAGTAATTGGAATAAAAGTCTTAAAATCAAGTGATCAGGGATCAAGACCCCCCCCCCCCCCAAACACACACACACAAAACAAAGTAGCTGTCTTTCTGCTCACTAAGTAACATAGAAGTAATTTTCATACTAATGTGGACAGATTGGCATGACTTTACAGAAGTAGCACACAGTGCCTGCTGCAGTGAAGTAGGTTTTGTCTCCCTCCTCATACCTGAAGGGTCTGCATTATTATGGAATTTATGGCACACAGTGTGAAAATGAGTCAATGAAAGAGTATCCTTTTACAAACATGTCATTTCGCTAATAAATGGACATTCTTCATGATGACATCAAGTATAAGTACAATAATGTTTGCAGTTGTGCAGAACAATTAATACTGTCATTGACCTGCCAGAAGATTTTTTTATTAAAGATGTTTTTATTAAATGTTAAGATGTTTTATTTAAGATGTTTTATTAGAGATGTTTTATTAAATACTAAATACTAATACAATCTTTAATAATTGCAGGCACTGTTTTCTCTACAAGCAGCTCATTAATTTGATCAACAGGACAGTGTGATGGTGAAAAGTTAACATGTCCAACAGAAGTTAGAAGCCCTATATCTTTTTTGCAGCAAACACTTCAAAGATATCAGGATCCATAAGTATTTTTACTGCATATGATGATGAAGTGTAAATACTATTCGGATGAAATACATGTTGCAATAACATTGTTAGCTGAAAACAACCGTTTGTGTTCGCATATTTATAGGAAATCATCAACTCATGAAAGGTTGTCTGCTGAAAAATATATAGATCTTCAATAAACACCATGAACTGCTGTAAAAGGTTCATTTAATACTAGATGTACTATTGTGTTTAGAATAAACTTTCATGCTCATAGTTAGTTACATTCCATTGTGGATATAGTAGCATTAATTCTCATAACAAAGCAGATGCAAAAGTTGAGGCATGGCTGCCCACATTTTTCAGTTTTGTTGTTGATCTGGGAGATTTCAGAGTGAAGCTGTTACATATGGTTGGCCAAGGTAAGAAGAAAAAGAAAGATGCTTGTCTGTCCATCAGTATCTCTTATCTTCAGTTTCTGCCACAATATTAAATAATATGTTCAGCATAAAATATATAGATAACAGCCCAAAATTTATTTATTTAGGAATGCCTCAGCCTACAAAGTTAAAGCGATAATGAAAACAGTTTGTCACGTATAGTTCAGGTATGATTTCAATATCTAATTCAGAATTTAATTGTTAGTAATGGTTGTTTAAATGTACTGATTTAATAACGGTTTCTTTATTTCTCCCATTTGTGCAATAATAAAATGAAGCAAATACAATAATTATTCACATCTACAAATATAAACTTTGATTCATTTCTCAATAAGGTTGAAACTTTGCTAAACAGGCTTCATCTAGGCCCAAAATAAGGGCATTTGAACATTTGGTTTCTTGAAACCACCGCAAGGAACGAACTAATACTTGACATAACAACCACTTCCAATTTAAAACAAACAATAACAGCTCCAACAATAATCACAATAAATAAAACTCCTACCCTGCATCAAATACAAGGTAAGCACTCTTGAGGAATATGTTTTGTGGGTAGTCTCACACAATGGACAATAAGCACAAATTTGTTTTTCCCATGTTCCTATGTCAATAAATGGCAATGTGACAGAATTTTATAAAACTGAGAAATGTGCAGGGAACTTTTAATTGTTTCCTTGTACCTGCATAAGCCAGGAGTAAAGAAAGGCTGGCTTAAAAAGCATTTTTCACTCGCTCATCAGCTGCACTTTCTGTTTACAAGTCAAACTTTACATGAGATGAGAGTGTAATACACTGTTACTTTCAACAAAAAGTGGTTTTTTTTTTTTTTTTTTTTTTTTTTTTTTTTTTTTTTTTTTTTTTTTTTTTGTCACAGATTGGCAGAAATTAGGCAGGCCCCTCCCCTAAACAATATAATTTGTAGATAATAAGATATATTATAGCCAGTGGCCAAAAATACAACAGAGAAAAAATGTTACAACTGCAAGTAATGTAAACTTAAATTGGTGCCATTGAACAAAGCCAGAATTGTCTTAAACAGTAACAAAATCAAAGTTCAGCTTTGGAAGAGCAGGATAAGTTATATACAGATATCACTATAGTGTAGACTTCAATTGTGAGATATTACCTGCCAATCCAGGTAATCTATTTCCCCCACATATACTATGACCTGTGGAGTGGCGGCCATTGCAAGTGGAAATACCTGCTACACCACTCTTCGACTAATTTCCATACTGCTGCAGTGGCGAGGTATTAGGGTGTAGTGCATAAGTTCTTAAACAATTGCCCATGTTTCATGATGAGACACTGTCAAGATCTGGATGTTTCTCAGTTTCTTGTTAAACGATTAATTTTTTCAAGGATGAAAAAATAACAACAGTCTTTTAGTTTTTCATAGCAGCATTTTCTCCTCAGAATATTTTTCCTTATTTATGAATCATCCTATGTAAAAATCTAAATACAAATTTTAATGAGCATCAAGGCATCAAGCAAAAATGGTAATTTTCTCAGGCCACATATTGCTTGGACAAAACTATTACTGTGATTCCAACAAAAATTTCTATAGCGTATGAGTTGCAATGTTGAAATTTGATTTCATTTCAGAATATTAGCAAAATAATCTCAAGTAATAAGTTTGACAGTTATCTTACGAAACACACAATTTACAGAAAAGGTATAACCCGGGAAGAAATTAATATCTAATGAAAAATTTATGTCAGGATCAGGAAATAAACCTGAAAAAGTATACCGCAGGCAAAAATTAATATCTAAGGAAAATTCTATGTCAGCGATAGGAAATAAACATACAGTACTTGATTGTCTTAAAATTGTGAAAGTGATCACTGTTAGCAGACTTCTCAGGTTTTCAGCCGGATGATTGTGCCTGATTGGCACAATTGTCCAGCTGACAACATATGAAGACTTAAATCAACACCAGTGCCAGAAAAAGATGAGAAGTTACAACAAAGTGCTAACTATTCTTAAGAAAAGATACACAGCAAATTTAGAAAACTATAGAGCAGCCTTTATGATACCAGAATTTGCCGAAATTATAAAAAATTGTACAACAGGTCAATAAAATTCTTGGACTGAAGCATAATTCTCACCAAAGTCTCATATCCAGGAAAAATAAATCTAACACTTGATGCTTCATAAGCATTATTAACAAAAAGTTAGTTTGTAGGCTTTTTAGGTTTTTTCTTTTTGAATCACAGTATCCAGATGGAAAGCTTTAAATGTATGGCATTAAGAGCACTGTTCTAAATTAGTTCATATCAACCCTGGGAAACAGGAAGCAAACTCAGGTGAATAAATCATGAGCTATGTGGCTACACAAGAACATATTTCTCAAAAAATTGAGTCTCTCAAGGATCCATTCTTGGATCACCATTTTTCCCTGTACATGAGTGATACAGGTTTGAACTTATGAATCAAAAACAAATATTCAACTACATACCTAGTAATTACAATTAGAAACAACTTAAATTGGAAGGAACACATAGAAAATGTTGTGGAGATGGCTAACTAAAGAGTGTGTTTTATTGCCACGACACTTAGAAAATGTAACAGATCTACTAATTAAATTGCCGACAATAAGCTTGTCCATCTTCTTTTAGAATACTGCTGTGCATTGTGGGATCCTTACCAGATAGGATTGAAGAGTACATTGAAAAAGTTCAAAGAAAGCAGCATGTTTTGTATTATCGCAAAATAGGGGAGAGAGTGTCACCAAAATGATACAGGATTTGGGGTGGACATCATTAAAACAAAGGCGTTTTTCATTGCAGCTAATGAAAATATTTTGATGATGCCAGCCAACATATGGAGAAACCATCACCATAATAAAATAAGGGAAATCAGAGAGGTAATTTTTTTTTCCATGCACTGTACAAGATTGGAGTAATAGAGAATTATTGTGAAGGTGTTTTGATGAACCCTCCGCCAGACACTTAAATGTAATTTGCGGAGTATCCATATACATGTAGATGAAATAAGTCTACAGATCATCTGGACTGTATTGCATGTCATCAATAAACAACTGGAAACAGTGTACCTAAACTTTTGGTGAAAGGATGACAATAGTTTCAACAGAACAACAACTTCATTAAAAACCACTTTTCTAGCATTTGGCATAAAAACAGTTTCAAACAGTACATATGTACATACAAAACAAAGTCATCAGTGAAGGAGATTTGTTGCAGTTTAACTTAACTTCACATAAAATAAGCTGCCACAGTATTTGAATTATCTGTTTTGCTCCACAGTATTCTCTCCTGTGGGGCAGCTAATAAAGAAGCCCCCAGGCTAAATATTAGTCACTACCTTAAAAGAGAACATTAGTGACTTTGAAGCATTGTAGATGGTGTAGAACTGGAACCAGGGGGGAATGTAAGCCTCTATCACTGTTGTAAATCATGGCAGTGAAGTGGTGTGTATGTGCTATGTGGTTGTATGGAATTCAGTTAGATTGTTTGATGTGGAGACTGCCCAATATATCTACAAGGAGTAATGTACCACTTGCAACCATGTAACATGGCATAAAAATAATGGTCATAAAAAAAAAATCAACGAGTATCATGCCTTGTCAATGACAACTGGTTTCAGTCTACATGGGAACTGCTGATGTCAATGAATGCAGTTATAATTGCATTATCATTTTTTTAAAAATTTCATTGACTTCGGTCACTCTGTAATAATTTTCCACCCAATTTTGTTTATCTCCAGCTCTTTTACACTTTTAGGTTTTTTGTGTTTTGTACAGAAATGTTTGGTCCATAAGTTGGTTAACATGCTACAGCGCATTTCAGTAGTCAAATGTCTGCTGGTGCGCTTGTAAACAAGAGTCTTTTTCTTGGAAAAACATATCTCGTTGGTTGCTACTGTTTGTGATTACGAAGTTTCCTGGAAGTTTTAGTGCAATATATAGTAATCTGTTTTTCTAGAATGATGAAAACAAAAAGTGTTTTTGAGAAATATAAATTCACAGAGAATCAACACCAGAAAACTGTAGAAAGTGAAGGCCAAAATCAGTGCAACAGCAGCATGTAAACACTACCAAGTGCCACGAGAAAGAAGATAACAGCTGATATGTGTACGGAAGTAGATAAAAGCTGCGGAAGTACAAATATTACAGTAGATCTATGGTTACTGCAGTGTGTTCTAAGTGAAATAGTGGCCTGCAAATTTGGTGGCGGTGAAGTCAGCTTTTGGGTGAAGATGCAAGTGCTATTGGGTTTAGTATGTAAATCGAAGAAACTGCGGCAGTGTCTGCAGCAGTCAAAAACTATTTTTAACACCACAAAACTGTTTTAACAGTGATTTATATGATACTAATTACCGAACAATCGCACTTATTTCACATGCTAGCAAAGTTATGTTGAAAATCTTACAAAATAGACTTCGCCAATATCTAGATCGAGAGCTGCCAGAAGAACAAGCTGGATTTAGGAAAGGAAGAGGAACTAGAGATCAAATTGCTAACATTTGGTGGATTATGGAAAAAGCGAGAGAATTCCAGAAAGATGTGTACCTCTGCTTTATTGACTACGCCAAAGCCTTTGACTGCGTCGATCACAACAAATTATGGTACGTACTGAAAAACATGGGTGTACCAGATCACCTCATTCATCTGATACGGAGTTTATACCTTGACCAAGAAGCCACGGTGAGAACTATGTATGGACGAAATGGATAAAGATTCAGAAAGGGGTTCGGCAAGGCTGCATACTGTCACCGTACTTATTCAATCTGTATGCAGAACATGTCATGAAGAATGCCAGGCTAGATGAAGGAGAAACAGGAATTAAAATAGCTGGAATAAATGTAAACCACCTCAGGTACGCGGATGATACGATCCTATTGGCAGAAAGTGAAGAAGATTTGAGAACACTCTTACTGAAGGTGAAAGACGAAAGTGAAAAGGCTGGTCTTATGCTGAATGTGAAGAAAAAGAAAATTATGGCAACTACACCTACCAAGTCGTGGGATATAGCAGGAGAAACCATGGAGGTAGTGACCACATTCAGTTATCTCGGTTCCCAGATCTCTGCTGACGGTGACTGCAGCCATGAAATCCGGAGACGCCTGTTGCTCGGTAGACAGGCGATGTCAAACCTTGACAAGGTTATAAGGTCCAGAGATATAACACTAGCAACAAAGATCCGTATTGTGAGGGCTATGGTCTTTCCAGTTGTGATGTATGGATGTGAGACCTGGACCATTAGAAAGGCTGAACGGCGAAGAATTGACTCCTTCGAATTGTAGTGTTGGAGGAAACTCCTTAGAGTTCCATGGACTGCAAAGAGAACCAACAGATCAATATTGGAGCAAATTAACCAGATTTCTCCCTGGAAGGTCTAATCTTAAAACAAAAGCTGACCTACTTTGGACACACAATGCGAAGGCATGCCTCGCTGGAAAAAACATTAATGCTGGGGAAGATTGAAGGAACTAGAAGAAGAGGACGTCAGAGGATGAGATGGATCGATGGCATCACAGAAGCAATGTGTTCCAACCTGGAAGGTCTACGGGAGAAAGTGCAAGACAGGTAAAAGTGGCGTGATTTGGTTCATGGGGTCACGAAGAGTCGGAACCGACTAAACGAATAGAGAGAGAGAATGTGAGGTTAGTGTATGGTCTTCAGTGCATAAGGAAGGGTTTTACAGGTGGTAAAGTGCTTTGTGTCGTAATGAATTTGTCACCCTACAAATTGTCACATGTACACTAACTGCATATTGGATGCTATCACTACAGTAGCAGAATATTCAATGAAATCTGCAGCTAAAGAAGTAGCAGAAATCAATGACAACAGAAATGACATTCCTGTTGCCTTTGATGGAAGCTGGCAGAAGAGAGGGCACACTTCAAAAATTAGCTATTCTACAGCAACAAGTACTGACACAGGTAAAGTTGCTGACTCTCAGATAAATACTAAATATTGCCATGGATGCTCAGTAATAAGCACAGATTGAAACAGGATGGCTCTTCACAAAACTAGCAGTGTGAAAAACTAAGACGACTCAAGTGGAGGAATGGAAGTTTTTGCTGCTGTAGCTGTCTTCAGTAGATCTGAGCCTGAGACAGGTATACGATATAATGAATACCTAGGCAATGGAGATTGCAAAGCATTCAATGCTGTCTACCAGAGTAAACCTTATGATATTCCTGTAATAAAATTTTAATATGTGGGGCATGTTAAAAAGAGAATGGGCACCTGCCTTCACACACTCAAGAGCAAACACAGGGGAGCAGAGCATTTTGGTGTCATGCCTATGAAGTACAAATTGACAGATAAAATTATCAAAAAGCTGCAGGAATATTATGGTAATGCCATCAGAGAGAATTCTGAAGCAATGAAAAATATAGTGTAGGTCACTTTCTTCCACATATAGCCACTGATGAGAAGCCAACAGTTTTCTTTGTCTGCCCCCCCCCCCCCCCCCCCCCCCCGATACATGGTGCAAGTTTAGGGAGGCACAGGCAGCTGGCAACCTCAACACATTCATACACAAGCACTTTATACCTGAATCAATTACAGATCAAATCAAACCAATCTACAGGGACCTTGCCCACCCTGATCAATTAAGGAAGTGCTTGCACCACAAGACTCAAAACGTATATGAGGCCTTGAACAATATTGTGGTGACCAACATCCCTAAAAATCTGTTTGTTGGTTATAGAACTTTACAAATAGGAGTGTCAGATAATGTAATAACATGGAACAATGTAATCATTGCCAGACTAAAAGTTGTACAACAGTTATGTTTATCACGTGGACAGGATACTGTAACTAGTCTAAGAAAACTTGATGGCTTGCGTATTGCCAAGTCAAATGCCTAAAGAGTAAAGACGTAGGAAAAGAAAACTGGCAAATGAACCCAAAGATAATGAGGACCCTGATAATGGTGCAGGATATTTCTAACCACTTCTCAGGAACAGATCTGTAGATGTTTGCTACGATATACATGTTGTAAAGCTTTACGTCCCATTTTCTGAAAATCTGTCCCGATTTCTCAGAAACTATGAGAGACTTCAATGAAATTTTCACAGTTTGTAAACACCACTGTATTGCAGCTGTGGATCCTCTGTCATGCTGACTGCACCAGTAATTGTGCTGTAATAAGAATATTTATTACTTTTTTCCCAAAAGAACTGGAATGCATGGAAATTAAATTCATAACTATACTCTGAATAACAATATCACAGCCATTTATGGTCAGTAAGTTGCACGAAGACCATTTAATTTACAATGAAAATTTTAGACAAATCTGTTAAGTAGTTTCTGATAAAACGGGGCATTAATTTGCTTAATATAACAATCATCAGCATAGGGCCTACTGTCTCACGTTCATGCAATGGGCATTTGGAGTTTGGTACTTCACACAAGATCATAGCTCACATCAGCACCCAAAGCTGCACCTCTTAAATGGACTGAAAACACAGAAACTCGATGGTAGGTGACAGGAACTATGTAATGTGATCTGATGACTCTGCAATTTTGTCTCTTTACAGACAGTAAAGTACTTGGTGAGAAGTGCAGGCAAACTTTCCCATGAGGTATTTAACCTAAAGTCTGTACAAAGATATACCATGAACTGGGCACACTCGTTCAGGTATCATGAATCTGAACCAGAGCGTTTACTGCAACATTCTCAGTGACAAAATTTGTCCTTTCTTCTACATATTCATTATGAATATGCTGTGAAACACTAATGTCTTCCAGCATGACAACAGCTGTGTTTACAGGGACTGCAGCACCCTAACACATCTTGACTAGTCCACTAAATCACATACACTTAAATCCATAGAAAATTCAGTGATTATTTGGTACAGTGAGTGAAACATAGAAATCAGCATCATCACAACTGATAGCTCTATGGGATCTAATCATTAATGGAATGAAAGGCTTCAGCTGGCTATGGCATGTCTGCAGAAACTCAACAAATTTAGGCTATTATCATGGCTAAAGGCAGTGTTATGTGGTATTAGTGTGATATCTCCTGGGGTTGACTAAACTTTTTGTCCACTGTGGTCACTAATTCGGTGTAATGTGCTACCTCCAACTGGCATCAAATTGGCAGAATGAGTCTAAGAGGCCTGGAGAATACTGTGGTTAGTTTCCAAGGTGTTTCACAGTAATAGAAGACATAGCAGAAAAGTGTTGATCCCAAGAAGAGAGGTGTGCAGTTAGATCACGCATAGTTATTACTTATGGCATCCATACTTATGACGAATACCACAGTAGTTTCTGTATTATGTACTGTCTGTATGTCTAAGAGCACAAGTTATCTTGGATTCAGAATACACAGCTACCAATACCTATTGATAGTTCAAGAATCACTGACAGGCACAGTGGTCATCATGAAACTTCCCCCACCCCTCTCTCTCTCTCTCTCTCTCTCTCTCTCTCTCTCTCTCTCTCTCTCACACACACACACACACACACACACACACACAGAACAGCACAGAGAAAGAGAGAGAGAGAGAGAGAGAGAGTTCCTCTTCAGCACAGGTGAAATGTAAAAATTCCAATGTAGCATTTAGCAATATGCAAAAGTCACCTAACAAAACCTTCCTCAAACACTATTTGAGCTTTCTAGATGCCAACAGGAGACCATAAGCTGCGTTTGACTGAGCCAAGAGAAATGTGTATGTCTACCACACAAACGAATTTGAACAACTATCATACAATGTGTCTACTTTGACAACCAAAATACCACTTAGCATATAGTTTCCAACTGTCCTCAGTGATCAATAACAACTCAGTCAACAGCATTCCTATGTTAATCCTGAAGCAGATGAATGAACTAAAGACTCAACTGGAACTCTATGACTGCATGAACTTATGAGTGACTGTACACAATTCTTTAGATGTTGTACAGGATTTGGACTATCAAAAAGCTTGACACTTTCTGAAAGCTGATGCATGTAATTTCTGAATGTTGAATTGTTATTCACAAAGAAACTGTTCCAGGTCTTTGAGAGATGTTGAAGGAGGTTTAAAGACCTTTAATTACTTTTCCAATACAGATCACATGAGCTCACTCATATTCAAATACAGCAATGTGGAGACCAGGAAGACAGAAGTGACAAATATGCTCAATGAATACAATGAGGTAAATTATCAAAAATCCAAGTAAGTGACCCAACAATGGATTTATACGAGGTTCACACTGAAAATGTGAATGATTTTTCTTTTTTTAACCTAAAAGTGGATTTCAGTTTGAGTCAGTGGATTGGTTGCTTGCATTTGGGGGTTCTCCTCTTATCATGGCACATTCTTCAAATGATACCTCGAATTTAGATATGAATGAAATTTTCTTAAGGGTAAAAGATGGTCTGGTACACAGCAACAGCAATTACAGAGGAATCTCTGAACAACTGAAAACTATACCTACTGCATCACTGAGGATGTTCAATGTGTCCTTGGGACTCAATATGTGGCTACATAAAATCTTGCATAGGAGGCTTTAAGTCACATGAAATAGTAGTACGTGGATACCACACTGTTTTACCCAAAGAAAATTAGAGTTTTGTTGGAAACTGCATAACAGGTTTAATTTTAGCATGTCAAACTGATACTCAACCACTTAAATGGCAATACAATGGTACTGTAGAATGAAATACAGTGTCAAAGTGGTAGTCATTTGCCTATATCTCTCCAACAGTGCTTATTTAATAAAAGTGATTGGAGCAAGGAGTGTGAGCGAAACAATCATGTGCGCCACTTTAGCTGCTATCAGGCATATAACTATCATCATAATTGCCAAAAATGCAAGTATAATGTGTGTCCCTAACATCAGCATAGGAAACAGTGTGGGATTTTGTTCTATAGCCATTCTGCATCCACATTACAGCCTCATGTGGTTTCTATCTCATTTTAAAAGTTAAGCATTTCTAAATATCGTCTTCAACTTATAATGTCTTACGGCTTGTGTCAATTTGTAGTTTTTTAAAACCGTAAGTCTTCATCCAGTTAGGGTATCCAAAACATTAAATAATATTTATTTTTTTAACAAGGAGATCCATTATTGATTACTCTCACTTCCATCATTTTTGTCCTTTCACCATGTCAGCCAACATAATTAACCCAAAGATCCATTCAGTGTAATACATCACACATAATGCCTTACTGTATTGATGTTTCTGATATCATCATACAACTGACACAGACTTGAGATGACATAATAGTACTTCCAATTTCACATCCAAAAGGTATGCCTCTGCCCTCAGTCTGTCAACATCCATTTTCTTATGTTCTGTAACATCCAAATTTTATGTCTGCAGTTGGTTGTCTATAATTTTCTTTTGATGGTCATAATTTTATAGGGTAATAATTTGAACACAGTACATCATAAAAAGTACTAACCAATATGTACAAAACATCATCAAACTTATTTTCTATTTGATATGTTTTCAAGGCTTCATCTGATACAGTTAAATTTTCAGCAAACACTCATGAATATCACTTTGTCTTTAAGAGATGACACTTTTGGAAGGCAGTCCAACCAATAATTATAGATGAAAAAGTAAATCCCCAACAGTTTATACTGACACTCTGGGTGACTCATTCCATCAGAAGGCATTAACGTTTCATTCATACCAAGTAGATGTGATGATAATTTGCATGCACATGGCACTCCAATAAGGTAAAAGACAACCACAGTAGCTGTGCACAATCACATGATCAACTGCAATGGATGTCACTGTAACATCATGCCCTTCCCAAGTAGTATTGAGCAGATGATACATGTGATGCCAAAGCCATGAATGTGGGTAAAATAAAATACATGCTCCATTGTGAATTTCGCTGTTGAGATCTTCAGTCCGAAAACCAGTTTGATGCAGCTTTCCACACTTGTATATCTTGTGTATGTATCTTCATCTCTGCATAACTAATGCAACCTACATCCACTTGAACCTATTTACTGTATCCAAGCAGTAATCTCTCTTTACTATTTTTATTACCCATCCTCTCTTTCACTACCAAAGTAACAATTCCTTGATGCCTCAGAATATCTCCTATAAACACATCCTTTGATGCCTCAGGATGTCACCTGACAACATATACTTTTTTAAAAATCAAGGTCTGTCACAATGCTCTCTTCTCTGCGAATCAGTTCAGTTCCTACTTATTATTTAGATGATCTGCCCTTCTAATATTTCCACTCTGATCAGCACCACAGTCTGTATTTGTGGAAAGCTAACATTTTTTGCCTGGTGACTGAGGTATGATAATTTATTCCATTTCTTGCCTCCATAACCTCAGTGTGCACAATATCGCAAAACAAGATAGGCACTTTAATTAATGTTCCTTATTTTTGACAGGACAGTTGTTCCATTTTGACTGTCACGTATGCTATGGCACTTTATAACCACTTGAAAAAGTCCACCAGGCTGAAATGCATCTGCATCTACATCTACATCTAAATACATACATTATAAGTCACCACATGATGTATGGCACAGGGTACCTTGTCCCACTGCTACTTTCCTGTCCCACTTGCAAATAAAGTGACGGAAAAATGACTCCCTATATGCTTTAGTACGAGCTTTGATTTTTGTGATCTTATCTTCACAGTCCTTATACTAAATGTATGTTGGTGGCTGTAAAATTGTTTTGCAGTATGTCACTATGCTGCTTATGAATTTCTTCAATGTCTTTTCTTAATCTGAGATGGTGGGGATGCCATACACTCAAACAATAGTCAAGAACGGGCCTCGCAAGCATTCCATATGCAGTGTACTGTATGGATGAGCTACTTCTTCCTAGAATTGTCCCAATACACCAAAGCTGACCGTTCACTTTCCCTACAACCAACCTTACATGTTCATTCCATCTCATGCCACTTTGCAACATTACACCTACATATTAATCAGTGGTATTTGTACGCATTATTGGAAGAACAGAGACCTCAATGCACAATTTTTAAAGTTAAAAATGAAAACAGTCTTGATCACATTAAAACATTTACTACATTGGAGACCAGTTTCAATCTATTTGCAGACCATCTTCAGATAATTCTCTGAAATATAAGTACATTTACAGACTTAGACTGATAACAAGATTTACAAGTTAAAATCTACATACTAAAAAAATAATTAAACAGAAATATAACCTTTGATGGCAGTCAGAGGTGGTGAATGGTGTAGGTACCACCTGTTGAAAGACGAACATTAACAGCTGGATAGTGTGGAAAGGCTATGGGTTAAGTAGGAGAGGCTCCACACACTGTGTTCCACATGCCATCAGCAGCAACCAATGAAACATTCAGTAGGTAATTACAATACAAAAGCAATGTACTTAAAAAGTAGTAGCATAAAATAAATAACAAACTGTGAAATTTTAATGCAAATGGCAATGAAGTTAGCTGCTAGAAGAAGCAGTTTATCAGAATACATTACGTTAAATTACAGGTACTGAACCAATAGCAGCCAGTTCTGAGAACGAAGACTGTCCTCTATGAGCCATTCATGAAATTGGTGTTGGTACATCAAGTATAGCCACAGAAAAGATAAGTTAAGGAGATGCCTATCTTGCCAAGTAAATGGCATGCAGGGTATCGACATGAACCATCTGAGGCAACCAGACAATATGAGTAGACATAACATTAATGTGTCACACAGATGCCACTAGTAACCATGACAACGAATAAAATATGATAAATTGCCAACAAGGAATGTAAAATCTGACTGCAGAGATAGGAATGTTGTGTCAAAATTTGCAGTCACAACCAGTAACCGTAGTTGGGCCCCATGTAGATACAAAGGTTGAAGATAGTTGCTCAGTGGTACTTGTCACACAATAACAGGCCTAAAACTTAGTATACATGGATATAAAATACAATTTTATTTTTGTTGACAAAAATGGCATGGTACATCAACACAATCTCTTTCACAGTTACCTGTATGATCTTAAGCAGCCAGAGGTAAAATCGCAATAGCTTAGCTGCAGAAACCTCAAGGTCAGCAGACAAATAATATTAAAAAAAATCCTAACAGTAACACTACTTAATGTAGTACCATTCTATGACTCAATTTGAGATGTATATGTAAAATACTAAGAGACGATAAAAGTATTAGTAAAAATTGCAAAAGAGAAACATATGAGGTCTGTTCAAAAAATTCTGGAACATTCATTATTTCATACCAATGGTGTGTTGGAGTGAAATAATGTTGGCATCTCTGCACATGCCTGTGTTTAATGTGTAACTGCCAGAAACTCCATTGCTGTATGTCTGTTAGTTATTGTTCAGTGCTTTATTGAGTAGAATGTTGTGACGGACAGTTTGCGAATTTCGAGATGGCAGAGTTAGAGGAGCAACACATCTGCATTAAATTTTGTGTGAAACTCAAGAGAACCTTCTCACAGACACATCAAATGATACAGGAAGCTTACAGTGATGAGTGCTTAAGCCATACTCAATGTTGCAAATGGTTCACACAGTTTAAAAATGGCCGAACAGAAGTTAAAGATGATTCTCGTTCAGGATGCTCTTTGATGCCTACCGACAAAGCTCAAGTCAGGAACATCAACAAAATTGTGCATGACAATTAAAGACTCACTGTCCAAGAGATTGCAGAAAAATGTAACATTTCGGTTGTATCATGTCATAAAACCCTGACACAGCATCTTGAAATGCATTATGTTGCCACCAAGTTCATGCCACAGTTCATGAGTAAAGACCAAAAACATCTTCACCTTGCAATATCTGAAGAGCTTTTAGATTGTGTAAATCAGAATGAGATGTTCCTTAAGAGAATCATAACTGGTGATGAGATGTGGGTCTATGGTTATGATGTTGAGACCAAGTTTCAATCTTGAAAATTGGTCAGGAAAGGTTCTCTAGGACCAAATAAAGAGCTTGTCAGGTCAGGTCAAATGCCAAAGGCACACTGATAGTTTTCTTTGACTCTGAAGGATTAGGTCCTCATGAATGTACCACAGGGACAAACTGTTAATATGTGGTACTATTGGGGTGTGTTGTGACACCCATGAGATAATGAGAGAAGGAAATGGCCTGAAACATAGCATGACAATTGATGGCTTTGCATCACGATGATGAACCCGCATATTCATCCTTGTTGGTGCATGACTATTGCACAAAAAACGAAATCACTGTGTTGCCTCATCCTCTGTACTCTCCAGACCAGGCCCCTGCAGACTTTTCTTTTATTTCCAAAGTTGAAAACCATGTAAAAAGGATGAAGATTTGCAATGACAGACGAGATAAAACAAAATTCACAGATGGCACTTGATGTAATTCAGGAAGAGGCATAAAAAGATTGCTTTTGGAAGTGGAAACAGCATTGAGAGCAGTGTATCAATCATGGACGAGATTATTTAATTGGATGATAAAACATCTACTCATCAAGCGGTGGCGGATCACACACATAAAAGACTGTTGTGATTGGCACGCTTTCGGAACCAGTGGCTTCTTCTTCAGGCAGAAGGGTTGAAGGGGAAGGAAGAAGGGTGAAGGAAAAGGATTGGAGAGATGTAGGAAAAGGGGTAGATTTTGGAAAAATTACCCAGAAGCACAGGTCAGAGGAGACTTACTGTTGGGAAAGAACAAAAGACTGATTGTTGCATTGGATGAGATTTGAAAACCTGAGAACTTAAAGGTGGAAGGAAGGGTAATATGCAAGACAGACATTACTACTAAAACATCATGCATGAGTTAATAAGCGTGAGAAGCTAAGTGCATTGTACTTAACAGAGGTGGGCGGTGAAACATAGACGAGAAAGACAATGAAAGATGTAGAAAACTAAAACAGAGTGAAGTAAAGAGTAGTTACAGTGAAGAAAAGTTGAGACAGAAGAAATTAATGTAAATAAAGGCCAGGTGGGTGGCAACAACCAAGGACATGTTGTAGTGCTAGTTCCAACCTGTGGAGTTTGGGAAACTGGTGTCTGGGGGAAGAATCCAGATGGCGCGTGCGGTGAAACAGGTGCTGAGGTCACAAATGTGATGCTGTAGAGCAGGCCCTGCAACAGGATATTGCAAGTTGCCAGTATATACACTCTGCTTATGACCATTCGTCCTAATTGATAATTTGGTGGTAGTCATGCCGGTGTAGAAGTCTGAATAGTGTTTACATAACAGCTGGTATATGATATGTGTCTCGTTTCACAGGTGGCTCTCCCTTTGATAGTATATGTTTTGCCAGTTACAGGGCTATTATAGGTGGTGGTAGGAGGGTGCATGGGGCAAGTCTTGCAATGAGGATGGTCACAAGGGTAGGGAGATGGGTGCAGAAGGAGCATAGGGTCTGAGAAGAATATTGCGGAGATGGGGAGGGCCACAGAAAGCTATTCTATGTGTGGTGGGCAAAATTTCAGACAGAATGGATCTCATTACAGGGCATTGTTCTAGGAAGTCATGGCCCAGTTGAAGTAGCTGATTAACGCATTCCAGACCAGGATAATACTGAGTCACCAATGGTGTGCCCCGAAGCTGTTTTGTGGAGGGATCAGCTGTACCAGGATTGGATGTGATGGCCCAGGAAATCTGCTTTTTAAGTAGGCTGATGGGATAATCACGTGTGGCGAAGGCTAAGGAAAGAATGGTGGTGTATTGCTGTAAAGAGCCTGCATCCGAACAAATACGTTTGTCTCAGGTGCCAAGGCTGTATGGGAGGGAATGTCTGACATGGAAAGGATCACAACTGTCAAAATGTAAACACTGTTGTTTGCTGGTAGGTTTAATGTGCATGGAAGTGTGTACCTGGCCTTTGGTGAGGACGAGATCAACATCAAGGAAAGTGGCATGGGATTCAGAATAGGACCATGTCAAATTTAATTGAGAGAAGCTATTCAGAGATTCCAGGAATTTTAGCAGGTCAGCCTCACCATGAGTCCATATGGTAAAGATGTCATCAATTTATCTAACCCAAACCAGGGGCAGAAGACTTATGGATCTCAGGAAAGGGCCTTCCAAACGACCCATGAAAAGGTTGGCATAGGACGGAGCAATCCTGGTTCCCATGGCCATACCCATGACCTGTTTGTTTGTTTGCCCCTCAAAGGTGAAGTAGTTGTTGAGGAGAGTATTTCAAAGAAGACCATGCATAAGACATGAAAGGGAAGCAAAAAAAAAATAAAAATAAAAATAAAAAAAATGTTTCTGGAATTTTTTGAACACACCTCGTATAACTTTAAACACTTAAAGGAAGACATCAGTCATTAAAACAGAAAATGAAACAGCAGGTAAATTTTACAAGTGCTTGATGAGAGCAAAAAAGTATATTTCTCTTAAGTGTAACTCTCATTCAATAAATGCCAGCAGATAAAGAATGTAAAAAGTAATCCTGATGATAATACTACTTAATAGAACCCCACTGAATGAATAAGTTACAAAAATGATGATAGAAGCATTAATAAAAATGACAGAATACGAGTACATAACTTTAAACATTTTTTTAAGGGAGCACCAGTCATTAAAACAGAGAACAAATGAGCAGGTAAATTTACAACAAATATGTCCAACTGGTCATTCGATAAAGACAGCAGCTTATTTTTGCTGTGTGCATAAATTTCTCTCTCTCTCTTCTAGAGTATTTGATAAGAGTAGTTTAGAGGCATTATGGAGCGTCTTTAAATCATTGCGAATGGAGCCTTCCTTCAGAATGATTACTTTGGATTCTCTGTAAAACTGAATTGGGGTTTCATCCAGATCTTGCGACTTACTTATTTCAACTCTTTCAGTTGATTTTCACTGAAAAGGATATTTATTTCTATATCCTCCATATGGGAGTTTGTGTGGCAGCCAGCTGATAATACACCTGTACAATCCTCAAGTGTTAATGATTTCTTAAACACAAAATTTAAATCTGCAGGTTTCCACTTGCTGTCTTCCATTGTCACATCAGACTGGTCAGCTAATAGCTGAATGGAAGCCTTCAACCTGTGTAGTGCTCTTATGTAAGAAAGTAAATTTCAGAACTTTAACATACAAGGAAGAACGCAATTAATCTCACATGGAGGTTAGTATTTCTTAGCTACTGAGAAGTTAACAGCAGTATGCGAACTGTCTCAAAAAATTAGAAAGAATCAGTCTCTAAGGCCGACAGTCATGGAAAGCCATATTAATCAAGGAGCGGTAAACCAATGGAAACACAGGTCCTGTGGAAGATGACACGTGAACTCTGACATTTGGCTTGTGTATATCAGCTGACAGCTACTAGCAATTTTGTCACTACAGCAGTCCCCTCAGGGAAAGTGGGCATTGTCCGAATAGTGCACTGGAAAATGGACCCAATATCCTGATCTTGTGGTATGATTGCTCATGCAGGCTGGTGATGTAGCTGGGTTTGATGGTGGTGCTGGTGTTGACATCTGTGCTGGTCAAGGCATTGTAGTAAATGGATGACACGGTACAGCTGTAGGTTCTTCTTGGAATATGTATGCAGACTTCACTCAGTCCAGTGAGATGGTACAGGGGTTATTGTTGCTGTTGTTGTTGACAAAGACATCAATGATTCTTTTGCCTTTGCCAATTGCACAGTGTGAGCCTGTGTATGGAGGTGTCATGGCTGGTATCACTTTCTTTGCACATAATGATGTGTGCATGAACAGCTTGAAATGCACTTGGGAGGGTAAGTGCCATACCTCAATGCTTGATGAGATTGAACTTGAATGATTCACTCCAGGAGGTGAGAAATGAAATCTGCAGGGTTGATGTCATCTGCGTGGTCTGCCTGTGGATCAATAAATTCACCTGGTAGTCACGGTGCTTCTCCATAAACTACTCAGAAGGTGAAGATTCCAGGTCCAGTTTGTACATGCTACACAGACTGAGCAAGAGAAATGGTAATGCTGTTGTCCAGTTCGAATTATGACACATGAGCATGGCCTTCAGAGAACAGGACCAGCATTCTATCATCTCGTTAATGGTCAGTTGGTAGCTTGTGATTTTATGGCATATAATGCTACAGGATTTGTTCAGGTCCGCAAACAGCTTGGATTCAAATTGATTTCCACAGTATGTCATGACATGCAGAGGGCAGCTGAAACACTTGTGGATACTAAGGCAGAAACTAAAGCCTCTGCTGAAATGTTACCGACCAGCACTGCTTCTGGCAGTCTGGTGAAGTGGTTGAGCATTGCCAATATGTAGTGCTGGCCACTGGCTGAAGACAAAGGGCGTGCTGTATCTATATAGAAGTGCATGAAGTGAGCAGTCTCGTGTCCAGGAAGTCGTGTATCAGTGCTTCCACATGGTGGTGAACTCTGCTGCATTGACACCTGATGCACATTGATGTCCATTCCTGGCAGTGGCAGTCTTTATGGGTGCCTGGGCACACATAATGGCTGGAGACTAAGCCAGTTAAGCATGCATAATGATTGGTATCTAGGGGAGTTGTTGGTTGGGCTCCATGGTGGCAAGCTCCCAAACACACATATTTGAAATGCATAAGGCAGAAAAGAACGGAGTTTACCATTGGACGTGTCACAATACAGCATGATGTCAGCTCCAGGAACATTGACTAAGTGGAGATCTAATGCTGAAGGTGAATCCTTAAGCGGACTGCGTAGTTCTTGGTAGGACTGTTGTGCTTCAGCAAGTTGAATGAAGTAAAGCAACTGTATAACACAGAGTCTATAAAACTTTGCCATGTTAGTGCTGCATTATGAAGGCCAAACATCATGAAACGACTCTCAAATAGGCCACACAAGTGATTATGGCCATCTTTGGTAAATCTCACTCAGCTACAGGAATCTAAATGTATGCCTTGGCACAGTCTAGGATGCTAAACAAGGTCGCATCACTTATGCATAGTTATAATCTCAAAACAAGGAACAGGGTAACCATCTGGCATGGTTCTGACATTGAGGGTTCGATAACCTCTACACAGCCTCCATGCAACACACTTCTTGGGTAAAAAATTAAGTGACAATGAACAAGGATTACTTGATAGTTGCATAACAACTTCATGCAGTTCTATTAAATACTGCTTTTAGTGTAGCCAGGTGGTCTGGAGCCAGAGGTCTAGGTTGACAGGATATGGTGGGCCATTGGTAGTTTTAATGTAATGCACCGTGTTGTGACATACCTCTTTCAGTGCTCCAATGGTAACATCAAGGCTGGGATCTTCTGCAGCACACACTTCTTGTGGCTTGCACAGGCTTGGCCATGTGTGCAATTGTGTTCCTTTGAAACTTTGAAGTTGATAAGCTGGTGACACCATCTACAAGCGTGCGTCTGGCATGTCTGGCAACCACTGAGAATGTGGCAGAAAATATGCCCCTATTATGGGTTCTGCACATTAGCAATTGTAAAATCCCATGCTAGGTTACATCACAGCCCAAGGTCAGGCTTGATACATAGTGTGCCGTATGGCAATAATGTTGAATTATTAGCTGTATCCAGGTAGAAAGCAGTTGTTGGTCGCTCACTGTGTGCACAGAAACACGTATAGATCTGATCCAGTGTCCACTAGGTATTTTTCCCCTGACTTACGGTCACAGATAAATAAGCTCTGTCATGAAGTCCACCAATCAGTCCAACTGCCACTAGGTTTTGGGTGAGCAAATGGCATTGTACAGTTATGCACTTGGTCCCAAATCTTCAGTGATACTAGTGGATGACAGCTTGGCCAGTCCCACAAGTTGATGAAGTAGTACAAGAGTGGCTCCTCAAGTGCCTCTGGTAGCAGTTTCTGTCCTTGCTGTGGTCCTGACTGGTCAACAAGTCACCAATCTATTTCATCAACAAATCAAACTTGGCATCCAGAATATCATAATCCATGCATGAAACCATTGGTGATGACAAGCTGTTATATGACATCATCACTGAGCTTACCAGAGCAGGCCTTATCACATCAAATATCTTGTCTGCTAATTTAGCAAGTATGTCCAAGGCCATGTCAGTTTGTATGCAATAATGGCTTTCACTTGAGGTGGTAGATGGTTGCTCCACAAGGCTATCATGCACTAAGCCAGTATCAGCTTTACTCCGTAGGTGACTCAAGTATAGTGACAGCCTCCGATGTAATCTTGCATTAATAAATCTTGCCGAATACATTCCTTTTGTGAGGTGGGCGCACTACAGATCAGTTTTCATAAGCAATAAATCTATGGTCTAGCTGTCTTATCACGATCACAAATTTAATAGTGTCTGTTGTAATTCCTGCACAGAGAAAGCTGACCACATCTTGTGTACACCAAAGTGCTGGATTATGTGGCCAGAAGGGTGGTAAATGCGCAGCGAACCAAGAGAGTGTTCTCCATACCAACATGGTGATTCCTACTATCAGCAAGGAATGTAACCTGATGATGCTCTCTCTAGTAGATTGAAACCACTCCTCAAAATAAAAAGTAACAATTCATATGCGACTACAACTGTGTTTACTAAATTAATCGAAACAAGGAGCAACAAAACAGCACTCGTTCTGATACACAGTAAATGACTCACTTTGGAAACAATTTCTAATCTGTTGTCAGCCATACTTCTGTGATATTCTTCCATCCAGAATTTTAGTCCAACAAGATATGCAGAAAAGGAGGAGGTGGAGATTAGTGTTTAACGTCCCATCGACAATGATGTCATTAGAGATGGAGCACAAGCTCGGATTAGGGAAGGATGGGGAAGGAAATCGGCCATGCCCTTTCACAGGAACCATCCCGGCATTTGCCTAAAGTGATTTAGGGAAATCATGGAAAACCTAAATCAGGATGGCCAGATGCGAGATTGCACCATCGTCCTCCCGAATGCGAGTCCAGTGTGCTAACCACTGCACTACCTCGCTCGGTTGATATTCAGGAAAGCTTTGGTAAATTGTGGAAAATAGAAGAGGGACACTGGTACACCAGAAGCTATGAAGATGAGCTGTGAGTTGTGCCTGGACAGCTCAGTTGGTAAAAGCAATGCCTGTGAAAGGCAAGTTTCTGGGTTTGTGTCCAGGTCCAGTGCACAGTTTTAAACTGCCTTTATCCTATGCAGTTAAGATACTCACAATTTTAGAGATTTCAATGAGGAGAACATATCAAGACCAAGATCTCTTTCTGTAAGATGTACAATCAAAAATTTGCATACACACAGAGAAGTTCATTAATCAAGATTAGTAATTCTGGCATCACTTCCCAATCCTTTTCATTACACGCTGACCAAGAGGTCACCTGAAAAGGAGTCAAAGTGAAACTGATTGGCATAGCCAACAGTATGTAACTGAATGAAGATGTAAATGAAATCCATAAAACCACATTACAACACTACTAATAAATGAATAATTATGGTACACCAAGTACATCACCAATTAGCATCTGTCCAAAATACATCTACATGTCTAAACAGACTTAAATTTATAAAGCAGAATAATTAGATTTACAATACTTTTTAATGAATTTTTTAATTTAAATTACCAGTTAAATTAAAAAAGTACCTCTATGGAGCTAGTAAAATGACTATCAAAATCAATATATAATATTTGCTGTACCTGTAAGCTGTATGCCAAATTTTATTTCTTCAATTATTTAATAATTACAAGTGGTTGATGTACACCTTTCTGCAAGGATACTGCATGTAACAGTTATGGTTCAAATGGCTCTGAGCACTATGGGACTTAACATCAGTGGTCATCAGTCCCCTAGAACTTAGAGCTACTTAAACCTAACTAACCTAAGGACATCACACACATCCATGCCCGAGGCAGGATTAGAACCTGCAACCATAGCAGTCGCGCAGCTCCGGACTGAGCGCCTAGAACCGCGAGACCACCGTGGCCGGCAACAGTTATGATACAGATGACCATGATGCATAGTATTATGCATCTTTCAAGCATGTTCCAAATGATAAACAAATTTTATAAATTGGTCTGCACAATCAGAATTTAAAAAGATGGGTTTCAAATGCAGTTAGTAGCTTCTGAACATTGGTAAGATGGGTAAGGGCTTCACCTATATAAAGACGTCCACAAAATATGTCAGGATAGAAGTTTTCCCAATGGTTTTGAAACAGGATTAATGTCTGAGAGGTGATTTCTCCTGCATGTGATGAGGACTTTTAAATTTTTGTGTGCATTTCGCACAGTGGCCTTTCAAAATTTTTTGAACACCTGAGCTCGATATTTATATTTCGAAGGCATGAAGCATAATTTGGACTTCAATATTTTTCTGAAATAGTATTGGTGTCTGATTTCAGCTCCATTAGCAGAAATTACAGTTGAAAATTTGATTCTTTTCTTTAATAATCTGGAGAGGTGCTTCAAGTTGTGAACTCCATAAAACCAGAGTCGATGAATGAGTAACAAAAAAGGAAAAAAAAGACAGTGTGTCAACCTTGATTCTTTTACACGTAGAAAGAACATTTTATTTCTGCTGATAGCCATATTTATATCACTGATCAAACTTTCTTTTAACCAGTATAGGAATGTACATACATATACGTGGCAAATAAATTGAACATTTTTTGAACTTATAATTATTATTCAAGTGATGTTATTTATAAATTCCACTATTTAATGTAGTTAAGACTGTGATTTAAGAATTTGGGATTTGAACAGGAAGGTGGTCACTCCTATCCACAAGAAATCGTATCAGCGGCACTGTGGATGACAGACAGAGCATAGCAGCACCATTCTCTCTTAGGCAAACTGCAGCAGAGTGCGTACTGATAAGAAACTTCCTGGAAGCTTAAAACTTTTTGCTGGACCCAGACTCAAACTTGGGACCTCTGCCTTTCACGAGCAAGTACTTTACTGACTGAGCTACCCGAGCACGACTCACAACCAGTCCTCACAGCTTTGCTTCTGCCAATACCTTGTCTCCTACCTTCCAAATTTCACAGATCTCTCCTACAAAACTTGCAAGACTAGCGCTCCCAGATGAAAGGATAGTGCAGAGACATGGATTAGCCAAACACAGCCTGAGGGATGTTTCCAAAGTAGAATTTTCACTCTGCAGCAGAGTGTTTGCTGACATGAAACTTATTGGCAGATTAAAACTGTGTGTCAGAAAGAGACTAGAACTCAAGACTTTTGCCTTTTGTGGCCAAGTGGCCTATTGACTGAGCTACCAAAGTATGACTCATAAGCAATCTTCACAGCTTAGCTTCCACCAGTGTTAGTCTTGCAAGTTTCACAGGAGAGCTTCTGTGTAATTTGAAAGGTAGGAGACGAGGTACTGGCAGAAGCAAAGCTATGAGGACAGGTTGTGAGTTGTGCTTGGGTAGCTCAGTTGGTGCTGAGTTTGAGTCTCAGTCTAGCACACAGTCAACCTGCTAGGAAGTTTCTGAAGTGGAGATAGTTGTATAGGTACCGTACTTGGGAAGATTCTGTTCAAGGAAGCACCATCTGCAACTTATTTTCTCCAGTGTGTACTATGGCACTATTTCATTAACGTCGCTGGTTGCATACATTAAGCCTGAAGTGATTAAACTACACATACATCTGCACTGTCCAGGTGAAAAGTGGAACATACGTAAATTATAACAGTGAAATAGTGACGCTAAGTGAATGTGTATCAGGTCTGCAATTAATTGTAGATGTACTAAGGCAGGACATTATGCATTTAGAAAAGGAAAATGCAGAACTGAAAAAGGCGCGTAATATCCCGATCGCCAAAGCAAATAAAATACAGAACTGGGAGCACAGGACTAGCATGATCACGGAAGAAAGTAGCGAAAAGCTGATAAATACAACGAATGGAATGAACTGCAGCAATAAAACCAGTTTCAGTGTCCTACCTACAATAAATGAGTGCTCTGAAATGGATATAAAGGCAGAAACAACAAGGCAACAAATGTTTACTGGGCCAAAAAGACTTGGTCGTGTGAAACCTAGTGACTGTAGAAATCCTGTGCTACAAATAACCATTTTCATGCACTAGATTCAGATATAAATGTGGAATCCACGGAGAACTGTGACAACAACAACATGCCAAATCCATATAGTGACAAGCACATGAGCAGAAACTTCCACAATAAACGCGAAGACAATACCAAAGTGAAAATATTCTCTGATAGCCATGGACATGAAACTGCAAAAATACTACGTTACAGTCATTGTATACAAGCAGCTAGTATTGTCAAACCAGGTGCACCCATTCAAGAACTCGTTAGAAACATAGAAACCGAAAATGATCATCATATTGTCTTCAAAGCTGGAGAAAATAATGTCTACAAAAATAATCTTCACAGTGCAACACAAAACCTTAAGGCAATACTAAATTCAACAGAAGAGAAATCAGTTTTTGTAGTCGGAATTCCACATAGGCATGACCTTTTGGAATGGTCATGTGTGAACGTGGAAATCCTAAAAGCAAACAGGCATACAAAATTTGCAGGGCCCGCCAAAATGCATATTTTATAAGTCTCGACTCCTTGCAAAGAGACTGTTACACGAGACATGGCGCGCACCTTAAAAACAGAGGCAAGAAGATTCTGTGCCAAAACATCAGCATGATACTGAAAGCATCTGACAACCAAGAAGTAATAGCTGCTCTTCCAGTTCCTTCCTTGATGCAAGTAGAGCCTGAAGAAATGGTTACTTCTAAAGCAGCAGTAGAGATGGAAACAACAATTGTATCTTCACACATAACAAATGCTGCAGCAGCAGTACCTAATGCACTTCATCTACAGGATTCAACAGCAGCAGAAGATGAAGCAACATCCACATCTCCACAGTCACCAGTTGCCACAAGTGCCTGCAGCAGCATTAGCAGTAGCAGCAGCACCTATCACACTTCATCAACAAGATTCAACAGCAGCAAAAGAAGAAGCAACAACCACATCTCCACAGTTACCAGATGCCACAACAGTGCCTCCACACACCATAACAGCAGTTCCATCAATTCCTGTAATAGCAGCCTCACCTGCAATATCATCACAAGGAGGGAAGAGTAGGCATACAACAGTAGATGTGCTACCACTCCAAGTGAACAATTTTTTAGTAAAAGGCAACAGGACAGGAGGCAGAAATCCAAAAGATAAGCCTTGTAAAAGGTTTTAAAACCAATCACCATAGTGTTCAGTGTGTAAGCAATAAGAGTGTAGATCTTAAAATATGTTACCTTAACGTTCAATGACTGAAAGATAAAGAACGAGTTTGGTCTTGACAACCGGTTGGATATTTTTCATCTGAGTGAACACTGGGCTAATGAGAATGAACTTGCAGTTACCAAATTTGACAACTTTAGTAGTAAATAGCTACTGTAGGAAAGAGCACGTTGGAGATGGTGTGGCAATTCATACCAACCGGTCACTCAATTGGACAATAACCAAACTTGACCTAAATTCCTAGTGTGATGAACAGCACTTTGAAGTTACAGGTATAACCATTAATAGTCATAAGCTAATAGTAGTATCCACGAACAGATCACCAAAGGGAAGCATTAACACATTTTTAGAAAAAATGGACATGCTACTGAGTGAATTAAGTAATACTAAATGGCTACACTATGATACTGCAATAGAAGGTGATTCAAATGCTGATTTTGATGTTACTAAATGTAAGGGTAGAGTTGCAGAACTGGAAAACTTGATAAGACAATACAATTTACATCATGTCAATAACAGGCCCACAAGAAACAAAGCATGTTAATATAACATTTTTGTAAACTTCAAGACCACTGAAAACACATGCGAAGTTGTAGTGTTTCCATTCTCAGACCATGAATCTGTATCTCTAAATCATGCAAGTAAAATTCCCCTCAATAGGAGCAATACAAACAGACCTGTCCCAACAGTTGTGGTTACCAGACCCGTGACTGAGGATAAAATTAACACATTTCGTTATTCCCTTGCTGACAGAGGCTGGTTTGGTCATTGTAGTGTCGATGGACATTACACATCAAGTAATGACCTGCCAGCCAAAATAATATTTGATAGATTTTTTAATGCATTCTTGACCCTATTCAACCATACTATTCCCATAAAGAAAATCAAAATAACGGACAAATCCAGATCTCAAAACAGACAAAATATGTGGTACACTAAACAACTGACAGATCTAAAAAACAAGTTTTGTCACTGAATAACATATACAATAGCATTATGTCTGACTAAGCCAAATCAGCCTATGTGGCATGCAGGAATGAATACAAAAAAGCCATCCTGCAAGCCAAAAAAAACCTACAACGCCAACAGCATACATAATTCTACCAATAAACGCAAAACTGCTTGGAAAATTAGTAACAGTGCTGCCACAGATACTAAAAAAGACAAAATTAATATCCCACCTCTAACACTCAATGAGTTTTTTTTTATTAATTCAGTGAAAGAAATAGGAGTTACAATTATCAAACCACACATTAGTCCACCAGAGTTACTCTCTCAAAATTGGGGTGGACAGTCACTTAACACAAGCATGCTAATCTTCTTCGAAGTATCGCATAGATTTGTACAAGTGGTCATAAAACAACTGAAATCATCTGATAGCTTAGATATATATGACATATCATGCAACCTGCTAAAAATGTGTGTGACTGCATTCTGTACCCTTTAACCCGCTACATAAACAAGTGCTTACTTGAGGGATATTTTCCTGATGAATTAAAACTGTCTAGGATCATCCCAGAATACAAAAAGGGAGATGAAGACTCTCCATCTAGTTGCAGGCCTATTTCAATAGTACCCGCATTCTCCAAAGGAATAGAATCCATCATGTACCAACAATTATCATCTCACTTTGAGAACCTAGGAATAATTAATGTTACACAATATGGGTTTAGGAAAAATCTGTCGACCATTGATGCAATCGACACGGTAGTCAGTTACATCCTCATTAAGTTTTTGAGGACAAAGGCTTTGCTCAGGTCTCATTCTGTGACCTAAGCAAGGCCTTCGACTGTGTTGAGCACACACCACTACTAGAGAAACTAGAATTCTAAGGCATCAAAGGAAACAGTCTCAGGCTATTAAAAGCTTATTTCAATAGCCGTAAACAGGTAGTTTGTGCTGGTAAGGAAATGTCAAACATAGAAAATGATAAAGTAGGTGTGCCTCAGGGATCTGTACTGGGCCCCTTCCTGTTTCTGATAATGATCAATGACCTCCCCTCATTTATTAGATCCACCACTGTATTGTATGCAGACGATACAACTTTTCTACATAGCAGTAACAATCTTGAAACCTGTGCTGAAAATACACTCACTCAATCAGCATATTGGTTCAGACCAAATGGTTTCTTGCTAAATGAAAATAAAACTCAGCAGATAATCTTCACTCTAAGGGACAAGCCACTATCTGATGGCCCTAGGTGTGTTAAATTTCTGGGAGTTTATTTAGATGAAAAGTTATCCTGGGGCCAACATGCAAACTATATTAGTAGTAAGCTATCTCGAGTAATTTATTTATTAAGACAACTCAGAAATTGTGTACCTGAAATGTATGTCAGATCATCTTATTTTGCATTTTTCCCAAGTATAAAATCCTATGGCTTTATCTTGTGGGGTAATTGTAATCACATACATGACATCCTATTATTGCAGAAGAAAGCCATTTGGATAATTACAAATACTTCACATAAGGCTCACTGCAAACCCTTATTTACTGAACAAAAAATTATGACAGTACTAAACCTTTATATATACAATGTCTTAATCTATATGAAGAAGAACCTACAAGATGTGAAATGTAGAGAAAATGTACATTGTTGCAATACAAGACATCAAACACATATACACACCTTACCACAAATTATCAAAATCAATAAATACCTATGAAGTCACAAGGCACAAACTATTTAAAAATTGCCACATGCTATACAGGATCTTCCTCAACATACATTCAAAGAAAGACTGCATGAATGGTTAATTGCCCACCCATTTTATGTCATTAATGAATTCTTCAACTGTAAAATGCAGTAATACAATAGATGACCCATTGTACATTTATTGTAATATAAGCTAAAATATTTCAGTAGTCAATACTTTATCACACGGTCTTGTAAATTGTATCTTCATTTGACATTGTCAATTGCTGTAATGGCCTAAAGAAAATAAAATCTATATTATTATTATTATTATTATTATTATTATGCCTGTGTAAGTGCACTAATCTCTTATATCTTATTCCTTTGATCCCCACATAACGTACAAAGTTCTGGCAGCATAACGGTCACTTCTTTACATTCTGGTTCTCTAAATTTACACAATAAGGTTTCACAAGAGCTAAATTGTCTTTCTTCCAAAGATTACTGTTGTTTCCCAAGCATTTTTGTTATGATTTTGTATGGACTACACCAAACTGTTTAAATCCCACCAGTAAATCTCTAAATTCAATTGATGCCTGTTGTCACACCTACCTCATAAAGAATGCAAAAACAGGAATAATCCTCTATAATTGGTGGCACTAGAGTTTTGTATGTGATTTTGTTTACATATGCACTGCATTTTCCCAGAACCCTCCCTACAAATCAGTATATGACATAGCTCCATTCAGTAATTCAAAACTACCCTCCAAAGTTGTGCATTCAATTAATGACTCAACAATTAGAAATTTCAGAGAAAATCTTTAGCAGTTAGACTGGGATGAGGTGTACAAGGAACCCGATGCTAATTTAAAATATAACTTTTTCATGATACACTTGTAAGAGAATTTGAAAACTGTTTCCCCAAAAAAGTAGTTAAATCTAATTATAAGAAACCATGCAAACCTTGGCTTACTAAAGGAATAAAAATATCTTGTAACCACAAAAGGGAACTGTATCTAACAAAAATAAAGAGTAATGACCCAGAAACAGCCAAATATTATAAAAACTACTGTGCTACATTAAGAAAGGTTATTAAAAAGTCCAGAAGCATGTGCATCATGTCTGAGATTAATACCTCTGATAACAAAATCAAAACAATTTGGAATATTATTACAAGGGAGACATGACAACCAAGAGTACAGGATGATGGCATCACCATCAAAGCGAATGGAAACTTGATAAACAACAAGCCGGAAGTCAAAAACATTTTGAATAATCATTTTTTAAATGTTGTAGAGAAAATAGGATCTAAATGTTCATTAGAAGAAGCAGGGCAGTTAATGGAAGAGGCCTCACCCACACCATTTGATACAATTGAAATTCCACCCACCTCTCCTTCTGAAATTAGGAAGATAATAAACTCTCTCAAAATAAAAGCTCACCTGGAACTGATGGCATTTCCAGCAGGATAATAAAAGCTTGTTCCCAAGAAATAAGTGGGATTCTTAGCCACATATGCAATAGCTCTCTGAAGCAGGGTATTTTCCCAGATAGACTGAAGTATGCCATTGTTAAACCACTGCATAAAAAAGGAGATACATCTGATGTCAACAACTACCACCCAATCTCTCTTCTGACTGCCTTATCCAAAATTCTTGAAAAAGTAATGTATTGTAGAATAGCTTCACACATTTGTAAAAATAAAGTTTCAACAAAATGTCAGTTTGGTTTCCAGAAGGGTTTTTCAACGGAAAATGCTATATATACTTTCACTAATCAAATATTAAATGCTCTGAGCAACCGGAAGTCACCCGTTGGGATTTTTTGTGATCTATCAAAGGCTTTTGATTGTGTAAATCATGGAATACTTCTAGGTAAGCTAAAGTACTGTGGTATGAATGGAACAGTTCTCAAATGGTTTAAATCATACCTAACTGGAAGAGTGCAGAAAGTTGAAATAAACAGTTCACATAATATGCAAGAAACTGGTGATTTCTCAAACTGGGGAACAATCAAGAATGGAGTGCCACAAGGTTCGGTCTTGGGGTCCTCTGCTGTTCTTAATACACATTAATGACTTGCCATTCTATATTCACGAAGATGCAAAGCTGGTACTTCTTGCTGATGATACAAGTATAGCTATCACACCCGACAGACAAGAATTAACTGGTGAAATTGTAAAGGATGTTCTTCAGAAAATCATTAAGTGGTTCTCTGCAAATGGGCTCTCATTAAACTTTGACAAAACACAGTATATTCAGTTCCACACAGTAAATGGAATGACACCATTAATAAGTATAGATTTCAATCAGAAATCGGTAGCTATGGTAGAATATTCAAAATTCTAGGTGTATGCATTGATGAGGGGTTGAACTGGAAAAAACACACTGAGGATCTGCTGAAACATTTGAGTTCAGCTACTTATACTATTAGGGTCATTGCAAATTTTGGCAATATACATCTGAGTAAATTAGCTTACCACGCTTATTTTCATTCTCTGTTTTCGTATGGCATCACATTCTGGGGTAACTCATCATTGAGTAAAAGAGTGTTCATTGCACAAAAGTGTGTAATCAGAATAATTGCTGGAGCTCATCCAAGATCCTCCTGCAAATCTTCACTGTAGCCTCACAATATATATATTCACTTATGAAATTTGTTATTAACAATCCGAACGAATTCAAAAGTAATAGCAGTGTACATGGCTACAACACTAGGAGAAAGGATGACCTACACTACTCAAGATTAAATCTAACTTTGGATCAGAAGGGAGTAAATTATACTGCCACAAAAGTCTTTGGTCACTTACCTAATAGCATCAAAAGTTTGACAGATAGCCATACAGCATTTAAAAGGAAATTAAAAGAATTTCTTAATGGCAACTCCTTCTACTCATTAGATAAATTTTTGGATATAGTAAGCGGGCCCACAAAAAATTTGAGTGTCATGTAATATTTTGTCTAATGTAATATCTTGTATAGACACCTTTTATTAACCTGACATGTTCCACATCATTACGAAGTGTCGTATTCATGATCTATGGAACAAATAATAAGTCATTCACTCAGATCTGATAATATCACTTGTTAATATTACCCCTAAATATGTATAAAACTCAAAATGTTCTACACTGGTAATAATAAGTCCTTTTTTGGAATGTAATTAATGAATTGAGTAAAGGAAACAACTCACTGTATAGTCAAAGTGTCAAGTCGTCAAAAGACACATAAACAAGACTGAAAATGTTGCTTATCTTACAAATGAACCATTCTTCAAAGCTAACAGCACTGGCTTTGGAGAGAGATGTATTACAGAAAAAAGGGAGACTGCAGAGAGGAGGGTGTGAGTGCATGTTGAGTGAAGTTAAGACCATGGGGTAGGAGCGGAACTGGGTGTGGGTCTGCAGTTAACAGAGATATAAGCTAAGACGATTATGGGATCACAGGACGTGTTGGGAAGGATCCATATGGCACAGGTTGTGAAGCAGGCACTGAGGTTGAGCGTGTTGTGCTCAGTGGAATGTCCCAACATTGAGCAGTCACAACTCAACTCTTGTCTACAGTTTGACAATGGCCACCGAGTTGGGTGGACAGCTGATTGGTGGTCAAGCCCACATAAAATGCTGTGCAGAAGTTGCAGCGAAGCTAGTATATAATATGACTGCTGTCACAGCTGGCCTTGCCTGTGATAGTATAGGATATGCCTGTGACATGACTGGAGTACAATGTGCAGGGCGGGTTCATTGGACAGTTCTTACTTAGGGGTATTGCCCTCGTGGCAAGGGATTGTTAGTGTTGCAGATGGACTTTGACGTTTTATAGCTGTTTGCTCTCCTTCTACATGCTTTCTGTAGATTTACAAACCTAACCATTCTGGATACCACCTTGTAGCTGGTTATTTTACTGCCACTGAAAGACTCTCAGCTCTTGCTGACAAACACCTCCAACTCACTGCTCACAGCCTAGTCTCTCATATCAAACACACAAACTGCTCTCTTCATTGTCTCTCAACCATCTCTCCCACATTACCACCTTGATCCCTACCCATCACTGATGACACCACCTCTCCATACGCCAATGCCTCACAACCATGGCCTTCCAGCTGTCAAACACTTACCTCTCCCAATGAGCTACCAACTTCAACTCTACAGCATAGTCATCGGCTGCAAATGGTGACACAACTATGGTCCATCCATAGTAACACTTCCAAACCAGCCAGACTCTCAAAGTCCTTGTCTGGTTCAAGTGCAATGATATGGACCATCCAGAGGAACCCTTGAAAGCCATCCAGAATCCCCAAGTCCTTGTCTGGTACACGTGTCAAAATACAATGCTGAGCACAATATGCTCTACTCAATGGCTGCTTCACAACCTGTGCCATCTGCACCCTACCCCCCCCCCCCCCTCCCACCTCTCTCCCATCCCCCCTCCCCCTCACCCGCCAGCTTCTCTGAACCACATGGAATACTTCAATTCTGTAACCCTCTTGATGTCAATCTCTATTAGTCCCTACACCACATCCAACACCAGCGATGTCTCCAAGACACCCTTGTCACTTATACATGCACCGGCAAAACATTGCACTTGACAGTTCGCATTACATAAAGTTAGACTGGCTATACTGCAATAGCAATGTTGCAACACTAGGCTCTATACACATAGCAGATAATATAGTTTTCTGTTCCATCTCATAAATATAAGCTATTGAGCAATAACAGTATATACTGTATAAGAATTATTTTATGACTTACTACCGCAAAGACAGCAAATAAAGAAATGCATAATAATGTATATGGCCCTTTGTAATGTTTTATCGTAAATATAATCATAATGAAGTATACGCTTTTGATAATTGAGCAAAGAAATACAGAAAATAAGCATTTGATAATGACTGATATCTTGCAAATAATATGGTACATAGTTTACAAAATAAGGAATAACCGAGACTGTAACTTCTCGATCGGCATCTTATACTAATGATGATGCAATAAATAACTGATATTCATTGCTCTTCACTCTCCATCTCAGGGGAAATTGACACAATTCCATCCAGATCCCCATCATCACTGTAGTTGGCATCAGCATCAAACCTGTCTTCATGGTCATCACCACAAACACAAATTGAATTAATGTCCTTGCCCACAAATTTTGTGCTAGAAGATGCTTCAAGTCGTAACAGTATGCACCTTTTCTAACAGGACTTCCCATTCGTCTAGCACTTTGTAATAGAAATCTGTACTTTCCACTACAGTTCTTAGTTACGTTTTCCCATCCCTGAAAAGTTCACTTTCTTTTAATGATACTATTAACTCTGCTACTGTAGGATGCTCTTTCCTGCTATAGTATGCACCCCCCCACTCCCCCCACGGATGCCTATGCCCTCAATTTTACCCTTATCCCTCTGTACAATAATTATGGATTCTTTATTTTCTGAAACTAAGAGGATACAAAATTTAGCTGTATTACATTTGGAAATTACAATTTCAATAATAATTAAATGGAATCAAAGTAATCCTTAAAATGGTTATTTATAAGAAGAAGATATCTGTATACATTCAAATATTTGTTTTTTATTTTCATTATTTGTTTGAGCTACTCTGTGTGTGTTGTGCAACAGAAGTTCCACAGCAGAAATCTCTATCTCACAAACAAGTGCTGCATGGAGCTACCAATGCCATATGGAGTGCCAAGTAAGTCTTCAGAGTATGCTGTACCCATTACCTCCATGAATGTGCAAGGCAAAAACACACAACAATCTATGTAAAGCACATAGTATGAGCTTAGGCACTGCTAAAACAGGATGTTTGTACTCACATGTCTGTAATATAAGTCCTTCAATATTCAAGTAATAAAATAATTATTTTATTCAGTGAACATCAGAAGAATAACAAAACATTAAAACACTGTTAATGTGGATTTTTCTATTGAAATGGTTGAAAAGCAAAACTGCAGCAATTGGAGAAATAATCAATTTAAAAAAAGGTTGAAGAAGATTGACTACAATGGATATTACATGGTTGTGAGTTTTGAAAACTCAAGAGAGGGAGTGACATAATGCATAGAAAATACTCTTCATTTTAGTTTTTGACTCCAGTGCTCAGAATTGCAGTTGCTACCCAGGTATTCCCAATTCCTAACTCGATAGTCCTCCTCCTCGTTTTCTCCCTTCTTCTCCCTCCTCACATCTTTCTCTTCCCCCTTATAAGTTTTATTTTAGTCTCAGTGATCACCATTGCTACACCAGCTGTGTGCAAAGTACTCTCTTAATTCTTATTTCCTTAACGTAGAAGTCCAAGTCATTGCTTGGAGGAGGCATACTCAGCTTTAAATATTCAAGTTGCATTTGATCAAGAAAAATCACTTTCTTTTTGCCTGGTTTGACCTTCATAGCCAGAATGAATAGTTTCAACAAACACTTTCTTACTTCCCCGCAAGTCTTGTGCAGAACCAATCTTTAGAATCTCTTATCTAAAATATTAACACAATTGTAAAAGAATCAAAAAATACAGTTCTGAATGAAATTATGCTACTGCTTATTGCTAATAATAGATGACAGTATAATTACTCACCATAGAAATGTTTCAGTGTAGTGATTTTAAAATATTTTACAGTGGAATGGTAAAAACAGTGACTTCAAGAAAGAGTTTTATGCACGCAGCAGAATCTGAGGCTGTACCTAGAAATTTATGAAATTCTCTGCTTTTACTGTGGATTACATTCTTGGCAATGTGCAAAATAATGACTATTAATTGGTGGAACCGTATATTTCTGCAGGTTATCACTCTGGGCAAAATAATTTCAAAATATTTCAATAATTTATGAAATTATTTAGAAACAATCAACTTTTTCATGTTGATAATATAACACAAAACAACCACAAACTGTGTCTAATGTTAAAACAGCAGGAGAGAGGGGTGGGGATAATTGAAAGTAAAACAATAACACTGTGGCAGAATGTAGACATAGATATGTTTATATATTTTTAATAAGATAAGAAGAAATGTCATAGTTACAGAAATATTTTAATACACATTATATACTAATCATTTGGTCTGACGAATTACACAGCCTTACATATTTTCAATTTCCACTTGTGAAACACACCAACAACCTCACAGCAGTGAAAACTCCTTTTCAGTCCATTTCCTAAGAAGGAAAATCAAGTAATCTCTAGTAATCCATGATGGTACAATATGTTTGTTCGACTTTCTTGGTTAAATCCACTAGCTTCTGGTACAGGAATGAATGCCTGCAAAATTTTAAACATTGTAAATACAACGCACAAATAACAAAACACAGTCTTAGTTACATACACAATACACTTACTGTGTTGCTGGTTTGCAAATACATAAGTGATCTTGAGGTATTTCAAATATTTCACCCACTCCAGGATCTGTAAAGAAACTCCATGCAATGAATAACTGAGAGAAATTAAATTGGAGTATTGCTAAGCACCCAACTACATTAAATACAATATGTTTTTAAAAAATCTCTCACAGTGAAATTCAAAGTGAAGTTGCCAACAAAATCATACTTTGACAGCTGTCACACTTGCTATCCAAAATACCCTGCCATGCACTCTTGGAAAATGTGCTCAATTCTCTTGGAAATGATCTACAAAGAAAAACAGTCAAGCTCTCCATTAGATTTCATTCTCTCTCTAAGATTATGAGCATAGCCCAGAAGCATGTTACCTTAACCACCGATAAGATATACTGCTAATCCAAATAACTTCAAAGAAACATTCTCTTGTGATATAATATTACACTCATGTAAAAATCAATAACCTTCAACATAAATCAATAACCTTCAATGTAAGGGCTATAGTTATATATGTACATATGTCACACACTGAAATGACACCCACCAAGGCCTACATATTTTTTCACACCTTTCACCCTTACAGCTGTTGCAACATCACAGTAAGCCACTATGTTTCCCTTATATTTGTGCAATATCATTTGTACATTTATGATTTTCATCAGCGTAAAGACATTCATACTTCTACATACAAGGTTTGTAACTTAAATAGTGGCAACTATTTATTCACGACCAATACAAAAGAGTTACATGTTTGCACCAGTTACTGTCCTTCTTTTCTAAAGGTAGTTGCCTGGTAGGTAACCTTGTTTGGAAGTAAAATGTGGTCAATATACAGTTCAGATAACAAGAGAATAGAATCTTTCGAAATTTGGTGCTATAGAAAAATGCTGAAGGTTAGATGGGTGGATTGAATAACGATTCAAATTCACAAAAAAAAAAAAAATAAATAAATAAATAAATAAATAAATTTATGGCTCAGTTTGAATAAAATGTGATTTGTTGATAGGAAACATCAGGAGACATCAAGAAATCATCAGTTTGGTAATGGAAGGAAGTGTGGAGGGCAAGGATTGCAGGGGCGAGAGCAAGGCACAGTAACTACATTCCAATAGATGTAGGTTCTGGTAGTTATGCAGGGGTGAAGAGGCTTGCACAGGATAGATTAGCCTGGAGAAATGCATCAAACAAGTCTTTGGACTAAAGACCATGGCAACAACAATAACAACAACAACAACAACAAATATGGTACACTATGTATAACATAACCTGCCTTACACACGACTACCTAGCTGACAAAGGTATAGTGATTGGCTAAAGTACGAGAGTTGGATCTTAAACAGTGGCAATTATTTATTCACAACCAATACAAAAGAGTTACATGTTTGCACCTGTTACTGTCTTTCAAACTGATGATTTCTTGATGTCTCCTGATGTTTCCTATCAACAAATCATATTTTATTCAAACTGAGTCATAAATTTATTTTATTTTCTGATTCTGAATCATTATTCAATCCACCCATCTAACCTTCAGAATTTTTCTATAGCACCAAATTTCGAAAGATTCTGTTCTCTTGTTATCTGAACTGTATATTGACCACATTTTACTTCCCAACAAGGTTACCCACCAGACAACTACTTTAGAAAAGACTTCCTAACTCTTGAAATGATATTCAGAGTTGATAAATTCATTTTCAGAAATGCTTTTCTAGCTGTTGTCAGTCGACATATATCCTCGCTATTTTGGTAATCATCAGTTATTTTGTTGTGCAAATAGCAAATCACATCTATTACTTTTAGTGTTCCATTTCATAATCTAATCCCCTCAGCATCACATTATTTAATTCGACTACCTTTGATTATCCCATTTTACTTTTGTTGATGTTCATCTTATAATCTCTTTTCAAGACAATAGCCATTCCATTCAACTGCTCTTCCAAGTCCTTTGTCATCTCTCTGTCATTGGCGAACCTGAAAGTTTTTGAAAGTTTTCATTTCTTTTCTCTGAATTTTAATTTCCTTTCTAAATTTCTCATTGGTCAGACTGAACAACATCAGGGATAGGTTACAACCCTGCCTCAGCCCCCCCCCCCCCCCCCCAACTATAGCTTTCCTGCCATACCCTTTTACTCATAAAACTGCAGTATGATTTATGTAGGTGTTGTAAATAACCTTTCATTCCCTGTAATATATCCCTACCAGCTCCAAAATTTCAGCAACCTTGTCAAAAGCTTGCTCCAAATCTACAAATGCTTTAAACATAGGTTTACCTTTCTTAAACTGATCTTTGAGAGTTAAGCTGCAGAGTCACTAATGTCCCATGTGTTCATACATTTGTCCAGGACCCAAACTGATCTTCCCCAAGGTCAGTTCTATCAGTTTTTCCATTCTTCTGTAAATAATTCATGTCAATATTTTGCAACCATGACATATTAAACTGATGCTTCAATGACATTCAGCACCTGATATCTTTGGAATTGGAATCAATACATTCTTACTGAACTGTGAGGGTATTTTGCCTGTGTCATACATCTTACACACCAGGTGGAATATTTTTGTCATGGTAGGTTTCCAATGATATCAATAATTCTGAGGGAGCGTTATCTACTTCAGGGCCTTTGTCACAACTGGGCCTTTCATTGCTCTGTCAAATTCTCCTTGCAGTATCGTAGCTTCCATCTCATCTTCACCTCTTTTTCTTTCTATAATACTTTTCTCAGCAGTAAAATTCTCTCAAGCTTCTAGCCACATCAAGTGGTTTAAAATCCAGTAACCCTTGACAATGGCTGAGGAGTACTTGGCCAAAGGCTTCTGGATTTTAAACCACTTGATGTGGCTGCAAGCTCAATTCCCACATGACTGCCTGCCTGATCAACACCAGTGACACTATTGTAAAAAAAATTCAAAATGATTTGTGAAGTTTCCACGGTGGAGTTCACCAGAGTTTGCAGTTAAAGACTGCTTGTTGAAGGCGAAGCATTATTTGTAACTAAACCTTGCAGACATGCATTTAATGTATGATTTGGTCTGGAAATATAAATTAACAGACAGAGAAAAATGTTTATTTTCATAGTCTTACAAGGGGAGGCTGCCAATTGTGAAATTCAGATTCAATTCATACTGCGCATAATAAAAGCTGGTGGCCAGAGGTGTAATGTGGCAAAGCACCAAGATGCACTTCTCAGCCGTTGTCGAGAAAATCGACAGTTAAAAAAAACCGTTTCGGTGAAATACTCTCTGCAATTAATAATTTTCTACAGCATCGTTGCGCAGCGGTAAGCGCTCGAGTTCGTAATCCGTAGGTCGCCGGATCGAATCTCGCGCCATGCAACCTTTTTTTTAGTATCAAAGTTGTATTTCACAAATGTTATTAATTGTCTTCATAATGTTTACCATGTATAGTTAACAGAACATGTAGAAACGATATTCCGAAACGAATATGTATAGTGTAAGTCAAATGTTCGAATTAGAATAAGAGACCGCCCGAACAAAAATTTGCTGTGGCAGGTATGAAATATAAACTCCGTTACTTGCTCATTACACTTGAAGGACAGATGTTGAATGGGCCGAAACGAGCCGCCACATAACAGCATAGTTGCCTGCTAACTTCGAAAGAAGGTAACATCGTCGAAAATCAGTGCGTAGGTGAGAGCTTTGGTACACCCTGTTAAACAAACGGAAAAATTAAGGGGGTACAATTGGAGAGCGATCCAGGCCCTTCGCTTGAAAGCGATGTGATCGAAGAAGATTCTACACACAGTGAAGTGGCGAAACAACAATTGAAAGATGCGTTGGTGTATTTTGAAAGCCTCCTTCATAACAGTAATCGCATCGCAGCAGAACCGTCATCATCAATCAATGAAAAAGCCATGGTAATTGGGGAAGAAATGTTCCAGAATACGCTGCAAATGCTCGCTGAAAAAACCCTTGTTCATGATGAGGAACTGATAGACATTAATGAAATCGACGATAATAATGCCTACGAAGACGTTGAAACGAGTCCCATTGCCAACAAATCATCAGATGAATACGAGCTGGACAAGAAGAAAAAAAATGGTACGACTATATTTTTCTGGATTACAAAATTAGAGCTGTCAATTTGGCCAAAGAACATCCAGGCTGGAGTCTCAAAACTCTACAAAAAAAGGGGTGCTCTCGTTTGACAAATATGGGCTATTTATCCAGGTGGGAAGAGCAAATCAAACGTGGCGGTAGCAAATTTGATAAATATTGTACCATCGATTCATGGATGCATGATCGCATCGTAGAAGCTCGACGAAACTTCCAGCAAGTTACTACCAGAAACCTGCAGCAGTGGGCCTTGGGTGCTGCAAGTCAGTTCCCAGATTTCAACTTCAAAGCTTCAAAAACATGGGTCACCGAATTTAAAAAGAAGCATGGGATTCGGCAACAGAAAATCACAAAATTTGTTTCCTGGAAAGAGACAGCTACCCAAGATGAAATTTTGGCTGCAGCGGACACATTTCGGATCCAGACGCGAACGTTGATAACTAACTTCGACAAAGATTTCATAATTAATACTGATCAAATAGGAACGTAAAGAGCTGTTCACAAATGTCATATGATATGATGATAGTATATGATAATCTGATATATGATAGGCAACACAAATTTGGTATATTTCTTATATAAACGATATTTTTATATTTTGTTTGTCAGGGTGCCAGTACCAGCCCACGTTCAACAGAACTCTCGCCGAAAAACGGTCAAAGGCTGTCCTGGTAACCCGACATGACATGAACAAGGTGATGCATTCGTATACGGCACAATATTCAATCACAATGTCTGGACGAGTCTTGCCTCTTGTTTTCGTATGCTTCCAAGAGTCCACAGGTACGTTTGGACCCAGAGTACATAAGACAGTTGACAAGTATGCGAAGAAGTATACCAACGTTGTTATTACATCCTCCAAATCCGGTAAACTAACAACGGGTTTGTTCATGGATTTCTTATGTAATGCTTTACAACCATACGTACAAAAGAAAGAATTTCTCCTTCTGATTGACTCTTGGGGTGGGCAAACAAACCCGGCGATATACGATGAGATGTTCCAGGACGATAAGAAGTTACCAACGTGCACTATAAAAGTCATTCCTCCAAAGTGCACTCCTCTCGTCCAACCGTGTGACGTGTATTTTTACCGGCAGGCAAAAAATTTGACCAAGCGCTTTCAAAATTGTGCTTTTTTAATTGAACGAAACTGTGACATCAACTCCAGAGACGATTGTATAAAAATCCAATCCATCATCCACCACCAATTGTCTTCTCCGATTTTTGCTGAAACTTAGCGGAAAGACTTACCTTGGGGGGAAAAAGGGACAGGTATACACTCGCAAGCACGCACGCACGCACGCACGCACACACACACACACACACACACACACACACACACACACACACACACACACACACACACATATCCATCCAAACATATACAGACACAAGCAGACATATGTAAAGGCATAAACTTTCCATACAATACGTGTGGTATGCATCAAACCTGACGAACGATAGAACAATTTTTCAGAATGTCAATCAGGTGTGTTTCCCAACAGATAATTTAAAAAACAATTGTTCTTATAAAAATGCATCGTTTATCAGATGTGCTCGATGTCGTGCTGTTTTCTCCTTTCCATGTTTCAATGATAACTATCACTCTGGTTCGTGCGATACTCCAGCTACTTCTGATCACTAATTGTTAATTATGTGCGAGTGTATACCAAACTTTTCAATAAATTTTATCCACTAGAATATTATTTGTGATATTGTGTTTTATTTCAAGTATTATTTTTCCATGACAAACGACTTTCAACAACTTATTATATGCATAATTGTTGCAACTGATTGCCGGGAATTTTATATATATATATATATATATATATATATATATATATATATATATGCCTTTAAATATGTCTGCTTGTGTCTGTATATGTTTGGATGGATGTGTGTGTGTGTGTGTGTGTGTGTATACCTGTCCCTTTTTCCCCCCAAGGTAAGTCTTTCCGCTCCCGGGATTGGAATGACTCCTTACCCTCTCCCGTAAGACCCACATCCTTTCATCTTTCCCTCTCCTTCCCTCTTTCCTGATGAAGCAACCGGGGGTTGCAAAAGCTTATAATTTGTGTGTGTGTTTTTGTTTGTTATTGCCTCTATCAATGGACCAACACTTTTGTTTGGTAAGTTGTGTGTGTGTGTGTGTGTGTGTGTGTGTGTGTGTGTGTGCGTGTACATTTGAATTACAAAAAACAAATAATTAAAAAAAGTTGCATGGCGCGAGATTCGATCCGGCGACCTTCGGATTATGACCCCGAGCACTTACCGCTGTGCCACGACGCTGTAGAAAATTATTAATCGTAGAGAGTATTTCACCGCAACGGTTTCTTTTAACTGTCGATTTTCTCGACAATGGCTGAGAAGTGCATCTTGGTGCTTTGCCACGTTACACCTCTGGCCACGAGCTTTTATAATGCGCAGTATGAATCGAATCTGAATTTCACAATTGGCGGCCTCCCCTTGTTAGTCATGTATAATATATTAGGAGCAGTTTTAATTATACAGTATTCATCTTCAAATAAATGGTGATTTATCAGCATCCTTTAAAGAAATATAACTCACTCAGAATAAGTTAAAAGAAAATTCAATAGAACAGCCTAGCCAGAGAAAAATGCTTATTTTCATAATCTTAGTTGCATATAATATATTGGGAGCAGTTTTAATTATACAATACTCATCTTCAAATCTGAATAATCATAAATGGTAATTTGCCAGTACCCTTTAAAGAAATATAACTCAGTCAGAAGAAGTTAAAAGAAAGTTCAATGCACTAGCTTTGTGACAGCTTCTAATGATCCACTACAAAACATAACATCTGAATGAATTGTTTTATTTAAAAGGTGTTTACATTTTGTGATTTATAATAACTCATATCTGATGATGATCACTGAGTTACCAAAACTAGTCATCATATATAAAACAGGGGAGTCAGAAACAGTCTGAAAAGCTTGTAAGGTAGGTGTTGCAGGGTAGGTGTGCTGAGAAATAATTGTTAAGAAAAAAGTTCAATTTATTGTGTCATTTTTGAGCTGATTAGCACTCAAATTTGCCAGTCAGGCCATTGCATCCACAAATTTACGCGGCCCACCAGATACAATTAGTGTCAGTGTTCTCACAGCATAGAGATAGCGCAAAGACTGTTCAGCCTTTGTCTCAGTTTTGATCCTTACTACTGTCCCATGTCCAATTCTTATATCATTCACTTTTTTGGTTTTAGGGAAACAAACAAAGAACACATTCACTGATAACACCTCTGTTCAGCTACCTGAATTTTCATGTGCCACAGACTGACTGGCTAACTTGAATGTTCATTAACACAGAAATGGCACAACATACTGAATATTTTTCTTAACAACTATTTGTCAGTACAATCTATCCAGCACTGATTAAAGTATATGAGAAACTGTGTCATTTGATCCATAGAGAGCTGGCCAAGGTTCTTGAGAAGATTTGTTCATACAATGTAATTCGAGGAGACTGCATTGCAAGAAGATTCATTAATGAGCGCTTATCAGCCTCCCAAAGAGTTACATACTTTGAAGAATATGTTGTTGAGAGTACTGGTGGAACAGCTATTATTACACCCCCCTAATACACAATGCATGTAAGCAATGTGGGCCAAATAATTCTGAACACAAAATTGAGCTGTTGATTTTTTTTTTCACATTTATTCTCAGTTTTCCTCTTGCAATTACCACTTTCTGGTAGCTCTGGTTTTCTTATCACTTAACAGAATCCATCTAATTTTCTTATTTTCACTTTTGTGCGCGCTTATCACTTAACAGAATCCATCTAATTTTCTTATTTTCACTTTTGCGCGCGCGCGTGTGTGTGTGTGTGTGTGTGTGTGTGTGTGTGTGTGTGTGTGTGTGTGTGTGTGTGCGTGCGTGTTTCCAGCCATTCCTTCCATTGTTTCTGAGTTGCTACTAAGCCTATGACTCTGATAGTTTTGTAAGAAATTTCCATTTTGTGTGTGTAACTGATTATCTACTGTATATAATAGAGGGAAACATTCCACGTGGGAAAAATATACCTAAAAACAAAGATGATGTAACTTACCAAACGAATGCATTGGTATGTTGATACACACACAAATAAACACAAACACACACACAAAATTCAAGCTTTCGCAACCCACGGTTGCTTGATCAGGAAAGAGGGAGAAGAGGGAAGGACTTTCCTGATGAAGCAACCGTGGGTTGCGAAAGCTTGAATTTTGTGTGTGTGTTTGTGTTTATTTGTGTGTGTATCAACATACCAATGCATTCGTTTGGTAAGTTACATCATCTTTGTTTTTTGATTATCTACTGTTTTTTATTAAACGGACATTTTTCATTTCACTGTTTCTTTGTTTTGCTTTTACTATTCTGTTCTGTTCAAGGAATTACAGCTTCAACCATGATAAATACCACCATGGCTGTGAAGATAACAGTAGCCGTAATTGCAATTTTGATGTTTTGTTTGTTTCAGGTATCTCGCATTTTCTTGCAGTTTAACCCACAGACAATTAGTATCATTCAACTGCACACATTACTACTACTCATTTAAAAGACAAAATTCACTCCTCATTTAAAGGTTAAAATTCACTCAGGTGTGCGAAACTGCATGAAAAATGGAAGCTGCTTGAAAGTGACAAACTGCCAAAATTTTAATCACAAGTAATACGTACATTAACAGCCATAAGTGGTATTTATCACATTCAAAACTTTTTTAAAGACTGTGAACCATTGCTTCATCAAATTTTAGTTTTAATATAATTTAACTTCCATTATTTCTTCAACTGAAAAGTAACTTTTTTTTTAAATGAATGTCCTATTACCAACACAACTGTGTAAATTATGTACCATGTTCAGAACAACTGAAGGTAGGTTACTGGAGTAGGAAGAAGAAGTAAATTCAAAGGTAGTGTTGAAAAAAAGATTAAATAAGAGCAGATGGAATACAGTAAGATTATTAGAAAAAAAAGACCAAATAGAATTATTATCAGGACAAATGTTTTAGTACAGACAAACATAACAAGGAATAAATTCAGGTGGAAGTTCTAATTTACACAAGGAAATTGAGACCAATATTACAGACACCGAGGGATCCTCGGGCAGAATAGCAAGATTACATTAAAATTACATACAAGCTACTGAATGGAAATCATTCTCTTATGCACCAACATGCCCACTTTCAGTTGATAAATTAGATGGCCTCTACAAAGACATACAGAGAATGATAAATGATAGCAGACTGCAATACAAAATGATAATGGAACATTCAAATGCAAAATTAGGACAAAATCTACGGCTTGATTCTTCAATGAGCACCTTCGGTGTGGTAACAAAAATGACAAGGGTTAGACGTCATTCGAACTTTCAGAAAAGAAGAATGTTTTTGTCTTTGACATAGTCTTTCAAAAGAAAAACAAATGAAAACTGGAAAATCCAGGATGGAATGTAACAATATGAAAAGGAAAGCTGCTACTCACCATATAGAGGAGATGCTGAGTCGCAGATGGGCACAACAAAAAAACTGTCACAAATAAACCTTTCGGCCAGTAAGGCCTTCATCAAAAATAGAACACACACACACACACACACATACACGTGTGCATGACTGCAGTCTCTGGCAGCTGAAGCCACACTGCCACATTGTTACAAATGGAAACTGGACTTTGAAATGTCCAAATGGAATTAAAATTATACTTTATCAAATAATATGGAAACTGTAGAGATAGTGACTGTCCATAATCACTTTACAATTAAAAAGTTACCATATAGTCATACAATGTACAGTAAAAATAGATAAATAGACAGTTTCATAGAAATAGGCTCATCAGCAGGATAAGGTGGTACATAAGATTAAATTAAGCAGTAATTTCAGCACCTCATAATATGCTAATTATTTAGAAAGAGATGGAAGGGTTATTTATTTTTAAAAATAAGTACTTACGCATACATCAAAATATGTTGCAAGCATGAAAACGTTAGGAGCAAAGAATATCACACATTGAATAAGACTACTGTTAAAGAGAAGACAAAAGTTCCACGTAGACAATAAAAGAAACAATATTATGAAAAGGAAAGTTGCCACTCATCATATAGCAAGAGATGCAGAGTCGCATATAGGCACAATAAAAAGACTCACAATTATAGCTTTCGACCATTAAGGCCTTTGTCAATAATAGACAAAACACACACACACACACACACACACACAGACACACACACACACGCAAATGCAACTCGCACACGACTGCAGTTTCAGGCAACTGAAACCACACTGCGAACAGCAGCACCAGTGCATGGTGGGAGTGGCGACTGGGTGGGGGTAAGGAGGATGCTGTGGTGGGGAGGGGTAGGGATAGTATGGAGGGAGTGGTGTACAGTGAAGGCTGCAGGTTAGATAGAGGGCAGGGGAGAGTGGGAGGGGGGAGGGGGGGGGAGAAATAACAAGACTGGGTGTGAAGGTGGAATGATAGCTGTTTAGTGCTGGAATGGGAACAGGGAAGGGGCTGGATAGGTGAACACACTGACTACTGAATAAAAGGAACATTACAGAATATCCTGAATTAAACAAAACTATTAAGAAGTGCTTTTGAGAGGATGTAAGAACATACACATAAAATTGTATTAAAAAAAATAGAACAAAAATAGAAAACAAAACATAAAGATGACAAAACAGAACCTCATGTTGATAGACAACACAGTTCATTACTTGAGATTGTAGACAGCACAGTTACTATGAAATGAGAGAAAATTCTATAAACTTTCCAAGACTTGTTTAAACATTATTATAGTTCATTGGATGCATCAGAAACATACCTAGTTAAGAGAAACAGAAAAAATTGAGCTTATGTACAGAAAAAACTTAGCCAATAGCTTCTGGACAGGAGAGGAAAAGCTGCTAAAAGGGAAAACAACTGAATCTCATTACATACTTTTAAGGTCAAATGACTTTTTTTATATTGAATGGTTCAGGTTTGCTGCACCTTTTGGAATTTATTTCCCATAGAATTCTGTTCATTTTCCCAAGTACCTGTGCCCTTTCATTGCTTCTCTTTCTCCACTTATTTATCTGTAGAGTTTCTCACTGTAAAAATTTTGCTATTTCCTAGTGATGTTTTATTTTGACATTTCTATTCAACTCTTCCAATTTATTTTCTACTAATTGTAATACCTAGTTAATAGATGTATTTCAATGTAAAGATGCATGTAACTGTGATAAGTTAGCAAGTTATTAAAACAAACTTTTACTTATATTTCAGAGTTATGAGAAAACCAAGAAAATGACACATTACCTGCAGATGGAACAGGTACAAAATGAAACTGCAATCTCAATGGTGAAACAAGAGTAGATTTTGTTTCTGCAAAGCTTATTACTTGAATTTGCAAATGAGGGAGCATCTGCAAGAATTTTTGATGGAGACTTTTTAACTCTGGAGAATCTGTAAAAAGATAGATCAAATCAGCACAAATCATGATCAGTAAAGATTACAGTTACACAGATAACAAATGCTTCAACATATGTGAAGAGCAATAAATTATATACCGGCCTTATTTGGGTAAAAAAATGAGTAACACAATTCTTAAAATTGCGAAGAAATAGAATGGCTGGAACTCACAACACTCATCCTGGGGTCTGAGTGACCTGCCCCTCCTTTCGCTTTCACCAACTGCTACAACATACATTATATTTCCTTCACAGTCAATCATTTGCCATGAGAATGTTGTTTTAGTGCTGCATTTCCTCATACAAATTGTATTATTGTGCAAAGAATAAATGTATCCTGATGCCTGGGAGTTAGTGTTCAATCTCCTCTGCTGCCAACTGCAAGGAGATCACCTCCAAATCCAGCTGCTGGCTTTTATAAATGATATAATGAAAAACAATATATGCAAAACAAAAATGCTTATAGTGGAATGAATGTGAGAAACTGCACGAATACAGCATTCAATCTGTCATGTAAGGAAATATAGCATCACTTCTGGCAACAGGACATAATTTGTTTTCATTGTCAGATCTAACATAACATGGATCTAACGTGGACGATAACTAGTTTGGACAAGAAGAGAATAGAAGCTTTCGAAATGTGGTGCTACAGAAGAATGCTAAAGATAAGGTGGGTAGACCACGTAACTAATGAGGAGGTATTGAATAGGATTGGGAAGAAGAGAAGTTTGTGGCACAACTTGACTAGAAGAAGGGATCGGTTGGTAGGACATGTTCTGAGGCATCAAGGGATCACCAATTTAGTATTGGAGGACAGCGTGGAGGGTAAAAATCGTAGAGGGAGACCGAGAGATGAATACACCAAACAGATTCAGAAGGTTGTAGGTTGCAGTAGGTACTGGGAGATGAAGAAGCTTGCACAGGATAGAGTAGCATGGAGAGCTGCATCAAACCAGTCTCAGGACTGAAGACCATAACAACAACAACCTCTAACATAAGTATCTGCACATACTACAACTGAGATAAAAAAAATGTGAAATAGTCTTTGTGTGTATGAAATTGATGAGAAAGAAAATGATTTGGTAATATAACACTTTACCTTTTCTTAGCTCTTGTACTTCAACCGATGGCCACAGTAGAATCTGCATGGCTTGTGTAAGCTCTGCAAGTGGTGAACCCAAGTGTGGCACACTGTAGAAAGCTATGCCTTTAGTTTTATAGCAAATATTTCTATCTCCACTCTCCCAAGCTGCAATGAAGATAATCACAGTATCTTACAAAAAATTAACTTAATATTTATCTCTTTTCCAATATCTATCTATTTATGTTGTCAATCTGTATCACCTTTTGTTTAAGGTCTCACACTTAATCAAGAGTGCCCATATGATAGTTTGTAGGGGGGTTACACTTGGGTAATGGAATATTTTTAATATCTTGTAAGATGCATTAACTTAATATTTATCTCTTTTCCAATATCTATCCATTTATGTTGGTCATGTATATGTCTACTAAAGAAGTGGGAACATAGTCAACTGAGGCATGTGAATATTAAATACAGTTTCACATGACAACTGTATAAAGAAGGACATCTGAATGTTCAATACATTAACTCCAAGGAACAAGTGGCAGACATGTTAACAAAAGCAGCAACAAGTGTACAGTTCAATACGGTGAAATTTGCATATATTTAATGAAATTATTAAATTAAAGGGGATGTTGGAGTAGTGACAATTTAATAATTATGCTCCGATTTAGTTTCTCCTTTTTTTCTCTCTCTGTTTTATCTTCTGTCTGTATCTTGTCTTCATGGTTTTACTGTAGCTGTAATAATGCTGTGATAAGTAATAATTTGATATTACTTATCTAAATACTTGGTAATGTCTAGCAATAACAACCAACATGAAAACCAGTCTACACTGATGATGAGATACCAGGTGTAGACGTACGAAACCGGAATTTGGTTGCAATAATTGTACATCTGTTGCTTGAAACTGATAGACAATATTTTATACATTGCTATTTATACATTTCTCCCAACTCTCTGGCAGGCTATGAATGCTATACGAAGAAAACAGTTCTTCTTTCAAAGCGAAACAGTCAGTGAGCCATTTTCATACATTTTCATATGAATTGAAGATTTGTTCAGTGAGAATATGCCCCAGGGATGCTGATAGATAATAACCAGAAGGAGCCAAATCTGGAGAATAAGCCGTATGCCCTAGTATTTCCCAACTGAATGCCTCGATAGCTTCTCTGACCCATTTTTCTGTGTGTGATGGGGTGTCATCATGGAGCAATGTGATTTTGTGTTGCCTTTTTCCATATTCTGGTCATTTTTCACATAATGCTCGATTTAAATCGAACATTTGCTGTTGGTAGCGATCAGTATTAATGGTTGCCTGGATTCACCCATGATTTACGACACTTACAATTCTCAAAATATATCTATTTTTCATCACCCATACTATTCGATGGAGGAATGACTTGCTTTAGTATTTGGCGAGCAGCATTACACAAGTGGTCTTTGAATTTGCTTGCTGTCTTTCATTCAGTTCATGTGGAACCCATTTTCCCACTTTCTGCAACTTTTACATAGCATTCAACCAAAGAGAAATGGCTTTCTGCATCACTTTCTATTGTTCCACGAGTTACTGTTGAGTTTGATTATCATCTTCAGACAACAAGGCCTGACATTCATTGTCTTTGAATTTCTTTGATGGTTTCCCACGCTCATTGTTTCTCATGTCAAAATCACCACTTTGGAATTTTTCGTACCACTCGAAACACTGTGTTTTCCCAAGAACATGTTTGCAGAAAGCTTCGACAAGCATTCAATGGGATTCTGCAGCAGTATTTTTCAAATGATAACAGGAAATCAATGGTGTCTGCAAATTGTAGTTCATACGCACAAAACTCAAGATGTTTACAGGTTTGAAACAGATCTGTTGCAAGCAGAACTTTGGGTGTGCCCCAGGGAAGTATATCGGGACTGTTGCTGTTCATGTTGTATATTAATGCCCCTGCAGACAATATTAATAGTAAAATAAGGCTTAATGCAGTTATCTATAATGAAATACTAACTGAAAGAAGCTGCATAAATATTTAGTCAGATGTTGATAATATTTGAAAGTGGTGCAAAGGTTGGCAGTTTGCTTTAAATTTTCAGAAATGTTAAATTGTGCACTTAACAAAACAGAAAAATATAATATCCTACGACTATAACATCAATGAGTCACTGTTGACTCCTGGGCAATACCTGGGTGTGACACTTTGTAGAGGAATGAAATGGAATGATCACATAGGTTCAGTTGTGGATTAAGCAGGTGGTAGACTTCAAGTTTATTGGTAGAATACTGGAGAAGTGCAACCAATCTACACAGGAGATCACTTACAAATCACTTGTGCAAGCCGTTTTAGAATATTGCTCAAGTGTGTGGGACCTGTACCATATAGGACTAACACAGGATTTTGAACATATACAGAGAAGAGCAGCACAAATGGTCACAGATTCTTTAATCCATGAGAGAGAGTCACAGAGATGCCGAAGGAACTGAACTGGAAGGCTCCTGAAGAGGGACATAAACTATCTCGAGAAAGTCTATTAACAAAGTTCCAAGAACCAGCTTTAATTGATTACTCTAGGAACTATAACCCTCTATGTATCATTCACTTAGGGATCGTAAGGAAAAGTTTAGAATAATTTCTGCATGCACAGAGGCATTCAAACAATCATTCTTCCTTTGCTCCACTAGTGAATGGAACAGGAAGAAACCCTAATAACTGAAACAATGGAATGTACACTCTATCATGCACCTCATAGTGGTTTGCCAAGTATAAAAGTAGATGTGGATCCAGATGAACTTTAAGCATTGCCAATGACATAGTAACTCTGTCGGAGACAGCAACTGATGTGGCCAATAGTTGTAAAGATTAGAAAGCCTCTTGAAAACAGATTATAAATATAAATAATGAATACCAAGTGTAACCTATTAAAGCAGCAAAATAAGTGACAATGGCATAAGTTTAGAGGACATATACAGCAGAGCACAATAACAAGAACAGCTTTCCTCAAAAAGAGAAATATGTTTGTTTTGTTAGTTACATGTTCCATAGATTATTTGAATGAATCTTTTATCAAAATTATGTGCAACAAGCCAGTTAATAGGATATCTGTACATGATAATCATGTTGACATTAATGAATACATTATCTTTTAGTCCTACTCTTACAATAACATATAAAACTAGGTCTCTCTCTTTCTCTCTTCTTTCCAGGCCACCAGTACTTAAATACAAATTCATCCACAGAATAGAAGGAGTTGTCCAGGAGAAATGATTTTAGGCCAGATTTTAAACTTGCTTTGCTATCTGTCAGATATTTTATACTCTTGGGCAACTGATCAAAAATTTTTGTTTTTGCAACTTGCATCTGTTTGCATAGAATATAAATTTAGGTGTTTGGCTGTGTCTTCTGAAAGTGTTTGGATTGTAATCTTACGTGGAAATGAAATGTGGATAATTAATAGAATAGACATGAAGAGTACAGAAGCTTTGAAATGTGATACAACAGAAGAATTCTGATAATTAAGTGTGTATATAGAGTAACTATAGACTGAAATTGTAGAATAAGGGAGCTTTACGGCACAACTTAACCAGAAGAGGGACATATTGATGGGACACATCCTGAGGTGTCATTGGTTAATTTAGTAATGAAAGGAAGGTTGCGCATAACTGTAGAGGGAGACCCAAGGCTTCAATACAGTCAGCAGGTTCAAATGCATGTAAGGTGTGGTAGTTAAGTGGAAATGAAAAGACTTGCACACATAGGACTACCAGGGAGAACTCTGTCAAACCACTTCAGACTGATGGCAACAACAACAAGCAGAAAACTGTCTCTTTCTGTTATTTCTAGAGCCCTCAACAGTTGCCAGTGGTTTAAATTTTACTCATTAGAGGTTGCACCTTTATGCTCTACTCAGATGCCTCATTATCGAGATCATTTTACACTCTCATTAATTACGAACAATTAATTTCACCACTTTATTTGAAAAACTTGTAATTATAATTCTCATGCATATCAGAATATAACACTCTTTAAGCTGAAGCACATTAACAGTTTTAATGTATTGGATTGTACAGTCTCTATAATGATGACATGCCCATTTTTCTCATGGAATCAATGGGCACAAAACTTTTTTAAATCCACTCAGCTACTACTATTTTTATCGTATAATTTTGCTTCTTTACAAGTTGTCTATTCTTTATTCACTTCTATCATACGTATAAAAGCATTGTTTCTCATCGCTCATTATTAAACAAATATCTTTATACTCATCATATTATGTATTAACATTTAGCAGCTTCAGAAGCACCTGATAATGGCCTCCTTAAATCTGAAACTGGTCATGTGGACTTAATAAAGCTCCAGTTAAGAAACTGGGGTGGCTTTTCATTAACTGAACAATATTTGCACAATCAGCATCATCCAAACAACCACTATCATTTCTCCTTCCACTTGTACCATGTTTGAATGGTGTGCTGGAAGACTGAGTGTTGATAAGCTCTTGTATTGAATCAATTATCCATAATTGTATCACTGTGGTTATTCCATGAGATACAACTAGGATGAAGTAATACTTTTCTTGACTCTTCCTGAAACATATAGTTTCATAGAGACTATTGTTTTTAAATATATCAGTATATGTTGAGTAGAACGCAAGAATTCTATGACAAAACCAAAGTAGTTCCAGCTACAAGATCCAGCTGCATATACTCCACATATATTTCATGGCAAGGTAAATACAGAAATTTGAAATAAACGCACCTCTCACAAGGATTTTTTTCACAAGCAATCCTCCCATAGAGTGAGTAACCCAAATAACAGGCCGCTGACCGACTCCAGCGAGCTTTAATTTCTCCATAATTTCTTCACTTCTGTCGTCCAGTGTACACCTGTAACCAAAATGAGCTATGAGTAGTCAACAGATAAGGTTATAATAGCAGAATATGGCAATGGAATGTACTTGGTGGAAAACAAATAATGGAAGTAGTTAAGATAACACTCACCATATAGTTGAGATGATAAGTGAAACGTAGACCCTATAATGAATCAAAGTTACAATTGTTCAACTCAAACAAATACCTGGGTGAACCACTTTGTAGTGATAAGATATGCAATGATCACATATGCTCAGTCATGGGACAGGGTAAAGCATGTGCTAGACTTCGGTTTACTGGTGGAATACTGGGGAAATCCAATCAGTCTTCATAGCAGATTCCTCACAAATCTCTTGTGTGACCCATCCTAGAATACTGCTCAAGCGCATGGGACACATACCAAATAGGACTAATACAGGATATTGAACATATAGAGAGAATGGCAGCAGAAATGGTCATAGGTTTGTTTGATCCATGGGAAAGTGGTGCTTAAGAAACTGAACTGGCAAACTCTTGAAGATAAAAGTAAATTATCTTAAAAAGTTTTAAGAACCAGCTTTAAATGATGACTCTAGGAATATACTATAACCCCCTACTGTAGTGATTCGAGAATTTCTTTGTAAATTCTAGAACCACTCAGCCTTCTACCATCTTGAACACACGATATTCTAGATAAGAGTGTGGGATGGTAAAATCCTACTTACTGCACATCATGTTTTTGTGTGTGCAGGTTTAAAGTCAGTCTCGGGAAGAAAATAGATGTGGTGGTCGAATGGCACCGGCAATTACCTGTCGTACAATCCATAGATGTGTTAGTGAGTGTGTAAGGAAGAACCATGGAGTTTTTATGCTGCTCTGTGCTTATTGTGTCATTGACTATTGTTATGTGAAACAAGAACATTTGAAAAAGTACTATTGTGGACTCTTGATTCAGCTTTGGTAGAGGCAAGACGTAATTTCTGATTCATTTTAAGAAAGTCATGGCAGTCAAGCCAACTTTCTTTTAACTGTAACACATTTTGTTTCTAATGTTCGATGGTATGAGGTACTTACAGAAAGTTGCAAATGTATGTTGAAAGTGTGAATTATGTTGTGCATGAAAGTCAAATACATCGTTAACTGACAAAAAGGAAAGTTTGTATGTCTACTCTCACACTTTAAGATGTCACAAAATGTTAGAACATGGCGACCTGTGTGAAAGGACCGAGAAAACAGGAATTTTAAGTCAAAAACGAGGAAAGAAGCAGTTGTGTGTTGCCATAGCAACCAAACATAATAAGGCAAGGAAATTACTCTGAGACATTGGAATATGTTTAAGTATCCAATGGAGCAAAATTTGAAGGGAAAGACTGTGAAGAAATGAAAAACTCACAACGATAAAAATATTAAAGAAGATTTTGACATATTTGTCTAAGAAGAAGAAAGAACACTTCAACCAAGAAGATCCAGTGTGGGGAGTATACAGCTCTCACACACATCGCAGGGACGTAGACGCGGAAACCAACCTACATCCAACGCCGCCGGCACCAGCTCCTGTTCATCGGTGCTGACCTGCCTCCACATCCGCTCCCCTACGCTACGAGAATTCTATGCCGGGTGAGCATGAAACAACACTTCACTTCATTACTTCAGTACGAAGTGGTACAAGATAGTGTTGAGTGAACTTTTATTGTGTCACATTTAAAGTTAGTTTTAAATGCTTACTTGGGCTAAAGTATATAAAAGTATGGAGAATATACAAGTTGGGGACACTCAAGACCTGGCTATGGCCATGAAAGTTAGCAAAGAAGTGTGTGACTGGGCTGAGTTGTTAACTTTAGTCGAAGCTCAAAGTGCGACTCTAACATACGTAAAGAACTAAGCTTAGTAAATACCCAGACTGAAGCTTTAAATGCCCATAGTGAAGGTTTAAATGCTCAGAGGGAAACTCTAAATATTCAAATTATAAATTTGGGTTTGTTAAGTGCCAAGGTCGACTCTCAAAGCGAAGAATTTAGTAATCTTCGGGAAGGCATGGGTACTTTGAAGACTGAGTCTGACGCTAAAAGAACTACAGTAGATAATTTAAAAGTAGATCTACAAAATGACTTGACAAACTCTTTCACTACTCATATAAATCATATGTTTACCAACCTTTGTCAGAAACAGAATGATACCTTTCAGGATTTGTCAAAAAGGTTAGAGCTTAACATTGAGAACAAATGTAATAATGTAGAATACAAACTTATTGAAAAGTTAGGCTCTTTTGAAAACGTGTACAATATTAAGTGTAATGATGTAAGACATGGGTTGTATACTTTGCAAGGGAGTTTAGATAAGGAGAATGAGTTAATGCCAATCATTCATTCGCAAATTACAGGTGCCAGTATGTGGGTAGACAATGTAGAAAGGAATTTCAAAGAGAAAATAGCTAACTCTGATATTATATATGCAATTAGTTTGGAAGAACAATCCGGGGAAATTATAGATCGAAAAGTTACCGAGAGAATAACATCTGGGAATGTATCGGCTATTCCTTCTTCTGAACTTAATGATACCATGAAGGGTATAGCAGACCTGTGGAGAGAATTTAAGCTTATTCAAGACAAAGTTGAAAAAAGGGTAACTTCACCTAATGTGGTATTAACTAGTGAAGCAGGGAATGATTTACAATGGGGAGCTAATTCATGGTTATCTAGTCAATTACACAAATTTAAGCCGGATGGAGAGTACATCTGATACATTTCTTAAAAAGGTTTAACCAAGCATTACCAAAAAATTGGAAGGATTCTACGAAGATTGAATTTGCTGTTGGGTACCTTCTCGGGGAAGCCTCAGAATGGGATACAGTAAATATTGAGAATTTTTCCCCCTGGGAGGACTTTCAAAAGAAATTTAAAGAAAATTACTGGTCTGCCAGTGCATAAGAAAAGTTAATATCGGATCCATGGGACCTGGGCGGAGTCATCTATCCCCCCAGGGATGTTAACATTCTGAGTTAATGGGCAGCGTGACAACCGTCGGATCCCGAGTTGTTTCTGGTGTTTCTTCCAAAATAGTTTTCTGCAATGAATTCCTTTAAAAATCTAGAACTATCCTGTAATCTTATTAAAAAAGAAAACCGAATATAACCATAAAATAGAGACTGGAAAAAAAAAGTGATGTCCAGACGAAATAAGTTGAATAGAGCATTACATTTATAGAAAATATAATATGATGTGACTAGCTGAACAATCTGACCACAATCTATTGTTTATGAACTGTAGATTAAAACTGAAGAAACTGCAAAAAGGTGGGAATTTAAGGAGATGGGACTTCGGTAAACTGACTAAACCAGAGGCTGTACAGTGTTTCAGGGAGAGCATAAGAGAACAATTGACAGGAATGGGGGAAAGAAATACAGTAGAAGAAGAATGGGTAGCTTTAGGGATGAAATAGTGAAGGCAGCAGAGGATCAAGTAGGTAAAAAATCGAGGGCTAATAGAAATCCTTGGGTAACAGAAGAAATATTGAATTTAATTGATGAAAGGAGAAAATATAAAAATGCAGTAAATGAAGCAGGCAAAAAGGAATACAAACGTCTCAAAAATGAGATCAACAGGAAGTGTGAAATGGCTAAGCAGGGATGGCTAGAGGACAAATGTAAGGATGTAGAGGCTTATCTCGATAGGGGTAAGATAGATAATGCCTACAGCAAAATTACAGAGACGTTTGGAGAAAAGGGAACCACTCGTATGAATATCAAGAGCTCAGATGGAAACCTAGTTCTAAGCAAAGAAGGGAAAGACAGAAAGGTGGAAGGAATATATAGAGGGTCTATACAAGGGCGATGTACTTGAGGACAATATTATGGAAATGGAAGGGGATATAGATAAAGATGAAATGGAACATATGATACTGTGTGAAGAGTTTGACAGAGCACTGAAAGATCTGAGTCGAAACAAGGCTCCGGGAGTAGAGAACATTCCATTAGAACTACTGACAGCCTTGGGAGAGCCAGTCCTGACAAAACTCTACCACTTGGTGAGCAAGATGTATGAGACAGGAGAAATACCCTCAGATTTCAGGAAGAATATAATAATTCCAATTCCAAAAAAAACAGGTGTTGACAGATGTGAAAATTACCGAACTATCAGTTTAATAAGTCACAGCTGCAAAATACTAATGCGAATTCTTTACAGACGAATGGAAAAACTGGTAGAAGCTGACCTCGGGGAAGATCAGTTTGGATTCCATAGAAATATGGGAACACGTGAGGCAATACTGAACTTACGACTTATCTTAGAAGAAAGATTAAGGTAATGCAAACCTACATTTCTATACTTAGAGAAAGCTTTAGACAATGTTGACTGGAATACTCTCTTTCAAATTCTACCAGATGGCAGTTATAAGAATAGCGGGGCACGAAAGGGAAGGGTGTGAGACAGGGTTGTAGCCTCTCCCCAATGTTATTCAATCTGTATATTGAGCAAGCAGTAAAGGAAACAAAAGAAAAATTCGGATTAGGTATTAAAATCCATGGAGAAGAAATAAAAACATTGAGGTTCGCCAATGACATTTTAATTCTGTCAGAGACAGCAAAGGACTTGGAAGAGCAGTTGAATGGAATGGACAGTGTCTTGAAAGGAGGATATAAGATGAACATCAACAAAAGCAAAACGAGGATAATGGAATGTAGTCGAGTTAACTCGGGTGATGCTGAGAGAATCAGATTAGGAAATGAGACACTTAAAAGTAGTAAAGGAGTTTTGCTATTTGGGGAGCAAAATAACTGATTATGGTCGAAGTAGAGAGGATATAAAATGTAGACTGGCAATGGGAAGGAAACGTTTCTGAAGAAGAGGAATTTGTTAACATCAAGTATAGATTTAAGTGTCAGGAAGTCGTTTCTGAAAGTATTTATATGGAGTGTAGCCATGTATGGAAGTGAAACATGGACGATAAATAGTTTGGACTGGAAGAGAATAGAAGCTTTCAAAATGTGGTGCTACAGAAGAATGCGGAAGATTAGATGGGTAGATCACGTAACTAATGAGGAGGTATTGAATAGAATAGGGGAGAAGAGGAGTTTGTGGCACAACTTGACTAGAAGATGGGACTGGTTGGTAGGACATGTTCTGAGGCATCAAGGGCTCAGAAATTTAGCATTGGAGGGCAGCGTGGAGGGTAAAAATCGTATAGGGGGACCAAGAGATGAATACATTAAGCAGATTCAGAAGGATGTAGGTTGCAGTAAGTACTGGGAGATGAAGTAGCTTGCACAGGATAGAGTAGCATGGAGAGCTGCATCAAACCAGTCTCAGGACTGAAGACCACAACAACAACAACAACAACAACAACAACAACATGAGATGTGCTATAGATGGGAGGGTTTGTATAAATTTTGAAAGGGGTGGGTATTGTAGCTAAAAGCATGGTTTACAAGAACAGATAAAGTATGACTAACACAAAACACACATCACACCTTTCAAACAACCCTCACAAACAAGTGTATCTGATTCTTCTTCATTTGCTGTTTCCATAGAGTGGCCAGGATTTCCTTTCGGGACCTCGAGGGTGAAGGTGGGACAAGACCGTTCTGTAGGAGACGATTTGACACCAAACCTCCTCCGGTTTCTTACTCAAGTACCTGAGAGGTATAGATCTTGGGGTAGGGGGGTGGGAAGGGTTTCCTGTCTTTGGGGATATCTTCTTTCTCTTCTTTGATCCTAACAACCACATCTATTTTTTCCTTTCTTACTTCTCATCTTGAGGACCTGTCTATTTTTTCCCTCTTTCCATATTCATAAGCTTCTATCGCTGCAGCCCTACCTTACTTCCATGGTTACTAATAACCCACATCTTATCTTTAGATAAGAAGGCCGAAGAATCAGACTACACGAACACACATCCACATATACACAAACATATGCTTCAACACAAACATTAAATCATATAAGACAAAGCCTGTCACAATATGAGAACTGCCAGGTGTTGTAGGGGAAAAGGTGTGTACATAGGGAATTATGCGCACATATATGGGGAATTAAGATGGTTCTACATCGAATATACATAAGAAGAGGAGCACATACATAACGAACAACTATAAAGTAGTAATGAGTAATGGATAAATAAGAGAGATGTGTGAGCAAAGAAAGAAAACAAAAGTAGGAGTAGAATTGGTAGGTTGATCACTAAGCAACGTCAGTACAATAAAAACTCTGATAAATTGAAGGATAGTGGTATGTAAGTAGTATATATAGACATAATATCTATTGAAAGTATAGAAGTTCATAAGTAGAGGAGGACTCTAGGGAGTGAATGATGTATTAAAGAATGAATGCGAAGTTTAAAATAGATTTATATTTTACCAGAAGATACTTAACTATGGTATACATAGAAATGTATATTAGGGTAAAGAACCGTGAGGCCTACTCAGAAAGGATAAGGGCGACGTACCTGGCATTCACTAAGTGTAAAGGGCAGACGTATCTACGGGGAGAAAGGACGATCTGTGGCCTAAAAAATTAGAGATGTTTTGTAAGGGGCGTACCTACCAGAATGGAAAGAGGAAGTGATCTCATAAGGTCAACCCACAAGCAAGGAAATGGTGCTGATCCTAGGAGAAGGGGACAGTATCGTGACAAAAGTCACAAATTTTATAGGAAATATTCTGGAAAGTGTAAATTCTATGAATGACTACCGTTATTATGTTTTGTGAAAGTAAATGAGTGTCAAAAGAACACTTTCATTTCACCCGGAGTTCCTCCAAGCTACAACTAATGAAAATAGTACATTCTAGGAAAAAGGTAGTACAAAAAAATAAGAATGGAAATAAATTACTCATGTGTCATAAACACCTAAAGTTTTAGATTGAAAAAGGAAATTAAAAAAAATAGGTCCTCACAATTCATAAATATTAGTAAAGCTGTCTAAAACCACGAGTACATGCTCATGTCTTAATAACATAAGTAAAATAATAAAAGAATAGAGAAACAATAAGCGAAAGATTGTTCCAAGAGAGGACACAGAATTGTGACGGAAAGGAGAGATATGTACATAAATACGAGGTGCGGCTAGAAAAAAACCGGACTGATGCTGGAAAAAACATTTATTTACAATTATTTACAATTTCATGTTGTCTCCTTCAATGTACTCTCCTCCTCGGTCTCTACACCGCTCCATACGAATTTTCCACTGTTCATAGCAATGCTGCAGATCATTTTCGGTAAGTCCATACATTACTTCCGTCGCTTTTTCTTTTACTGCTTCAACAGTCTCAAATCTAGATCCTTTCAAAGCTGACTTGACTTTAGGGAAAAGAAAAAAGTCACAGGGGGCCAAATCAGGTGAGTAGAGTGGATGATCTAAGATGGGAATGTTGTGTTTTGCCAAAAACGTCTTCACTGACAACGCACTGTGAGCTGGGGCATTGTCTTGGTGAAGGATCCATGACTTTTTTCTCCACAAATCGTTCCGTTTTCTCCGTACTCGCTCACGTAGGGTAGCCAGGACGCTAATGTAGTAATGCTGATTCACTGTTTGTCCCTCTGGTACCCAATCAATGTGCACAATCCCTTTGATGTCAAAAAAAAAAAAAACAATCATCATTGCCTTGAATTTCGATTTTGACATTCGTGCTTTTTATTGTCGTGGAGAACCAGGAGTTTTCCAATGCATCGATTGGCGTTTAGTTTCGGGATCGTAAGTAAAAAACCACGATTCATCGCAAGTAATAACATTTTGTAAGAAGGTGGGATCACTTTCAATGTTTTCCAGGATGTCAGAACAAATCATTCTTCAGGGTTCCTTCTGTTCAATTGTGAGACACTTTGGAACCATTTTTGAACACACTTTGTTCATGTTGAAACTTTCATGAAGAATCTGCCTATCACTTTCCTTGTCAACTCCTGTTAACTCAGACACTGCTCTGATTGTTAAACGGCGATCTTGTCGAACAAGTTTACCGATTTTTTCAATGTTTGCATCAGTTTTTGCTGACAATGGTCTGCCAGTGCGAGTGTCATCACTGGTGTCTCCGCGGCCATCTTTAAATCGTTTAAACCACTCAAACACTTGTGTTCGCGATAAACAATCATCGCCGTACACTTGTTGTAACATTACAAACGTTTCACTTGCAGATTTTCCTAGTTTGAAACAAAATTTGATGTTAACACGCTGTTCTTTCTGTACACTCAACATTTTCCGACGCACAGACAAAACGTCAACTAATTAAAACAGACGCCATGGGCAGACTGAGTGCAGGAGGCAGATGAAACTCGAGCAGTAGGCGGAGCGAGAGTCACGTGACAGGCCACGCGACTTTCATCCTTATTGCATTCGTTTTATTGTTTCACCAGTACTAGTCCGGTTTTTTTCTAGCCACACCTCGTATATGTAAAAAAATGCATACTGTTAAGACATGAAATTTTATTATGAGTTACATTATTTGCATAATGACTATGTATAAAATATCGCGTATTTGATCGGGGGAAGGGGGGGGGGGGGGGATATGTAGTGATTCGAGAATTTCTGTGTAAATTCTAGAACCACTCAGCCTTCTACTGCCTCGAACACACGATATTCTAGATACAAGTGTGGAATGGTAAAATCCTACCTACTACACATCACGTTTGTGTGTACAGGTGTTCGGATGGCACCAGCAAGTACCTGTCAGACAATCCATATGTGTTAATGAGTGTGTAAGGAAGAACCATGGAGTTTTTATGCCGCTCTGTGCTTATTGTGTCACTGACTATTGTTATGTGAAACAAGAACAGTTGAAAAAGTACTATTGTGAACTCTTGACTCAGCCTTAGTAGAAGGAAGATGTAATTTCTGATTCATTTTAAGAAAGTCATGGCAGTAAAGCCAACTTTTAACTGTAACTCATTTTGTTTCTAATGTTTGACGGTGCGAGGTACTTACAGAAAGTTGCAAATTATGTTGAAAGTGTGAATTATGTTGTGCATGAAAGCCAAATACATCGTTAACTGACGAAAAGGAAAGTTGTTTGGCTATTCATTTTATAAGTATAAAGAGGCTTAAAATTTCCTTTACCTAGCTCTATTCGATGGAGAAAAAGTCAAGAGATTTTCCGGCAGTCGACTATCCCATAAAGGAGAGAGGCTGCAAAATTCCAAATAAGTCACCTTGTAAAGAAGTGGAATGTGGTTTGGGGAAATAAATCAGTGTAAAAAACACCCACACTCACACTTTAAGTCGTCAGAACGTTAGACTACATATCACTCCCATACAGGTAGTACAGAAAAGATTAGATTAATTACAGAATGCAAGGCGTGTTTGTGAGTCGTGTTTGCATGAGTGTGTGTGTGGGGGGGGGTGGGGGGTGGGGTGTCATATTTTTAAAGAAGGCCTTACTTGCTGAAAGCTTGATTTGTGAGGGTCTTCCCCCCCCCCCCCCCCCCCCCCCCCCCCCCTATCTGTGCAACTCAGTATCTTCGTTATTTGATGAGTGGCAACTTTCCTTTTCATTATACAATCTAAAGTATAGGTGTGGATATAGATGAGTTGTTAGCTTTTCTCCCCCCATTATTTATATTCTCAAAGTGACTTGTCAACCAGCTGACAAATAAAAATGTTTATCAAAAAGTAAAGAACACCTTCTAACTTTGTAGTTGTTTAACGCATGCTTTGGATAGGATGTTGGATTACAGGCTATTACAAATTTCAAATGTAGCACCAATAAAAGTAAGATCTGACTACAATTACCCAATATTAATATGAAGCATCTTTTGCAAGCAAAATACTTACTTTATTTTTTCTGAAGGACATGTTGGGGACCATCTGGAAATCGTTGTATCATAATTAACACCAACTATCCGCAGGTAAGGGCAATCTTTTGGAAGCCAGTCTCTTGGCCAACATGGTGTGTACATATCTTCATGGCATTCTGGGCACTTTTCACTTAACATGTACAGAGAAAATTCATATAAAAATACAAAAAATAAGCCAGAATATACATTTTCTAATACTTAAACAGTGTTCTGTCAATAAAACTTTAAGACACTAAATCATAATTAGATCCCATCCTACTGAGTTTCCAGATACTCGCCCATTTTTAAACATCTTTTTTGAAGAGGATCTTCAGTTGAATCTTCAAGCAACGTCCTAAGACATGCATTAAAAACTTGTACCATTAACAATCATGCTTGGCCATTGAACGTCAAGCATAAATGTTGCAGAAAAAACTGAATGAAACTGATTTAATTTACATGCAAAAAGGGACGAATAAAGAGAGAAACAGAAGGAATCATACAAGAAGTCAACCGGCTGCTTTAGCTCCTGCTGTCCAATAAAGCTTCTATAGTTAGTTCAGTATTTGTAATTTAGTTTTTATCAATCTCTTGCTCTGTCGTTTGTGCTTGGCCTTTTTTAAAGTCTTTACACAGGATACTTTGCACAATCACTACTCAGTGAATACATATTAAATGACACTTGATGCATGATTATAGCAAGAAAGACTACTACAAAAAAAAGAGGGAGACAGAGAAATTGTCAGGGTAAAGAAATCAAATTGCTTAAAGTTGGAAGTCTTTTAAACAAGTCAGAAGGCTTTTTGATCACACTGATTAGCCAAAAGGGAAGTTGTTATCTGTCATGGACTTTTGCAACAGTTCCAATAATGTTTTGAGTTCCATTCAAATGAATAGTTTAAATATGCCACAGTTCAATTCCTTGTTCAGCTGTCATAGATAGCCAAGAGTACAACACAGAAAGCTATATTTTAAACTGATATTTCACTTCATTAGGCTCAGGACCTCACCAGTAGCAGTGGCAAATTGAAAGTAAGATTAGAGTTTAACATCCTCTCGACATCAAGGTCATTAGAACTGGAGCACAAGCTCAGATTATTTCAAGAATGGGGATGGAAATTTCAAAGCATCTACCCACCATTTGCCTGGAGTGATTTACGGAAAGGACAGAAAATCGAAATCTGGATGGTTGGACAAGGATTTGAATCATGAATCTCCAAAATGTGAGACCAGTGTGCTAACTACTGCATACACTTCACTCAGTAGGAGCGGCGTATGTCCAACAAGAACTCTAAAAAGTGAGTGACAGTGGTCTGGTAAAGAAATGTTAAATAAAGCTTATAAATTCTGTAAAAAACTTCCTTACAGGCAGAAAACTCTTGGGGTGAAACATGTCATGGTACATATTCAATTAGGTGCTAATGTTGGATTATTCCTCAACTCTATGGCTGCTACCAAAACACAAGGTACAGAGAGACAAGACTTTATTTAAAGACCAAAAAACTAGCAGCTTTACACCTGTAACTGGTGTGCAAGCACTGAACATCTGTGCAACATGAATCAACTCTTTACAAGGATTCCTGTTTAATAAAAATAACAACTCTAACAGAGCAGATTAGTGGTCTTAATATTAGTGGTACTATAGATATTCCCTAAAATTCTGTAATGAATATCTTTCACCAACCTGTTCAGCTCTTACACAGCAAAGTACATTTCAATATACTAATAATGCATTAATTATAAGATGATTATGGAATATATCTTTCTGATAACTGGTTTCTCCCTCCAAAATTTATCTGTAACTTACTACTATTGTAGATTCGAAGGTCACTATAGGGGAATACCTGTACTCACCAAGGATGATACGGAAGGTACTAATGTAGCTAATATTACCCTCCAAAACAGTGACAAAGACTTTCAGACAGTAGTGATTAAAATTCCAAAATGAAATTTGATAATAGCCAGAGTGTACCATTCTCCACCAGTAAATTTTGGGGAGTTTCTGGAAAAAATGTAATGATTCCTAAATAAAGTAAATGCAAAAAGGATTAGTGACTTCAACAAAAGCTTCCTCTGTAAATATAAATAGAGAGCAGCTCTAGTCAGTCTCATAGAATTATGTAATCTTATTTCCATAGTAAACCATACAACAACAACAACAACAACACCTACCAGGCAGGCAGCCTTGGATCAAATCTTAATCCACAGAAAGAAACTGAAGTGGTGTGCAAAAGTGTACAGTACAGGTTTCAGTGACCATAAAGCTTTAATAGTTGCCATCACCATGAAAGGGGTTAGGCTAAAACAACACACTAAAGGTCAAATGCAGGATCTTCAGCCGGAATAATGCAAACCAATTTAGTTTATTATGATGAAGACTGGCCTGCTGCTGTGGAATATGAAATCTGTATACAAAATTCAAAGAATGAAAAGCGCAGGATGGAATAACAACAGTATTATAGAAAGGGTACATTGCTGCTCATCATATAGAGAAGGCGCTGAGTTGCACACAGGCACAACAAAAAGATTGCTATACATTTAAGCTTACAGCCAAAAGGCTTTCTTCTGATATAGAAAACACACACACACACACACACACACACACACACACAGACAAGAGAGATTACCATTGTCCCTGGCCACTGTAGACACCAACTGCACTTGAAGGGAGCAGAAATATGCCATGGGTAGTGGGGTGGCCATTCATGCAGACAGACTGACAGATTGCTAGTAGTCATGCCCACTTTGAAACCAGCACGGTGGTTGCAGCTTCGTTTGTAGATCACGCAGCTGCTTTGACAGATAGGTATTTGATAGAGTAGGAGATGCCTGTGACAGGACTGGAGTGGATGTTGGTGGGAGGATGTATGGGACAGATCTTGCAACTAGGTCTATTACAGGGATATGAGCCATGAGGCAAGGGGTTAGGAGCAGGGGTGGAGTAGGGACTCACAAGTGGGTGGCGGAATACCACTGTGAGAGGGGTGGGAGGGACATAGGGTAGGACATTCCTACTTTCAGGGCATAATGTGAGGTAGTTGAAACACAGGCAGAGAATGTGATTCAGTGCTCCAGTCCTAGTTGGTAGTGAGTCATGAGAAGATTGCTCCTTTGTGGCTGCACAGTGTGTATGTGGTATGTGGAAGGTGGTAGGTAACTGGAGAGACAGTTTCTGTTTCTGTGCAAGGTTGGGAGAGTAATTTCACTTTGAAGGTCTCAGGGACACCCTCAGTATGTTTGGAGAGGGGCTGCTAGTTACCACAGATGTGATAACCATGGGTGGCTGGGCTGTATGGAAGGGACAGTTTGGTATGGCAGCAATCCAAGTGGAGACATTGCTGGTGCTTGGTAGGTGTGATATGGACAGAGGTATTGATGTAGCCATCCTTGAGGTGTAGGTCAACTTTGAAGAAGGTGGCTTGTAGGGCTGAGGAGGAACAAGTGAAGTGAATGGATGAGAATGTGTTGAAGTTCTGGATGAATTTGGATAGGGTGTCTTCACACTCAGTCCACATCACAAAGATGTCATCTGTGAATCTGAACAAGGTGAGGGGTTTGGGTTTCTGGGTGGTTAGGAAGGATTCTTCTACATGGTCCACGAGTGGTTGGCATAGGATGCTGACATGCAGGATCCACTGTTGTACCATGGATTTGTTTGCATGTGATGCCATCAGAGGAGAAGTAATTGCAGTGTGAGGAGCCAGTCACCTTTTTTCTTTTTTAACAGTGTTGCCTTTTGTCACCTTTTTAAATTGTTGCCATCTTATAAACCTATTTCACTCTTTTAGGTAGAAATATGTTACATACATTTGTTTCAAAGTTCATGTATTATGGTCATTGATTTAACTTTTTGGAACGTTCCAGTGATGAAAGCAGATAGTCTGCACTAGGGCTTCTGAGATCTGAGGTAGAGGGAAACATTCCACGTGAGAAAAATCTGAACTCCGGAGATGGGAACTTGCTCTTCAATATATCCTTTCTTCCCGTTACCCACCAGGCCTCAATCTCCGCTAATTTCAAGTTGCCGCCACTCATACCTCACCTGTCATTCAACAACATCTTTGCCTCTGCACTTCCGCCTCGACTGACATCTCTGCCCAAACTCTTTGTCTTTAAATATGTCTGCTTGTGTCTGTATATGTGTGGATGGATATGTGTGTGTGTGTGCGAGTGTATACCCGTCCTTTTTTCCCCCTAAGGTAAGTCTTTCCGCTCCCGGGATTGGAATGACTCCTTACCCACTCCCTTAAAACCCACATCCTTTCGTCTTTCCCTATCCTTCCCTCTTTCCTGATGAGGCAACAGATTGTTGCGAAAGCTTGAATTTTGTGTGTATATATATCTGCTTGTGTCTGTATATGTGTGGATGGATATGTGTGTGTGTGTGTGTGTGCGAGTGTATACCCGTCCTTTTTTCCCCCTAAGGTAAGTCTTTCCGCTCCCGGGATTGGAATGACTCCTTACCCTCTCCCTTATTAGTGTCAAATACTCCTTTATTACAATTGTTTCTATTTTTGTTCCAGATTCTAATTTCACTGTAGTAACATAGCTTCTACGGTGTGTAAAATTATGGGAAAAGGATTTGGAAATGATAAGGGAAATATTATTTAAAGGGTTAAATGATTTTTTACAATTATTCTGGAACATATTACTGGATAAAGGAGAGGTTTTGTTTATCTGAACAGTCACCGTAGCTAATGAAGAAAAAAGTTGAACAATAAGAGGGGGGTTGGTTTGTTTGGGAGAGGAGACCAAACAGTGAGGTCATCAGTCTCATCAGATTAGGGAAGGATGGGGAAGAAAGACAGCTGTGCCCTTCCAAAAGAAGCATCCCGGCATTTGCCTGGAGCAATTTAGGGAAATCACGGAAAACCTTATCAGGATGGCTAGACGCGGGATTGAACAGTCGTCCTCCCGAATGCGAGTCCAGTGTGCTAACCACTGCGCCACCTTGCTCGGTTAACAATAAGATTTCGTTATGAATATATAGGTATAAAAATTAAAAATGTTCTTAAGTCCCTTCTTCAAATGATTTCACATTCTCCTTCGACACTGCAGTGACATGTTGGTGTTTCCCTCCATTATTAGCCTACTAATGTCCTTGCAGGTCCTCATGATCATCCAAACTATTATGTAGTTTCATGGACCAATAAATAAATAAATAAATATTTAAACAACTTTTTAAAACTGTCCCAGATATGTGACTGTAGGCTGAGAGACCTGAGGAACCTTCATCAATGTTCCAGAAATATTTCCACACACAACCCTTACGTAATACATTCACAAGGTTAATAATACTTGGCGTGCGTACATTTTTTACACAAGTCATCATATGCTTGTGGTCTCTCTCAGATCTCAACACAGACAAACAGCTACTAATTAATCAGTGTGTGCCTCACTACCTTTCGTCATTGTCACAGATGCTATTGCTATCTAGTGGCCAGAGAGCATGTTTTTTAATCAGCCTAAAAATTAACGCCATATGTGATACACTGTTCCATTCTGAAAATAAACTTTTTGACACAGGAAAATGCAAAGTCTTTAGTGACTGTTTTGAGAAGACAGATAATTTGAAAAATAAAGTATCTGCATGTATAAAAAAGTATTGAAAGTATATTTAGCGGTGTGTGTTCTTGGCTATCAAGTCTGAGAAAAAAAGGTTTTTAGGCAATTTTCAGCCACTCACGTTCTAGAAAACGTAAGTATAACTTGGACATTAAATGGAGACCATGTCAGTTACATTTATAACTTTCAGCTCAGACACAAGCTCATTATGTGCACCAAAAATTTGCACTTTAAATACCAAGGGTAATTCCACCACTGCAAATTGATTTGGACAATGAAACTGGTGATTTCCAATTACTCTACAATTTTGTCAAATGATATTTGTGATGTTTTTAAGATAATGTTGCCTGATAGTGTTCCTGAACATTTTTCACTTTCATTTAAGAAAATGAGTTATCTAATAACTGATGGACTGGCACCATATTTTCTGGAATGTATGTTACAAGAAGCAAATTCATGTTCTTCATATTACAAATTGTGTTTTGATAAAACTACCAATTTTGAAGATAAAAAAGAATTACAAACAACCATTACAGTTTGGACTGAGAGTAAACATTAAATAACAACATGACACTTAAGAACCTTTTTATAGGCAGAGGAGATGATGAAACTTTACATCAGAAATTATGTGAAGCACTTTTTGAAGCCAATCGGTCACTAAGCACGTGCCTTATGCTGGGATCAGATAGACATAACATCAATAAAAATATGTTTAGCTTTTAGATAGTGATGTATAGGAGACTCAAGACAGACAACTTATAAACACTGGAACATGTAACATTTGTACAACGCATAGTGCCTATCTATATGCTTTGTCGTGTTTAGGTGAAAAAGCATCCTAATTTCTGGTCAATATTTACTGTCATTTTGATGGTTAACCAGTTCACTGGGAAGAATTTGAAGAAATTCAGTCTCAGTGAAACATTCCACAAGTTTCTGAGGCATTCAACCACATGGTAACTTACTTTAGGAGCTTCAGCAAATAGGATTTTGGAAGAGTGAGATGGAATTCAGTATTACTTTCTTAATCGTATACATCTAAAAAACAATTTTACTAATGTTGAGTTGCTGCGAATGCTTTTTTAAATCCCAATAAAAGCAGAATTTCAGATCAGAATTTCATCTGTGCAACTATTCATTAAGTTCATACAATGTTTTCAAAGCCAAATACCTTTCATTCACAAGTTGCATACAGAAACAGAAAAGGTTTCTGCTTTGAGAAAAATTGAGAGAATTACTGAAGTTCTTCATAATAAACTCTTTACACTGGATAATCTGCTCCCTCTTGAATAACTAATTGCTAGTGGGCAAGTAACTGAAGAGCTTCATAAACTGGAAGAACATGAAAAGTTATGGTCTCTAAAGAATGCCCAAAAACATTACATCAAAGCTTGCAAATGTGTGATGGAAAAGAAAAGATATGCCTATAAAGTGCACCACTGAAAAGTCTTAAGGTTTTAGATCCCAAAGAAAGAATAAAGAGCAGAAGCTGCAGTGAACTGTTTAAGGTTGCAAAAATTATGGCATTCGATGTCTGACAAGATTACTTATTAGATGAGTGGAAGGTTCTACAGTTTGAAAAAGATGATCCAGCTTTAGATAACAATGACACTGACAATTTCTGGCACATCTCAGAAAGACATTTCTCATCCATAGAGCTAAAATATCTAAATGCTCCAAAACGTGTTGAGGATTCTCTTACATTGTCCCATGGAAATATGGACAGAGAGAAAGAAGATATTCCATTTTGAAGCTTGCACTAGAAGATAAGGCTGTGATGACTGAAAGATTTTTGAACAGTATTTCAACTGCGAGGGATGCTTTGGAACTATACCCCCATTTTCTCTCTGTGGCCACTGACTCACAGCACTGGACAGTAAGCGCATGAAAATTACATTGTTTATAAAGTAGAATGTGAAAGGAAGACTCGAATTAGAAGAGAAGCAAAAAGCAGTACAAAACCAAAGGAATCTTGAAGAGGATATTAAAAAGATGAAAAACATAAAAAAAGTCTGTTGAGTATGACACAGCTGTTCTGGGGAGAAAAAGAAAAAAGAACACAAAATATCTAAGGAGAATGAGAAGAACTTCTATCTCAAGCTTCAGTTAAAATGATACACACACTTGAAAAGAATTATTTAAAAGCAGCAAAATTGGCCAAGGGTATGACTGAGGGTGCACGAATGATGAAAGCAGAAGAAAGAGTGAAAGAAGGGAGGGAGAGAGCATTCAGAAAAACCTTGTATGATTACTTCATTTTTTGCTAAGATTCCTAATAAACAGCAACCCACACCTATTCTGTTAATCTTTTTCCAGTATAGACTGTCATTAGCTGTAAAAATACAACGTAGACATTGTTTGTGAATTACAATTACCAATTCTGAATTACCAATTCCATATTACCATCGTACTTGCATATGTGAATAAATTTCTATGAAGCAAAAGTAATGGTCATCCAGGATTTACTATGATCTTAACTGGCCTTATGGTACAGGATTATCAAAATCGAAGTAGTTCATCTCTGTCATATCTGCTTATTGAAATAATTTGTCACCTTTGAATCACGTTTTTCAAATATTTTGTTACCCTATCTCTCCTGTTTCAAATTCCACCATGCCTCCTCACTCTGTCCGTGGGTAAGGCAGTGTTCAATAGAAGCCTGTCTGACTCTAAGGTAAGGTGGTGTTCAATAGAAGCCTGTCTGACTCTAAACCTAGAACTTCCTTCCTGGACACCATGACCATCAATGTCTTTCTTCCGGCATGCCAGCACAAAGGCGAAGAATGCAATAGCAGAGAAGGCTGTGAGACGATGTCAGCCAATAGCCTGCTGACTAGGACCGCACCACGACAGGAGCAGCCTTTACAATAAGGGAATATAAGTGCTGCTCCTGCCAGTCTTGGTCGCACAGTGTTAGACCAGCACTATGATAGCAGTGACATGTGATCCATATCCATTGTTTACATGGACATTGTATATAGCAAAAGACTTTGATTGTTTGCATGTTGCCCATTGATTGTGACATGTTCTTATAAATACAAAGATAGGTTCAATACCATCTAGGACTGGAGCACTGAATCACTTCCTCTGCCTGTGTTTTGACTCCCTCTTGTCATTCCTCTGAAATTAGGAGTATCCTACCCTGTACCCCTCGCACCCCTCTCACAGTGGTATTCTGCCACCCACTTGTGCTTTCCTACTCTACCCCTGCTCCCAACCCCTTGCCTCATGGCTCATATCCCTGCGGTAGGTCTAGCTGCAAGACCTGTCCCATACATTCAGTGTGCACTCCTTGTGCATCCCGGGTGGAGTCATTCCTGATGTGGAAAGGGTCCTTCCGGATGCCATGAAGAGCACAGGGTGCAGCCAGCTGCAGATGGTGGCACATGTCGGCACTAATGACGTGTGTCGCTTTGGATCTGAGAAAATTCTCTCTGGATTCCAGCGGCTATCTGATTTGGTGAAGGCTGCCGGTCTCGCTTACGAGATGAAGGCAGAGCTCACCATCTGCAGCATCGTTGACAAAACCGACTGCGGACCTTTGGTGCAGAGCCAGGTGCCGGGTCTGAATCAGAGGCTCAGATGGTTTTGCGACCGTGTTGGCTGCAGATTCCTTGACTTACGCCATAGGGTGGTGGGGTTTCGGGTTCCGCTGAATAGGTCAGGAGTTCACTACACTCAGCTGGCGGCTGCACGGGTAGCGGAGGCTGTGTGGCATGGACTGGGCGGCTTTTTAGGTTAGAAGGCCTCGGGAAAGTACGAAGTGGGCTGTAATCTCAAAGGGTGCATGGCAAATACAGGATGTGCTTGGATCAAGGAACATTCGGAATTGTAGTTGTAAATTGTTGTAGTTGTGCTGGGAAAGTCCCTGAGCTTCAAGCGCTAATAGAAAGCACAGAAGCTGAAATCATTATAGGTACAGAAAACTGGCTAAAGCCTGAAATAAGTTCTGCAGAAATTTTTACGAAGTCTCAGACGGTGTTCAGGAAAGATAGATTAGGCAGAATTGGTGGTGGAGTGTTTGTGTCTGTCAGTAGTGGTTTATCTTGTAGTGAAGTCGAAGTAGATACTCCGTGTGAATTGGTATGGGTGGAGGTTATACTTAACAGCCGAACTAAGTTAATAATTGGCTCCTTCTACCGACCCCCAGACTCCGATGATATATTTGCTGAACAGTTCAGAGAAAATTTGAGTCTCGTAACAAATAAATACCCCACTCATACGGTTATAGTTGGTGGGGACTTCAACCTTCCCTCGATATGTTGGCAAAAATACTTGCTCAAAACCGGTGGTAGGCAGAAAACATCTTCCGAGATTGTCCTAAATGCTTTCTCCGAAAATTATTTCGAGCAGTTAGTCCACGAACCCACGCGAATTGTAAATGGTTGCGAAAACACACTTGACCTCTTAGCCACAAACAATCCAGAGCTGATAGAGAGCATCATGATTGATACAGGGATTAGTGATCACAAGGTCGTTGTAGCTAGGCTCAATACCATTTCTTCCAAATCCACCAGAAACAAACGCAAAATAATTTTATTTAAAAAAGCAGATAAAGTGTCACTAGAAACCTACCTAAGAGACAATCTCCATTCCTTCCGAACTGACTATGCAAATGTAGACAAGATGTGGCTCAAATTCAAAGATATAGTAGCAACAGCAATTGAGAGATTCATACCTCATAAATTGGTAAGAGATGGAACTGATCCCCCGTGGTACACAAAACAGGTCCGAACTCTGTTGCAGAGGCAACAGAAAAAGCATGCGAAGTTCAGAAGAACGCGAAATCCCGAAGATTGGCTAAAATTTACAGACGCGCGAAATTTGGCACGGACTTCAATGCGAGATGCCTTTAATAGGTTCCACAACGAAACATTGTCTCGAAATTTGGTAGAACATCCGAAGAAATTCTGGTCGTATGTAAAGTACACAAGCGGCAAGACGCAGTCAATACCTTCGCTGAGCAGTGCCGATGGTACTGTTACCGATGACTGTGCCGCTAAAGCGGAGTTATTGAACGCAATTTTCTGAAATTCCTTCACCAGGGAAGACGAATGGAATATTCCAGAATTTGAAACACGAACAGCTGCTAGCATGAGTTTCTTAGAAGTAGATACCTTAGGGGTTGCGAAGCAACTCAAATCGCTTGATACGGGCAAGTCTTCAGGTCCAGATTGTATACCGATTAGGTTCCTTTCAGATTACGCTGATACAATAGCTCCCTACTTAGCACTCATATACAACTGCTAGCTCACCGATAGATCTGTACCTACAGACTGGAAAATTGCGCAGGTCGCGCCAGTGTTTAAGAAGGGTAGTAGGAGTAATCCATCTAACTACAGACCTATATCATTGACGTCGGTTTGCAGTAGGGTTTTGGAGCATATGCTGTATTCAAACACTATGAATCACCTCGAAGGGAACGATCTATTGATACGTAATCAGCATGGTTTCAGAAAACATCGTTCTTGTGCAACGCAGCTAGCTCTTTATTCGCACGAAGTAATGGCTGCTATCGACAGTGGATCTCAAGTTGATTCCGTATTTCTAGATTTCCGGAGAGCTTTTGACACCGTTCCTCACAAGCGACTTCTAATCAAGCTGCGGGCCTATGGGGTATCGTCTCAGTTGTGCGACTGGATTTGTGATTTCCTGTCAGGAAGGTCGCAGTTCGTAGTAATAGACGGCAAATCATCGAGTAAAACTGAAGTGATATCAGGTGTTCCCCAGGGAAGCGTCCTGGGACCTCTGCTGTTCCTGATCTATATAAATGACCTGGGTGACACTCTGAGCAGTTCTCTTAGGTTGTTCGCAGATGATGCTGTAATTTACCGTCTAGTAAGGTCATCCGAAGACCAGTATCAGTTGCAAAGCGATTTAGGAAAGATTGCTGTATGGTGTGGCAGGTGGCAGTTGATGCTAAATAACAAAAAGTGTGAGGTGATCCACATGAGTTCCAAAAGAAATCCGTTGGAATTCGATTACTCGATAAATAGTACAATTCTCAAGGCTGTCAATTCAACCAAGTACCTGGGTGTTAAAATTACGAACAACTTCAGTTGGAAAGACCACATAGATAATATTGTGGGGAAGGTGAGCCAAAGGTTGCATTTCATTGGCAGGACACTTAGAAGATGCAACAAGTCCACTAAAGAGACAGCTTACACTACACTCGTTCGTCCTCTGTTAGAATATTGCTGCGCGGTGTGGCATCCTTACCAGGTGGGATTGACGGAGGACATCGAAAGGGTGCAAAAAAGGGCAGCTCGTTTTGTATTATCACGTAGTAGGGGAGAGAGTGTGGCAGATATGATACGCGAATTGGGATGGAAGTCATTACAGCAAAGACGTTTTTCGTCGCGGGCGAGATCTATTTACGAAATTTCAGTCACCAACTTTCTCTTCCGAATGCGAAAATATTTTGTTGAGCCTAACCTACATAGGTAGGAATGATCATCTAAATAAAATAAGAGAAATCAGAGCTCGAACAGAAAGGTTTAGGTGTTCGTTTTTCCCACGCGCTGCTCGGGAGTGGAATGGTAGAGAGATAGAATGATTGTGGTTCGATGAACCCTCTGCCAAGCACTTAAATGTGAATTGCAGAGTAGTCATGTAGATGTAGATGTAGATGTAGATGTACATCCACCCACCACCATAAGTGTTGTGACCAAAATGTGCAGGGGGCCAGCGCTGCATACACCATAACTTGGAGAATACGAAAAAGCAGTTACCTTAATGTGCTTCCTATGAATTGATATTTTTCAAGAAATTAGAAAGCATGTCCAATGTAACACAGAGAGCCAGTGAATCAATATATAATGCAATAGCTCAATGTCCGTCACCACAGTAAATATTATTCTATCTTCTACTCAGGATAAATTAAAATGAAAAACATTGTAACGGAGACATCTTGCACAATTGAACATATTTTCCTGTCCATAACAGAGTTTTAAGGTACATTTGCGTCAATTATCCTATTCAGAGTAGAACTGAATGTATGCCAGTGAATGAGTAGAAAGTTGCTGGTGAGTTCATAATTCTGCTTTGGTAAATGGTTTTTTTCCATGGCTTGAACAATTCTTTTTTTCTCTGACTTCCTATAAGAATGAATTATCGAAACAAGTTAAAACAATTTAACACCCCCCCCCCCTCCCCCCCCCCACCCCCCCCCCCCCCCCACACACACACACACAAATGCACCTAACACACCATGACCACAGCCTCTGGTTGCCTTGGCAAGCGCAACTCACACTTTGTGTCCCACTAACACTCCCTCTTTTTCCTCTGTGTAAACTCAAATCTCTAGTTTTACCTATGTGGTCTTTTCACAAGATATGCATTGAAGGAAAAAATATGTTAATGGACTCTTCTGGGAACATATGCTCTTAGAACTTGAAAAATAAACCACACTGTGATACAGTATGCCTCTTTTTCAGTGACTGCCACTGGAGTCGGCAGAGCATCTCCATGACACTTCCACATTTACTAAATGAACCTGTAATTAAATCTTCTTTGAATCTGCTCTTTTTCCTGTATCAATCCAGTCTGATACAGATCTCACAATGACAAGCAATATTCAAGTATCGGTCAAACAAGAATTTTGTAAGTTACCTCAGTCTTGGGTGGGCTACAATTCCTGAGGATTCTTCCCACGAATCTCAGTCTGACATCTGTCTTATCTATGATAAGATTTATGTAGTCATTCTACTTTAAGTCTGCCCCATTAGCAGAGTGGTCAACGCGATGGAATGCTGCATCAAGGGGCACCGGTTCGATTCCCAGCTAGGTCGGGGATTTTTCTCCATTCAGGGACTGGGTGTTGTGTTGTCCTCGTCCTTGTCATCATGTTGTGTTGTCTTCATCATCAACTCATCCACCGGGGTGGTGACAGGAAGGGCATCCAGCCACCCCTTCAATTAACCTTGCCAAAACAGACAATAACCATGCCGACCCTGTGGAGTGCGGGATGCAGGCACAAGGAAAGAGAGTCATTCTACTTTAAATCACTCCACAGACGTACTCACAGATATATTATGGCTGTAACTGCTTACAATGATTGTTCTGCAATCATGTAATCAAACAATAATGGGTATTTCTGCCTATTTATGCACAATACATTATATTTGTTTATGTTGAAGGTCAATTTCCACTCCCTCATCAAGTGTCAATCCTCTGCAGGTCTTCCTGCATTTCAGTACAATTTTTTTGTGTTGCAACTTCTCTTTTACCAAGCATCACCTACAAGAATCCTCAAGGAACTTCTGGTGGTAACTAACTCTGTTAGCACATATTAGCCATGCTGAACAGTTGGTGTAGTGGATAGAGTTTTGGGTTAGCATGCAGGAGGTCGAAGGTTCGATCCCAAGTTGGGGGTGCAGTTTTTTTATTTGCTAATTTCATTCTGACACTTCATACAGTAATAGGCACTATTTCTTAGGTCACATGTATTGTAAATTTACAACATTTTGTAATGCTGAACATAACAAATACATGGTTAGACAAACAAGAAATATACAGTTGAAACAAATGACCTGTCATAGGACACAATAATTACAAAACAATATAAATTTTGAGATGCTAAAGATGATGGCACAGTACAATAACACAACCTCTACTTGTCATTTATACTAATGTAATATGAGTGCTCAGATGTCACACATTAGCAACCAGTGACAATAATAATGTCCATATTAAGTGACAATGGTTGAAGTAGAGAGGATATAAAATGTAGACTGTCAATGGCAAGAACAGCATTTCTGAAGAAGAGAAATTTGTTAACATCGAGTATAGATTTAAGTGTCAGGAAGTCGTTTCTGAAAGTATCTGTATGGAGTGTAGCCATGTAGGGAAGAGAAACATGGACGATAAATAGTTTGGACAAGAAGAGAATAGAAGCTTTCAAAATATGGTGCTACAGAAGAATGCGGAAGATTAGATGGGTAGATCACATAACTAATGAGGAGTATTGAATAGAATTGGGGAGAAGAGAAATTTGTGGCACAACCCAACTAGAAGAAGGGATCGGTTGGTAGGATATGTTCTGAGGCATCAAGGGATCACCAATTTAGTATTGGAGGGTAGCATGGAGGGTAAATATCGTAGAGGGAGACCAAGACATGAATACACTACGCAGATTCAGAGGGATGTAGGTTGTAGTAGGTACTGGGAGATGAAGATGCTTGCACAGGATAGAGTAGCATGGAGAGCTGCATCAAACCAATCTCTGGACTGAAGACCACAACAACAACAACAACAACAATGACTGCACGACCTTTGCAACAGAATATGTTGTCCTCATAACAACAGGCGCTCAAAGTGACCTCCGTGCACATCCAAAAATTGTGCAGCCCACCTGATCATGCAGCTCTGGAGGTGCACAATCATGCTGGAACCATATCCTCTGTGGAACATGTAGTGGAACACCTTCCAGTGCATCAGGAAGATAGTTTGAGAACAATGTACAATACCTCTGTGCAGTCAAATGTCAGGTAACATGTAGGGGCCCAAACTTCTGTCAACCAATATTCCAGCCCAGATGTTGATGCCAAAACAAACTCGATGTCCATGGTCGCGGGTGACATGCAGGTTAACTTCACACCAATGGTGGGCATTGTACATATTGAAGACACCATCAAGAGTGAATGCTGCCTCATTCCACTATATTATGGTGTTCATGAAGTTGGCTTCCTGTTGTTGTTGGAACCATTCACAGAATCGTATCTGCTGATGGCGATATGCAGGATGCAGATGTAGCATGAAAGCATAATGATAGGGGTTCAGCCCCTGCTCGCACAGCACATTAACAACTGTGCATTGCGAGACATGCAGCTGCCTTGCTACACTACGTGTACTTTGCTGAGGTTCTTGGTGTATGACCTCCAGAATAGCTTATTCAGAAGCTGGAGTATGGCAAGTCTGTGGACGACATCTGTAATGTGATGGTGGAAGGAGAGAACGTGACTCCCAAAGGTGCAGCTCCAGTCGATGAAACAAATTTTTATCTGGATGGTGTCGATGATGATATCCAGCAGCGTATTCACAAGCAGAAACACCAGCCCAATAATCAGATGCACCAAGGACCAGAAGCATACCCACATATTTTTTGCATATACCATATGTCTGCCACACTGGTTTAGAGGTTTACAGTGAGGAAATTTGATACGTGTACACATGTACAATACACAGATACTGTATTGCATGATTCATCTTGACACCACTAATGGTGAAATGTTCGGTTTTGAAGTACACTGTTTCCCTAACAGTAATAGACATGATATTTCCACAATTTCATTGATAGAATAATAATAATAATAATAATAATAATAATTAATAAATAAATAAATAAATAAATAAATAATAAAAGTTAAAAGGAAGTCACGCTTGATCAAGGTCCATGTCACTTTCCATTTTTGACCAGATATAATGTCTGAGAAAAGAAAAAATAATAATAATAATAATACATTTAAAAACATACTAAACAGCTTGTGGTCATCAGACTCAGCACTGAAATACACTCCTGGAAATTGAAATAAGAACACCGTGAATTCATTGTCCCAGGAAGGGGAAACTTTATTGACACATTCCTGCGGTCAGATACATCACATGATCACACTGACAGAACCACAGGCACATAGACACAGGCAACAGAGCATGCACAATGTCGGCACTAGTACAGTGTATATCCACCTTTCGCAGCAATGCAGGCTGCTATTCTCCCATGGAGACGATCGTAGAGATGCCGGATGTAGTCCTGTGGAACGGCTTGCCATGCCATTTCCACCTGGCGCCTCAGTTGGACCAGCGTTCGTGCTGGACGTGCAGACCGCGTGAGACGACGCTTCATCCAGTCCCAAACATGTTCAATGGGGGGACAGATCCGGAGATCTTGCTGGCCAGGGTAGTTGACTTACACCTTCTAGAGCATGTTGGGTGGCACGGGATACATGCGGACGTGCATTGTCCTGTTGGAACAGCAAGTTCCCTTGCCGGTCTAGGAATGGTAGAACGATGGGTTCGATGATGGTTTGGATGTACCGTGCACTATTCAGTGTCCCCTCAACGATCACCAGTGGTGTACGGCCAGTGTAGGAGATCGCTCCCCACACCATGATGCCGGGTGTTGGCCCTGTGTGCCTCGGTGGTATGCAGTCCTGATTGTGGCGCTCACCTGCACGGCGCCAAACATGCATACGACCATCATTGGCACCAAGGCAGAAGCGACTCTCATCGCTGAAGACGACACGTCTCCATTCGTCCCTCCATTCACGCCTGTCGCGACACCACTGGAGGCGGGCTGCACGATGTTGGGGCGTGAGCGGAAGACGGCCTAACGGTGTGCGGGACCATAGCCCAGCTTCATGGAGACTGTTGCGAATGGTCCTCGTCGATACCCCAGGAGCAACAGTGTCCCTAATTTGCTGGGAAGTGGCGGTGCGGTCCCCTACGGCACTGCGTAGGATCCTACGGTCTTGGCGTGCATCCGTGCGTCGCTGCGGTCCGGTCCCAGGTCGACGGGCACGTGCACCTTCCGCCGACCACTGGCGACAACATCGATGTACTGTGGAGACCTCATGCCCCACGTGTTGAGCAATTCGGCGGTACGTCCACCCGGCCTCCCGCATGCCCACTATACGCCCTCGCTCAAAGTCCGTCAACTGCACATACGGTTCACGTCCACGCTGTCGCGGCATGCTACCAGTGTTAAAGACTGCGATGGAGCTCCGTATGCCACGGCAAACTGGCTGACACTGACGGCGGCGGTGCACAAATGCTGCGCAGCTAGCGCCGTTCGACGGCCAACACCGCGGTTCCTGGTGTGTCCGCTGTGCCGTGCGTGTGATCATTGCTTGTACAGCCCTCTCGCTGTGTCCGGAGCAAGTATGGTGGGTCTGACACACCGGTGTCAATGTGTTCTTTTTTCCATTTCCAGGAGTGTACATAATTAGTGGGACCATGGTGATAACACGTACAAATAGTAACTGAGTTTGGACATTATCCGCAAAGCAAGCTGCTAGTCCTACTGGTAATGCAAGGCCCTAACGAAATGTAATGGAGCTGAACGAGGCAAGAACAATAGTTGGTACTAATCTATGAGACCATTGGAGGAGGGTGCAAATAAAATACATTTCGCATGTAGTAGATGAAGTGGTGCAAATAAATTCATGCCCATGATGTGCAAAGGACATCTTTCAAAGCTGACCAATCTTACATTTCTACAGTTGCGGTGTGTTAGTGCAAATGTTTTCTAGAGGACCCACTGCAGTTGCTGTTGAGAATTAAGATGCCAGATACTGCACCATCTGGACTTAAAAAAAAAAAAAAAATCCCTCAACCCTCAGGATCAAACCATCGACCCCCTGCATGCTAAACCAAAACTCTATCCACTGCACCAACTGTGCAGTACGACTAACATGTGCTGACAGAGGTAGTTACCATACATGTGATTACAGTGTTTCCAGATTGCCACTCTTTTACATTCTTTTTCTGTCGGATGTACTCGCCATACGAATTTTGTGAGATACTATTTTATTGCTGGCATGTGAGGAATTGCGCTGTGAAGCCCGAGTGTGCAAATTTCGCTTCACTCTGTGTACTGTAGTGATGTCAGTTTACAAAATGTTAACTTAGGCAGTACTTAAATATGGCTACGTGCTAACAATTCACAGACAATTTCATGTAACATAAAAGAATATTTAGTTTAATAACACATGTAAGAATTTAACACTTTTCCACTAAATAAGTTACAAGTTTCAAAATAAATATTCTTTTATGGAGGAGTAAAACCTAGTCATCCACCTACTATATATAAACTAGTCATCTATATGCTACATCAATACCCTGCAAAGCCGCCTTGTGGTGTGTAGCAGAGGACTTTGGCAGCTTATTTCCAAATTTAGCATTGCATCTGTCAGGTGTTTAATATCATTGGGAAAGTGGTAAAAGATTTTGGTAATGATACTACTTACCCTCTTCTGAGCTAAAGTCAGTTTTAATGAAGACTCATGGAGATCAATGTTTTCTTCTAGTATTGTAGCTATTGATGTTCTTATTCCTCCTGAACTCTAATGGGTTATGTATAACAAACTTCAAGAGAGAAAATATGTACAGTGAGGCTGGAGTTAAAACACCTAACTCCTTAAACAACTGTCTAAAGATAATCGAAGGTGAGCACAATGTTTTATACTTATAACATGTTTTCATGTCACAGAGGCAATTTTACTTAAGACGAGTTACTCCAGATCATAATTCCACATGACATCAATAAACAAAAATAATCAATGAGTAGCATGGAGAGCTGCATCAAAACAGTCCTGGACTGAAGACCACAACAACAGCATGTTAACATACTGATTTCTCTCTCTCTCTCTCTCTCTAAGGCTGCAATAACATGAAGTGCAAAATTAACTGAATTCAGTTGTTTAAGAAGCTCCACGATGTGCCCCCCCCACCCCACTCCCATCTCTCTAATTTAAATTCTCGTCAGTACATACACCAAAAACTTGTGAAGATTACCTCTTGCTTATTTACTTCTGATGATTCTTAAAATGTATCACTGGTGTTGTACATACACATGTGCGGATATGACTATGCTACATTTTCTCAAAATTGAGAGAGATCATTTGCATGAAATCTGTCAACAAATCTTTTACACAAATATTTAAAATATGGTTTGTTTCTGTATATCTATTAGTACTGATTATAACACTTGGCTCATCTGCAAAAAGAACTAATTCTTATTGCTATGTATTAAATGGAATGTCATTAATCTACATAAGAAACAACAGAGCATCCAATATTACACCTTATGGATCTCAATTAATGCCACGCTTCCTCCCTCCTTCCCTTCCTAAAAAACCTGTCTTCAGATGAAGAGTAATGAAGTAAAACATCCTGCATTATTTTTGTAAAGTATGACATGATCCATTTGTTATGAGTACAATATATAACACAATACATACCCAGTGAAAGAATATGGCCCACATGCAGTTATATTGGTACTTAATGGACAATCTTCCATCACTATTTCAAAATCATTTCCTATCTCATTCCATTCTTCTTGCTTGAGTTCGGTAACTTCTTCCAGAAATGCCCTTGTTTTCTCATCACTAATGCTATGACTTGAGTTTAATGGTGAAGTATTCCGATCTACCACTTGAAAGACAGACAATAATTAATTTCCAGTACTGTGATTCATCAAATACATAAGTGAGGTAACAATAGAGGATTTTTTAAAGTAATAACTTTTAGTGTAAGGTAGCAGCTACGCCTTTTCAGACTTTTTCTGTCTCTGTAACATTACTGCCTCATCATCAAACCAACGAAAAAAAATAACAAACAGAGATAGACACTGCATTACATATTTTCTTGTATACTGAAAATCAAATATTATGCACAGCGTTCAACTGTAATAAAGATGACGCCACCTAGTCAATGCAATTTTTTAAAAATCATGTTAACAACGCAGACAGCTGTCAACTACTGTATGTTCTTTTATTTTGGATGAGAGCAATTTGGGGATAGGTCAACACAAGTTGTTTAGACCACTTGGCTTGTTTCAGGAAACAGGTGGTCAGTATCGTCAAGGGTAGTGAGTTACCATCAACAAGCTGATGCAGCTGCTGTAGGAGATTCTGTTGATGCATGTATAGGTTGCAAAAGTTTGTATATACATTTGCATTATATGATGCAACAGAAATTGAGCATAAAAGCAAGTTACGAAATATCACGTGCTTTGAGGTTATTTTATCTAGTTCTTGACACGATAATCAGTTTTAAGTAAGGGAAAAATGGATGAAATGATTTGAAGTTTGGTGTTATGACATCAATACACACAAAAACAAAACTGATTCTATATACCTGATGGTTATAATTAAACTTTCCTGATTTAAAATGCTATAACATGGAAACTAATTACTGAATGAGTACCAGTCTTGGTAGCATTCAAGGACATCGGGAAGAGAAATAACGCAGTCAATTCAGTTGATACACTTTTAATGTGCTGCTACAGTACATCATACCATTACATATCGGTACCATTACTGCTACAAAAGAGGCTCAATACGGTACCCATCAGTGTCCAGAGCAGTCTGAAAGCGCAAGATTGCATTCTGCAGAGCAGAACATAGCATGTCCATAGGTATGCTGGCTACCTCTCTTGATATGCTGTGCTTCCAATCAGCACATGTGTGAATGTTCTCCTGGTAAAACCCGTCCTTCAGGTAGCCCCACAACCAGAAATCACAGGGAGTGGGCTCTTGTGTGGGTACAATTTGAGAATGGTTCAAAGCACCTTCCAAACAGTGAACCATGGGATGTTCAACTGTCGTGATGCACTGCTTGTGCTGTCAGAGATTAGTGGGTTATCTTGGAGCTCGGATTGGTGAATTTTAATGGAAGATTTGGGAATGAAAAGGATTCCACAGGTTCTGACCATCAATCAAAAGGAATGTCATGTTGAAACATGTCGTGCTTTGAAACGACAGCTTGAAGCTGAGCCAGATTTTTCTGTCAAAGATCATTACCAGTGATGAGTTATGGTGTTATGATTATGACCCAAAAACAAAGCAACAATCAAGCCAATGGAAGATGTCATTGTCACCCCATCCAAGAAAATGTTGTCAAGTCAAATCCAATATCAAAACAATGCTGATTTGCTTTTTTTTTTATGCCAATGGCATAGTACATTCAGAGTTTGTTCCGCCAGGTCAAATGGCCAATCAAAACTTTTATTTGGAAGTTTCAAGAAGATTGTGCAACAATGTTCATCAAAAAAGACTCGATTTGTGGCAGACAAGAGGCTGGTTCTTCCACCACGACAATGCACCAGCACACACAGCCATCTCTGTTAGACAGTTTTTAGCTAAAAATGGCATGGTTCCACTGCCCCATGCACCTTACTCACCTGACCTTGCTCCGTGTAACTTTTTCTTATTTCCAAGCATGAAAAGGATAATGAGGATGCCGATTTCACAACATTGAAGAAGTCAAGAAAAAAAAATGAGGGAGGAGACTGTCAGCCATTTCTATACATGACTAAAAAAAAATATATATCGAACAATGGAAGCACCAATGTGACAAATTTATGGGTTGTAATGGAGAGTATTCTGAAGGGGATAATCTTGTTTTGCAAACAGTTTGAAATTGTATAGCTTTTAGAAAACAATTCTGGTTTGTTTCTGGGTACCCCCTCTTTGCCTAATGGTGAGGCGATCACTTGTGATAAGTGAGAAATCCTGGTTCAAGCCCCAGTTTGGCATACATTTTCCATGTTGTCATTCCATTATACAGCTGACAGTCCCCCATATTCGCAACTGCAAATATATTTCAGTCTTCTGTAGCACCACATGTCAAATGCTTCACTTCTTTTCTCTTCCAGTTTTCCCACAGTCCAAGTTTCACTACCATACAATCCTGTGCTCTTAATGTACATTCTCAGAAATTTCTTCTTCACATCAAGGCCTACAAGTCCTATGTTTGATATTAGTGGACTTCCCCTGGTCGCAAATATGCTTTCTGTCAGTGAAGTCTGCGTTCTTGCTCCGTCCATCGTGGGTTATTTTGTGGCCTACGTAGCAGAATTACTTGACTTCATCTACGTCATGATCCAAAATTCTAATGTCGAGTTTTTCTTTGGTCTCATTCCTGTTATTTTTCATTACTTTCGTCTTTCTTCAAATTACTCTAAAACCATATGTCATACTCATTAGACTGTTCATTCCATTCAACATACCGGTAAATCTGCTTAAGTTTCACTGATGATAGCAATATCACCATTGATCTCACCATTGATAGTGTTTCATCTTGAATTTTAATCCCACGCTTGAACTTTTATTTTATTTCTGTCATGGTACTTCAATGTACAGGGTGAACAGTCAGGGCGAGAGACTACATCCCTAACTTGCACCTTTTTTAATTCGAGCACTTGGTCTTCTTGTCTTATTGTTTCCTCTTGGTTCTTGTACATCAACATTACCTATCTTTCCCTACACCTTGCCCCTATTTTTCTCAGAATTTTGAACATGTTGCACCATTTTACATTATTGATCATTTTTTCCAGGTTGACAAATTCTATGAACTTGTCTTGATTTTTCTTCAGTTTTGCTTCCATTACCAACCACAACATCAGAACCGCCTCGCTGTCATCTTTATATTTCCTAAAACCAAACTGATCATCATCTAACAGGTCCTCAGTTTTCTTTTCCATTCTTCTGTATATTATTCTTGTCAGCAACTTGGATGCAGGAGTTGTTAAGCTGATTGTATGATAACTCTTGCATTTGTCACCTCATGCTATCTTCAGGATTATGTGGATGATATTCTTCTGAAAGTAAGATGGTATATTGTCAGGCACATACATTTTACATGCCAATGTGAATAGTCATTTTGCTGCCACTTGGTCTTAGAAATTGTGACGGAATGTTATCCATACCTTTTGCTTTATTTGATCTTAAATTGTGCAAAGCTCTTTTATATTCTGACTCTAATACTGGTTCCTCGATCTCTTACCTGTTGACTCCTGTTTCTACTTCTATCACATAACCAGGCAAGTCCTCCCCCTCACAAAGGGTTTCCATGTACTCATTCCACCTATCAGCTCTCTCCTCTGCATTTAACAGTGGAATTCCCATTGTACTCTTAATGTTACTGCTTTGCTTCTAATTTCACCAAAGGTTGTTCTGATGTTTCTGTATACTGAGGCATTCTTTCCGACAATAATTTCTTTTTTGATTTCTTCACATTTTTTATGTAGCTATTTTGCATTAGCTTCATATTTATTTCACTCCTAAATGACTTGTATTTCTGTCTTCCTAGATTTCCCTGAACTTCTTATATTTACTTCTTTTGTTGATCAAATGAAGTATTTTTTTTACTCATGGTTTCTTATTCCAACTCCTGTGCTAGTCCTTTTTAGAGATGTGTATTGGACTTCAATTGAAAAGCCTACTGAACTATTCATTATCACAGCACAAGTGTATCTCATTCCACTGCTATATTGCACTTCTTTGCACATTGATTCCTCCTGATTTACAATCCAATATCTGCTTTTGGAATCTTTGCCCGGCCATGATGTATTCTTACTGAAATCTTTCCGTATCTCCCAGCCTTTTCCACGTAAACCTCCCCCTTTTTTGATTCTTTAATGGAGTATCCACTATTACCAGCTGAAATTTATTGCAGAACTCAATCTTTCTCCTCTCTCATTCCTATCATCAAGTCCATATTTTTCTGTAACCCTTTCTTCTACCTCCTCTCCTAATATTGCATTCCAATCCCCTATTATTATTACATTTTCATCTTCCCTTAAGTACTGAATTACATGCTCAATATCCTGATACACTTTCTCTAACTCTTCATCTTCTGCTTGTGACTCTACCATACATACCTGCACTAATGCTGTCGGTGTTGGTTTGCTGTCGATTCTGGAGAAAATAACCCTGCAATTGAGCTACAACAATATCAACAATTGAGCCTCTGCCTTACCTTTCTATTCTAACCATTCCTACTCCTGTTATACCATTTTCTGCTGCTGTTGATATTACTCTATTCCCATCTGATCACAAACCCTTGTCTTCTTTCCATTTTACTTTATTAACACCCACAATATCTAGATTGAGCCTTAACATTTCCATTTTCTGATTTTCTAGCTTCTCTACCACATTAAAACTGACATTCCATGCACCGACTCGTAGAACATTATTGTTCCAGAAGCCTGTCTACACATCCACAACTGAGAAATACTTTGCAACATTCAAGCAGTCTAGGAGGTCATCAATGGATGGCAATAGACTGACATCTTTCTTCATGATTTTGTTCAGCTGTCAATGTAGAAATACCATGTACCACCATTCCCCTACACAAGGAGCACAGGAGAGGCCCAAGGGCTCTCTGAAGGTTCAGTGATGTCATCTTGCATCTTCTCCACTTCCTTTTGAATTTAACAGCATCCAAAAACAGATGCAGAATAGCTATCACTTGCCACCATTGTTCCTCAGTCAGGTCAGATGCTACTGGCAGTTCGAAGGTAACTTCCTCACCTGCATTGTTGTCAATGACACTAAGCTGCCTTTCCTGGACCAGTACAGCCGCCACTATGCTCAAACTTAAGCATGAATTGTGGCTGCTTGTCACGTTTAGTGATTGAAAGTTCTTCCAGACCCCAACAACACTGACGATCGGTGGCGGCATGTGAGAATATGCAGCTTTTTGCAGTCAACATAAGCTCTATACTTTAGCTCATCACATGACTGATGACTGGAGCTAGTCTTGTTGATGATTATGGGATAACAATGTCTTCAACAGCAAACAAATGCACAGAGCTACCTTTATTATGCGTGCTTGTTGAAATACCCTCGTCAATCTGGATATCTGATTTCCCACAGCGTATGACAGCTTGTGATGCCTGCAAGAAATCCCATCTGAGAACAACATTACGACTACATTCTGTTACAAGACAAATTCAATAGGCTGTGTTTTGTCATTGACAGTTATTCTTGCAATGTACTTTCCTGTCAGCTGGACATATTTTCCCTTTGCAACTTTTAGCACAATCATTTTCATGTCATGGAACATAGTCTCCTTTAGCTGATGGTGATAACCATTACAGAGAAGGAAGCCACTGAGTCAACTAGTAGCTGGACTGGTTGGCTTTGATGATGCCAGTGATATTTCCTGACATCTTGGTAATTGCATCTCTGGTGGACTCACCTCCATAGAGAGTTTCCTTGCGTAGTTTTCCTGATGTCAGCAACTATTCAAACAGTTGATACCAACTATTCAAACAGTTGGTACCACTGTACGGTGATGGGAAATGCCTGTGGCATGTTGGGATCACCACATTCAGGTTACGGCAATGGGCTTCATCCCAGAAGTCGACTCTTAATTGTCTGCAGTTGACTGTCATGAATAGAACTGTTGTGATATTTGACATCTAGCAGTGTAATCATCAAAAACTCATCTTCTTTCTCTGTAGTAATGTACAATGTGCTCAGTGCACCCACAAAGGAAATAGTACGGTGTGTTGTCCTCTGTTCTCCAAACGTCTATTGTTCCACAGGGCACTGGACTTTGCATAGGAGTTGGTTGTATCTATGTTTGTCAGGTGCTGGGTTGTTATTGGACAGCTGCAGCCTAAGTCTGGGTTGGCTGAGTCCAGTATTCTTGGTGCATTTGACTGGTGATGCGGATTAGTGCTACGGATTGATACACATCTTCTTCAATATTATCAATTGCCTCCTGATGTACTGGACTGACTTTCATGTCTGATATTTCTTACGTACATGGTCCAGCAGTTCTGGTTATCATTAAATGCTGTATCTCTTCACCTACTACCTGGCATATGAGAGAAGTGAGGTTGTGATGGTCTCCTGTAACTGCCACAAGGATCACATTCTACAGCTGGTCATACTTGTTTCAGCCTATTCTTTCCTGACGCATTTCCTCTATGTACTGGCACCACTAAATGAATCCATTGACTGTTGTGATATCATTTACCAGAAGAGCTCGGAACATGCATTCTGCAGTTCCTTTCATCATGTGTGAGATTTTGTCAGCATGTGTCATATTTGGATTCACAATGTGGTCTAAATTTTTGATAGCGATTTAAAGTGAGAAGTAGACATACAAACTTCCCACTTCTTTTATACAAGGTGATTTACTTGAGATTTGCAGCCGATCTTCTTAGCCGGCTAGCTGGCAGCTGGAATACTCACTTGACTTTGTCTCCATAGAATGATGCTAGGTACGAGAATATTTAAGCCTCTCTCTCTACTTGTGAAATAAGTAGATACACGAACTTTACTTTTTGTTAACCAACGGTGTATTTGAACTCCATGCTGAATAAAATTCTTACTTTACCCATACATATATGACTTCCAGTAAATCATTCACTCCATCCAACATCAGAAACAAATTTAATTACATTTATAAAAGAGCTGGCTTAATAACCATGACTCTGCTTCACATGAACCATAAAAAAAGGCCTTGCCTCTACCAAGGCTGGATTAGGAGTTTACAAGATTACTTTTTCAACTGCTCTTCTTTCACATAACAATAGTCAATGACACAATAAGCACAGAGCTGCATAAAAACTCCATGGTTCTTCCTCTAAAACCTCTATGGATTGCCCGACAAGGACATGTCGATGCCGTTCGGCTGCCGCATATACTTTCTTTTTGCGACTGACTTTAAACCTGCACACACAAACATGTGACGCGTGGTAGGTAGGATTTTACCATCCCACACTCGTATCTAGAATATCGTTTGTTTGAGACGGTAGAAGGCTGAATGGTTCTATAATTTACACATAAATTCTCTAATCACTACAGTGGCATAGGCCCAAAACTTTTTGTGTGTAGGACTGTGCCATTCCCGCATAATGTTGAGCCCCGTTTTTCAGTTGTTGGTGATTGTTACCAAACACTTTCTTCAATTTGGTCTGAAATTTAACGCAGCTACCGAACTTCTCTTCATTGTTTTTGAGCCACTGCTGAACTGTGATGCCCAAGTAAAAGTACACACTTAACAAAAACTTCATCTCAGACTTTCTGCATATTTTACAACTTGGTCAAATCTTTTAGCCATTTTGTTCGGTTCTGATCCACATATGAAAAAAACACTGATGGATGACTGAAGCACAGCTGACTTACTGCTGGCTTGGAATCAATTGGTCTCAAGAATATAAGTACTATGGGCATGATGTACTGGTTGTAGTCTGGTTCCTGTCTTTACTGACAACTGGAGTCACAATGATGTAGCTGGTTTGAAGCACCTTGCATTTTCACCAAATAATGTCACATTATAATCCACAATTAAGTCCAAATCTGGTGGTAGGGTTATCAATGATGTACCACACTTAGTCGTCGATAAAGTACCACACTTAGCACTGAAAGCAGGTTATTACAGACACCAATGTACATACAGTCAGAACAGAACTGAATTCCAGGATGGAGAGTGCTCTACTTAAATAAATATTCCAGTCTATGCAAATATTGCAAACATAAGATATTTTAAGAACCTTCCAGAAGTGGTAAATACTAATAACATGATTCGTGGTGGTCAGGTTCAAACTGGTGATCCACAGCGCACCAGCCAGTGACACTAACTGCTACGCCACACTCTATGCTCGGCAGTTTGCAGCACTAGTCTTACAGCACTATGAAATCAGTTTTCTTTTTCAATGAGTGAGAGACAATACAGAGGAAATGAGGAGAAAGGATAGCTAACATCTAGAATCAAAGTATCTTATGCAATGCAGAGTACTATCTCTAATCAAGATTTAAAGGTATATAACAAATAATACTGTAAAACTCTTCAATGTATTATCGAAATTTTAAAAAAACATGTACAAATCTTAAAAACCATGGGCTATGCATAAAAAAATTACAAAATTTTAAAGACAAGTCAAAGGAAATGTAGACCATCATTCATCACAAAATAATTAAACACAATAAGACAAAGACATTTAACTCTCTGATGACTATGGCTGCAAGAAAAATTATGTTGGATTCAAATCATTGTCCTAAAAACTCGACTAATTCTTCCTAATAGTAGTTGGAAGTACAAAGGGGAAAAAAATAAACAATCAGAAACAGGCCCATTAGATTTACATGGACAGGCTATGCATACTCCACCAATAGGTATCACTGTTGTCAACTCAACCACCACAGGAACCACTAAAATCATTAAGTCACCCTTCTGGCTGTGAGGTTGGCAATGTCCAACACAAGGTAGTACACCCCTCACCTAGAACTGCCATCTTTGCAATAAGTCAATGAGTCAAGGTGTATCTCCTGAAAGATTTAAATCCTTAGTAATGTCCACTTAGAAAAGAAAAAGCCCTCTAACTTATTATAAACACATTTCCATTCTTCCAATCTTATCAGGAATTTTTGAGGTAATGGCTTAAATGCAGAATATTTGTGACCATATCAAAACCTTCTGCTCCGTTCATCACAAAATTTTGCTAGTGTACTGCAACTTTATGGCATTAAAGGAAGCCTTCTTGAATTGATGGAGTCATATCTTGACAACATACAATAGAGAGCCATATTAACAAATGATACCACATGAATAAAACTAAATACAGAGTGGGTAAACATTGAATATGGTGTCACATGATGTTTCGTACTTGGACTACACCTTTTCTGGAACAACATAAATGTTTACCAAAGAGACTGGAGAACTCTTAAAAGCTGTCATGATTACTAATGAGACAACTATACTGATAAAAGGCCCCAACACACTCACACAAGAAACAGCTGTGAGAACAGTGGAACATTCCTATAACTCAATCACGGAAAAACTTACTTCTTATTAAAAATATTGTAACTAGATGGTGCTTATGAAGCAATACTTCATGTATAGCCACCTCTAGTACTGATAAATTATAACTGATAATTACAAAAATAGAATGATGCCTTACAAATCTACACTGAAATATAATTATAACATTTCTCAGCTCTAAAATCCAGATGATGCAATAGCTGATTATCTGCTCTAGCATGGTTCCTATGCAGGTGGGGAGGGTGATAATGCAGTAACAATTACAATTTATGGAGGTACTGTAATGGGATGGTTCAGGCTGTCAATCAACGGTGTGTAGTTACAGACTTTTTTTATTTACTCATGCAAACACATCAGAATCTGTGCAGCCTGCCATGAACTGCCCGAATTATGTTTTAGGCAGGTTATTTTATAAAGGAGTGAGGAGGCAGATAGTAAATTAAATCCAGTCATAATCATAGGCCTAATTTGTTACCTCCTGACTATCAGAATGGATGGTCCTGAATGGTAAGCGTATCCTCAGGTATAACACTAACCTAATAACATTAACAATATTTACATAAATCCCCTTATTGTCAATGATAACAGAGCTGTTAATGTAAAGTGGTTTCTCAACAGCCAATTACTAAAGTTCATATCATAACTCATGGATTAATTTTTAACATGATACAATAGAGACTAGCAGTACACAAAAACACTGAAACAAACCGATCACACAGAATATTTGTACAGCATGTGAAACAAACTCAGTATCATAGTTAAAATACTTGAATTTTTAAAAGTAATTTGTCAGGCTGCAGTGTCAGGCCCAGGATGGACAATGAACCTCTGTGTGTGTGTGTGTGTGTGTGTGTGTGTGTGTGTGTGTGTGTGTGTGTGTGAGAGAGAGAGAGAGAGAATTAGTGCTTCTTTATTCCTTCCATCACTTGTATTCCACCCTAGACGTTACAGCATCAGATTAAAGTTAACTACTATTTGGAAAAATAGTGTTACGTATATTGAATTATATCATGTTTTCATTCATTCTTTTCTTATATGTCAGCTACATGTCCCCCCAATGAACCATGGACCTTGCCATTGGTAGGGAGGCTTGATGCCTCGGCGATACAGATAGCTGTACCATAGGTGCAACCACAATGAAGGGGTATCTGTTGAGAGGCCAGACAAGCATGTGGTTACTGAAGAGGGCAGCAGCCTTTTCAGTAGTTGCAGGGGCAACAGTTTGGATGACTGACTGAGCTGGCTTTGTAACACTAACCATAACGGCCTTGGTGTGCTGGTGCTGTGAACAGCTGAAAGCAAGAGGAAACTACAGCCGTAATTTTTCCTGAGGGCATCCAGCTTTACTGTATGGTTAAATGATGATGGCGTCCTCTTGGATAAAATATTCCAGAGATAAAATAGTCTCCCATTCGATCTCCGGGCGGGGACTACTCAGGAGGACGCTGTTATCAGAAGAGAAAAAAACTGGCGTTCTACGAATCGAAGTGTGCAATGCCAGATCCCTTAATCTGGCAGGTGGGTCAGAAAATGTAAAAAGGGAAATGGATAGGTTAAAGTTAGATATAATGGGAATTAGTGAAGTTCAGTGGCAGGAGGAACAAGACTTTGTCAGGTGAATACAGGGTTATAAATACAAAATCAAATAGGGGTAATGCAGGAGTAGCTTTAATAATGAATAAAAAAAAATAGGAGTGCAGGATAGCTACTACAAACAGCATAGTGAACGCATTATTGTGGCCAAGATTGATACAAAGCCCATGCCTACCACAGTAGTTCAAGTTTATATGCCAACTAGCGCTGCAGATGAAGAAGAGATTGATGAAATGTAGGATGAGATAAAAGAAGTTATTCAGATAGTGAAGGGAGATGAAAATTAGAAGTCACGGGTGACTGGAATTCGATGGTAGGAAAAGGAAGAGAAGGTAACGTAGTAGGTGAATATGGAATGGGGCTAAGAAATGAAAGAGGAAGCCGCCTGGTAGAATTTTGCACAGAGCGTAACTGAATCATAGCTAACACTTGGTTCAAGAATCATGAAAGAAGGTTGTATACATGGAAGAGGCCTGGATATACTGGAAGGTTTCAGATAGATTATATAATGGTAAGACAGAGATGGCCCCGGGAATAGACAACATTCCATTAGAACTACTGATGGCCTTGGGAGAGCCAGTCATGACAAAACTCTACCATCTGGTGAGCAAGATGTATGAGACAGGCGAAATACCCTCAGACTTCAAGAAGAATATAATAATTCCAATCCCAAAGAAAGCAGGTGTTGACAGATGTGAAAATTACCGAACTATCAGTTTAATAAGTCACAGCTGCAAAATACTAACGCGAATTCTTTACAGACGAATGGAAAAACTAGTAGAAGCGGACCTCAGGAAAGATCAGTTTGGATTCCGTAGAAATGTTGGAACACGTGAGGCAATACTAGCCTTACGACTTATCTTAGAAGAAAGATTAAGAAAAGGCAAACCTACATTTCTAGCATTTGTAGACTTAGGGAAAGCTTTTGAAAATGTTAACTGGAATACTCTCTTTCAAATTCTGAAGGTGGCAGGGGTAAAATACAGGGAGCGAAAGGCTATTTACAATTTGTACAGAAACCAGATGGCAGTTATAAGAGTCGAGGGGCATGAAAGGGAAGCAGTGGTTGGGAAAGGAGTGAGACAGGGTTGTAGCCTGTCCCCGATGTTATTCAATCTGTATATTGAGCAAGCAGTAAAGGAAACAAAAGAAAAATTCGGAGTAGGTATTAAAATTCATGGAGAAGAAGTAAAAACTTTGAGGTTCGCCAATGACATTGTAATTCTGACAGAGACAGCAAAGGACTCAGAAGAGCAGTTGAATGGAATGGACAGTGTCTTGAAAGGAGGATATAAGATGAACATCAACAAAAGCAAAACAAGGGTAATGGAATGTAGTCAAATTAAATCGGGTGATGCTGAGGGAATTAGATTAGGAAATGAGACACTTAAAGCAGTAAAGGAATTTTGCTATTTATGGAGTAAAATAACTGATGATGGTCAAAGTAGAGAGGATATAAAATGTAGACTGGCAATGGCAAGGAAATCGTTTCTGAAGAAGAGAAATTTGTTAACATCGAGTATAGATTTAAGTGTCAGGAAGTCGTTTCTGAAATTATTTGTAAGGAGTGTAGCCATGTATGGAAGTGAAACATGGACGATAACTAGTTTGGGCAAGAAGAGAATAGAGGCTTTCGAAATGTGGTGCTACAGAAGAATGCTGAAGATAAGGTGGGTAGATCACGTAACTAATGAGGAGGTATTGAATAGGATTGGGGAGAAGAGAAGTTTGTGGCACAACTTGACTAGAAGAAGGGATCGGCTGGTAGGACACGTTTTGAGGCATCAAGGGATCACAAATTTAGCATTGGAGGGCAGCGTGGAGGGTAAAAATCATAGAGGGAGACCAAGAGATGAATACACTAAGCAGATTCAGAAGGATGTAGGTTGCAGTAGGTACTGGGAGATGAAGAAGCTTGCGCAGGATAGAGTAGCATGGAGAGCTGCATCAAACCAGTCTCAGGACTGAAGACCACAACAACAACAACAAGACAGAGATTTAGGAACCAGGTTTTAAATTGTAAGGCATTTCCAGGGGCAGATGTGGGCTCTGACCACAATCTATTGGTTATGAACTGTAGATTAAAACTGAAGAAACTGCAAACAGGTAGCAAGCTAAGGAGATGGGATCTGGATAAACTGACAGAACCAGAGGTTGTAGAGAGTTACAGGCAGAGCATCAGGGAACAATTGACAAGAATGGGGGAGAGAAATACAGTAGAAGAATAATGGATCGCTTTGAGTGATGAAACAGTGAAGGCAGCAGAGGAACAAGTAGGTAAAAAGAAGAGGGCCAGTAGAAATCCTTGGGTGACAGAACATATATTGAATTTAATTGATGAAAGGAGAAAATATAAAAATGCAGTAAATGAAGCAGGCAGAAAGGAATACAAACGTCTCAAAAATGAGATCAACAGCAAGTGCAAAATGGCTAAGCAGGGATGGCTAGAGGACAAATGTAAGGATGTAGAGGCATATAGACAGGGGTAAGATAGATACTGCCTACAGGAAAATTAAAGACACCTTTGGAGAAAAGAGAATCAGTTGTATGAATATCAAGAGCTCAGATGGAAACCCAGTTCTAAGCAAAGAAGGGAAAGCAGAAGGTAGAAGGAGTATATAGAGGGTCTATACAAGGGCGATGTACTTGAGGACAATATTATGGAAATGGAAGAGGATATAGATGAAGGTGAAATGTGAGATATGATACTGCGTAAAGAGTTTGACAGAGCACTGAAAGACCTAAATTGAAACAAGGTCCTGGGAGTAGACAACATTTCATTAGAACTACTGACAGCTTTGAGAGAGCCAGCCCTGACAAAACTCTACCACTTGGTGAGCAAGATGTATGAGACAGGTGAAATACCATCACACTGCAAGAAGATTATAATAATTCCAATTCCAAAGAAAGCAGGTGTTGACAGTTATGAAAATTACTGAACTACCAGTTTAATACGTCATGGCTGCAAAGTACTGACACGAATTCTTTACAGACGAATGGAAAAACTGGTGGAAGCTGACCTCGGGGAGGATCAGTTTGGATTCCGTAGAAATGTTGGAACACGTGAGGCAATACTGACCCTATGACTTATCTTAAAAGAAAGATTAAGGAAAGGCAAACCTACATTTCTAGCATTTGTAGACTTAAAGAAAGCTTTGGCAATGTAGACTGGAATACTCTCTTTAAATTTCAAAGGTGGCAGGGGTAAAATACAGGGAGCAAAAGGCTATTTACAATTTGTATAGAAACCAGATGGCAGTTATAAGAGTCGAGGAGCATGAAAGGGAAGCAGTGGTTGGGAAGGGAGTGAGACAGGGTTGTAGCCTCTCCCCGATGCTATTTAATCTGTATACTGAGCAAGCAGTAAAGGAAATAAAAAAAATTAGGAGTAGGAATTAAAATCCACAGAGAAGAAATAAAAACTTTGAGTTTCGCCGATGATATTGTAATTCTGTCAGAGACAGCAAAAGACCTGGAAGAGCAGCTGAACGGAATGGACAGTGTCTTGAAAGGAGGATATAAGATGAACATCAACAAAAGAAAAATGAGTATAATGGAATGTAGTCGAATTAAATTGGGTGATACTGAGGGAATTAGATTAGGAAATGAGACACTTAAAGTAGTTTTGCTATTTGGGGAACAAAATAATTGATGGTGGTCGAAGTAGAGAGGATATAAAATGTAAACTGGCAATGGCAAGGAAAGCGCTTCTGAAGAAGAGAAATTTGTTAACATCAAGTATAGATTTAAGAGTCACGAAGTCATTTCTGAAAGTATTTGTATGGAGCGTAGCCATGTATGGAAGTGAAACGTGGATGATAAACAGTTTGGACAAGAAGAGAATAGAAACTTTCGAAATGTGGTGCTACAGAAGAATGTTAAAGATTAGATGGGTAGATCACATAACTAATTAGGAGGTATTGAATAGAATTGGGGAGAAGAGAGATTTGTAGCACAACTTGACTAGAAGAAGGGATCGGTTGGTAGGATATGTTCTGAGACATCAAGGGATCACCAATTTAGTATTGGAAGGCAGTGTGGAGGGTAAAAATCGTAGAGGGAAACCAAGAGATGTATACACTAAGCAGATACAGATGGATGTAGGTTACAGTAGGTACTGGGAGATGAAGAAGCTTGCACAAGATAGAGTAGCATGGAGAGCTGCATCAAACCAGTCTCTGGACTGAAGACCAGAACAACAACAACAAGCTATATGTAAAATGAATAGGTTGCAAACACCAAAAAAGATAAATTAATGAGTTGTTTTGTGACAAGAATAATGTTTTAATACATCTGTATGAAACTCTTCAATTTATTTATTCCCGTATCTTCACCCGTTTGTTTCTAGAAGTGGCAGTGTGTGGACATATGCTTGGATCCATCATACCAGCACTGATAAAAAATGAGTATTTCAACCACACATTAAAAGCGTTATAAAAAGTTATTAGAAAGGCAAAATTTATTTGCACATTTACAACGTCTGTCCCTGTCTGTTCATCATTCCGCTCGCTGGCAAGATCCTGAATCAATAGGTTCGGAGCAGACAAGAAGAATTTACGTGAACAACGGGGGAGCGATTCTGCATCGACATTGTGACAATCAAGGCTACACACAATGGAATTAATGTGAAGCAGTACGCAACACAAATTATGAATACGGGCCTTGAATATATTGATATTGAAGGTCTGTTGATATTGATATTGGTTATAGTATTGTGTACAGATTCATGAATTACCTCCAAATTTCTTTCAACTATTCTTTCCAATCAATTTTTCCAATTACTCTAGCAATTATTAATCATGATCCCCCCCCACATATATATACCTGTTCATGTAGCATTTATATCCAGAATAGGAAAGGTAATACGGGTTGTGTGCAAGGTGTATTTCACTGTAAGATACCCAAACCCTGAGTATTCAGCACCTTCCTGAGATGAAATTAGCCCAAAAAAGTACCATCCGTCAAAAACATCAAGTATTTTATACACTACAGATGTCAAAACAGAGCTACTTATGGTATACGATGTACCAGTATCAGCATAGAAACTCCTGTTTCAGTATACAATATGCTGTACAGAAGTAGCAAAACAGAAAAAAAATATGGTTGAAATGGTGGCATAGCCAATGGAAATAATTATAGGCTTAATAGATTCCACTCTAAAATTTCAAACTGCCCAGGACTACAAAGATAATGTAGTATTACTTAAGGGAATCATTTAAATTGCATTAGTTTTAGATATAAATTACATTAGTTTTAGAATCCAACATGAGTTCCTCAGGTTATGTATTTTAGTGCTATATAATCACATTTAATGGAAATAATCAAGGGCAGCTGAAACACGGAACTTACCTTTCAAAACATGTTTCTTCTGTTCAGTATCTCTCTGCCTCCATGTAACAAACAACCCTCCCCAGAGACCATGGATAAATACAACATCAATTTTTGGTACATGCATGGTACGGACAGTAGGATGAAGAACATATATGCTGCGAGGAAATCTGCCATCTTCACACTCTTCATCCAAATTGTAAAGGGCCTTAACTGCAGGTGATGATATTTGAATATCTGGATCTCTAGACCATTGAGCTAGAATACCTATCCAACCTAAAATTAACAAATACGCAAAATTAAAACAGTACACATGTACGCACAAATGAGAAAGAGGGGTGGGGGGGGGGGGGGAGTATAATCTCATCAATAAGCAAAAATGTCACTTGAAATTCTTATCTGTATTTACTTCCAAATTTGACAGTTGATGGACAGAATAATTAGAATTAGAAAAACATTTATTTACATATGCTGGCTTTCTCAGGCTGCAAAAACTATTAGAGTCGACACAGCTGAATAAGTAATAGTGAGTAAAAGACATTTAGTGCCAGTAACTATATTTGCACTTCCAGGTAAAATACATCGAACACAACAACCAAGGAAGATTATATTACACACATGAAACTCAGAGCGTACAATAGCACCAGAGAGGTCTATTATATTTCACATGCTGTACTTTGCCGCTGTCTCACACAAAATATATTGTTCACACAATTCCAACATCCCACTTTGAGTACATATTTTATGGTTTGCCTTCACAAGATAAACCAAATAGCCCCACAATCTTTTCAAACTTCTCTTTGTCCAAAGGTTTTGTCAGACGGTCAGTCAACATGTCTTCTCTGCGCAGGTAGTCCACTGCGATGTTCTGTTGCTCAATGTGGTCCCAAATAAAATGGTGTCCTATATCATTATGTTCTGTCCTAGCACTAGTGACACCAGTTTTCGCTAGATTAATGGCTTCTTTATTGTCACAGAAGATTGTTATAGGTTTGATGATTAAATTGGGTTCTATTTAACATATTAATGTTCTTAGCCACAATGCTTCCTGTGTGGTATAAGATAGCACCATATAGTCGGCCTCTATGGTACTCAGTGCAACAGTTTTTTGCTTTTGACAAGACCATGAAATGTGGCCCACCATTAATTTAAAGCAGCAGCAAGTAGTGGAGTGCCTATCTCCCAATTCACTCCCCCAATCTGCATAGCTGTAGCCTTCCAGTTTTGCTTTACCTTCTCTATGGTATCTTAATTTGTGGCTTGAAGTTCCCCTTAGATATCGAAATATCCTTTTCACAGCTTTCCAGTGCTTTTCCTTTGGGTTTCTGCAATATCTGCTCACTGCATTGATGGCAAAAGCATTGTCAGGTCATGACATTTGAGACAAGTATAACAGACTCCCTCCCTATTTTTTTCTAAATAGGGAACATTCTTATCACATTCCACATCTGTCTCATTTACATTTAGCTTCACTCCTACTTCCACTGGAGTAGCTATGGGTTTACAATCACTCATGCCAAATTTCTTTAAGATTTTTTCTGTATTTAGTGATTGATTTATGCTCAATTCGTATCCCTCTTCATCCTCAGTGATCTGCATACCAAAATAATGCTTAACTTCTCCCAAATTATGCACCTTAAACTTGGTTTGCAGCTGTTCTTAAAAATTCTCATTTATCTTTCGTTTTCAGTCGGGATAAAGAAGTCATCCATCCACATTCCCATTATTATTATCCCTTCTCTTCCCCTTTTATAGTATACACTGGGATCTGCCTTAGATTGCTTCATATTCATATTTAATTGAGTTTTAGGCACACACCGATTCCAGCAATGTCCACTCTGTTTAAGTCCATAAATAATTTTTCACAAATACCAAATCTTTTCCCTTTCTGATTTGGTTTTCATGGCTTCTCTTGGTGGAATGACATATATCTCCTTCTCCAATTTCCCATTTAAATATGCTGTTGTTACATCCATATGATGGCTTGTTAAATTTCGTTTTGCTGCCAAGGCTAAAAGATATCTCAATGAGGCATATTTGACTACAGGTGAAAAAGTTTCTTTCTAATCTACCCCTTGCTTTTTGCGAATATCCTTTTATTACAAGTCATGCTTTATATCTTGCAGATGAATTTTCAGGGCTCTTCAAAGTGAATACCCATCTTGCCTGTAATGGTTCTTTATCTGCTGGCGTATTTACCCATTCAAAGGTTTCATTCTGAGATAAAAATTCCAACTCTCCCTCCATCATTTCTTTCCATTCTTGAGAGTTTGGTCTGCTCATTGCTTCTTCTGCTGTTGCTGGGTCATCATTAAAAGACTGGGCTGCATACATCTCAAAATCTGAATATTCTTTCCGTTTTGGTACACAAGAAGAATGCCTTATATTGTTCTCTTCATTTTCTTCGCTCTCAATCTCACTGTCATCATAAATAGTCTCCTTTTGGCTTTGGCTGTCCTCTTCGTGTTCTTCATTTTCTCTTTCTTCATGTAAGGTTTCACCCTTGGAACTAGGGGCAGTTAACTTAGTAGTCTTGCCCTTCAGAGTCCTTTCTATTTTCAAAGAATACTACATCTCTGTTTGTAACTATCATTTTATTCAATGGATCCATTAATCGGCAGACATTTTAATTCTCACAACAGCCTACAAAAATGTGTTTTTTTTAGCTTTTGGGTCCCACTTTCCTCTGAGCTGTTTTGGTATGTGCGCCGCTGCATCACACCCAAAAACCCTTATATTGCTTAGATCAGGTTTCCTTCCTACCCATATCTCATAGGGGGTTCCATTCCTTAATGCTTTTGTAGGTGTTCTGTTGTTCAAATATATGGCCGTTGATACCACCTCTGCCCAGAACTCTTTTGATAGTCCAGCATCAGTTATTATGCTCCTTGCGTTTTTGACCATGGTCCTATTAGCCCTCTCAGCAACCCCATTTTGAGATGGGCTGTACCTTATGGTAGTTTGATGCCTGATTCCCATTTTTGCCAGAAATGTCTTCAATTTCTGGTTAATACATTCTCTCCCATTATCAGGCCTGATGATCTTAATATTCTTTCCCATCAACCTTCTGACCCTATTACAATATCTCTCAGAAGTACCTTTCACTTGATCTTTGGAACTAAGAAAATAAACATGAATATATCGAGAATAATCATCAATAAACGTCAAAAAATAATAACCCCCACCTATGGATTTGCACTCCATTGGGCCACATACATCTTTATGAATTATACTTATCCATTACAGATATTTTAGAACCATGACTGTATATTGAATGTAAATAAGTTATACAAAACTGCAACCAGTCACTTTTTTTATAATAATGCTTTATTACATGAACTGGTTTTCGAACCTTTTCAGGTCCATCTTCAGATGGTTTCGGGAGGATCCGGGAAGTTACATCATTACTGGTAGTAGCATAATGCCGGGTTCTGGTTTGCGACAGTATAGGCGGCTTTTTTCGGATCTGTCTGCCTCCATTTTGATGTCCTGAACACTTTCACACAAACTATATTAGTTTACACTTTGACAGTGACACTTTACCAGCATCCAGCATGCGCTTGTAAAGCGCATGTCAAAGTATAAACTAATATAGTTTGTGTGAAAGTGTTCAGGACATCAAAATGGAGGCAGACAGATCCGAAAAAAGCCGCCTATACTGTCGCAAACCAGAACCCAGCATTATGCTACTACCAGTAATGATGTAACTTTCCGGATCCTCCCGAAACCATCTGAAGATGGACCTGAAAAGGTTCGAAAACCGGTTCGTGTAATAAAGCATTATTATCCAAAAAGTGACTGGTTGCAGTTGTGTATAACTTATTTACATTCTTTATGGATTATCTGTAAGACCATTGCAGATTTACTTTTACTAGTCTTGAAAGGCAGCCTCACTTGTTTTCCTTTAATGCATATCTCACAAGGGTCCTTGGATAAACTATAATTCTGTATTCCCTTTACCATATCCTTTAATAAAGACATACTCTTTCTATTTAGGTGTCCAAGTCTATGGTGCCATAAAAACCTTCCACTGAGTATACTGAATGACTAACATTTCTATGTTTACTGTCAATGGTATCCAACTTAAAAATACCGCTTTCGTTACTTGCTGTAGTTATAACTTCACCACTTTCATTGATTACTCTCCCTCCATGCATGTCAAAAGTGACTGTATTTCCCTTCTTGACAATTTCCCCAACAGACAGTAGGTTAGTCACAACATTTTTTACATAATGAACATCATGTGCTCTAACCATATCAGGTTCACCATTTACATTTACATGTAGGTCTAATTTCCCAGCCAAATGGCATTGGAGCTTGCTGCCATCAACAGTAGATATTCCCATATGAGTCTTATCTTTAACATCATGAAGAAGAGATTTGTCTTTAACAATATGCACAGATGCACCTGAGTCTAAAATCCATTCCAGCTGACAATTACCCACATCTCCAAAAGAATAAAAACATGACCGCGCTTTACCTGTATTATTGGTCCCTCGCTGGGCTGTCCACCACTCTTTTGCTGCTTGTCTGACCTTGGGTTTACTTTTTCTCTGCACTGAGATACAATACGCCCCTTCTTCTGACGTCTATAGCACCTCACTGATTTCTTTCTTTTGTTTTTTGAATAAAGAGCAGATGCAGTTTCCTTCTCCAATATGTGAGAGCTTGAAGTGCTCTTTACATCCTGTAGGATTTTCACTTTAACACTGTCACCCGTGATTGGTATACCTGAGCTTTCCAGCCCCATAATCATAGGTGCATACCTTTCGGGCATTCCTGCCAATAGTAGTGTCCCTATCCATTCGTCAGCTATCTCAAACCCAATGTTTCTCAGTCAGTTCGACATGGCTATTATTTTGTTGCTGTATTTGTCTATGATCTTGCATTTGTCCAGCTGATTGGTAATTAATTCATGTAATAATCCTACTTTCCTTTTAAGATGTCCATCCTCAAATGCACTTTGTAATTTGTCCCAGACTTCTTTCACTGTTGCAGCTTTTTCAATGTGAACATAATTCATTGAGTCAACCAGTAATATCAACTTTGATTTTGCTTTCCTATCCTTATTTGAATAATTCTGATCTGTAGATTTCATTGTCCCATCCACCACATTCCATAGGTCGTCCAAACGTAAATACGCTTCTACTGCAAATTACCATGTTGCATAGTTTTCGCGACCCATAAGTCTTTCAATGTGTGGAATTTGTGCCACGCTCATTTTAACGGTAACTTTGATCTTTCTTAACGTACAAAATCACTCGTACTTCATACAAATGTACAACTTGGAACTTTTCCAATACTTTCTCACTACTATACTATGAATACATTTATTCCAAATGCATCGCTGGGACCATAACCCATTAGAGTTGACACAATTGAATAAGTAATAATGAGTAAAAGACATCTAGTGCCGGTAACTATATTTGCACTTCCAGGTCAAATACATCGAACACAACAACCAAGGAACATTATATTACACACGTGAAACTCAAGAGCATACAATAGCACCAGACAGGTATATTATATTTTACATGATGCATTTTGTCGCTATCTTACACAAAATATATTGTTCACACAATTCCAATAAAAACAAGTGATACTGTGCATTTCAGCTGCCGATATACAGCACTAAACATATGTTTCTGGTGCTTCTGCTGCTTCAGATGCATCTGGTACAAAAATTTGTTGACAACCTTAGTAAATTACTGTTTCTTGTGGTTTGACTATACTGTGCCTGTTGCAAACAGATAACATACAATGTGTCTTCTTTTAAAACATACATAAGTTGATGTGAGAATCTCCCTAAAAAGTACAGCAAAACAATTGTTGAACTTTTTTTCCCTATTTACAAGAATCTCACTTTCTAAATCCTTGGAACAAACTATGGAAATGTTCAGTAATTGCTTTGCTGTTCTTTTTACGTACATTCTAACATCAGTCTACGTGGAACACCTCGAAGCAAAGGCATTAAGATCCACCTAGTTCAAACAAATGCGTTTCTATCAATACATGGACTTGTGTGCGGTGTATGTGTGTGACATAACATGCTTGATTTCAATGGCTGCTTCACTACCCAAACAATCTGGATCCTCCCCTCCACCACCAGCTGTTCTAAACTGTGCAGACAGGAGTTATCCCTACAACACATTCTCCACTCCTGTAATTATCCTGGCCTCAACCCATGGTAACTTACTGTCCCCACACCTTCCACCCAACGGTTTCTACCCCTTCTGTTCTATCACCTCCTCCCCATTCTTGTCTCTCACCCTCTTTGTTTGCCGCCCTCTGCCAATGCATCTGCCTATCTTTCCCACTTCTCTCTTTTTTTGCTCTGTTTTTCTTCACCTCCCTGCCTCACAACCACCTAATGCTGTGCCAATTGGCAATCTAGGCCCTGCACACTCTGCCAAACAGCATTCCTCTCACCCCCCAACCATACACTGCTATTCCTTCTGCTTCCTCTCCCTCCTCCCAGTCCCCTTCAGATTGCTGCTTCCATGCCACATGACAGACGCATTCCGGTCCAAGGTGATGGAGTTGGCGGTTGTGTGTGCTTGATAGTGTGACAGAATTGTGTGTGTTTCTCTTTCTTTTTCTGTCCAAGGCTGTGACCGAAAGCTTATAAGTAAGTGTCTTTTAATTGTACTTGTCTGCTACTTAACCTCTCATCTATACAGTAAGCAGCAAATTGTATTTTCCTACATTGTTGACATTCCAACCTGGAGAATCCATTGTTCTATTTTGTACTTTGCATACAGTTCTCTTAATGCCTACATCCTATTAGAATAGTTAAGAAGAAATGTAAGGAACATCAGCACATGAGCACTGCCTCTAATATAAACCAGAAATGAAATACGCCAAGACCAGCAGAACAGTGGTGCAAATGTCAAGCTTCTGGGACAGCATATTTAAGGAGTCTATCAAAATAAAGATGTTGGAAAACTTAATCAACTGGAACAAAAGTTTCCATTTAAGGGATTGGGGGGGGGGGGGGGGGGGGGGTAGGATGTCAAACGGGCCGACTTGTAGCAGGAGTGGCACCACAGGACATTTTATTTTCTACTGTCTATACTTTTACAAATAAATTCATAAAACTTTGTCAGCATGGCCAGGAAGGATTTGGAATTCACACTCATAGCAGTGAAAGTGCAAAAACATAACAAAATAATTTTTTTTTAGATATGAAATTTCATCATTTTTTCACTTACTGTTGGCTGCATTTGTTGCTATAGGTACATTTTTCTTCACAGGTAAGAGAGATTACTTGTTGAATTTTGCACAGCATACAAACCATACTTACAAGTGTATGAAACTCTAGAATTTTCCAAATCTATTAAAAACTGTGGTAAAATTGAGATAATTAATTACAAAATTTGATTTTTTTCTAAACATCAAGTTTAAAATGTAACAACTCATTCATTTTTTCATAAATTAAATAGATTCTAGATTTCAGACACCTGTAAGTATGGTTTGTATGCTGTGCAAAATTCATCAGACAGTCTCTCTTACTTATGAACATAAGTGTACCTATAGCAACAAATGCAGCCAACAGTAAGTGAAAAAAATGATGAAATTTCACATGTAAAAAAAATTATTTTGTTATGTTTTTGAATTTCCGCTGCTACGAGTGTGAATCCTGAAACCTTCCTGGTTATGCTGACAAAGTTTTATGAATTTACTTGTAAAAGTATAGACAGTGGAAATTAAAATGTCCTGTGGTGCCTCTCTTGCTCCATGTCAGCCTGTTTGACGTCCTACCCCCCTTAAGAAGGTTAGTATCTGGCATCCAATTAATTCAGATCTCACCAGCTATCAAACCCACCAGGGTTGGTAAAGGCTGAGAGAAAGTACATTTCTTGGAAAATCAATACAGAACGTGATAAAAAAAAAAAGAGCATGAAAGGGTATAGTGAGCACCGGAAAATCAATACAGAACATGATAAAAAAAAGAGCATGAAAGGGTATAGTGAGCACCAGAGTCAAATTAGGCTATAAATATTGGGACAAGACCAACAGCAGTGTACAGTCTCGTTGTAGTCTTGGCAGTAAGTACACACAACATAACTCTAGGAGTACAGCAAAGCATTCAGAAAAAATCAGAAGCATTGAGTCATCAACAGGCATATGCACAAAGGCAATAAACTTGCTAGGTTTTGGAGTAAATCCTTTCTCAAGCTACGCCACACACATGCATGTGCGCACAGATATGCGTCATGCGCGCACACTAGCGTTCCTATGTAGTGCCAGCTAGATGCATTTGGTTGTTTCCAGATGGCACTACATAATTGAATTGTGCGTCCAGCCAGCACTAGGCAGGGGCAAAGGTATGTGTATGTGTGTGTGTGCGCGTGCTCTACCTCAACAAAGGATTTACTACAAAAGCTACAAGTTTTCTGCTTTTGTGTGTGTGTGTGTGTGTGTGTGTGTGTGTGTGTGTGTGTGTGTGTGTGTGTGTGTGTGTGTGTGTGCATGCGTGCGTGCGCGCGTGGGTGTGTGTGTGCATGCGCTAGCACCTGAAGAAGAGGACTATGTTGGTTGTCAAAATATTGTGCATATAACAGGAACAATTCAACTCAACACAACAGTTGGTACACTCAACTAGATTATACATTCAACTGGGTTATCTTTAATCCTCATGATAAGGATGATTACACTTGCTAACCAGTCATCTGGTAGTTACTTAACATCTGTTAAGGTACTGACAAATCGAGTCAGCCAGGATATCTCTTTAACTAGGATACCACTTCATGACAGAAATTCATCATTTTCACGAGACCCAGCCTCTATCCAATCAATACATTGTCCTGCAACATCTGGGTTTTCCAGTGAATCACATACACTAGTGAGACAAGACATGACTATGTGCTTAACAGTGTGTTGGCCCATCTTTTTGATGCTATACAGCAGTAGTTCCATGTGCAGGGATTCCATAAGTCCTTGGTAGATTCCCAGAAGTATGTGGCAGCAGATGTCTATGTACAGGTCACACAATTCCTGGAAATTTTGAGATGACATTCATGGGCACAGAGCTGGTGTCCAAATACATCCTAGATGTTCAGATCTGGCAAATTTGGTAGCCATGACATTGATATGAGTTTACAATCATGCTCCTCAAACCACTGCAGCACAATTTCAACCTTACAATAAGTACAGTTATCCTGCTGGAAGATGCCATAGCTGTTGGTGAAAACTTCAAGCACAAAGACAGACAGGTGAACTGACGTAATCTTCACATAGTCAACAGCTGTCATGCTGCCTTTGATTATTATGATGTATCCCAGAGAAGGCCAGGCAAAATACTCCATAGTGTAATACTGTCACCACTGTTCCATGTCCAAAGCATAGTTCACGTTTTGAACATAAACTCACCTGGATGACAGTGGATCCGTACATGGCCATCAATCTGGTCTCACAATAAATGATTCATCTGGCGTGGCAAAAAATTTCAAGTGATATATGGCCCAGTCTCAATAATTCCATGCCCACTGCTGTTGAAATTGATGCTGTAAGGTTAACATGGAAAAGCATCATGATTGTTTGCTCCTAAGCTGCATGTTCGACAATGTCAACTAAAAGGTGTGCTGTGAAATACTTGTTCCTGCATCAGCATTGTATTTGTCATCAGATTTGCCACAGAATGCCTCCTATCCCACTTTACAGAATGGGCTAGCATCCAACTTCCATGTTCTGTGATGAGGCATGGACGTCTAATACTGTGTTGCCTACTCATAGTTTAATCATCCTTCAACCACTTTCCACAGAAGCTCATGACAGTAGCACACAAACAGCCTACCAGCTTTGTCATTTCCCAGATGCTCATTCATAGGTGATAGGACATAAACATCTGCCTTTTGTCACAGCTGCTTGTATCAGTGGATTTCCTCATTTGCAGGCCATATGTAACTACAATGAATCCCTATTTGCCTCTGCTCCACTGACACTTTTTCCTTACCATGTCACATGCCTGCATCACCACCAGATGACATTCAATATTGTGGTAGACAGTGGTCATAATGTTTGATTCATCAGTGTGGTTCTCAACTAATCTGTTCATCACAGCCCTCACAGCTTCTGTTTTGATGACTAAACATTATCAATCTTTTTTACAGGTTTTCCATTTTTTCCAAGCTATCTTCTCTTACACTGTCTTCTGACATGTTTATGGAATCTTCTGTCACTTCCTGGTAGACCAGTTTCACATTTATGGTTGAAAAACAAACTGCATTTTTGTTCTGTGAGTACTACTATTTATTTCTACACATGTCCTGTCTGTAATCATATTTGTTTCTCAATGTATCAGGGCACCAGGTTCATGATGCTGACCTCCTATGATTGTGATATTAATACACTCTTGAAATGTTGGCCAGGTAGATACACTTTATGTGTTATTGAAATGAGGAAGTACGATTCTACTGTACAATGCTTCTTCCTGGTCTCTTATTTTCCACCATTTGGTTTTCTTTGGAACCAAATACTTTTTTACTGCTTGCTTCCTCTTCTCTTCAGGACGGTTATAAATGGTTTGTGCTGTTGGGTGACTTTCCCAGATGGAGTAACCTCAGTGCCTGTCAGAAAGGGAAAAATCATGTTTCTGTACAAGAATGAAATTCATCTGAGATTCAATGTCCAAGGCACAGGCGACCACCTTGCATACTTCTTATGTGTACCTTAGCTCCCCACAAAGTACTAAGAGACTGTTAACAAGTTTCTCCCACAACTACTGTGATGCAGTTGTTGAATGATGCACCACAGCACATTAGTTTGTAATCTTCTCCATTATCCTTGCATTTCTGATATTCCCATCTAATCTGATCACATCATATGTACTACATACTGTGGCAGCATTTGAGGGTGTCAGCCAATTCCACGTGCTCCTCCTCAGTGTTCCAATCCTTAAGTTTGGAACTTGCACTATTTGCAGCTTAATTTGTACCAGCTTATTTAATAGTCCCAGTCCTGAATTGCAGTCTTTGGCCACTTCTCATGTTGCTTGGGTGAGGCCAAAGGACATCTCCCAATAGCCAATGGTTTGCTTAGGGAATTAATTTTTTTTTTTTTTTTCCTTCATGGGCACTAATCTGCATTGAATCATTGGGTGTAGGATGTTCTCATACACGGCAGTGACCCAATGCATACAGAGACATGTGAAATATATCCAGAATGAAATCTTCATTCTGTAGCAAAGTGTGCAGTGGTATCAAAGTTCCTTGCTGATTAAAAACTTGTGTTGGACTGACACTCAAACTCAAGACCTTTGTCTTTCACAGGCAAGTTGTCTGCCAACTGAGCTATGCAGGTATGACCCACAACCTGACCTCAAAGCTTTACTTCCGCCAGTACCTCATCTGTTACCTTCCAAACTTCACAGAAGTTGTCCTGCAAAACTTGCAGAACTAGCACGTCTGTAAGAAAGGATATTACAGAAACATGGCTTAGCCATAAGGCAAAGGTTGAAAGTTTGAGTCTCCATCCATGACCCAGTTTTAATCTGCTAGGAAGTTTCAAGTCAAATAAATGTTTTAAAAAAATCCATGTAAGTGCAAGTAGAGCTCACCACCGAAGGTTCCATACAATCTTAATTCTGTATACAGAAAGTTCATTCATCCTGGGAACTGAGCATTTCAATGATTTTTGCAGTTATTGGTATCAATACTGGCAAAGCATCAAAATATGTGACATTAATGGCTGTCTATTTTGACTGCATTGACTTAGAAGCTTAAATGTTTTACAGCACAAAGGGAATATAGATATTGGTATGTGGCATAAATGTCAACTTCATACATCTACAGGTTCCTGACAAAAAGGGCTCTTAACAGACATATGGACAGATACACAGTCGGATAACAAATTACAAAAAAATGTCACGTGAGATACTTACAAATTAACAATTTTTTGATTTTTTTTTCCTTTAGTTGTGCTATGAAACTTTGTTTTCACCCAATTTCAAGATTCATGATTAATGGGCATTCCCTTTAGGTTTTTAAGAGTAAGTCAGCGAGTATCAAAATATGCGACATAGATAGCCATATCGTTTTATTGTACTGACTTAGAAGCTTACATTGCCAAGGGACTGCAGACCTTAGTACATGGCATACACTGCAACTTCATATGTCTAACTGTTTCTGAGAAAAAAGGGTTTTTAACAGTTGGACAGACAGACAGACACCAAAGTCATCCTATAAGGGTTCCGTTTTTACCGATTCACATACAAAACCCTAAAAACAGCAACAGTTCATTATGATACAAAGACATGCAGGTCCACAAAAATATCTTTAACGTGTAAAAAATAAAACTCTTTTTTTTCATTTGCTTAAAAACAAAGTAAAATGACCAAATACTGTAAACTGTACAATAATGGTTCAGACAGACATGGTCAGTTGATCACTGGCTAAGAAGAATGAACCAGTTAGTCTGACGCACATTATAGTATTCTACACAATAGTTTGGGCAGAAGTCCACATGACACACAAATTCTTAAATGTTTCTCTACACCCATCTAATTGCTGCTTCCCAAAATCCAAAATGCAAAAAAAGAGCCAGTTAGTCTGACACACGTTACAATGTTCTACATAACAGCTTGGACAAGAGTCCAAACGAGACACAATTTCTTAAATCCATCTTAAAATCCATGTGTTACTCCCCGGGGTAGTATCCACAGCAGCTCCCGGAAGCTGAACCACCTGTGCCAGTGACTAGTAGATTGCCAGCTGGGGGAAATGCTGAGCATGTTGCGACAGACATGGAGGCTTTGCAGCAAGGAAAAATGACTAAGTCTGCAGGCAAAGCATAATGACATCATGGAAGCCTAAAGATCCTGTCATACTAGTGATGAAGCAGTGTGTCACAAGGAGGCCTAGGCACAAAGCAACAATAGGTATTCAGGTGCTGAACCAGCACAAAAGAGCTGCTGAAAGGTGAAGCTGAGAAAGTTTGAAGTCACTAGGAGAGCTGACAGCAAGGGAAAACCAGGACCCATAATATCATGGCCATTCCCACCACCACAGAGCAGACGGGAAACACCACATAAATACCCCACCCTTCTTAACATAAGTGTGACTGCTGAGGATGGATTGCTGACTGCCCAATGCATAGTCTCAGCCCACATGTCAGTCGCAGCTAGCCAGTGAGAAGGGATGCTACAGAGGTTGACCCTCGGGAGGCATAGCTGTCTTCAATCATCTACAGAGCTTGAGTCCGTCTGGAAGGATGCTGCTGCTGCCATCTGCACTGCCAACTTATGAGATAATGCTGATGGGACGTGGAGGCCACAATCACCCTGAAGGCCTGCTGGAGGCTTGACCTGAGTGACTATGATGCTGTCCATCGTCTGCCTTTGACAATCTCCACACATCAGCAAATACTTCAGGTGGACCTAGGGTCGTGACTCATGAGTGCCAATCTTCAACATCAATAATAGATTGATATGTAGAGCTGGAGGCTGGTGGTGTCCATGGGTTGATGGTCACTCCGTGAAGTAACCGCCAGCTCCCGATGGTTCGCTGCACTTGCAGAACTGTAAGTTGAGTGCATACCATCCCTCTTCTGCTGACGAGGATACAGCTCTTCCAGTCCAGTTGTAACAAGGCACTTTGGAAGGCATTCCTGTATTGCTGCTTAATATATGTGTTACTATGTTTTCTTTGTACTCTCGAGCATAGCTAGATCTCCAGGACATCATTAAAACAAACTGGTGTCCTCTTATCAGAATATTAAACATAATCAATTAAAATATAGTACACCAATATTTGCAGAAAGCATCACCAAGTAGTTCAGTGGCAGATGGCATGGTGGTAAGACAGTGTAGAATGATGGTTCAAATTCCAACCAGCCATCTAGATAAGGTTTTCTGTGATTTCTCTAAACTGCATAGGGCAAATGCTGGGATGGTTCCTTTGAAAGGTCAGGGATGATTTCCTTTCTCAATCAAGACTGTGCTCAGTCTCTAAAGTCCTTGTTATCAATGGAACATTTAGCTATAATCTTTTCCCTGTTTACAAACACCACAAACCATTAAGTCTTATCCATGCTGAAGGAAACAGTCACAAGCCACAGCCACTATCCTATTTATTATCTCTTTCCCCACAAACTCAGTAAGCCATCATACCACTAGATACAATGGCTTTAGTTACCCTTAGATGATTTGAGACTTGTCACGCATGAAACAAGTAAGTGTGCACTGGTAATTTATGCTCTTTGTAAACTATCACGGACAAGACGACAGCAAGCAGACACAGCACCACAGTGACCACCAACTTATTACTGTGAAGATTTAAAAACCTTTGCATTACATTATGATAAAAGGCTCCAAGATAATGCAAAGTACAAGTTACAGTCAGAACAAAACATTGAGAGGGAAAGATAATATCCTTATCAGAAACCATAAAATATCTAAGAGTATAAATAGCAATGATCTTGCTCATAATTTTAATTTCATTAGTGACATACTAATGAGATGAACAATTACGAGGTTTATGTGAAAATGTCACAAGAAACATGAAAAATACCTCATTCCAATTTTGAAATTTTCCTTCGTGTGAAACCACGTGTGCCAGATTCATGTGCTGGCTTGAAATTCTACATTTACTTATGTTACTGTTTGTGCCACTTCTGCATAATTTTCATTGATTATATACATACTCATTTGTATTGTGATATATTTGAAATTTCAAACATTTGTGTGTACTGTGGTAAACTCATACTGTTATTGTCAATTTTAACCTTAAACTTATTTTTTATCTTTGAAAATGAACAGTAGGTCTATCCTCATTCAAATAATCATTCTCTAATTTCGTGGTATAATTATGTAAGATATAATTTATTTTGACCATTTTTGGACATTTACAAAACTATATTTTGGAAAATTTTCTTAATTTTTGAAAGTTATGAAAGTTGTAGATGATGTACTCCATAGAAAATAAGTGTTTGTGACTCACAGTTACTGCCAAAGAACAGATCATCCCAATTCGGTGTCTATCAGTGCAAATAAACACACATTCCTGAGAATTTTCAGAAATTACTATTGCCCAGTGCATGAACTAATTCAAACTATTAAATCAGCATTTGAGGAGTGACATTTCAAAACGTGATAGGTCCAATCACAGTCAAAAATTAGTTTGAAGTGAATTTCTACTCTACAAAGTGTGCTACATCGAGCTATGGTGTTGTTTTCATTCATAATGATATTTTTAACTGTTTAAATCAGTTGCAAAATTTGACTTTTGGTTCAAAGTGCAATAAGTCCACCAGTGAAATTGGTTCAAATTCCATTTAATGCCGATTGGTAACAAATGTTTTTTCAGTATGACAAATAAAAGCTGTGGCGCCAAGAAGATTGCATTTTAAAACTTCACTACAATGTATCTGTTGTATACCCGTACCACTTATTGTCACATGAAACAGATTGGTTGGCTAGTATCTTATTTATGTGGGAGCTTGCTGTTTGTGAAAAATATGACTAATGTGGGAGGAGTTGTAATGTAGGGGACCACTCCTCTGGATCTAGGAAGCAGCAGAAAGGCGTTGTGTAAAGAAAGATTGAGCAGATGGAGAGGTAAGATGTTTTAAAAGACAATTTTTTGTGAGATTGTCTACTGGTTTTACTACACGTACTAACTATGTGTTCCACTTTAATTTCTGGATAGGAATCCAGTTAAACATGTACTAATGAACTCTTTCAGGTCCCGTGATAAGGATCCTGAAATGCTGGAGTTTGAGCCTCCTTGTGGACACAAAGAAGGAAGAATCAAATTCTGTACCATCCCTGTATACCATCTAATCAGGAATAGGATGAAGGTCTACAGACACTTAAACAAACTACAGCAAGACAGGATTTTGTCTTCATTTATGGTTGTCTCCAATCCGAAATGACAACATCCGTGGAAAGAGGATGGAAAACTGAAGACTCAAAGTTTCAGGTCAGAGTAGACTGCATGCTAGTTCCTGTGTGTTCAAGTTGTTTTTAGAGTTCTGTTTAGTATAGGAACAACTCGATTTAATAGCACTGCTTCTCAGTAATTGCTGATAATGTCATTTGTGAAAAAAGAGGAGGGGATCATAGAACAAAACAAAATTTTGCAAAGAAAGATAGTGTGATACAATTCATCGCAAATTTGAAAGTTAGAGAGAGTCACTATAGCAGACAAAAAAGTAAAAGGCTGTATCTATCTTCAGGCTTAAATGCCACGAAACTTTTTAAAATTTATAAAGGAAGTGTCCCTGATTCGTTAAAAGTAAAAAAGTGGTTCTTCAGCACCATATCCTCAAAAAAACTTAATTTGGGGTTTGGTTATCCTGTAGTAGATGTTTGTAGTTACTGCTGTAGAATGAAACATGCAATAAAGCTAACGAAAGAGTTGGTCAAAAGACAAAGAGTGCGAGCAGAGCTTGCTGCTTATAAAATGAGAGCTAAACAGTTTTACAAAATTATGAAAGAGGAACTGCCCAATACCATGTCTTTATGCTGTGATCTGCAGCACGTCCAACCCTTGCCAATAATCGCTATTGGTGAGGCTTGTTACGCACGGCAACTGTCAAATTATGCTTTCTGTATTGCAGATACTGACAATAAGTCTCCAAACTTTTACTGCTGGACTGAAGACCAGGCTGGTAGAGGTTCAAATGAAATAGTTTCAGCCTTAGTAGACTCTCTGAGCAAGCACAGAAATGAAGAAAACACTTCAAAAATAGGACAATTTTTGATGGCTGCACTGGACAAAACAGGAATGCCAATGTGGTTCATTCTCTCTACTGGTGGCTGTAAAAAAAAATCTCTCCAGTCTCGGTGAAGGAGATATGCATTACGTTTCCAGTGTGCGGTATCTCCTACTTACCTGCAGATCGACTTTTTGGTACTATGGGAAAAAGCCTTCAGAAGCAATCTGAAATACGAGGGCTATCCACAAAGTACATTATGTTTTCGTTTCTGTCCATTAGGGGCGGGGCTAGTGCGGCCATCTTGGTGTCATGGCATTCCGCCACTCAGTCGGCATCCTGCCGTGCTAGTGAGAGATTCGTGCTGTACTCCGTTGAGTTACTGTGACAGTTTGAAATGACAGCGTTAATTGAAAATGCCGCGAAGTGTGAAGTGCGTGCTGTAATAAGGTTTCTGACTGCAAAAAACTGTACACCGATAGAAATCTATCGGCAGCTTTGTGAAGTGTATGGGGACAACATAATCACTGAAGGTGGAGTGCGTCAATGGGTCATAAAATTTAAAAATGGCCGAACTAACGTTCACGACGAAGAGCGAAGTGGAAGACCCAGCATAGTGACTGCCGAACTTGTCGAAAAAGTCGAATCCGTGGTCCGTGAAAACTGTAATTTCACAATAACGGAACTCTCTATGAGTTTTCCACAAATTTCACAAAGTTTGTTGCATGAAATCATTACCGAAAAGCTTGGTTACCACAAGTTTTGTGCAAGATGGATACCAAAAATCTTAACAGAGATTCACAAAAATCAGCGAATGGCTGCAGCGTTAACGTTTTTGGACGCTTACGAGAAAGATGGCGACTCATTACTCAATCGCATTGTTACTGGTGACGAAACATGGGTTAAGCATGTGAACTGCAAGACAAAATTGCAGTCAATGCAGTGGGGGCACACAAATTCCCCCCAAAAACCCAAGAAATGCATGCAGACAATGTCAGCAAGGAAGGTGATGGCGACTGTCTTTTGGGACAGAAAAGGTGCGATTTTTGTGGTTTTCCTGGAAAGAGGCACTACAGTAAACTCTCATAGGTATTGCCAAACTCTGCACAACCTCAGAAGAGCAATACAAAACAAGCGCAGGGGAAAGTTGGGCTCAAAGATCTTGCTGATTCACGACAACGCCCGGGCCCACACGGCGAATGCCACTCGTGAAGTTGTCGAATCTTTTAAGTGGGAGTTGTTTCCTCATCCGCTGTACAGTCCCGACCCGGCACCGAGCGACTTCCACTTATTCCCAGCAATGAAGAAGTGGTTGGCTACGCAGCGTTTTGATGACGACGCACAGCTTCAAGAAGAGGTAACCACGTGGTTGAAGGCGCAGGCGGCCGAATTTTACGACAAAGGAATTTCCAAGCTCGGCCATCGCTACGATAAGTGCCTTAATTTAAATGGCAACTATATAGAAAAGTAGTATATAAGTGTGGCTTTCATCTGTATATAATAAAAAAAAATTCCAATACTTTATTTATTTTTAATTCCAAAACGTAATGTACTTTGTGAATAGACCTCGTACAAACTCCTGAACAATATCACAGGAGTTATCAGAAAATTGGGAATGTTTGCAGACTAGGAATAGACTGGGATGTTCTGAACTTCAAAGACATCTGCCGCAATTTGAGGAAGCCAGTAGGGGAAAGAGACAAGAAACAGGTTATCCTCAAAAAGAAACTGAAGGGGAAAAGAATCCGTGTTGTTTTTATGATGGAGCCCTAACATGGTTTGGATGATCTGTCGAAAAGTTATATGACCTTGCTAAAAAGAGGTGTAGCAACAGATCAGATCCATCACCTAAATGTTGTCAGTCTAGTACATCCAATAAAATCACAAAAATAAGGATTTATTCGACCTTCTGAAACAATTTGGTAATAGTTGGAATGAAGATGATTCCTTAAAATTTTATGTTGACACCCATCAGAGCGATTGTGTGGTAGCGAATGTGGAAGACGAAGCTGAAGATGTAGAGTGTGATTGCTTGGAGGAGGAACCAGGATACGAAATGCTTGAAAGAAAGTTTGAAAGAATAATACCCAGAAAATTTTGAACATTACTTTTTAATTAAAACATGGGAAAACTCAAATCATGTTTTTGACAGTGATGCCCAAAATATGATTTTCTTTTCAATACCTATCAAAAATGAAGTTTACAATTATTTTAAAATAATAAATTAACTAAGGTGTGAAAAGAATTATTAATAATTTCAATTAACTGCTTACAAAAGTTTTAGATAATTTTGAGAAAAACAATGTATATTATAATTTGCAAGTTCAATAAAAATTACGGCTGTACTCTTCAACAATGTTTGAAACTGGCATGCTTAATTTTAATTTTGAGTGAATGATTAAAGATTATAGCATTTGCAAATTTGCAACAAAATACAATATGTAAACAGTTATAGTAAGCAACCATTCTATCAAATGACTAACTTTGATTTGTTTCAAAACAAATTATGATCATTCGGCTGGTGTAAAGCAAGAAAAGCCCATAGATTTCAAAAATTAGGTTGGCAACACTGCTTTTAAATGAAGAGTGAGATTTGTCTCCCTCACTCCATTCTTCTAACTTTTTGAAGCTTAATAAATTCTCATACACAAATCCTAATTTACTCCACAACTTTGCCTAATATTAGCTTTTTGCTTCTCCTGTAAAATTTTTATTTATGGACTAATCTTGTTTTGAAAAGTTACTCCTCATTTGTGATTCAGTTACTGTAGTAGACATTGCAACTAACATATTGTGTTACATTTAGTTTTCCCTTTCAAGAGGAGTAGATTGTATATTATCGACATTTATCAAAAATTAACTCTATTTTGTAGTTTGTTGGCAACTGTAATTAACCTCAAAAAGTTTTAGGAAATGAATTAGTAGCTTTTACCATAGGTTTTTCTGTTGCCAGAATGGAAATTTCATTTTGTGTATTTGCTTCAAATCTTATAGGAAATTAGTAATTTTTTACCTCCATGAATTAAAAGGTAGTCAACAGGCTTAATTTAAATTTATTTGTTCACTGTCCTGTAAAACATTGCACCAGCCATAATGCAGCTCCATTGTGGATGCTATTCTCGAACACAGGATGTGTTAGCTGGCGTTCATAAGCAGCTGGAAATCACTCTGACTACTGTCCGACATTTGGCAACTGCTGCGAATCAATGTGTTGCAATAGCTCCTGAGAATTATGTACCTGTAGTGTCAAACACACTCAAGTACTGCCTTCTTCTTTGGATCCTGTCTTCTCTGTGGGAAGTACGGAATTTGTCATTACTCGTCCACTTGAGTGCAAGTGGCATATCTATGATAGATCCAGGCATCATGTATACAGTAGACAGGGACCAGGGGGACTCAGAGTGTTAAATCGAACCCCCTAACCAACAAGGTCAAGGTACAATCTTTCACTGAAACTATAACTGAAACTGAGGCAGCAGCACTCACTTTGCCTGTTTTGTGGAAGCTTGCTTTGTCCCGTGTCAAGAGGAGTAGGTGATCTGTTAATCATTGGCAGTTCAAACATACTATGAATAATGGTACCCCTTGGCGAAATGACAGAGGGGAGCACCAGGTGCAATCAGTGTGTAGGCCTGGGGGCTCTCATTCAACATGTTGAACAGGCTGTTTCGGCAGCCACTGAGGGAACGGGTGGAACTAGCCACAGATTGTGGTACACATTGGAACAAAAAGTGCCTGTCAACAGGATTCTGAGGTAATTCTAGGACCATTCCAGCAACTGGCAAGGAAGGTTGACAACACCAGCCTTGTGCACTGAAGTTCAATGAAGCTCACAATTTTCTGTATTGTCCCCAGAACTAATCATAGCTTCCTGGCTCTTGGTCATGTGGAAGGACTGAACCAGAGACTTTAAGGGTTCTGTAATGAGCTAGGCTGTGACTTCCCAAAACTGCACCATAGGGTGGAGAACTGTAAGGTCCCACTAAATGGGCCAGGTGAGCACTGTATGTCAGAGGCTGCTTGCCAGATAGTTGACTGTGTGTGGGGTGCATACAAGAGTTTTTTTAAGTTAGGTGAGTCTTCACCCAGCCCATATAACAAAAGCTGTAGGAGACCCATAAGTGTAAGTGTAAGGTCCAAAAGAATGCCTCCTATACACGAGAGTATTAAAATCCTAGTCAAATCCTTTTCAAACAAAATGCCAGAGTCTGAAGCACTCTTGAAAAGTAGTGAAGTTTACATAATACTAGGTACAGAAAGCTGGTTGAAACCTGAAATTAGAGTGAGATTTTGGGGAAAATTTCGGTGTTCATTGAAAGGATAGGCTAATGGGAAATGGAAGTGCTATATTGCTATATTTGTCTCAGTACACAAGACTTTCAAACCCATGGAGATAGAAGTTGAAGCTGTATGTGAGAGTGTTTGGGCAAGACTCACTATCAGGGGTGGGCATGAAACGGTGACTGAATCCTTCTATCACACACTAGTCTCATCTCCTGATGCAATCAAACACTTTAGAGAAAACCTCTGTTTGCTTGTAAGTAAGTTCCCCAATCATACTGTCATCATCAGTGGAGACTTTAATCATCTGAAAATCACTGGTAAAATCATAGTTTTGTTAGTGGTGGGCATGACAAGACATGAGAAACATTACTAAATGCCTTCTCTGAAAACGACCTAGAACATTTAGTTTGAAACCTGACTCATGATGTAAATACACATGGTCCAGTCACATCAATGTGAACATCACTTACATTCAACGCCAATGTGACATAACACTCACAGTTAATAGGTAGAAGCACTAGCTGTGGATGATATATAAATCATGTTGGGAGATATGGACAACAGTGCAATTGTTGTCCTAATGTGAAAATGAACCAATTTATCTGACAACCAAAAGGACATGATTATTGGCTTTCAGGCCAAGGGTGGAGGCATTTCTGAAACAGCTAAGCTTATAAATCATTCATGCACTGCCATGATTACAGTACACTGTGCATGGCAAAATGGCACTATCCAATAGCAGTGCTGAGGCAACTGCGGTGCAATGTAGGCCATAGATGACAGGGGTAAACAAAAGCTGGACAGACATGTATAGATGACTAGATGTGAAACTGGTGAGCAACTGACTTCCCAGATAAAGCTGGGGGGCTACCAACAGTGTCTCCTTACCGTTCAGTGAACATTGCTGCATATGGGACTCTGCAGAGGCAGCTGTTTCCTTAAGCCATGCTGACTGCTGTTCATTGGCAACAACGGCTAGAATTTGCATGCCAGTACCATAAATAGATGTCCAATGAATGCTTACATTGACCTTTTCAGATGAATCATGTTTTACACTTCATCAGACAGATGGTAATTGCCATGCATGGCCCTGCAACAATCCTCATAAAGATCCTGGCCAGAGGAGGAAGCATTATGGTCTGTGAAATATTTCTGCAGTGTTCCCCAGGTGATTTTGTTATTCTGGAGGGCACAATTAATCAACACAAGTATGCATCTATCCTCGGAGACCATGCCCATCCCTATATATAGTTTGTTTTTTCTTGGCACGATGGCATTTACCAGCATGACAAAGCAACATGTCACACAGCTTGCAGTGTACATGCATTGTTTGAAGAGCACCAGGATGAGTCTATCGTACACCCCTGGCCACCAAACTCTCTGGACTTAAACCCAATTGAGAATCTGTGGGTACACATTTATCAGGCTGTTTGCACCATGGATCCTCAACTGAGAAGTCTAGCTCAGTTGGCCATGGCACTGGAGTTGGCATGGCTACACATTCCAATCAGAAACTTCCAGAACCTCAATGACTCTCTTCCTGCATGTCTCACAGTCATCCGCACTGCAAAAGGTGGTTATGCAGGCTTTTAACAGATGGTCATGTTAATGTGACTTGACAGTGCATTAGATCTAATGGCAACAAATGTACCAGACCTCTTTGAGAATGTCCACAGTGAAAATGTTATCAGTGACCATGACAATGTTGTAGCAACAATGATTACCTAAGAGCAACGACGACAAGTACAAAGACACAGATGTTCAGTAAACTAGATACAAAAGAAGTGGTGTAATATCTCAATAAGGAACCTGAAACTTTCAGCACAAGACAAAAGCAAGTAGAGGAACTATGGCTCAAGTTTAAAAGAACAATTGATTATGCATGGGATAGATATGCACTCAATAGAACAGTTCGTAACGGAAGGGCCCTCCATGGTACATAGTCACTGTAAAGTAATTTCTACAGAAACAGAACTACAGCATAACAGGTGTAAAACAACATATAGGGCTACAGACAGACAGACATACAGATGCTGAATGAAACGCATTTAACTGTCAAGAGAGTAATGCATGAAGCTTTCAGTGACTACCATAGCAGTGTATTGTCAAATGATCCTTCATACAATTCAAAGAAATTCTGACTGTATGTAAAGAATGTTAGTGGCATCAATGTTAGTGTCCACTCACTTGTGAATTAGACAAAAAATGTGTGTGTGAATTCCTAAGGGACTAAATTGCTGAGCTCATCAGTCCCTAGACTTACACACTATATAAACTAACTTACGCTAAGGACAACACATACACCCATGCTCAAGGGAGGACTCACACCTATTGCAGGAGGGGCCGCACGATTCGTGACATGGCGCCTCTAACCGCGCAGCCAATCCACACAGCTGGATGAATAAGACAGGAACTGAAACTGAAGATAGCTAAAATGCTTAACTGCTTTTCCAAATGTTCCTTTACAAAGGAAAACACAGGAGAATTGCCTCAATTTAATCCTCATCCCATTGAGTAGATGAGTGAAATAAGTATTAATGTCAGTGGCGTTGAGAAACAGCTGACATCATTGAATCTCAACTGAGCTCCAGGCAGGACTATATGGAAATCTTATCAGATTCTACATTGACTCTGTGGTAGAGTTAGCCCCTCTTATAACTATAATCTATCACAGAACCTAAGAACAAAGAACTATGCCCATTAGGTGGAAGAAAGCACCGGTTACACTTGTATCCAAGAAGGGTAGTATAATGATCCACAAAACTATTGTCCAGTATCCTTGACATTGATTTGTTGTAGAATCTTCAAACATATTGCGAGCTCAAACATAATAAGGTATCTGAAACAAAATGGCCTCTTCCATGCCAACCAGCATGCATTCAGAAAACAGTGATAATGCAAAACTCAACTTGCACTTTACTCACATTACTTACTGAAAGCTTCGGATCAAGGCAGTCAGGCACACACACTATTTCTTGATATTCAAAAAGTGTTTGACTCAGTAACACATCTACGCTTATTGTCAAAAGAACAATCACATGGGGTATCAAGTACAATTGTGTATTGAGGATTTTTTGGTATGTAGGATGCAGGTGGTTATATAGAATGGAGAGTCATCGTCAGATGTAGAAGTAACTTCAGGTGAGCCCCAGGGAAGTGTGCTACGAACCTTGCTATTTGTGTTGTATGTTAATTACCTTGCAGAAAATATTAATACTAATGTAGACTTTTTGCAGTGCACACAGTTATCTATAGTGAAGTACTGCCTGCAAGAGGCTGCATAAATATTCAATCAGATACCGATAACGTTTCCATGTATTGCAAAGGTTGGCAATTTGCTTTAAATGTTCAGGAATGTAAAATTGTACACTTCACAAAATGAAAGAACATAGTATCCTCTGACTTAAATATCAAATAGTCACTGCTGGAATGGGTCAACTCCTAGAAATACATGGGTGTAACACTTTGTAGGGATATAAAATGGAATGATCACGCAGACTCAGTCATGAGTAAAGCAGGTGGTAGACTTTGGTTTATTGGTAAAATATGGGAAAATGCAAACAGTCTACCAATGGGATTGCTTACAAATCACTTGTGGGATCCATTCTGGTATGCTGCTCAAGTGTATGGGATACTTACCAAATAGGACTAAGAGCAATATTGAACATAAGAACAGAAGAGCAGCACAAGTGGTCACAGGTTTGTTTGATTCTTGGCAGAATGTCACAGAGATTCTGAAGAAACTGAACTGGCAGACTCTTGAAGACAGACTTAAACTATCCTGAGAAAGCCCACTTATAAGAACTGGCTTTAAATGATGGTTCTAGGAACATACTAAAACCTGCTACTTATCACTCATATAGAGATCATGAGGACAAGATCAGACTAATTATAGCACACAAAGAGATTTAAACAATCATTCTTCCTACACTCTATACATTAATGGAATGGGAAGAAACCCTAATAGCTGGTAAAATAGAACATAGACTGTGCCATCCACTGTATAGTGGTTTACAGAGTATAGATGTAGATGATTAAATTCAACTATATGTAGATTTCGACAATGGAACTGTTGAAATATATTTGTCTATTTATGTTTGCAGTCCTCTAATTTATTTCTACAGATATTTGTCACAACATATAAATTCATGTACAGTTAGCTGATATTTGTTTTTGTTGTTTTCCCAGTTTCATTAGTGTAACTTTTATATGTTGTCATGATATTCAGTCATTGTACTACTGTAAGTAAAGCTAACATTTCATTTCATGTCCAATGAGCATTGAAAGATTACAAACATTAAAGAAAATGATCAAGATGCAAATATCTAGGCTTCCACAGAGAGCATCAATGTCATTAAAATCCTTCTAGATGTAAAGCCAAGTCATCATATAAGATGATATGGCAGTACACATAGAACAATTTTAATTAAAATTAGTAAGTTTCCAAAAATACTGACTGCTGGCTATGTGGAATGTAATTCTTAATTATATTGGTACAAATGAGGTATAAAGTAGTTAAATGAAGACAGTGTGTATGGGATTCTGAACAACACTGTACGATTTTAAGTGTGGGTGACTGTTACTTAACCCGTGTGAAGTTGCTAGTCTCCCATTGGGCACCTCTCCAGGTGGCAGATTGGGGAACATTAACCAGATACGGTGGACACCGGGGAAATAAAATACCCGGGACGGACCAAAACTAGCAAAACAACAACTGCTGCCTTGTAGTTGGGAGTTGGGTCTCCAAAGGCTAAGGGAAGAAAACCCTGATTAAAAATCACCTGCCCCTGGTAGGGGTTGGACGCAGGGTTGACAGCCCGCTCTGTAAAAAACAACTGTTGTGAAACTTCTATACGGTAAAGACGGACGGATGAAGGAAGATGGACCTGGCATGGAAAAGGACAAAGAGGATGGAATACAAGTAAATGACGGAGGGAAAATAAGGAAGAAGAGAAATATAAGGCATAGATCAGATCTATATATTGGTACTTGGAATGTGAGATCCCTATATCGCCCAGGAGCACTGAAAGTAATGCTGGATCAAATAATGAATCTGAAGCAAAGTATAATGGCACTACAAGAAATTAGATGGACAGGGAGTGGAGTTTTAGAAAAGAAAGAGGTGAATATATTCTATACCTGAAGCAAAACAAATCATGAGCTGGGGACAGAATTTGTTGTACACCACCAATTAAAGCATTTGGTAATAGGGTTTACACCCATTAGTCCAAGGTTATCAACACTCAAGATAAAGGGGAAATTCTTTTAGCTATTCCATAAAGTTCACAAAATGTCCAACAGATGGCGCTGGACAGCTAAACGTCAGTGACTGCGCATGACAATCGTGTATAAAAGATAAAAGGAGCTGTAATGAGAGAGAGAATCAGATGCGCCAGCAGTCGCAGAATGTTGATGTTACCTGAAAAGGTACTTTTAGTGAAGCTGTATTATCAGAATGGGGAATGTGCTAGTTCAGTATTACGATCCTATCGCCATAGGAAGGGGATTTGAATGGGTAAAGGTCCGTTGACAAATGCAGCTGTGGCAAGAATGATCTTGAAGTTCGAAGCCACAGGTTGTTTAGACGATAGACCCCGTAGTGGCTGACCGAGCACAAGGTGTAATGCTGCTGAGACAGTTCAGAAGGAAATGGAGACTGTAGGGTATTCGTCTATGCATAGGGAAGTCAGCGCTCATGCAGTCGCATGTCGCACCGGCATTCCATACACTACTGTTTGGTCGGCACTGAGGCGTACCCTCCGATGCTATCCACACAAAATCCATCGGCATCATGAACTGTTACTTGGCGATTTAGTGAAGCGGAGGGCACTTGCAGTGTGGGCGTTTCAAAAGATGGCAGAAGATGACGATTGGTTGAGTAATGTGTTGTGGACCGACGAAGCTCAGTTCATGCTCTGAGGGTCTGTCAATGCCCACAACTACAGAATTTGGTCTACCAAAAATCCTAGGACTGTCGTGGAAACTCCATTGCATGATGAGAAAGTCACAGTATGGGTTGGATTTACCGCATCTACCATTATCGGACCTTTTTTCTTCGACGAAATGCAGGTTTCTGGTTTTGTAACGGCTACCGTGACAGGTGAGAGGTACACTGATACGTTACAGAATCGCATCATCCCCAGCCTGGCTGATAAACACCTGCTGGAACGTACGATGTTTATGCAGGATGGCGCTCCACCCCATATTGCTAGACGCGTGAAAGATATCTTGTGCGCGTCGTTTGGTGATGATTGTGTGCTCAGCAGCCACTTTCGTCACGCTTGGCCTCCCAGGTCCCCAGACCTCAGTCCGTGTGATTATTGCCTTTGGGGTTACCTGAAGTTGCAAGTGTATCGTGATCGACCGACATCTCTAGGGATGCTGAAAGACAACATCCGACGCCAACGCCTCACCATAGCTCCGGACATGCTTTACAGTGGTGTTCACAACATTATTCCTCGACTACAACTATTGTTGATGAACGATGGAGGACATATTGAGCATTTCCTGTAAAGAACATCATATTTGCTTCGTCTTACTTTGTTTTGCTAATTATTGCTATTCTGATCAGATGAAGCGCCATCTGTCGGACAGTTTTTGAACTTTTGTATGTTTTTGGTTCTAATAAAACCCCATGTCATTCCAAGCATGTGTGTCAATTTGTTCCTCTATATCTACATTATTCCGTGATTTATTCAGTTTTCAAATTTATACTGACTTTTTGATCACCCGGTATAAGAAAGGAGATAAGATGGAGTGTGGCAATTACAGAGGGATCACACTACTTAATTTGGGATACAAAATATTCTCTAATATACTATTCGACAGAATACTCCCAATCATACAGAGGGAGATAGGGCCGTACCACTGCGGATTTCTTCCTGGGAAGTCAACTATACATCAAATATTCACCTTAAGGCAGATCCTGGAAAAAACAAACAAATACAGGGTTGGCACGCCTCACCTCTTTATAGATTTCAAAGCAGCTTATGATAGCAGTTATATCAAGATCTAGATGAAATGGGTATCTCGAGAAAGTTGGTAAGGCTGGTGAGAATGACAATGAGCTAAACACAACGTAGTGTAAGAATGGGAGGACTGACGTCCAATACATTGAGTATTAAAAACGGAGTGCGACAAGGGGATGCATTGGCATGTCTTCTCTTTAATGCCGCCCTGGAGAAGATGATGAGAAATGCAAACTTTCTGAAAAGGGGAACGATCTTCTATAAATCAGTGCAGATACTAGCCTATGCGGATGTCATAGATATAATAGCAAGAACCCAAAAAGCAATGGAAGAGACATTTACAGCTCTTGAACAGGCTAGTAGGAACATGGGGTTAATTATTAATGAACAAAAAACAAAATATATGGCAGCTGGAAAAACACATAGAGAAAATATGCCAAAGGCAATAACAATGGGCAATTATAGGTTTGAGAGAGTTGAACATTTCAAGTACCTGGGCTCTACAGTTACGCATCTAAATGATACTCCTATGAAATTAAGCAGAGATTAATACTAGCCAAAGAGCCTATTTTGCCCTAACAAGATTTCTATCCTCAAGGCTCCTGACTTGTACCACTAAATTGTTGTTATTGTTGCTGTCTTCTGTTCTGAGACTGGTTTGATGCAGCTCTCGACGCTACTCTATCCTGTGCAAGCTTCTTCATCTCCCAGTACCTACTGCAACCTACATCCCTCTGAATCTGCTTAGTGTATTCATCTCTTGGTCTCCCCCTATGATTTTTACCCTCCACGCTGCCCTCCAACACTAAATTGGTGATCCCTTGATGCCTCAGAACATGTCCTACCAACCGATCCCTTCTTCTGGTCAAGTTGTGCCACAAACTTCTCTTCTCCCCAATCCTACTCAATACTTCCTCATTAGTTATGTGATCTACCCATCTAATCTTCAGCATTCTTCTGTAGCACCACATTTCGAAAGCTTCTATTCTCTTCTTGTCCAAACTATTTACCGTCCATGTTTCACTTCCATACATGGCTACACTCCATACAAATACTTTCAGAAATGACTTCCTGACACTTAAATCTATACTCGATGTTAACAAATTTCTCTTCTTCAGAAACGATTTCCTAGCCATTGCCAGTCTACATTTTATATCCTCTCTACTTCGACCATCATCAGTTATTTTGTTCCCCAAATAGCAAAACTCCTTTACTACTTTAAGTGTCTCATTTCCTAATCTAATACACTCAACATAACCCGACTTAATTCGACTACATTCCATTATCCTCGTTTTGCTTTTGTTGATGTTCATCTTATATCCTCCCTTCAAGACACCATCCATTCCATTCAACTGATCTTCCAAGTCCTTTGCTGTCTCTGACAGAATTACAATGTCATCGGCGAACCTCAAAGTTTTTATTTCTTCTCCATGGATTTTAATACCTACTCCGAATTTTTCTTATGTTTCCTTTACTGCTTGCTCAATATACAGATTGAATAACATCGGGGAGAGGCTACAACCCTGTCTCACTCCCTTCCCAACCACTGCTTCCTTTCATGTCCGTCGACTCTTATAACTGTCATCTGGTTTCTGTACAAATTGTAAATAGCCTTTCGCTCCCTGTATTTTACCCCTGCCACCTTTAGAATTTGAAAGAGAGTGTTCCAGTCAACATTGTCAAAAGATTTCTCTAAGTCTACAAATGCTAGAAATGTAGGTTTGCCTTTCCTTAATCTTTCTTCTAAGATAAGTCGTAAGGTCAGTATCGCCTCAAGTGTTCCAGTATTTCTACGGAATCCAAACTGATCTTCCCCGAGGTCGGCTTCTACTAGTTTTTCCATTCGTCTGTAAAGAATTTGTGTTAGTATTTTGCAGCTGTGGCTTATTAAACTGATAGTTCGGTAATTTTCACATCTGTCAACACCTGCTTTCTTTGGGATTGGAATTATTATATTCTTCTTGAAGTCTGAGGGTATTTCGCCTGTTTCATACATCTTGCTCACCAGATGGTAGAGTTTTGTCAGGACTGGCTCTCCCAAGGCCGTCAGTAGTTCCAATGGAATGTTGTCTACTCCGGGGGCCTTGTTTCGACTCAGGTCTTTCAGTGCTCTGTCAAACTCTTCACGCAGTATCGTATCTCCCATTTCATCTTCATCTACATCCTCTTCCATTTCCATAATATTGTCCTCAAGTACATCGCCCTTGCATAGACCATGTATATACTCCTTCCACCTTTCTGCTTTCGCTTCTTTGCTTAGAACTGGGTTCCCATCTGAGCTCTTGATGTTCATACAAGTGGTTCTCTTATCTCCAAAGGTCTCTTTAATTTTCCTGTAGGCAGTATCTATCTTACCCCTAGTGAGATAAGCCTCTACATCCTTACATTTGTCCTCTAGCCATCCCTGCTTAGCCATTTTGCACTTCCTGTCGATCTCATTTTTGAGACGTTTGTATTCCTTTTTGCCTGCTTCATTTACTGCATTTTTATATTTTCTCCTTTCATCAATTAAATTCAATATTTCTTCTGTTACCCAAGGATTTCTACTAACCCTCATCTTTTTACCTACTTGATCCTCTGCTCCCTTCACTACTTCATCCCTCAAAGCTACCCATTCTTCTTCTACTGTATTTCTTTCCCCCATTCCTGTCAATTGTTCCCTTATGCTCTCCCTCAAACGCTGTACAACCTCTGGTTCTTTCAGTTTTTCCAGGTCCCATCTCCTTAAATTCCCACCTTTTTGCAGTTTCTTCAGTTTTAATCTACAGGTCATAACCAATAGATTGTGGTCAGAGTCCGCATCTGCCCCTGGAAATGTATTACAATTTAAAACATGGTTCCTAAATCTCTGTCTTACCATTATATAATCTATCTGATACCTTTTAGTATCTCCAGGGTTCTTCCATGTATACAACCTTCTATCATGATTCTTAAACCAAGCTATGATTAAGCTGTGCTCTGTGCAAAATTCTTCCAAGCGGCTTCCTCTTTCATTTCTTAGCCCCAATCCATATTCACCGACTATGTTTCCTTCTCTCCCTTTTCCTACACTCGAATTCCAGTCACCCATGACTATCTGAATAATTTCTTTTATATCATCATACATTTCTTCAATTTCTTCGTCATCTGCAGAGCTAGTTGGCATATAAACTTCTACTACTGTAGCAGGCGTGGGCTTCGTATCTATTTTGGCCACAATAATGCGTTCACTATGCTGTTTGCAGTAGCTTACCCACATTCCTATTTTCCTATTCATTATTAAACCTACTCCTGCATTACCCCAATTTGACTTTGTATTTATAACCCTGTAGTCACCTGACCAGAAGTCTTGTTCGTCCTGCCACTGAACTTCACTAATTCCCACTATATCTAACTTTAACCTATCCATTTCCCTTTTTAAATTTTCTAACCTACCTGCCCAATTAAGGGATCTGACATTCCACGCTCCGATCCGTAGAACGCCAGTTTTCTTTCTCCTGATAACGATATCCTCTTGAGTAGTCCCCACCCGGAGATCCGAATGGGGGACTATTTTACCTCCGGAATATTTTACCCAAGAGGACGCCATCATCATTTAATCATACAGTAAAGCTGCATGCCCTCGGGAAAAATTATGGCCGTAGTTTCCCCTTGCTTTCAGCCGTTCGCAGTACCAGCACAGCAAGGCTGTTTTGGTTATTGTTCAAGGCCAGATCAGTCAATCATCCAGACTGTTGCCCTTGCAACTACTGAAAAGGCTGCTGCCCCTCTTCAGGAACCACACGTTTGTCTGGTCTCTCAACAGATACCCCTCCGTTGTGGTTGTACCTACGGTACGGCTATCTGTACAGCTGAGGCACGCAACCACTAAATTAACTATCTATAAATCACTTATACAACCAGTGCTTACATATGACTCTGAAGCCTGGACATTAACAACTAAAGACATTGAAACACTGGATGCATTTGAAAGAAAGGTACTTAGACAAATTATCGGCCCAATCTGTGAAAGAGGAAGATGGAGGAGGAGATACAACTATGAGTTGTATATCACATACAAAGACCAACCCATCAGAAGGATAGTGAAATCATCCAGACTGAGGTGGGCGGGACATGTGGCTTGCATGAATGATACAGAAGTACCAAAAAGAATATTACAGGAAAGCCAGGAGGGCAGAACAGATGTGGTCAACCAAGAGCCAGATGGGAAGATGGAGTAATCGAAGATCTTAGGAAGATGGGCTATGGAAACTGTAGAGTATTGGCAAAGGAGCAAGAGAAATGGAAGGAAGTTGTAGAAGAGGCCAAGGCTCATCATGAGCTGTAGAGACAAGAAAGAAGAAGATGACTCTTACTTAATCACAAAAAAAGTTTGGCGTGCAAAATTTTGCACGATTAAATAGGGAGCTCTATGACGCATCTGTATGAGGAGGCAACAGACCATCTGAAGACAGACACAGACATAGGCAAGGAAATTTTTTTGTCAGACAATTATGTCTTCGGCAGGCACACTCATTAATCAGTTATTGTTTGGAGAGACAGGGCAGTCGTACAATGTCATCTCATCACCAAGCAGCATCCTGAATGACATGCACTAAAGCACTACGGTAAATGGTCGTCTGCCAAAGTTTTGTTTGTCTTGAAATAATAATTAACACTCAGGAAAGCAACACTGCGATTTTAATGAATAAAATGGGTAGATTATTGTCTTCTTTTTAATCTTAGTGTGTGATGGAAAGATGTTAACCGTTTCAGAAGATGTTTTGTGAAGTCCAACCCTTCATCCAGGTCGTGGGAGATAGGCAATGGCATGAAATAGGGGATTACCTGTAATATATTTTAATTACATTCCTGCAGGCGGTGCACATATTCTTTTTTTATTTTATTTATTTTTTTTTTTTTTATGAATGCAAATGCCACATTCAAGCATAATTTTTGTAGTTAATATACATAATTTATATATATTGTTTCTTAACATAATAAATCAAATGTCATATAATCAGCTTCCCAACAGTAATCATAACAAAAACATCACTACATAAAATGGCTTCTCAATGTGGAGCTAGCAACAAAAGCCATTACTAGATTACTATTCCGGAATAGTACAAAGATAAAAAAAGAAAACACCTGTGTTCTCATATCCCACTAGGGCAGTGATACAGATAGAGCATTGAAAGACTGGACACTAACATAGTGCAGGTCATGCCAATGAAATGAACACCCCACAAAAGATGAAAACTGACATTGTGCTAGCGGTTCAATGAACCGGAACACAATCATGGGAGACAGTCACATGGCTTAGTCGCCTGAGGTAAGATTGGGTGTGAGTATTGAGACTCTCATCATGGCTCAACAGCTTCCTATTCTTTATTGGTTTTCACTACTATTTTCAGAGTGCTACAGTGTGTATGGGATTTCCTTCTGCTAACAATTTCATTTGTGATAAGATTCGGAATGCATTCCGGCCTGAGATACTGGAGTTGGCAGTCGTGTGTGTGTGTGTGTGTGTGTGTGTGTGTGTGTGTGTGTGTGTGTGTGTGTGTGTGTGTGTGTCTTTTTTACTGATGAAGGCTGTGGCTGAAAGCTATAGGTGGGTGTCTTTTAACTGTGCCTGTCTGCAACTTAATGATATTCACATCAGTTCTGATGCCCTTTCTAGACTACCTGTGGGCCAGAAAACAATATTTGATGCCCAGGAGATTTTTTACTTTCACATAGAAGAAGATTGGCACATCATCCAAGTCATTACCACTAATAACTGGGTGTACCAACAACCATTCTTCCGACAAAAAGCTTTCCTGAATGGAGTGTCAGAAGGTGGGAAAGAAATACTGGTACCAGAATTACCTTCTGCCACACACCGTAATGTGGATTGTGCAGTGTAAATGTAGTAGTAGACACAGAGGTGGACCTGGATAGCTCTGCCATGGGGGCCCAAAATTTTGGCAGCACGAAACCCACTGGCAAACTCTGGTGTGTTGTGTGGTCAAGTCGATGTCCGCAGAGAAGTTTTCACAATAAATGGGATGTGAACTACACTGGTGGGTATGGTTCTGTCACTTATCCCTGATGGTTTCTACATGCTCTTTCCTTGATTCCACTTGCTGCCCATGAAGAACACAGTTCTCATGTTGAAATCCAAAAATTATTATGATAAAGCTGTTATTTCCCATACTGCCAGACTTGGAATTCCTACAAAAAGGTCACTGGAAATTTGCTTGCATGACGGTGTTTTTCCCACAGTCAAGCTACTGGTCAGCCATTGATAAGAATACAAAACAATTAGTGTGGAAGGATACGATCCACGGTCAGATGCACGTGCATACACTTCTTTGAAAACCTCATGCATCATTCCCTGTAAATGTATGAAACAACTACCTCTAGACTTCACAAACCCATTTTAGGTACTTGGTGGTTGAACGGGGCCAATAATTCATGTAACATACCATATATTATAAACTGAGGAGCTGTTTATAAAACTGAAACTGGCCAGATCAAACACAGATCCATGTGTCTATTTTCAGAGAGATGGTACCAAACTGTCATCATAATTTTGCATGTTGATGATAAGCTATTATTCTCAAATGATAGAAGTGTTCTGAATCACACCAATAATTCTTTGAATATTTTCTTACACGCTTCAACTATTTTTCTCTTTACATCTCTTAGCATGCTAATTGATTTTTGCACACACAAAGCAGTTCTTAACTATCTGAAGGGGTTACTATGATGCCTCTGATTACTCTTTCTGAACAGTATAATGACATTACACACATACACTCTATATCTGTTTCTATACAACAAAACTGGGACAGTCCCTTTTTATTTTTATTTTTAATGGAACGGAGTCTTCTGCTTGAAATGCCAACAATATTAGTAATTAAAAGATTGTAACTCAATGACTACCAGTATGCAAAGTTTGGTTATTAATTGAGATTCAGATGAAATAGTCCCTCTCAGTAATTCAGTAACTATGAGTGCATCGTGTAACACGTACATCACATGGCTTTGTCTGGATCACACATTTGAGATAAGACAATAAACCACACAATGAGAAGTCTGTCAAAATGAATTAACAAAATCTTACACACACAAAACATTTTAAAAACTGCACAGTGTCTACCAGACACATTTTTTTGATTCCTTATGTAGTCTGGTATAAAGAACAGTTATGCACAAATGCATCGGACAGGCTGTACTCAGAATTGTGATATGATGATGTGTGCAGTATCATCAATGACCAACCCGTGGCACACAGCATTTCGCAGCCAGGAATTAGATGGTGTTCAGCTCACGGCCGATAGGTGGCGGCACCACCGCTGCTTAACAGTGCAGGCCCAACCACCCCTAAGCCACTTCTGCAGTAAACCCAGCTACGCCAACCGGCATACATACGGAAAATAGCAATCTACTGACGAAGGGCCAATCACACCATGCCACACCACAGCAGGCTCACTGCAACCTGTGTACTCCTGTGTGCACACCCCACCACAGACAGCAGTGAGAAGTCACGCTGCACTCTCTCGAAGTGTTCGGACTCACCACTTATAACTATGGACATATACAGACTGGAAGTGGCAGTGTTGTATGACTGTGACAAGGACTCAGCATACAATTTCATCTGACAGTGTTTGTATTCAGACTTTGTGTGAGATTCAATTGAGAAATTAAACTTGTTTTTACACCCATGTCTTCAGTCTTTGTTGTTCTGCACTTCCCAGATACAACAATGTGTACTCACAGTTTTACAGTCTTTTGTTTTATATAGACAAGATTTTGTTTAGCATGCTTCTCGCTGTATGTTTTTCTACTCATATCTACACATTTACAAAGAAGCCTTTGGCATAAAAACAGTACGATACGTAGTTTATGTAAATTAAAAGTATGATCCAGAGAAGTCTGTGTGAAAAAGTGCTATTGTGATGGCAGGTTAGTATATGAGTATCATATCCTACATTAACAGCAAATTCATAGTCAAAATCTACAAAAAAAAACATTATTTTGATTAATATACTTGTACACGAATATGTTCAAACATGCACTGTAACATTCATTTACCCATCAGACGATAATCTGATAGATTAAAAATGATTGAAATAACTGTTACGAACTGAAGTTCAGACAAATATAACAAATACTTACCAGTCTGAAAAATATCATTCAAGTGCTCCTTGTAAAATGATATATTTGACAGCAATTTTGCAAGGGCTATCACAACTTCTCTGTCATTCAAGAAATGCCTATAAACTCCAATAAGCAGTGGCAATGCACCTTCCGATACAATATCTAGAATAAATATTTTTGCAACATAAATTTCAAATACCAAGTTCTGGCTGTTATGGATACAAGTATACATTTTTAAAAATGGTCATGCATTTTATTCACATAAGAATTTTTTAAGTATGGACAAAATTGTAATGCACACATAAAAAATACAATATTTTAATTAATAAAACTTATTGAAAATTGTTCACAAAATCAAGTTACTGTTTAATCAAATGTCATTTGATCATTGAAGAGATGTATCTCTCAAAATTAATTCAATTCCGAAATATTTTACTTTTATTAGACAAACAAAATATGATGTTAAACGCTAACAGTGGGAAAATGTAGACATGGCTGAATATGGAAAATGAGAAAAGACTGAATAGTAAGGGATTATCATAGAAAAGTAAAGCACATAACTTCAGAATATTAAAATAACATAAAATGCTAATGAGAGAGAGAGAGAGAGAGAGAGAGAGAGAGAGAGAGAGAGAGAGAATAAGTAATTGTCAAAATGGATTACAAAAGACACACACATATAGATAGATAGACAGATAGAGAGAAGAGGAGACAAGAGCCAACAAAAATATACTATTTATTAAGAAAAAAAATTCTGTGGCATCATTTTGCATACAAGTGGCCCCAAAAGCGAACCCTTCTTCTCTCAAATCAAGTCCAGTGCCTTAGTGCCATCTCAGATAGCACAGAGAAGTTACAAAACCCATTGAGGATTTGTGACGCTTTGATTATCAGTTTCTTAAGTTTCCTAAAAATTACTGCAGCAACAAATCATCAATTGATTGATATCTTCTCACGTTTGTGCCTGGGTATGATCTAAAAATGTCTTCATACCTCAATTATTAATCTTAATATCATCTTTTGGTGATAAAAATAACATAAAGTCTACAGTACATATTAATATCGTGATTATGCTGGAACAGTTGAACAACCAACATTCAATCAGCTATTTTTTCTTTATCACATGCTGTATCCTGCTACTAGTGCATGTGCTTTGGGAAGTGCGCACACAGCACAGTCTCTGCCAGCCAGTCTACTGGTGACTCACGCCTGCACACAGCGCTGACTCCCTTTCACTATGTTCTTTTAGTTTGTACCACTCACATCAGTTGATCAGTGTATGGCTTATGTTACACCTTCTGTATGATTCTTTTGTTGTGTTATCTGTGGAGTCATGAGAGGCTTATTTCCATTATTGTTCAGAAGTTTATGAATAAAGTCTTATTTGTGTTACTTGGATCGGTTTTGTGTATTACTTGCTACTACATGATTGGGGTGAGTTTGGAACAGATTCTGCATGTGCAGTCTTTAAGTGCTGTTTCAACAGGTTTGGTCATTACACGTGCTATGCTACCTGCTCCAACTGAACAGCTTACTTTGGCTTTCATTAACAGACACAGTACTGCTCCACTGATCTATCCACCCACTATACCTCCATATGATGATTCAGTTGAGAATTGGGAAGCTTATGAAAAAAGACCCACACAGCATTTTCTGGCTTTTGGTATGACAGACTGCTCTTGTGGATTCCATCTAAGGTGCATCAATTACAGTGTCAGCTTGCACCTTTACAAGAACCAGCAGTTCTTGCTTTTGATCACGCATGCAGTTTGTTGTCCAACTATCATCACAAACAAACACACAGTGCAAATGGAATTCTACTGATGTCACGAGAAACAAAACCAGTCGTACAGTGACACAATTATCTGTTTAGCTCCAGACAAGGGAGTGCACCAGAAGGTTTTACTCTGTAAAAACCCCTGTTGGCAGAAGTTTCGCAAATAGTGCATTCTTTTGAAGTTTCTCACACAGTGGGTGACCACATTAAAGCCTGGTGTTATGTGGCAGTAGCGCCACAAGATGTGCCCACTAGGATGACAGATAGCTTCCACAAGGAAGCAGTAGTGGCGGCAGTAAATGTGCAGGCCCAGAGCCAAGCAGACCGAGTCTGGCTCAAGCAGCTGTGATCTAACGCTTCTGACTTAAAGTGTGAATGCGAATCTGGGTTATTTCGGTTTATTCCCCCAAACCACCTTCCACTTCTCTACGAGGTGACTTACTTGGAATTTGCAGCCACTCTTCTTTACTGGATAGCCAGCTGCTAGAAACCCTCTCGACTTATACTCCATTGAACAATGGTGGGTACAGGAATTTTTAGACTCTTTCTACTTTTGAAATAAGTAGACATAAAAACTTTGCTTTTTGTCAATTAATGATGTATTTGACTTTCATACACAATAGAACTCTCACTTTCAACATAAAACTTCGGGTAAGTCTCTCGTACAGTAGAATGTCAGAAACAAATTGAATTACAGTTAAAAGAAAGTTGGCTTTGATGCCATAACTTTTCTTAACATAAATCAGAAAATAAGTCTTACCTATAGCAAGGTTATGTCAAGAGTTATTTTTCAACTGTCTTTGTTTTAATAACAATAGTTAATAACCCAATATGCACAGAACTGCATATAAACTCCATGGTTCTCCCTTACACACTCACTAAAACACCTATGGACTGCCCAACAGGTACTTGTCGGTGGTGTTCATCCACCGTGTCTACTTTCTTCCCTCAACTGATTTTAAACCTGGACACACAAACATGTGATGCGCAGTAGGTGGGATTATACCATCCCACACTCATATCCAGAATATCGTATGTTCGAGACGGTAGAAGGCTGAGTGGTTCTAGAATTTACACAGAAATTCTCGAATCACTACAGTGGCCACCACAGTGTCAACATCAGCAATCTCTGTTCCCATCTCATCTTTTCTGTTTTGTTCAGCATGAATGTTTGGCATGCCCTAAGTACTGGGCTACTTGTACTGCTTGGTGTGTGTTTTCTGCTGAAAGGTTGCTCAGCATATGGGCATGGACATAAACTGTGTGGGCCCAATGCTTGGGACTGCTTCCAAGTTGCTCATCGAGTTCTGTGTTTTTCACCAAGTGCTCCGGCTACAGGTCGGCACAGGTTCTGCAGCGATATTATTGAATTCTCAGACCTATGAGAGTTTAGGCTCACTGCCGTTCACATCGGTCACGCGGAGGCTGGACAGTTATAACAAACAGAACATTGTGCAATTTTGTCAAATAAAGACATGGTTGAAGGCCAAGACTGTTGCATGAAGTAAACTGTAAATGGTGTACAGCAACCAATTGCAAATTGGCTTTGGGGAAATTTATTTAAAAAGTACCATTATTGGTTTTGAATTTTTCACAATTCATTATCAGATAGGTTTTTCACACTTTCATCAAAACAAAATATATTGGTTTCCTGTGAGTTCATGAAATGTGTCAGGTGGGCACTTTTTAAATAATGTAACCTAAAACCAATTTGAGGCTGGTTGCTGTATACCATCAACAATTTATAAACAGAACATTGTGCTGTTGGGATAATTTACAGCATCTGCCTTTTACAAATAAGTGGTTCATTCCATTAAATTTTTGTTGGACGCTGATGCCGGTGTTTTGTTCGGGATGGGCGCATTTAAGGTATTTGGATTTTCTATCACCCATGCAGTTCGCCTTGTGTCTGATCAGGTACCATATTCTTAACTGGAAACACTGTGTCAGGAATATTAGGATTTGTTTTTGGAAAGTATAAGGTGAGCTACAAATTCTTCTGCTCAGATTTCTTTGACATCCACAGGTCAGCTTCATTTTTGTCTCTCATGTCCTATTTCTATCGCCCTGGAAGATCAAATTCCTGTCGCCCTGAAAGATAAAATGAAAGCAAAATGGGACATACTTAAATCTCTAGGTGTGGTGCAACCTGTTCTGGCTAGTGAATGATCATCTCCGCCTGTTGTAGTTCAAAAGCCATCAGGAAAACATCACCTCTTTGGTGACTTCAGAACTACTGTAAATGTGCAGTTGATTATGGATACATATTCTCTCCCATGCTAGGAGGAACTGTTGGCGAAAATACTGGGTGACCAGTAATTTTCCAAAATTGATTTGCCTGAAGCATATGTGCAGGTTCCTGTGGATGAATAGTCTCTGCGAGTTCTGGTTTTGAATACTCCTTTTGATCTCTATCAACACGTGGACCATCCATTTGCTGTGGCTAGCAACCCCTGCTGTTTTCCAATGATTTTTAGACCAACTGAATATGCCTGTCCCAGGTTACATTAATTATCTGGATGATGATGGCAAGAGCTCCTTCACAGCAGAGCACTTGAAAAATTTGTGTACCCTGTTTTCTGCCTTACAGTCCACAGGCTTACAGTGTAGTCTCATGAAATCTCAGTTTTTTTCAACCTTTCATTGTTTATTTGGGGTTCAATGACTCATTGAATGTGGTTCACACTCTGCCAGACCACATCTTCACTGTTACGTCTATGCTTTGCCCCTCATACCCTAAGGAACTTCAGGCCTTCCTAGGGAAGATACCCTAAATATACCATAAATTCCTGCCAGGGGAGGCCACACTGACCAACCTGTTGCATGCCTCGCTTTGCAAGAATGTACCTTTTTGCCGCAGCCCACACTGCAAACGTGCTTTTCAAACATTGAAAACCAAACTACTCTTTGCTTCTTGTTTAGCTACATTCTCTCCAGAGCAGCACGTAGTTTTGGTGAGTGACGCATCACAGTATGGTCTTGGTGCAGTCCTAAAGCACCAATAAGCTGACAGCTCTCAATCACCAGTTGCTTTCATCTATAAACCTGTTACTCCGGCCTGGAACTATTTCTCTCAGGTGGAAGAAGAGGCTCTTTTCATATTCTATGCTCTCCAAAAACCCTTGGTTTCTTTGTTTAACCCTCACACTTCTTTGCCTGACAATGCAGCACACTGCCTACAATGCTGGGCCCTGTTTTTGTCTCACCACAATTATGAAATACTTTTTCGACCTTCATCTAAACACACCAATGTGGGCGTCAACTCCCACCTTCTGTGGGTCCTGATCCTGACTTTGATTGTGAAGAACTGCTTTGCTTCCATCATAACACTGAAATGCATGCCACGGTTGAGGGTTTCCCAGTTATGAGCTCAGTCATAGCAGCTGCCATTGCCATGGAGCCGGTTCTCCACCAGGTAGATTGGTTTGTTCAACAGGGCTGGCCAGATAAACTGCTGGGTCGGGCTTCAGACCCTCTATGCAACTATTTTTCCTTACAATTTTGCCTCTTTGTTTTTGGTGGTGTTTTGCTGCTGTCCACAGAAGACATCACTTCCCGACTGGTCATTCCTGCTGCATTACAGTGCAAGGTTCTATGCCTTCTCCTCTAGAGCTATTGGGAAGTTTCACATGCAATGGCACCCTCTGCCCACGTGCTGATGTCGGGCACCACATGGGCCCACTACCCTTGGGAGTGCCCATGTCTTCACACATTCCAGCCCTATGCTCCAGTGCCTGCCCGGCACATCACCCCATCCCCACCTCGGTACTAGCTGCCACCACTCTGGATCTGAGGGATGTGTCTCTTGTCGGGCCTCTGCCATCTCCCCCATCCCCTGCGTGCCCTCGTCACACGAGGGTCAGATGTGCTGTGTCCTGCTACTAGTGTGTGTGAATACAAGAGCACCGAGTGCAGTGTCGCCGCATGTGTGGACTTAAATCACCGGCCAACTTCATCAGCATGGGCCAGCCACTAGAGGCCACCTGTAGGAAATCTGCACACAGCACGCCCTCCGCCATGCCATCTACCGGTGACTTGCTCCTGTATACGCATGAAGCAATGCTGACTCACTCTCACTATGTTATTATAGTTTGTATTGCTCACATCAGTTGTTCTGTGTATCATTTACAGTGCACCTTTTGTATGATTCTTTTGTCTTGTCACATGTGAAGTCATGAGAGGCTTATTTCTGTTACTGTTCAGAAGCTTATGAATAAAGCTATATTTGTGTTACCTGGATTGGTTGTGTGTATTATTCAGTTACTACAACATGCGAAAAGCGCAATTTTTGATCAAATAAAGTGAACACTTGTGCAGTTAAACTGCTTATATGTTACTGTTGAAGTGTTCCTCGTGCAATGAGTATTCCACTACATTTTAGTCTTGCAGCCAGATTGCATCAACACCTTGCCATAACATTTTGGCCAAATGTTCAACATCTGTAACCTCATGACAAAATATTGATGTCTTCCAACTTCTAAGCCCATGTGAAATAAACCACCCACAAAGAAGACTTCAGTCAGTTTAGATGAACAGATTTATTTTTAATCCCAGGAGTAAAGTGGTCAGCAAGGAGCGATAGAAAAAAATTTGTTTCACGCTAATTTGTCTTCGTCTTTATCAAATGTTTCTCAAAAGCTGATAAAGAAGCAGAACAGCCTCACACTATCTGCTCAATTCTTCTTGAGCACTCAATTGGGGTAGTCAAAGTCAGAAGACTTCATAATGTAAGAAATCTATATCAATTAACCGTTAACACAATAACAAAACATATTCAAGTTTTCTAGTGTATTTTTTACACAAAATTTTTGCTTAAAATTATTTCACATAAATTCAAGTTACATGCAACTATTGTAACTGTAGCAACAGAAATTGCTCATAGATAAGTCAAAGAAATTGGCAATTTAAAATTTGCTGTAGAAGCACTCTGAGTAGTGTGAAAGGAATGGTTTATGTTCTCTTCTACACTCCTAGGGGGCATACACACCTAAACAGTGTGCTAGTTAAGAAAAATGACAATAAATGATGGGGCCTGCTGGAAGGGCCGAGCCAGCTCATTCTAACTTATTAACCCAAAAACTAAACATTACAGTAACATTCACTAAGCTAATACCTCTTAATCAAAAAAAAATGGCTCTGAGCACTATGGGACTTAACATCTGTGGTCATCAGTCCCCTAGAACTTAGAACTACTTAAACCTAACTAACCTAAGGACATTACACACATCCATGCCCGAGGCAGGATTCGAACCTGCGACTGTAGCAGTCGCGCGGTTCCGGACTGAGCGCCTTAACCGCGAGACCACCGCGGCCGGCTCTTAATCAAGGAGGACCCTCACTCATGGTGAAGGCACTGGATTGGGTGGACCACGAATGGTGTACAGCCTTTGTTCGACATCGCCTGGCAGCACAGGAAAGCACACTTCAATGGCACGCTTGCTAACAAAGGGGTGCCAAAATGGCCAGGGATAGAGCAGTAATAAATCTGCCTGGTAGTCCTGGTGTGCACTGCATGTCACTGCACTATTTGCACTACACCGTACACAGTATTCCAACTGTTGATACTGGGAAGATGAAACAGGTGTCGGTATCAGGCTTTGTACACCTGTAATAAACAGGAGCACCTCAAAGAGACGCAGCTCGAGAAGGCAGTGCGGAAAAATGAAGTAGCACTGCAACAAAACAATGATGATGAGCACAGGATAAGAGCTCTGCAGTTCACACATATCCCAGCAAAATGCAGCAGATGACGAAATGAGCCATATGGTGTTGCACGGGCGAGCTGCTGAGAGCACGGCTGAGGATGTGCCTCATTGGGGCAGAACAAGAGACTGCTAGCATGATGGTCTGGAATGTCTCAGGTCCAGAAAATGTGGGCATCTAAGTTCTCCCTCCAGTGGAAGTGATCAACGAGGGTATTGGGGAGCTGGTTTCCAGTTTACGAAGCCTGTCATCTGCTGCTACAGACAGAGGCATTAGAAGGAGTTGCCAGAGTTTTGATAGTTTATCATTCCTGACATGGGGAAGTACTGACAAATTGGAGGGCACCAAAAGTTAACGCATGTTCCAGAAAATACAGAGAAACAAAGACATGGTCTGAAGTAAGCTATCATGGAGAAAGAAGTATTGAGTGCAGTTACTCTGCAGAGTCATTACTTTTGTGTAACAGTCTGCCCACAGTAAATTTCATAATAAAACTAATAATTCATTGGAGTGTAATAATTCAATAAAAGGCTGAGCAGTGCCCCAGGGATCTTATTTTGTGTATAAAGTTAATCCGGGATAATAACCTTATGAGTGCAGTGACTGGTTGTAGGTGGCATGTTCTCTTGTAAAACTGTGGCTAATCTACTAAGTGAGGCAAAAAGAATATTTGAATGGATGTAGTCTGGAGGTTCTCTGCTCTAAACATCAATTACCTGCCTTGAGTAAATTGTCTACCTCAAATACAGGAAGTGGAGTATTAAATGCATATAATGGTACATCAAGAGGATAATGTGCATAAAAGAATGTGATATGTATTACAGGGAGCCATTTGTAAGAGCACCCACAAACTGAGCACATAATTCATCAATCATGACCATAAAAATGCTGGAACAAAATAGTGTATGCATTATTTTTTTAATTGTGTGCAGATAAATAAATTTTGCTAATTTAAACAATATAAAGCATAAAGATATTTAGTATCTGTCACTGAATGAAAATTATCCTGTCAATGCTTACAATTTACCTAACTTTGTGTGTAATTAGAAAGGACTTTATCTGCTTTGTTAAAGAAGTGATCATTAGTACTACTTCTTCAAAACTATTCTGTAAACATGGCCGATTATTTAAATCAATGAAAATGATAAATCAATTTATTCAAATGCACATTACTAATTAGTTAACTGAGATTTAGATAATATTAAATTCTGTGTCAATAGTGAGCAGAAGAAGCATCAAACGACTGTTATATTTCATTTCCTGGCAAGAGAACTTATAATAATTAAAGTAAGTCAATGAGTCGCCATTAGATCATATTGATTGACATGATTAATTTTAAAGTTGGATTTTAACCGTACCGTAGGTGCAACCACGACAGAGGGGTACAGGAGTTGCAGGGGCAACAGTTTGGATGATTGACTGATCTGGCCTTGTAACATAAACCAAAAAAGCATTGCTGTACTGGTACTGTGAACAGCTGAAAGCAAGGGGAAATTACAGCTGTAATTTTTTCTGAGGGCATGCAGCTTTACCGTATGGTTAAATGATGATGGCGTCCTCTTGGGTAAAATATTCCGGAGGTAAAGTAGTCCCCGATTTGGATCTCCGGGCAGGAACTACTCAGGAGGACATCATTACATCGTTATCAGGAGAAAGAAAACTGGCGTTCTATGGATCGGAGTGGGGAATGTCAGATCCCTTAATTGAGCAGATAGGTTAGAAAATTTATAAAGGGAAATGGATAGGTTAAATTAGATATAGTGGGAATTAGTGAAGTACGGTGGCAGGAGGAACAACACTTCTGGTCAGGTGAAAACAGGGTTATAAACACAAAATCAAATAACAGAATTTAGGTTTAATAATGAATAAAAAAAATAGGAATGTGCAGCATAGTGAATGTTTGTAGCCAAGACAGTCATGAAGCCCATGCCTACCACAGTAGTACAAGTTTATATGCCAACTGCTCCACAGATGATGAAGAGGTGGAAGAAATGTATGATGCAATAAATGAAATTATTAAGATAGTTAAGTGAGACAAAAACTTAGTATCATAGGGGGTCTGGAATTCAATAGTAGGAAAAGGAAGAGAAGGAAAAGTAGTAGGTGAATATGGACTGGGGGTAAGGAATGAAAGAAGAAGCCACCTGGTAGAATGTTGTAGGGAGTACAGTTTAATCATAATTAACACTTGGTTTAAGAATTATGAAAGAAGGTCGGAGACACTGGAAGGTTTTAGATAGATTACATAATGGTAAGACAGAGATTTAGCAACCAGGTTTTACATTGTAAGGCATTTCCAGGGTCATATGTGGATACTGACCACAATTTATTGGTTATGAACTGTAGATTAAAACTGAAGAAACTGCAAAAAGGAAGGAATTTAAGGAGATGGGACCTGGATCAACTGAAAGAACAAGAGGTTGTAGAGAGTTTCAGAGAGAGCATTAGGGAATGGTCAACAAGAACAGGGGAAAGAAATGTAGTAGAAGAAGAATGGTTAGCTTTGAGAGATGAAATAATGAAGACAGCAGAGGATCACGTAGGTAAAAAGACAAGGGCTAGCAGAAATCCGTGGGTAACCGAAGAGATATTGCATTTAATTGATGAAGGGAGAAAATATAAAAAAGCAGTAAATGAAGCAGGTGAAAACAAATACAAATATCTTAAAAATGAGATTGACAGGAAGTGCAAAATGGCTGAGCAGGGATGGCTAGAGGATAAATTTATGGATGTAGAAGCATATATCACTAGGGGTAAGATAGATACTGCCTACAGGAAAATTAAAGAGACCTTTGGAGAAAAGAGAACCACTTGTATGAATATCAAGAGCTCAGTTGGAAACCCAGTTCTAAGCAAAGAAGGGAAAGCAGAAAGGTGGAAGGAGTATATAGAGGGTCTATACAAGGGCGATGTACTTGAGGACAATATTATGGAAATGGACGAGGATGTAGGTGAAGATGAAATGAAAGATATGATACTGCGTGAAGAGTTTGACAGAGCACTGAAAGACCTGGGTCAAAACAAGGCCCCGGGAGTAGACAACATTACATTAGAAATACTGATGGGCGTGGGAGAGACAGCCATGACAAAACTCTTCCATCTGGTGAGCAAGATGTATCAGACAGGCAAAATACCTTCAGACTTCAAGAAGAATATAATAATTCCAGTCCCAAAGAAAGCAGGTGTCAACAGGTGTGAAAATTACCAAACTGTCAGTTTAATATGTCAAGGTTGCAAAATACTAACATGAATTCTTTACAGAAGAATGGAAGAACTTGTAGAAGCCAACCTCGGGGAAGATCAGTTTACATTCTGTAATAATGTTGGAACATGCGAGGCAATACTGACCCTATGACTTATCTTAGAAGCTAGGTTAAGCAAAACAAACTGATGTTTCTAGCATTTGTAGACTTGGAAATAGCTTTTGACAATGTTGACTGGAATACTCTCTTTCAAATTCTGAAGGTGGCAGGTATCAAATACATGGAGCGGAAGGCTATTTACAATTTGTACAGAAACCAGATGGCAGTTATAAGAGTCGAGGGGCATGAAAGGGAAGCAGTGATTGGGAAGGGAATGAGACAGGTTTGTAACCTATCCCCATCATCATCATCAGTGTTCTGCCTAAAGGCAGGTTTTCACATTGTGGTTCTCCAGGCTGTCCAGTCTTCTGCCATCCTCCTCAGGTCTGCATAATTTCCTCTTCCCTTTATGTCGTCTATCATCTTGTATCTCCTTCTTCCTCTCAGTCTTCTCCCACAAACCAATCCTTCCAAAGCATCTACTAGCAAGCACACCCTTCTCAATGAATGTCCCAACCATTTCTTTTTCCTTTTTCTTACAACCCTCAGCATACATCTTCTCTCATCAAACCTTTCCAATACCTTTTCATTACTCACTCTTTCCATCTAGCTTATTCTCTCCATTCTCCTCCACATCCACATCTCAAATGCTTCTAACCTTTTTTCATCCTCTCGTCTCAGCGTCCATGTTTCTGCCCCATATAGTGCCACACTCCAGACAAAACATTTGCCAAGCCTTTTCCTTAGTCCTTTATCTAATTTGTCACATAAGAGTCTCCTCTTTCGGTTGAATGCCTCCTTCGCTATGACAATTCGAGTTTTCACCTCCTGGTGACATCTCAAGTCTTCAGTTATTGTGCTTCCGAGATATTTAAATTCACTTACTTGGCTAATGGTAGATTGTCCTATTTTAATATTGGACAGTCTGCATCTTGTACTGATGACCATACTTTTTGTTTTTGCTGTGTTTATTTGCATCCCATATTCCACACAAGCTTCATTCAAATCGTTGAGCATGTTATTCACTGTCCGCTCACATTCTGCCACTAATACCATATCATCAGCAAATCTTATACATTCTATTCCCTTTCCACCAATACATATTCCTCTTTTCCCTTCTAAGCTTTTCGCAATAATTTCTTCAAGGTATACGTTAAACAACAGCGGGGAAAGGCAACAACCATGTCTAACACGTCGTCCAATGCTGCTTCCTTCTGACATTTCATTTCCAACCCTTATCCTTCCTTTCTGGGGTAAATAGAGATTCTGTATCAGTCGTCTCTCTTTCCAATCTACTCCTTTCCTCTTCAAAATATCCATCAGCTTGTTCCACTGAACTCTGCCAAAAGCCTTTTCTAAATCTATAAAAACAGCAAAGATTTCTCTACCCTTTTCCATATATCTTTCCCCTACAGTTCTTAGCAGGCCAATAGCATCTCTTGTTCCTTTTCCTCTTCTAAAACCGAACTGCTCCTCTGCAATCCCTCTATCCAGCTTGCCATATAACCTTCTATTCAACACTCTCAGCAAGACTTTAGCTGCATCAGAAATTAGACTGATGGTCCAGTGCTCTTCACATTTTTTAGTGTTTCTCTTTTTCTCTATTGGTATCATAACTGTTGCAGCGAAGTCCTCGGGCCATTCCCCTTTGTCATATATCTCGTTACAGAGGTAGACTATTTCTTTTCTTGCCTTGTTTCCCAGACTCTTCAACAGTCTGCTCACAAATCATCCATTCCACATGCCTTCCTATTCTTCATCTCCTTCAGCACCTTTTCTACTTCTGCTTCCAAGATGGTAAATCCCTTTCCATCTTCCGGCACATATTGTTCCTCTTCAACCTTAATTTCGCTTTGCATTTCATCCCCCTTATACAGACATTAATTATATTCTTGCCACCTGTTCAAAACCTCCGGTGGTTCTTCTGCTAGAGTACCATCCACTCATTCTATTTCCATGTCATTCCTCTTTCTTTTACGTTCAAAAACTATCTCACTAGCCAGTCTATACATCATTTCATACTTTCCCTCTCTCTCCAATTTCTCTATTTCATCACATTTCTGTTTCATTCATTTTTTTCCTGCTTCTTCAGTTTCTCTTCTTAATTCATTATTCAGTTTCCTGTACCTCTCTTTGCCTTCTTCAGCTTCTACACTTTTCCACTTTCTGCGCTCTTCCATCTTTTTTAACATGTATTCTGTTATCCATTCTTTCCTGGTGCTTTGGGCTACTCTAATTCCTAGTACTTCTTTGGCAGAGTCCATGAGTCCTTCCCTCATTTTTATCCACTTGTCATTAACACTTTCATCAACACTACCTCTTTACTATTTTTCCATAAATCTGTTCTCCAAATCAGATGCCTTTCCTACCTCTTTAAGTCTTTCTATGTTTAGTCTTTCCTTTGCTTTACCTCTCCAGACTTTTTTCAACTTCACTTTTACTTCTCCCATCACTAGGTTGTGGTCTGAATTTATACCCGCTCCTGGATAAGCTTTAGCATTCTTTAAACAGTTCCTAAACCTTTTTTTGTATCAGGATGTAGTCCAGCTGATATCTTTCCCTATTCAAATTTGATATCCATATGTAACGTCTCCTTTTGTGGTGTCCAAATAATGTATTACCCACTGCTAATGAATTTTCTTTACAGAAACTAATTAGTCATTCACCTCTCACATTTCTTATTCCTAATCTAAATTTTCCTACTGTATCTTCATCTCTTCCTTCACCCACCACTGCATTCCAGTCCCCCATGATGATAACACAGGCATTTCTATTTTCTTTCTCGATAAGTTCTTGTATTTTCTTGTAATATTCTTCCACTTCCTCATCTCTGTGCTGGCTGATTGGCATATATACCTGTATTAATACCAAATCTTTTGAACTACCCTTCAGTCGTATCATCATCAAGTCTTCCATCAATACATTGTACCTTCATTACCTTATTTTTCAACTTTTGCCCTATCAATATTCCTACTCCGTTTTCATCACTCTTGATTTCCCCTGAGTAAAAGAGTTTATAATCTCCACTTTCTATCTCCACATTCTCTCCCCATCTCATTTCACACAAACCGAGGGCATCTAATCTGTTCCTTTTCATCTCCTGTTTTGCATTCTCTAGCTTTCCTGCTTGCAGAAGAGTCCTCACATTCCATGTTCCAATCCGTATCTTTCCTCCCTTCATTGTCCCTTTCTTCCTTTCAAATATGTCTACTCTCAATGTGTTCCCCTCCCAGATATCCGAATGAGGGGAAGTTTTAACTCCAGAATCTTTCACATGGAGAGACATACCACGTACTGCTTGGGAATGTAATGTGGTAGTTTCCCGTTACTTTCCACACAGGCAGTAGGACGCCCAGCCTAAGCCTATCCCCAATGTTATTCAATCTGTATATTGAGCAAGCAGTAAAGGAAACAAAAGAAAAATTAGGGGTAGGAATTAAAATCCATGTGGAAGAAATAAAAACTTCGAGGTTTGCTGATGACATTGCAATTCTGTCAGAGACAGGAAAAGACCTGGAAGAGCAGCTGAACTGAATGGACAGTGTCTTGAAATGAGGATATAAGATGAACACCAAAAAAACAAACCAAGGATAATGAAATGTAGTCAAATTAAATCAGGTGATGCTCAGGGAATTAGATTAGGTAATGAGACACTTAAAGTAGCGAATGAGTTTTGCTACTTGATGAGCAAAATAACTGATGATAGTCGAAGTAGAAATGATATAAAATGTAAACTCGCTATGGCAAGGAAAGCATTTCTGAAGAAGAGAAATGTGTTAACATCGAGTATAGATTTAAGTGTAAGGAAGTCTTTCTGGGAGTGTTTGTATGGACTGTAGCCATGTATAGAAGTGAAACAGGGACAATAAACAGCGCAGACAAGAAGACAATAGAAGCTTTCGAAATGTGGTGCTACAGAGAATGCTGAAGTTTAGATGGGTAGATCAGGAACTAATTAGGAGGTACTGAATAGAACTGGGGAGAAGATGAATTTGTGGCACAACTTGACTAGATGGAGGGATAAGTTGATAGGACATGCTCTGAGGCATCAAGGGATCACCAATTTAGTATTGGAGGGTAGTATGAAGGTAAAAATCATAGAGGGAGACCAAGAGATGAATACACTAAGCAGATTCAGAAGTATGTAGGTTGCAGTAGTTTATTTGGAGATGAAGAGGCTTGAACGGGATAGAGCAGCATGGAGAGCTGCATCCAACCAGTCTCTGGACTGAAGACCACAACAACAACGACAACATCTTCTACTGTCTTGACATGTTGGAGGAGTGCAACATGTTCAGGGATGCTGTAATAGCAACTGTTACCTGCATCAATTCTTATCTTTAGCTCTGTTGATACCACAATATTATCTTCTATAACTATTCCTCCAAAATATTTAAACTAATTTACTCTTTCAAACCAGCTCGTTTCGTTTCCGGTGGTGATTATATATTTTGCTTTTCCTTACTTATGACCAAGCCACATGCACCCACTTTGCATTACAGAAGTAGATCATATTCCAGTAAATATCCTCTGTTTCTCTCAAGCATGGCAATGTCAACTGCAGTTGCCGTATTCTGAGTCATCGTGTTGAAAATAGAATCTTCTGTTTTACTTGGCAGTTTTACACAATAGCCTCCAGAGCCTAGTTAAATTAGGCCAGTGGTACAGAATCTCCTTGCTTAAATCCTTGGATTGAGACATTACTGGAATATTTGCCATTAGCTTTTATTTTTCAGTTGGTGTTGCTCAGGGACATTTTCACACGTCTTATTAGCTTTAGTGATATCCTCATTTCTCGTAACACCCTGAAAAGACGATGATCCTATCAGAAGCCGTTTACAAACCTGCGTACAGCTGATGCACCAATGTATTTAACTCGTAACACTTTTCCATTATTAATCTAAGGGTGAACACATGATCTATTGATGCTCTTCCTTCCAGAACCCACACTGATGTTTCCCAATAGTAGCTTCTGCATATGAATGCAATTCCTTGTTCAGTATCTAGCGAGTATTTTTTAGGCAGCATTCACCAGTTCTATACCTCTAGGCAATTGCAAATTATTCTAGCATCCTTCTTAAGTATTGGTATAGTAGTGGATGCGTTCAGTTTGTTGGAATTTTTTCATCTCTCTGTATTTTCCAAACTAGTTCATGCATTTTCTTTAATAGATGCTCTTCCATCCAGAACCCACACTGATGTTTCCCAATAGTAGCTTCTGCATATGGATGCAATTCCTTGTTCAGTATCTAGCGAGCATTTTTTAGGCAGCATTCGCCAGTTCTATACCTCTAGGCAATTGCAAATTATTCTAGCATCCTTCTTAAGTATTGGTATAGTAGTGGATGCGTTCAGTTTGTTGGCATTTTTTCATCTCTCTGTATTTTCCAAACTAGTTCATGCATTTTCTTTAATAGGTCTATGCAACCATGCTTCCAAATTTCACTTGGTATCTTATCTCTTGCCATAGCTCTGCAGTTCCTCATGTCATTAACAGCTGGAATAATTCCTCCAATATTGGTTCCTCTTAATCATCATTGCTATCAGCTTGTTCCATCTTTTCCTCTTCTTCAAATTCATGGATTTCCTCAGTTTTCAATACTTCTTTAACATATTCCTCCCATGTTGTTATGATTTTAGTTTCATTTTTGATATGCTCTTAGTAAAAGACCTGACAGAGAACCCGAGAAAATTCTGATCCTATGTACAATTGTTAAGTGGATCTAAGGCTTCCATCCAGTCAGTTATTCAGTTATTGACCTGTGCGGCAACTGAAGATGGCAAAACAAAAGCCAAAATTTTAAATTTAACGTTCTACAAATTGTTCAAGCAGGAGAATTGTGTAAACATACCATCAATTGACCATTGAGCAGTTTGACATATGGATGACATAGTAATAAGCATCACTGGCGTACAGAAACAACTGAAAGAGTTGAAAACAAATAAGTCACCAGGTCCAGATGGAATCCAAATTCAGTTTTTCAAAAAGTACTCTATGGCAATTGCCCATTACTTAGCTTGCATTTATCACAAAACTCTCACCCAATGCAAAGTCTCAATTCACTGGAAAAAAAGAGCTGGTGATTCCTGTGTATAAGAAGGGCAAAAGAAAGGACCCGCAAAATTCTAGACCAATATCCCTAAAACTGGTTTGCTTCAGTATCCTCGAAAATATTCTCAGTTCAAATGAAATAAACACAAATCAGTATGGTTTTAAAAAACACTAGGGTACGAGCATATGGAACAGGTTCACAGATATGTGAGTTGCTCAAAGACTTCTTAAGTTATAGAACCAAGTATGTTGTCCTTGGATGTGAGTGTTCATCAGAGACAAGGGTATCACCAGTAGTGGCCCAGAGAAGTGTGACAGGACCGCTAATATTGTCCACATACATAAACAATTTGGTGGATAGGGTAGGCAGTAAGTAGCCTGGGGTTGTTTGCTGATGATGCTGAGGTGTATGGTAATGATGTTGAAGTTGAGTGACTGTAGAAGGATACAGGATGAATTATACAAAATGTCTTGTTGGTGTCATGAATGGCAGCTAGCTCTAAATGCAAGAAAATGTAAGTTAATGTGGATCAGTAGGAAATACAAATGCATAATGTTCAGATACAGCATTAGTAGTGTCTTGCTTGATACAGTCATGTCATCTAAATATCTGGGCATAATGTTGCAGAGTGATATGAAATGGAATGAGCATGTGAGGATAGTGGTAGGAAATGTGAATGGTTGACTTTAGTTTATTGGGAGAATTCTAGGAAAGTGTGGTTCACTTGTAAAGGAGACTGTATATAGGCATCAGTGTGACCTATTCTTGAGCAATGCTTGAGTGTTTGGTATCCATACTAGATCGGATTAAAGAAGACATTGAAGCAATTCACAGGTGGTCCGCTAGATTTGTTACTCATAGGTCTGAAAAACACGCAAGTGTTTTGGAGATGTTTCAGGATCTCAAATGGGAATCCCTGGAGGGAAGGTGACATTGTTTTTTGGGAACACTGTTGAGAAAATTTAGAGAACCGGCATTTGAAGCTGACTGCAGAATGATTCTGTTGCCTCCAACATACACTGCACTGAGAAATCAGGGCTCATACGGACAGACATGGACAGTCATTTTTCCCTCATTCTGCTTGCGAGTGGACCAGGAAAGGCAATAATTAGTAACTGTATGAGTTGGATTTTGGAGTAATAATGCAGGTGTAGATGCTTTCCTTCTTTATCCCTGCATATTGTTGCCTGAGACTTCTGTCACTGTTTTTTTTTTCTTTTTTATTCCCTTAAACATTCTTCTAACATACTTTTTATTTTTACATTCCTGGATGGTTTTGAATCTATTTTTCTCAAATTCTCTCCTTTTCCTTCTACAAATAGTTTTTGCTTTACAACTTTTTAGTACCAGAGATTTTGACGGAGGCAGAGGAGCTGGTGTGGGTAGCACAGCAGATTTGCGCCAAAACCTGCCATGCAGCAAACACACAGCCCATACTATTGGCAGATCCACTGGCAGCGGTGTTTTACATGCAGGCAGCACTGAGTCAGATGGGTCACTGCTTACACTAAGTTCACCTACAGTGGACCTTGCCTTGGGCTATGTACCGAGTTTTTTGCCAAGTGCTCAGTTGACAGCCGCCTGAGCCAGGTGCAAGCTGAGTTTATCCTTGTGCCTGTCTCTATGAGGTTTCAGACTTTCTGCTTCCCATAGATTGCCTTGCACAGCAAGTTTTCATTTTCTTTCACAAGGTTCTGTTCCCTAGTTATTATCAACCCAGCACTGGCCCGTGAAGTACCCATGCCAACAGTATAGTGTAGTGATGTTGTCATGTCTCTGTAGATATTAAAGTGATGACGAAGGACATCAATGTAGCACCCCTTTACCTAGTGCCGATTTTGCACCACCACAGACATGGCAGTTCTGCAATGCTGGCACAAACATTTGTGCCTACAAAATAAACAGCAGCAGCAGCAGATGCAGGTGCTGATGAACCACAATGCGCAATTGCTTTGCACCAAACCCCACTGTCAGTGGGCCATGTGGCTGTTGTGCAGTTTTCTTCGGCACACTCGAAGCCATATGCCAGTTTTGATGAGTCTCCATAAAAATTGGAGAATTAGGTGCAATGATTCTTGCTGCACTGCCAGGTAAGACATATTATCAGTTGATACGGCCACCTACTTGTCCAGCAGCATGTGTTTACACAAAGTTGTTCAAAATTCAAAGCCATCCACTGAGCCCAAGAAACTCCCCTTTAACAAGCTTTGTCAGTTGCTGATACAGTATCTCGGCCATGAAACCCAAGTGTTGGTGGTACAATTGTAGTTTAACCAGTACCACAAACACCCTGGGCAGTTATATGTGGTCTGGAATGCCGATTTGTAGGGTCTCTCATGCAAGTGTCATTTTGAGTGTCCCAAATGTGCTACCTCTATGTGTACTCATTAATTCAGGATGTGATCATCTGGTTAATGCCTGAGCCCGAGATTTGGACAAGGGTGTTGACTCTTCTTTGGCCAACATTGCCCATATTGAGGACTAATATGAGCTGACAGCAGTGTCAAGGAATGTCCTTTTTGATAACTGGCAGGTGGTTCAGTTAGGTGTACATGATAAACAGCCCCTAGCAATGCAAGCAGTACCTCAGGGACCCTCATGATGAGTCACCATGTGTTCCTGCAGTTGACGATTCCACTGCATTGACTTCACAGTGCTAGCCATCTTTGCCTGCCCACACCAAGCTTGATGGCCTGCATCAGCCAAAACATTGTAATTTCCACTCCCAGCAGTTTTTGATTTCTCAGACCATTCTCCCTTCACTCAATGGACAAGCCAGTCATCCTGCCCTGATCGTTATCTGCTGCATGTTCGAAGAAATTGCCTGCATGTGGAAGCCATGCTGTGGTATGCCATCGGGAAGGCGATTTGGCAACTGTTTATGATGGCTGGTGAGCCATGAGTCAGTCAGCCCACTGGATTGGGGACATCCTTGATGCTCTGCATAGGCCGTCCAGCATCTTTTGCTGACGTTGGTTGTGGGTGGGAGGCTGATCAAATTTCAAGTCAGCAGGGGAACAACAGTCAGTATCATTAATTAAGATATGCAGAGGCTGTTGGGATGTCCAGAGATGCATCAGCCATTATGTCAGGTTGTGTCTTATAGTATATAATGCACTCATTTGCAGGAGAAATTCTCACTGTTGGCGCAAAATATTCTTGGGCTCAACACCTTTTCTGTTTTTGGCTTCCAGATAGTTGATTAAGTGCATTTAGTATCTCAATCTATTCCTTTTCACTATTTGGACTCCTTACTGCAGTCATACAACCAAAGGTACTACCTTGGGCCAGACGAAAATTTTTGAGGCACATTTCGCTTAAGCCAACGACAGTACCTAAATTTTGTTGCCTCATTCCTTCTCCATATGTGCACAGGTAAAGGCCAATTTACAGCATTGGAATGATCAAGGCATCATATCTCCTGTTTTGCCATCTGTGAGCCATCATTTTGGTGGTGACTAACAAAACCGACGGCACCATGTGCCTTTGCAGCAAATTTAAACAGATGGTCAACATGCAATGTGTCATAGATTCATACCAAATTTTATGACCAGCAGGGTTTTTAGCAAAGTTGCTGAGGAGGGGTGCAATATTTTTCATACATTGACTTGTGTGATGCCTACATCCTCGGTCTAACAAAACCGATGGCACCATGTGCCTTTGCAGCAAATTTAAACAGATAGTCAACATGCAATGTGTCATAGATTCATATCAAATTCTATGACCAGCAGGGTTTTTAGCAAAGTTGCTGAGGAGGGGTGCAATATTTTTCATACATTGACTTGTGTGATGCCTACATCCTCGGTCCTCAACACCAACTATGGGTATTATCGGTTTAATTGCTTTCCTTTTGGGGTCATGTCTGTGTTGACAATTTTTTTTTCAGTCATCAGTCTTGTGACTAGTTCGTTGCGGCCTGCAAAAAATTCCTCTCCTGTGCCAAACTCTTCACCTCAGAGTAGCACTTGCAAACCTATTCTCGATTATTTGCTGGATGTATTACAATTTTCGTCTTCCTCTACAGTTTTTGCCCTCTACAGCTCCCTCTAGTGCCGTGGAAGTCATTTCCTGTTGTCTTAACCGATGACCTATCATCCTGTCCCTTCTCCTTTTCAGTGTTTTCCAATTATTCCTTTCCTCTCCGATTCTGCACAGAACCTCCTCATTCCTTACCTTATTAGTCCACCTAACCTTTAACATTCGTCTGTAGCACCACCTCAAATACTTCGATTTTCTTCTGTTTCAGTTTCCCTACAGTCCGTGTTTCACTACCATACAATGCTGTGCTCCAAATGTACATGCTCAGAAATTTCTTCCTCAAACTAAGGCATATGTTTGATATTAGTAGACTTCTCTTGGCCAGGAATGCCCTTTTTGTCACTGGTGGTGTGCTTTTGTTGTCCTCTTTGCTCTGCCTGTCATTGGTTATTTTGCTGTCTAGGTAGCAGAACTGCTTAACTTCATCTACTTCATAGCTATCAATCCTGATGTTAAGGGGAGTTGGATCACCCTATCCCGACAATGTTAAATTTAGTGACTTGGCTTCCCTGTATTTTAGGAACCATGGTAGCCATTGCCATGAAACTTTTACAGGACATTAAACTGTATATTCTGAGTCTACTGAACTATAATAATTGCATTTCAGCCACTGTTTTCAGAAATAAAATATTTTAATTATAAGCTTAAAATTTTGTGTACTTTTTTTTAGTTATCCTAAGTAATTTTAATTATACATAACATTATGTCATTCTTTTAGTTCAGTAGACTCAGAATATGTATGTTATCACTCCCTGAAAATTTGAATACTCTACTCAAAGTGGCTTCTGAGATTTAGGGAAAAATGCAACAGAAAATGTAAATTTTCAGGAGCAGCTTCTAAAGTTTCAAAAGACTGTAACTCAATATATGCTTGATTTTTTTTAATTTTTAGTTACTCAGAAGCATCCTGCACAATACTGTATATCATCCTCTTGATCTTTTTCCAAGTTTTTTCTTCCTTTCTTCTTTCTGCACTCCCTAGTGGCCAACTGTGCTGCATACTCTGTTTCATCAATGCGAACCTTGTCCATCCGTTCAAGTTCTCTGATGTAGTTTGCTCCAGGATTAATTCCCATATGCTGCAGCACTTTCGCCCTACCAATGATGCCATCATTAAAAGCAATAACAGCATCACTGACCCCCCACTTAAGTGTCTTCATTCCAACAAAAACATTTTTTGGTAAGAGAGTCCATATAAGATTATTGAACACCTCATTGGGATTTTGAGTCTGACCATGCAGACACTTCTTCAGTAATTCAGGATTTTTTCTGTAAACAGGTTTTATGATATCCATGATTGCTGCTGGGATTGAATGTTTATGGCTGTGTGAACTGTTTGGGTACTGGGCATTGCAGTAATTGCACCATGAATCGGGTCCAGGAAGGCAAAGGCTGTGTACTGGTTTTTCATCAGTTGACAGTCTGTGGAATAAGGTACCCCATACTGCCTGCTTTATTTTCAACAAATCTTCAGTATTATTTCTAATGGCCATCCCATAATACTGCTGTAGTTTTGCCTGCCTTTTATGGTTTTACCATCAGAAAGTTTCTTGTCTCTCAAACTTTGTTTCAACTTCCTCAACCTGGTGCCCTCCTCTTCTGGACGTGACCTTTATAACACAACAATCCACAGCCTTCAATATAAAAAATTACCAATTTTATTAGATCTTGAAGTAATGCACATAGAAGTTTTAACATTTTCAACTGGTGTAGATTATATTTTTTTAAAAAATAAAATACTTCCCATGTGAGTTTACATTTTATTTGGAAAATTGCAAATTTTATAATGAGATAAAAATCTGTTCTAACTCCCCTTAAGTTTCTCGCTGGTATCAATTTTGCTACTTCTCATTACTTTCGCCTTTCTTCAATTTATCCTCAATCCATATTCTATATTCATTAGACTGCCCATTCCATTCAGCAGATCACATCATTCTTCTTCACTTTCATTCAAGATAGCTATGTCATCAGCAAATCAAATCATTGATATCCTTTCACTTTGAATTTAAATTCCACTCTTGAACCTTCCTTTTATTACCATCATTGTTTCTTCAATGTACAGATTGAAGAGTGGGGGCAAAAGACTACATCCTTGTCTTACACCCATTTTAATCGAGGCATTTCATTCTTGGTCATCCACTCTCATTATTCCCTCTTGACTCTTGTACATATTTTACATTACCCATTTCTCCCTATAGCTTGGCCCTATTTTTCTCAGAATTTCGAACAATTTGCACCATTTTACAATGTTGACTGCTTTTTCAAGGTCGACAAATTCTATGAATATGTCTAAACTTTTCTTAAGTCTTGCTAGAGAATATATCAATGGTATTTGGAGCATTTGATTCAGAACATTTCCTGTTGCATCAGTTACCTTGATGACACCTGTGTTATGGGCTCTACAAAAGAGAAGCATTTACAAAAATCTTGCAGTTTTCCCACACCCCCTGGAGACTGGCCTTTGTTGCAAGCTGGGAAAGTGCAGTTTTTTTTCTCCCCAAAGGTATATTTTTTGTGATGTGTACTTAGCAAAGATGGCCTTGTCTCGGCAAGTGACCACATCACAGCCATTGCAACCTGTTGTCATCCAAGAATCTGAAGAAGCTGCAGTCATTCTGAGTAAGATTTCATATTATGGCCAGTTCATTTACCATGCCATGCACATCTGCCTTCCTCTTAATCAACTTTGCCAGAAGGACATTAATTTTGTCTGGTCAGCAGAATGTCTCTCAAGCAGTGTCTGTGGTCTGCTCCCTGTCTGGCTTCTTTTACACTGGGTAAACCTGTAACACTGGCCTATGATGCATCCCAGTATGAAAATGGTGCAGTTCTGTCCCTTTGGAACACAGATGGCACCAAACAGACTATTGTGTACACTTTGACAGTGCTTCCCACTGTGCAGCATGATTATTGACAGGTGAAAAAGGATGCACTAGCTATTATTTTTGGGGTTAGAAAGTTTCACATTTTCTTATATAGGGCTGGGGGTTTCCTTATATGGCCCTCATTCCAAGTTTTGCCCACCAACTGCAGTGGTGAGCCCCCTCTCTCAGTAACTATTAGTATGAAATTTGTTACCACTTCTCTGCCCAGCACACCAATGCTGATCCAATATCACCGCTACTGGTGGGCCCAATCTGAGTTCAATCAGCAGGAGACTCTCGTGTTCACACTGGATGATGCCTTACAGCAAACACTGTCAGATTTTCCATTGACAGAGCGAAAGGTTGTGAATGCCATGACCACTGACTCGCTTCACCAAAATCCATTCCAACAGTCAAGTTAACTTGGCTAGAGTGTGTATCTTTGGGTGTGGAGCTAACTTGATCTTAGTTTTCTCTCCCACATGAATGACTCAACGTTGTCCGGGGTATCCTCACACTTGCCACAGAGAAGTAATGCTGACAACTGGTCGTCCTCCTGGAGTTGCACCCTTACATGCTCCAGTTGTCGCATGCATCACACTATGGTATATATTTATATTTAATGATGAATTACAGTTTCAAATGTTGAAATTTATTGCTGAAATTAAACTTACCTATAATAGGTATATATGTACTAATGAAGGCAACACATGAAAATTTGTGCTAGATTGGGCCTCAAACAAAGATATCCTGTTTTTCCCAACTTGATATCTTACACTTAGGCTATTCAAGTACGCTTCCTGGATCGACCCACACTTCCACGCACCTACCTATTTCTTCTCATAGATTTATATAATAAATATAACATAATTTATATAATTCATTTACCTACACTTGCACAGCTCTTGATTCTCTTGCAGGTTTTAGAATCAAGACTGTGAGAAGTCACTGACTATTGCTGTCATTTTCGTCACAGGGCTGCCCGATGACAAATAACAGTTTCAAACAATGGAAAATCCAGGATAGAATGTAACAATTTTAGAGAAGGAAAGTTGCTACTCACCATACAGCGGAGATGCTGAGTCGCGATAGACACAACAAAAAGATTACACACACACACACACACACACACACACACACACACACACACACACAACTTGCACACACGTCTGCAGTCTCAGATAACTGAAACCACACTGCGAGCAGCAGCACCAGTGCATGATGAGAGTGGAGACTAGGTGGGGGTAAGGAGGAGGCTGGGGTGGGGAGGGATAGTATGGTGGGGGTGGCAGACAGTGAAGTGCTGCAGTTTACACGGAGGGCAGGAGAGATTGGTGGGGGGGGGGGGGGAGTAGCGGAAAGGAGAGAAATAAAAAGAAATTAAAAGACTGGGTGTGGCGGTGAAATGATGGCTGTGTAGTGCTGGAGTGGGAACAAGAAGGGGGCTGGATGGGTGAGACCAGGAGGGTTACGGGAACGTGGGATGTATTGCAGGCAAAATTCCCACCTGCGCAGTTCAGAAAAGCTGGAGTTGGTGGGAAGGATCCATACAAAGTTTCAAATATGGAAATCTATTCCTGTATTTCAACTTAACTGTTGTTTGGGTAGGAAGGGCAGAAAGAAACCACATTTTAAGAAATATTAAGATTGAAACAAAACTTTCAGTCTGAGAAAGAAACCAAACAAATAATTCTGGCGTATTGCATCTGCACAAACAGCAGTTGATTAAAAATTTTAAGCAATCAGCATAAATCTTACTTCTACCCAAATTTAACTGAGTCACTTGGGAATGTTAGATATCTTTATTGCATCAAAATATTCAAGGACTAAAAAGTAAAATTAATGAACTAATTACTTGCATTGATGAATTAGAGCCATCAAATCCAACTGAGATCATGTGACCACTGGTATAAACGTGTCAAGTGTTACAGAATTTAGGTTAGCATCTAACTTTTGCAGAGTCGAAATGGAGAAAGGAGGAGTTGCCACATTCGCTAGGTCATAAATTTAAGAAAACAGACTTCGTAAATGTTGCCTAGAGCAGCATATGGAAACACATGCAACCAAAGCAGAATTTCATAATAAATGCTTCATAATAATAAGTGTACATCGAGCACCTGCAAGTAACTTTAATCTGTTTATAAATCACCCTGAAGCTCTACTGGCCTATTTAACAACAATAAAAACAAAGAAATATTGGCTGCTGGTGACTTTAATGTAGATTTTCTTAAAAACTCTCTGTGCAAGAATCTATTAGAGTCAGTAACAGTATCATTCAACTTAATTCCTACTGCAAACTTCCCAACTAGGGCTGCTAATTGCTCACAAACAGCCATTGACAGTATACTTATAAAAAGGTTTAATGAACAAAACTGTATTACAAAGCCAATAGTCAATGGCCTTTCAGGCCATGACTGGAGTTCATTTTGTTCAATGTAAATACTGAACAGGATATAAAATCTATTAAATCTGAATTCAAGAGGCTGGGCAGTAAGATAAAAATTGATTATTTTAGGACACTCCTCAAAGACATGAACTGGAATGATGTATACAGCATTACTGGGATGAATGAAAAATATAACACTTTTATTAATAAAAAAAAACACTTATCTTACTTGAACATTGTTTTCCCCAAAAACTAACCCAGATTAGAATAAAGTCTACAACGAAACCATGGATTACTCAAGGAATAAAGGTATTGTGTAAAACAAAAAGGAAACTTTATTTCAGTCAGACACAGTAATGATGTTGATGCTGTAGCAAGTTACAAGACATAGTGTAAAATATTAAAGTTAGTAATATGGGTGTCAAACCAAATACATTACAAGAAAAAGATAAGCACATCAGATGACAAAATAAAGATAATATGGGATATAGCGAAGGAGGAAACTGAAGAGGGGCAAACAGAATTAAGAGTAAATGATACATTGCTAACAGGTGAGTGCACTGATGCAAAACTTTTCAACAAACATTTCATAACTGTTAAAAGATGGGGTTGTCAGGTTCAGTGGATTCTGCCATGGAGTACCTCAGACAAGACAGTACATATAACTTCACTAACATGAATATGACCCTCACTAACCAAGCAGAAGTAAGGTCCACCAAAAAATCCTTAAAATAAAAAAAAAATAAAAAAATCTCGTGGTTATGATAAAATATCAACAACGTTAATTAAAGAGTATGCTTTTGAGTGTAGTAACCAGTTGTTCAATTGTGGAACATTTCCTGAATGGTTGACATATGCTGATGTCAAGTCTTTGCTTAAGAAAGGAGATTAAAAAACATCAACTTTATGTCCAATTTCACTTTTGCCAGCATTCTCAGAAATTTTAGGAAAGATAATACACTTTTGGCTTCTTAACCATCCAACAACAAATAACATATTCTCAAAGTCTCATCTTGGATTTCTAACAAATTATAGTATTGAGACTATCTTCAAATAGTGGAATTCATCTGACAATCAATTACAGGCTGCAGGTATATTTTGTGACCTGTGTAAATTACAGTCTCCTTTTAAGTAAATTAGGATATTATGGTGTAGCAGAAAATGCTGCAAAATAGTTCAATTTCTATACCTCTGACAGGAAACAAAGGATGTAATTAGGAAAGAGAGACAAATTAAGCTATCAGGCATCATCAAACTGGGAATTAATTACATGTGGCATCCCATAAGGTTCCATTTTATGGCCCTTGCTTTTTCTTGTGTGTATCAATGACCTTTCATCAGTCACATTACCAGATACCGAGTTTGTTTTGTTTGCAGATAATATAAACATTGCAATAAATAGCACATCAAGTGTAGTCTTAGAAAGATTGGTTGATGAAATTTTCATGGATATTATAAAATGGGTTCCTAGCCAATTCTTTTGTCACTAAACTGTGAAAAACACACTACTAGTATGAGTTTTCCCGTCAGTACATGCCTAAAATATGACAAACAGACAAAAGAAGTGAGCAGTGTTAAATTTTTGGGATTATAGCTCACTAATAAATTAAACTAGGAGGAGCACACCACAGAATTGCTGAATTGCCTAAAGAAGCCTCTATTTGCAATGCAAATGCTGTCAGCTATAGTGGACATAAAAATGAAAAAGCTCACATACTCTGCTTACATTAATTTCATAATGTCATATGGGATTATTTTCTAGGGTAACTCACCAAGTCAAGATGAAGTTTTCCAGGAGAACTCAAGAATATCCTGCAGAGGTACATTTAGGGAACTAGAGAGTGCCACAATAAACTATGAGGGGGGTTTCAAAAGTTCTCGGAACGGAACAGAAAAAAGGCAACTGATTTTTTTTTATTTTTTTTTTTATTTTTGAATGTAGTCTCCTTGTAGATTAATGTACTTGGTCCAATGATGTTCCAGTGCCTTGATCCTGTCTCGAAAATGAGTTTCCTCCAGGCTTGAAAAATAGTTGTCAACTCCGGCTATCAATTCTTCATTTGAAATGGATCTTCGTCCACAAAGAAAAATTTTTAGTTCTGGGAAGCGATGGATGTCTGACAGAGCCATGTCAGGTGAATAAGGTGGGAGTAGCAACAATTCATACCTCATTTCGTGTAATTATGCCATGGTGATGGCACAATGTGTGCAGAGCACTTTGGCTTGATGGAAGATGACTTTCTTCCTTGCTAAACCTGGCCTTTTTTCACGTATCTTTTGTTGCAATTTGTCCAGGAGGTTAGCATAGTATTCTCCAGTAATTGTTTGACCAATGGGGAGATAATCTACAAACACAATCGCCTTTGCATCCCAGAACACTGATGCCACGACCTTTCCCGCCAAAGGAATTGTCTTTGCCTTCTTTGGTGGCAGAAAATCTGCATGTTTCCACTGCTTTGACTGTTGTTTTGTCTCTGGGATATTGTTTCATCTGTGGTCACAAACCGACAAAAAAATCTTGTTCATTTCTCCTAAAACGGGCCAAACATTGTTCCAATATATCCATTCTGATGCGTTTTTGATCCAGCATCGAGTCGTAGCACCAATCTTGCAGATAATTTTTTCATTCCTAATTCTTCAGTTAAAACATGATATACCTTTTCAGATGACATCTGGCAACTGTGAGCAATTTCATGCACTTTCAATTGGCGATCCTCCATGACCATTTTGTGCACTTTTGCAATGATTTCTGGAGTAGTGACACATATTAGCTGACCACTGCGTGGACCATCATCTAAGCTCTCCCAACCAAATTTAAATTCATTCAACCATTTGCCAACAGTTGAATATGAAGGAGCAGAGTCCCCTACTGTATTCTGGAAATCGGCATGACTGTCTTCTGCTTTCATACCTTTCTTTATGAAGTATTTAATCACTGCTTGAATCTTGTTTTTTTTTTTTTTTTTTTTTTTTTTCCATCTTCACAAATTACTAAGCGGGAACAACAGCAGAGCCACATCACCACCACAGCTCTCTTCCAAGAGCATGACATGACACGTGTTTACAGGCAACAGTCCAATGAATATCACGTGAACAACTCATTGTGCTAGCACTGACCTCTCATGGTGATTCCGAGAACTTTACAAACCACCCTCGCAGTGTTGTTCTCGACAATTGTAGGCTTGAACTAAATTGTGCTTTTTTAAAAATTTTAAGGGCAGTAAGCCTATCCTTGTTCAAAACAATCTTTCTCTAATTTCATTGTACAATTATGTGAGAAATAGGTTACTTCTAGAATTTTCGGACACTTACAAAACTATATTTCCATAAGTTAGCAGTACGAGTGTTTCGGATACATAATTTAGTAGCAAATCAGCGTTTGTGATTCACAGTTCAGCCAAAGTACACATCACCCCTGACTTTCACTGTAAATCAGTGCAAATAAACGTTCATTTTGAGAATTTTCAGAAGCTACCACTATCCTTTGTACAACCTACGAGCAATCTGTAACAAATCGGGGTTTGAATTTAGTTACTGTAGCAGATTTTCCAACATTTTGTGTTACATCTAGCTTTCCTTTGAGAGGAGTAGACCTATATATTATTTGCATTCATTGTAAATCAACTCAGTTTTCAAGTTTGATAACGACTACAATTAACATCAAAACGTTTCAGGAAACTGGTAATTTTTTGCACACGTTTTTGTGTTGCCTTCATAGAAATTTTGTTTTGTGTATCTGCTTCAACTCTTATTGCGAATTAGCAACTGTTTGGATCTACAGATTAAAAGACAACCAGCGTGTTTAATTTAAAGTCCTTTGTTCACTGCCCTGTACTACACTGCACCTGCCAAAATGCTGCCCCACTGCGAATGCTGTTCTCAAACACAGAATGAGTTGGTTGACGTTCATAACCAGCTGAAAATCACCCTCACTGCAGTCAAATGATTGACATCTGCTACAAATCAGTGTGTTAGAAGGGCTCCTGAGAGCCATGTACCCGTGATACTGGTATCAGAGGTACATCAAGTACTGTCCTCTCCTGCAGATCCTATCTCCTCTGAGGAAAGTACAGGATCTGTCATTACCCATCCACTTGACTGAAAGTGGCTTGTCCATGGTAGTTCTAAGCATCATGTACAGGGTGGATGGGGACCAGGGAGGACTCAGGGTGTTGTGCCCTAACCAACAATTTTGAGGCGCTGCTTTTCATTTAATCTGAAACTGAGCCAGTGGAACTCACTTCATCTGTTGCGGGGAAGCCTGTTATGTCTGGTATCAGGGGGAGGCAAACGCAAAAGTGTAGTGGTCTATTAATTGCTGGCAGTTCAAATGGTACCCCTTAGGAAAATGGCAGTAAGAGACAGGAAAGGACACCAAGTACACACAAGGTGTATGTGTGTGGGTCTCATTCAAAATGTTGAAGGGGTTATTCCAGCATCCATTGAGGAAACAGGGTGCAACCAACTCCAGGTTGTGGTTCACATGGTAACAAATGATGGCTGGGCTCAGAAGTCATACTTCTGTCATTCCAGTGACTGGCACTGAAGGTTAAAAAGACCAGCCTTACTCGTGGAGTTCCAATGAAGTTCACAATTTGGAGCATTGTCCCCAGTACTGATTGTGGTTCTTTGGTTCTCAATCGAGTGGAATAGGGTTGAGAACTGCAGGGTCCCCCTAAATAGGTCAGATGTACACTACAGCTAATCAGGTAGCTGACTGTGTATGGGAATCACAAACAGGTTTTTAGATTAGGCAGCTCTTCACCCAATCCCAATAACGATATCTATAGAAAAACAAAGATGTATCAGTATAAGACTGAAAGAAATGCCTTCCACAGGTGAGAGTATTAAAATCATAATGCTGAAGTATCCACAACAAAGTGCCAGTGTTTGAACTGCTCATGAAAATCAGTGAAGCTTACATGGTACTATGTACAGAAAGCTGATTGAAACCTGAAATTGATAGCAGTGAGATTTTTGAGAAAGATATAAGTGTACAACAAAAGGATAGGCAAATGGGAAATGGAAGTGGTGTTTTTGTTGCAGTAGACAAAAAACTCAAATCTACCGAGATAGAAATTGAAGCTGCATGTTAGACTGATTGGGCAAGATTGAATATCAGGGGTGGTCATAAAATGATAATTGATCCTTCTATTACCCAACAGACTCATCTCCTGATGTAACAGAAAACTTTAGAGAAAACCTCACTTCACTTGTCTATGAGATCCCCAATCATACTGTAATCCTCAGTGGAGGCTTTAATCATCCAACAATTAATTGCAAAAATTACAGTTTTGGTAATGGTGGGCATAATACACCATTCTCTGAAACTATACTAAATGCCCTCTCTGAAATCTACCTAGAACAGATAGTTAGGAACCCTACTCATGAGGGAAATAAATTGGATCTAATGGCAACAAATAGACTTGACCTCTTTGAGAATGTCCAAATCGAAACTGGTATCAGTGACCATGACATAGTTGTAGCAACAATTACTATCAAAGTACAAAGGACAAGCAAAGCAAGCAGAAAGATACATACATTCAGTAAACTAAATAAAAAATCTGTTACGTCATACCTCAATTAAGAATTTGAAACTTTCAGCATAGGTCAGGAGCATGTAGAGGAAGTATAGCTCAAGTTTAAAAGAATAACTGACCACGTACTGGACAGCCATGTACCCAGTAGAACAGTTCATAATGGTATAGAGTCACTGTAACAAAACTTCTAAAGAAAAAGAGATTACTGTGTAATAGGTGTAAAACAAAGCATAGGGCTACAGATAGAGAGATGCTGAATGAAACACGTTTGGCTGTCAAGAGAGCAATGAATGATGTCTTCAATGGCTACCATAGCAGAATATTGTTAAATGACATTTCACAAAATCCAAAGAAATTCTGGTCTACATAAAGGCTGTTAGTGGCACCAAAGTTAGTGTCCAGTCACCTAGCAAATAAGACGGGAACTGAAATTGAGGATAGTGAAGCAAATGCTGAAATGCTTAACTCCATTTTCAAATGTTTCTGTACAAAGGAAAACCCAGGAGGATTGCCTCAATTTAATCCTTGTACCACTGAAAAGAAGAATCAAATACGTATTAGTGTCAGTAGTGTTGAGAAACAACTGAAATCGTTTAAAACTGAACAAAGTCCCAGGCCCCAATAGTATCCCTGTCAGATTCTATACTGAATTTGTGGCTGAGTTAGCCCCTCTTCTCACTATAATCTATCATAGATCCCTCAAACAATAAACCGTGCCCAGTTCTTGGAAAAAGGCAAAGGTCCCCCCGTCTACAAGAAGGGTAGTAGAAGCAATCTACAAAACTACTGTGCAATATCGTTGACATTGATTTGTTGTAGAATCTTAGAGCATATTCCAAGCTCCAACAAAACAAGACACAATGACTTTCACAATTCCAACCATGGTTTCTGAAAACAATGATCACGTGCAATCCAACTTGCACTTTTCTCACATCACAAGTTATTACCACTTGGAATATTCTGTGACCTGGCTAAAGCTTTTGATGGTGTTAAGCATGATATCCTTACACAAAAGTTAAAATATTACGGGGCAACAGGAGTAGCAGGCTCATAATCCTCATCCTATCTTTTTAATAGAAAACAGTGTGTGCTGTTTGAGGCTTTCCCGGCACTGCATCTGCTTGATAGGTTCCCGGAAATTACGCTGGATAATATTGTAAAAACCACACAATACTTCAGCGAGACAACTGCCCGCCATCTTCAGGTGCTACTGTTGCGTCGCTGAGAAGCTCACAAATTTATGTTAGCTTTCTAGAACAGCGTAGGCACCAGCGAGGGCATAATGTCATTGAAGACCAATCATAAATGGTGTCAAATACAAGAGCCCTCTGCTGGAGAAACGGGTTGCGGTCTGCGGAAGTGCACCACAACGCAGGAAAATGCGGCCAGGAGCGATGGACCCCGTTCGCGTGCGCAAGGTGTTGGCGCATGATTTACGCATCTGCACTAAAGTTTCTCATCTGCGTTGACTCGGTGCAATTGCTAATCTGCGGCTGACAATTCTTTAGTGCCGCCAAGGCTGGCTCCCAGGCTTTGCTCAGGTGAAACCCCGGTCTCTGTTTATTAGGTCACTGCTTATACATATTTCGACCGCCTCTTTGATGATGGAGTCCCAATACGTGGAAGCATACGAGAGGATCTTGGTTTCTTCATAGTTAATGCCTTGTGGCGTGTCAAGGCAGTGTTCAGCAACCGCAGATTTCTCTGGCTGACCCAACCAACGTATGACACGTCTGGCCAATATAAGACTTCTCACAGTGGCACGGGATTTTATTTATTCCTGGTCTCCTCAGGCCGAAGTTGTCTTTAACAGAGCCCAGCATTGATTGCACTCGTGCTGGAGGCCAGAAAACACATTTAATTACGTATTTCTTGAAAATTCTTCCCATCTTAAAAGACATGCCACCAACATACAGTAGAAAAACCAACCCCGTGGTGTTCTCTGCTTCTTCAGGCTGTTCTTGAGGTTTGGAGTGTGCTGGACGAAATGCATTCCGGATCTGCTTCTCGGAGTACCCGTTCTGGGCAAACACAGAGCAGAGATGGCTAAGCTCTGCCGATAAGCTGTCCTAATCTGAGATGGCTCTAGCCCTATGCACTTGCGTCCGTAATACACCACTGCGCTGAGAGGGATGATGACAGCGCGTAGCTTGTAAATACAAGTCTGTGTGTGTAGGTTTCCGCAACACACTGTGACCCACGGAGCTGTCTCCTTTTCTACAAACCAAAACATCCAGAAACAGGAGCTCACCAACTTTCTCTACTTCCATGGTAAAACAGGTGCTTGGATGGAGGGAGTTCAGATGTTCCAGAAAAGAAGGAAGCGTTGCTGTCCCATGCGGCCATACCACAAACGTATCATCTACATATCTCCAAAAACATTTTAGTTTCAAAACCGCCGTCTGAAGTGCTTTGCCCAAGGAATCTTGCATAAAAAGATTAGCTACTATGGGAGACAGAGGGCTATCCATAGCAACACCATCAGCCTGCTCAAAATACTGGTCATTGAATTAAAAGTAAGCTGAGGTAAGCATGTGTTTGAAAAGGTGTAAGATGTCCTCTTCCAGCTTAGCTCCTATGAGTTGTAATGAGTCCATCACAGGCACTCGTGTGAACAAAGAAACCACATCGAAACTCACTAGTAAATCGGTAGATTCAAGGCGCAGGTTCTTCAGTCTCTGTATAAAATTTTCTGAGTTTCGAATACGGTGTTCACATTTCCCCACCATGGGACTCAGAAGAGAAGCCAGATGTTTAGTTAGGTGGTATGTTGGGGCACCTATATTACTGACGATAGGGCAAAGCGGAACATTCTCCTGGTGTATCTTTAGCAGGCCATAAAGTCGTGGCGGAACTGGTGCTCGTTCTCTGATGGAGAGTCATCATCAGATGTAGATGTAATTTCAGGTGTGCCCCAGGGGAGTGTGTTGGGACTCTTGCTGTTCATGTTCTATAATAATAACCTTGAAGACAATAGTAAAATCAGGTTTTTTGCTGATGATGCAGTTATCAATAATGAAGTAGTACCCGAGAGAAGCTGCACAAATATTTAGTCAGATCTTGATAAGATTACGACATAGTGCAGAGATTGGCAACTTGCTCTAAATGTTCATAAATGTAAAACTTTGCACTTCACAAAAAGAAAAAGTGTAGTATCCTACAACTATAACATCAATGGGTCACTGTTGGAATCGGCCAACTCATAAAAATACCTGAGTTTAACACTTTGTAGGGATATGAAATGCAATGATCACATAGGTTCAGTCATGGAAAAAGCAGGTGGGAGACTTTGATTTATTGGCAGAATACTGGAGATCAATTGTGTGATCTATCCTAGGATATTGCTCAAGTGTGTGTGGGACCTGTACCAGATAGAACTCACAGGGCATCTTGAACATATGCAGAGAAGGGCAGCATGAATGGTTATTGGTTTGTGTAATCCATGGTAGAGTATCACAGAGATACTGAATGAACTGAAATGGCAGACTCTTGTAGACAGGCATAAACTATCCTGAGAAAATCTATTATCAAAGTTTCAAGAACCAGTTTTAAATTATTACACTAGGGATATACGACAGCCTCCTATTCATCGCTCACACAGGGATCGTGAGGATAAGATAAGAATAACTGCTGCACGCACAGAGGCGTTCAAATGATCATTCTTCCTGCACTCCATAACTTAATGGAACGGAAAGAAACCCTAATAACTGGTACAGTGGGACGTACCCCCTGCCATGCACCTCATGGTGGTTTGCAGAGTACAGATGTAGATGTAGATGCAGAATTACTGCTTCCCAATGTACTTATTCCTCAATTAAATTTGAGAATGAAAATGTATCTCTTTTTCAAACCGACAGCTCAGTTCACGGAACCAATATTAGAAGTAAGAATAATCTTCACAAAGGTTTAAAGACAATTCCTTTGCTCCAATATGTGTCCACTATTCAGGAACACACATTTTCAATAACTTTCCAGGAGCAATAAAAGGTTTAACTACCTATAAAGTTCAGTTTAAGAGGAGCCTAAAGCATTTATTGGTGGCCAACTCTTACTCCACTAATGAATTTCTCAGTAGAAACTACTGACATGCATGAGTGTGTTGCTAATAATATAAAATAATGTGAATATTACTACAATATGACTTCTATACAAATTCAGTGCAGTAATGCAATCATTTTAAATAAGCATAGTAAAATGGTTCTTCAGTGTTTATTATCTCAAAAATGAAAATATGCTTAAAAATTTTATTTTCCTCATTCCACCTTCAAGACAATCATTCCACTTGGGTCTGTGGAAGGGGGATAGAGAATGGCATGTCATAAAAGAACGGGAGACAATTCGGTTCCTGGGTTGCTTCGTGGATTCTACTGTTGGTTGACTAGTTATTGACATAGCAGATGATAGTCCAGAACTTATATGTATTTCTTAGATTCGGATAAGGAAAAAACTAAGAGATTACCAGACGACTGACTCTAATTAATACCTTCAGTGGCTTCAGTATTCAACAGAATGGTGAAATCCCTGCAGTATGTTTGTGCATTGCTTGCTCAGGAAAATTACCCTGTGTATGAGTTAGGAATTTTCATCACTCTTGTTTGTAATTAGAATACTATGTTAGGTGAGAATGAGAGCATTTTATGCTTTCCATCTGGTCACCTAAGAAGCCTGTAGTAGTGCTGGAGTTTTGCCGAATTTTATTTCATTCTCATTAAAAATTAAATGACATTCAAAGCTATATTGTTTCTTTGGTCATCTCTTTTTACGTCTGAACTGCAACTGCTCACATCATTGCAGGTTATTTGGACCAGCTGGCTGGCCTGTGCTGTCCTAGTTTAGAGTGCCAGTAAAGCTGTTGTCCAACATTATCGCTGAGTCTATATGTGTGTAACACAGCACAAAACATATCCCTGTGATTGTACTGGACTGCACTGGACACAGCTTGGCTTACACTCCATGTGAAACAAAATCCAATGAGATTCAATGCAGAAGAATACATAGTGTAATGTTTACATCAGGTTTATTCTTACGATTCTTATGACGAACAGAGTATAGTACATCTGTACTTGTTGCAGTTAAGCTGAATTTCAGCAACAAGTTACAGCACTGGAGTATGACTCACTTATAAGTATTGGCATGACATTACATCTACTGGATGGCGATTAATTGTGACATCGAACATCTGGGCAGGCTTGTGAGGCTTGTGCACAGAACAGGCTGCATTGCCACACCAGTTTTCTACTTGGCCAATCCTGGAACACCCTACGGACAGGGTGCATGTCAAGTTATGCAGGTCTGCTTCTGGATAGCATGTGGTTATTGATGGTTGACACATTGTTCAATTTCCTGTATTCAACTAAGCTGTCCTCCACATTGTAGGCTGCCACTGGTTGTACATTGTCTGTTACTTTGGCCACTAAGGGATTCCCTGGGACCCTTGTGTCCAATAACAGCACTTAATTTATGTTGTGGGAGTTTGAAGACTTTTGTATTTACAACTGTATCCAGCATCTGACTACCACTCTGTCTCACCCAGCTTCTAACTCAGAAGTGAATTGCTTCACACATACTCTCAAAACCAAAATGAAGAAGTCAGTGCCTGCCTCTTCCCACATGGATGCATTGTAGAGTTTTCTGGCTACATACTGGATGATGTTGATCAATAGGTGCAGTCCAGCAGAACATTTGCACAAGTGCCAGCTGCAGGGCCTCATGGATTTGTTGCACCTTGAATAGCATGCCCTGATAACTGTGGCCCATTGCATTTTCTTCCTGAGGCTGCCATTTGGACATGGTCCTTCCGCCAGTAGCAGAGGTGGCTGTTGGATGTTGTGGTAGGCAGCAAAATATGGCAGTTGTATGTGGTGGATGTCGGTAGGGAGCAGCTGACCTGTCGTGCAAATCAGTCACATCTGAACCCTGCTGGGACATCACCACTGTGGTCTTCTGGTCAGCAAGGCAACAGGGTTGGTCGATATTGTCATCATGCAAGCCCCCACTTGTTACCGTATTTACTCGAATCTAAGCCGCACCTGAAAAATGAGACTCGAAATCAAGGAAAAAAAATTTTCCCGAATCTAAGCCATACCTGAAATTTGAGACTCAAAATTCAAGGATAGAGAAAAGTTTTAGACCGCACCTCCAAATCGAAGCGAAGTTGGTCCATTGTAGCATGAGACACAATTTAGGTCGAAAGGATGAAGATACAGCTACAGTAGTTTGGTTCGAGTCGTAAGCTTAACAGTTAAGCTTTACCAGGTAGCCACGGCTATGCATCAGGTGCTCTGTCCATATTTATACGGGTACCCTTCCTTTTTCACGTGCTTCGTCTGGTTTGAATCGATTGCTTATTTTTCTTTGATCTGATAAGTGCTGTTCTCTTTGTTTTAGGTGTTTTCGTCACTCTAAGCTGAAAATGTGTTATTGTACTGTGTCATGCATTGTTTGTCGCATTCTGATAATGTGTGTTTACGACTTGTCGCAGCTCGCGGCATGACTTGCTTTTGTGCGCGCTACCGCCGCTTAAGATAAAAAAAAAGAGAGAGAGGAATTGTCTCATTAGCAAAACAATGGCAAGAGACTGCTATTTGTTGTTACTTACACTGCTGCTTTCTTTGATAACAATCAACAAGAACCAAATAATAGACTGCGTATGATAGAGGATGTTCTGAACGAGAGTTTACCTAAAATTTTTCGCCATTTGAAAATCTTTGCAGACGCCACTTTTGTCCATTACATTCTGCACAGAAATTAGAGTCATCTTAGATTTAAAAATCTAGTCAATTGCCGTGCTTCATTTCTGACTGTATCACTATTACGCATAAGAATAATACAAATATAAACATGACATGATATGTATATTCTTCTGCGTTTGCTGTTGTCTCACACTAGTTTTGTAGTCTATTAGGCAGACAGGATTTAAATGAGATAGCAGCAAACACGAAAGAATACATGGCAAAATGTTTATATTGGTATTATTCTTATGATGAAGAGAATACTGCATGTGATTCAGAATTCATAAAAGTTCCTATTAGCAACGATCTCTTCTCACAGGTAGGAAAAAATTCAGAATGTAGAGTTGGCCATATTGAGAAACATCCCAAACAGTCTTGCCAGTCGGATTTTCATAGTACATTGAAATGCTGCTACATTCGAAGATGAACAATACGGAATTTGTATTTACTTCATTGGATAATGTATGAAAATGCAGTGGTCGAAACTCGGGGCGGAGGAAAGAGCTCGTCTTCCACCTTTTTTCTTAATTTATTTACTGACTCGGAGGTTTTAGCGCCAGTATTTATCTTTGTGTCTGCAAAGCATGCCTGTGTAGCGCTACATATATTCGACGGCAGAAGTTAGTTGTGGCGGCACCTACCAACATTTTTCAGAATTTCTGCTTTCTTTGCACATGATTCTAAGCTGCAGGCGGTTTTTTGGATTACAAAAACCGGAAAAAAAGTGTGGCTTAGATTCGAGTAAATATGGTACATTGTGCCTCCCCATTGCTGCACTCTCCATTGTCCTCCTGTTGCCTGAAAACTCGGGCCCCAGTGGGGCTTGCTACTGCACCTGCCAATGTAGCCCCATGGATTTTGTTCCGCCCTCCTCCTCCTCTGCCTCACCCCTTGCCTCCATTGCTGCCAGTGGACCCCCATTGCTCAGTCCCCATATCCTTCCAGTGGAGGCAGCAGTGAAGGCCATGGTCCAAGTCTGGCAATTTTCAGCCATAGTGGCCTTTTCAGTGGCTATCACAATGGAGACAGAGAAGCTGGTGTGGGTAGTGCAGCAGAATTTTGTGGACACCTGCAAAGGAGGCCACATGTGGCATGTAGTATGAGTAGTTCCACTCGATGGGAGGTGTGTACCTGAGGGCGGCAAGAAGTTGAACAGGCCAGTGCTTACAGTAAGCTCATATACTGCGGACCTCACCTCGGTCTATGTATCCAGTGTTTTTGCCGAGTATGCAGTCAACACCACCCACAACATCTACGTGTTGATTTTATTCCCGTGCATGTCTCTATAAGGTTTTGGACTTTCTGTTGCCCATAGGTTGACTCACATGGCGAGTTTTCATTTCTTCTCATGGGGTTCTGTTCCATGGTTATTATCAAGCCACTATCGACTGATGAAGTTCCTGTGCTGTCAGTGCAGAGTAGCAGTATCGTCATGCCTGTGCAGATACAAAAGTCTCATTTCTTGATCATTCTGTATGACAGCCCATGTATCTCACAACAGCATCTCCTTCCCTGTGTTAATCAATTCCTCAATAACCTTATCACAGTCATCATTATACCACTCACTTCATATTACTCTGTTTTCCAGTTCCAGCTTGTATTCCACTGCCTGTTGTTTTGATCTTTCCATCAGCTGCCACTGTACTTCAAGGTTAGCTTCCTCCTCAAAGGCAATCACACACATCCCTTCATCCACTTGTCTTTGGAATTTTGCTCTGTCTCTCTCACTGATGCACTGGTAGTGACTGGATCCACATTATACTTCCTATCTCTTTCTGCGTGGTTGTATATTTTTGCTGGTATCCTCTGCCTATACTTGACCATCACCACATAGTGGTCTGAATGAGTATCAGCTGCCCTTCTCACCTTAACATCCTTAATGTCTGAACCACACCGTCTTTGGATAAGCACATGACTGTGTACTCATACAAACATTTCCACGTTCCTTGATGGCTATTCCTTTGTGGGAATATGGTGCTGCTTTCAGTGAGGTTTTTGCTTATGGGAAAATCAACCCTCAATCCTTTGTCATTAAACCCTTCATCTCGACTGTACATTCCCACATTTGGTCTAAACCCTGTTTCTCTTCCCACCTTGGCATTCATATCTCCTAAAACCACTTTCACATCATTTTCCAATACAGCATCATATCTGCCTTCAAGCTGTTCATAAAACGAGTCTTTGACCTCATCATTTGCTTCCCCCTGTTGGAATGTGGGTGCAACTCACGTGTCATATAGAAGGATTTTATTTTTATTCTCAGTGGCCATTTCCTACCATTTATGCACACAAAATTCAAAACCGCTGACTTGCATGCCCTGTGTACTAAGAACCTGTTCCAAGATTGGCTGTACCACTGGAGTTGCCAACCATTGTGTAATCAGCAGAATCCCATGTGCAGGCTTCCTACCACCTAATCTCCTGCAACTATGTTATTCCTATTTGATACTTTCTCAGTTGGTCTTTCACGTTCCTAAGTGCCCCTGCTCTATTAAGACTTAGTACATTCCAAGTAACCATTATTAGATCAGTCCATGTCCGTTTATTGGTCATTCATCATAGAGGCTGTCCAGTTTCCAAATGCGCTTAACATTTTCATGACTACATTACATGTCAGGTAAGTCACCCCTATACACTACCACCTGTCTGTTTACAGCCTCTTGCGTGGCTGCCTTTTCTGCCAGGAACGGTCCCCTACCTTTGAGGATCCTTCCTCTTCCCACAAGTAAGCAGAGTCCTACTGTTTGGAATTCTGCTCCTTCTCTTTCACTGATGATGACTCGCCACACATTACACTTCCTATTCCTTTCTGCATGGTTATAGTTTTTTTGTTGATATCCTCTGCCTATACTTGACCATCACCATGTTGTGATTTGAATCAGCATCAGCCACCCTCCTTACCTTAACACAGCAGTAGACAGCTGCTCTACCAGTGATCTAGAAAAAAATGAGCATATAGTATACTTCAGACCTGTGCAGGAATGGTTGTTTTTCTGTTCACTAGGGTTGTGTACAGCTGTTCTTAAAATAACAACAGCAAAACAGCTGTTCTGTGTGGCTTGGTCGCCAAGTGCCAGGCAATGAACCAAAACATCTCCTGTTCAATCTCTGATAAGTTCTGGGATTTTTATTTGTCACTTTTCAATTTTACTACCTCTGGCAATATCCATTCATGTGAGAAATCTCGAGTTGCACTGTGGTTTGGAGTCAATGTTAAGCTTCAGACCCCTGTAACTGGTTAAGTAGTCAGTTGAATGGTCAGAGGTAGGCAATAGCATACCACATGCACTAAGCTCATGCCAAACTTCAGTTTCATGACAGCTTTACCTTTTTATAGCTGTTCTACTAGTTTCTTAGCTGTTGAGAAAAAGGTAATGAACCATGTTGGTTAATAAGGGAAACTGAAAAATAATCATCTGTCATTTTTATTAGACAGTCAATGGTCAGATTGTAAGCAGCACATAATTAACACATGCTGTGCTTACACTGATAGTTTTATTAGAATAAAGGATAAACTGAAATCCAACAACGGTAGGCATTCAATAGCCCAATTAAAGAGATGCAATGAGGATGCTTACAGCGATAGTAAATGGAAGACAAACAGGGAGGCAAAAAAGTTAGCAAAAGAATTATATATATAACTAGCTGTTACCCACTGCTTCACTCACATATCAGTAATTTTATTATGATGAGTGATGGCGAGTAAGTAAACTAGTAATTTTATGAGACATCTGTATATGTATTGGTGTAGAGATGTATGTATAAAAAATGTATGCATTGCTGGTATGTAGGTACATAATGAATGTGTTTCTGTTATTTTGCTGTATGTCAAATCTGAAAGCATGCTTATATTTTCTAATTATTTTTAAAAATGCCTTGATTCTTTACATTCATGAAGAAGTAGGGTTTTTAGGGGTCCCTCTGGTTCACCTAGTGTTGGATGTGAGATTTTTGATCCATCCCCCTAAAATGATTAATTTATGATAAACATAGTCAGTTAATAGATCTAATAAAATGCAACCTCGCCAAAAGACTGCCACATTCCACATGTAAAGGTACGACACTCTGTTTGTCGTACAGCCTTTAAATGATGCTTTTGTGGTGTACCTTCAAGAGTCTTGGAAGCTGTACAAGAAACATGATGCTGAGCATCTGAAATGTGGTGGGCTTCCGAATGTTTTAATGTCTCCGTAGCTCTTAAGGCCACCTGAAATTCTGCATCCGAGTTCCAGTGGACATGGGATTCCTCTAAGGCTTGTTGGATTGAGTAACTTTCATAGTTTAAGCTCTCTTAGAATTACATGCTAAATCAGACTTATGTTTGCAAGGTTTACAGTAATGGTTTAAAGTATTTCTCAGGCTTACCATTCGATTCTATTGTAGTTGTCCACCTACTGTGTGATTTTATTGTTGTATCTCCACCAAACCTCTCCACCTATGCCAGGTGGTGTAGAAACTCAACATCATAAACCATGTCCACAATAACGGATTTGCACTGTCACAATAATAATTTATAGGCACTACGAGTCGCTGATGCACATGCCAGTGTCACCTGCATGCCACTCACAAATACCATATTTAAAAACATGAATAATATTCAAAAAGATACAACTTTCCAAAGTAGCCTATGACCTTCTCAGGCTCCAAGCTACCTCCATACCAAACACCATCGGAATCGGTTCAACGGTAGAGTCATGAAAACTTAACAGAGCGAGTTACTTTCACAATTAATAATACAGGTAATATTATGAAAGTATGGATTAAATATGTTGAGAATTAAATAAGCATCATATCAATTATGTTGAATCATAACACTTGGAACATATCAACCAATAAAAGCATTTTCACAAATATGAAAAGTTCAAAAGAGAGAGAGTAAACACTCATGTTCATAAAAAATGGAACACCTTAAACAGACTAGAGATAGGACATTCATATTCACGGGACACATACATTAGTACGTTTTGCAGAAATGATTAGCATTTCAGTCATCTCAGTTCATCGTGTGTCCTGTTGCCTAGTAGGCACGGGGTCCGCTATGGGTCCTGATAACTTGGACCATGCGTGATGGCACCAATGTGTACAAGGCACAAACGGTGCCCTGTGGTATAGCCATCCATGCTGCTTTCACCTGGTTCCAAAGTTAATCTGTGGTGGTTGACACTGGGCCGCAGTGCTACACCCATTGGTTCACCATATCCCACACATTTTCAATTGGCAACAAGTCTGGTGATCTGGTGGGCCAGAGCAAAAGGCTGATTTCCTGTGACACCAAGAAGGCATGTGTTCGTACTGCAACATGTGGCCACACCTTGTCTTACTGAAAAATGCCATCTGGGGCATTGTGCTGAAAGAGTATGGCTATGGGTTGCAGGACATCATTCTCGTAGGTCACACTGGTGACAGTGCCATGGACACACACCAACAGCACCCCACACCATAAGGCCTTGAGTTGGTGCTGTATGTCTCATGTGAATGCAGTCACTGTGATGCTGCTTTCCCAGTCTGTGGCAAACCTAAATGTGGACATCATTTTCAAACAAACAGAACCTGGGTTCTTCAGAAAACATTATCTGATGCCGCTCCTATCCCCAGTGACGTTGTTCCATACACCATTGCTGTCTAGCATGTTTCTGCACATTCATCAAAGGTAGGCGGAGTAGTGGATGATGCGAACATAACCCATGCAGTAATAAATGGTGATGAACTGTCACTCCTGATAGTGTACGATGTTTTACACTGTCCCACTGTTGTGACAGAGATGAGGAAGATGCAGATCTATCCAGCAACGCCATTCGGATGACGTTTCAGCCTTTTCAGGAGGTGGCCTGAGTGGTGCAACCTGACCCATCTCATCGTGTTCTACAGTCTTCCATGAACCTTCGGCACGCCATTTGCCGAACACTTCGTCTCACACAAGCAGCAATTTTCTGGATGGATACATCATAATCTCTCATGCCAATAATGTGCCCTCTTTCAAACTGAGTGATTTGGCAGTAGGGTTTGCACATACATGTGCGAGGCTTCCTGCATGTCTGCTCAAGTCGCACTGACCCATTACCTATGATTTGTAGTGACAATGAGAGCCACAGGCACATTTTACTGGCAGGTGGCATTCAGCCTTGATATGTATGTTGACCTCAAATTGACAGGCGGACATGGTTCAAATGCTAACCATTTCTGCAGCACATACTAATGTACATGTCCTGTGAATATGGATGTTCTATCTCTAGTTGTTCTTTTTTTCCCCTGAACATGAGTTAGCTTTTTCAAAGAGTAAATATTTTTCCTTAATTTATCTAACATTCATCAAATCAATAAATATCTTGGACTTCACATTTTGTAAAGTAGCCTGTCTTCTTCATCAAGATTCAAGCTATCCCAAGATAAATTTCATGGCTATCGGCTCAGTAGTTTAGTCGTGAAAATGTAACAGACAGAGCTACTTTCGCATCTATAATATTAGTATGGAAGTATCAATTGGCATGGATTAGAAACACTGGGGATTGTATAGGTATTGTGTTCTAGCTGTTACCCACGTATGTGCTTGCTTATCAGTAAAATGATATAAAATGTGTGTATGGCTTTATTGGACAAGAGACCCTGGTTAGGAAGATCGGGAGCTTGGTCCAAATATTTCTATTTGATGCCACTCCGGTGACTTGCTTGTTATTATTGATAAAATGATGATGAGGACAACGCACAAATTCAGAAATGAACAGAAAAAAACTGATCCCAGTGGAAATTGAACCCAGGAAACCATGATCATGAAATTGCATGACCATGAGCTGTTCTCACAAATTTTAACACAACAAAGACCTTATAAGAAACATATTCTATTCCGCATATAAAATATCATGGATGGATGAATTAAACATGTAGAGGACTGTATAAACATTGTATTCATTATACTGAATCATAGTAAGTAGAACATTCAAAACAATAAAAGCATTTTCACAAATATGATAAGGTTCAAAAGTCATAGACTAAATAGCGTTTTCAAAGAGTAATTACATTTCATATTTCATGTTATATTCTTAAAATCAATAAATATGTTGAACTCCTCACTTTCTAAAGTAGCATATGTTCTTCCTCAGTGTTCAAGCTATTTCCATACCACATTTTATCAAAATCGGTTCAGCAGTTTAGTCATGTAAGCGTAACAGACGGAGTTACTTTCACATTTATAATATTTCTATGGATATATAATGACACCCATTTAAAAACACATATATATCTATTATATTCCATGACTGATTAACAATCTGGATGATTGACTGATCTGGACTTGTAACATCAATCAAAATGACCTTGGTGTGCTGGTACTACGAACAGCTGAAAGCAAGGGGAAAACACAGCTGTAAATTTTCCCAAGGGCATTGAGCCTTACTGTATGGTTAAATAATGATGGTGTCCTCTTGAGTAAGATACACCGAGGTAACATAGTCCCCCACTCCAATCTCCGGGCGTAAACTGCTCAGGAGGACATCATTATCAGGAGAAACAAAACTAGTGTTCTACAGATCAGAGTCTGGAATGTCAGATCCCTTAATTGGGCTGGTAGGTTAGAAAATTTAAAAAGGCAAATAGACAGGTTAACGATAGATATAGTAGGAACTAGTCAAGTTCTGTGGCAGGAGGAACAAGATTTCTGATCAGGTGAAGACAGGGTTATAAATACAAAATCAAATAATGGTAATGCAGGAGTTGGTTTAATAATGAATAAAAAAATAGGAACACAGATAAGCTACTATGAACAGCACAGTGAATGCATTATTGTAGCCAAGATAGACCCAAAGTCCATGCATACCACAGTAATACAAGTTTATACGTCAACTAAATAGTTCCGCAGATGATGAAGAGATTGAAGAAATGTATGATGCAATAAAAGAAACTATTCAGATAGTTACGGGAGACGAAAATTTAATAGTCATGGGTGACTGGAATTCAATAGTAGGAAAAGGAAGAGAAGGAGAAGTAGTAGATGAATACACACTGGGGATAAGGGATGAAACAGGAAGCCGCCTGGTAGAATTTGCACACAGAATAACTTAATCATAGCTAACACTTGGTTTAAGAATCATGAAAGAAGGCTGTATACATGGAAGAGGCCTGGAGACGCTGGAAGGTTTTAGATAGATTATATAATGGTAAGACAGAGATTTATGAAACAGGTTTTAAATTGTACGACATTTCCAGGCCCAGATGCGGAGTCTGACCACAATTAACTGGTTATGAACTGTAGATTAAAACTGAAGAAACTGCATGAAAGTAGGAATTTAAGAAGATGGGCCTGGATAAACTGAAAGAACCTGAGGTTGTAAAGAGTTTCAGAAAGAACATTAGGGAACAGTTGACAAGAATGGGGGAAAGAAATACAGTAGAAGAAGAATGGGTAGCTTTGAGAGATGAAACAGTGAAGGCAGCAGAGGACCAAGTAAGTAAAAAGATGAGGGCTAGTAGAAATCCTTGGGTAACAGAAGAGATATTGCATTTAATTGATGAAGGGAGCAAATATAAAAATGCAGTAAATGAAGGAGGCAAAAAGGAATACAAACGTCTCAAAAATGAGATCAACAGGAAGTGAAAAATGGCTAATCAGGGATGGCTAGAGGACAAATGTAAGGCTGTAGAGGCTTATCTCACTAGGGGTAAGATAGATACTGCCTACAGGAAAATTAAAGAGACCTTTGGAGATAAGAGAACCACTTGTATGAATATCAAGAGCTCAGTTGGAAACCCAGTTCTAAGCAAAGAAGGGAAAGCAGAAAGGTGGAAGGAGTATATAGAGGGTCTATACAAGGGTGATGTACTTGAGGACAATATTATGGAAATGGAAGAGGATTTAGATGAAGATTAAATGGGAGATATGATACTGCATGAAGAGTTTGACAGAGCACTGAAAGACCTGAGTCAAAACAAGGCCCCGGGAGTAGACAACATTCCATTAGAACTACTGACAGCCTTGGGAGAGCCAGTCCTGACAAAACTCTACCATCTGGTGAGCAAGATGTACGAGACAGGCGAAATTCCCTCAGACGTCAAGAAGAATATAATAATTCCATTCCCCAAGAAAGTAGGTGTTGACAGATATGAAAATTACTGAACTATCAGTTTAATAAGCCATGGCTGCAAAATACGAATGCGAATTCTTTATAGACGAATGGAAAAACTGGTAGAAGCCGACTTCGGGGAAGATGAGTTTGGATTCCATAGAAATATTGGAACACGTGAGGCAATACTGACTCTACGACTTATCTTAGAAGAAAGATTAAGGAAAGGCTAAGCTACATTTCTAGCATTTGTAGACTTAGAGAAAGCTTTTGACAATGTTGACTGGAATACTCTCTTTCAAATTCTAAAGGTGGCAGGGGTAAAATACAGGGAGTGAAAGGGTACTTACAATTTGCACAGAAGCCACATGTCTGTTGTATGAGTCAAGGGGGACGAAAGGGAAGCAGCAGTTGAGAAGGGAGTGAGACAGGGTTGTAGCCTATCACCAATGTTGTTCAATCTGTATATTGAGCAAGCAGTAAAGGAAACAAAACAAAAATTTGGAGTACGAATTAAAATCTATGGACAAGAAATAAAAACTTCGAGTTTTGCTGATGACATTTTAATTCTGTCAGAGACAGCAAAGGACTTGGAAGAACAGCTGAAGAGAATGGACACTGTGTTGAAAGAAGGATACAAGATGAACATCAACAAAAGCAAAACAAGATAATGGAATGTAGTCGCATTATATCGGGTGATGCTGAGGGAATTAGATTAGGGAATGAGACACTTAAAGTAGTAGATGAGTTTTGCTATTTGGGGAGCAAAATAACTAATGATGGTCAAAGCAGAGATGATATAAAATGTTGACTGGCTATGGCATGGCAAGCATTTCTGAAGAAGAGCAGTTTGTTAACATCGAGTATAGATTTAAGTGTCAGGAAGTCTTTTCTGACTGTGTCTGTATAGAGTGTAGCCATGTATTGAAGTGAAACATGGACGATAAACAGTTTAGGAAAGAAGAGAATACAAGCTTCTGAATTGTGATGTGCTTCAGAAGAATGCTGAAGATTAAATGGGTAGATCATGTAACTGGTGAGGAGGTACTGAATAGAATTGGGCAGGGACGGGGGGAGAATTTGTTGCACAACTTGACTAGAAGAAGGGATTGGTTGGTAGGACACGTTCTGAGGCATCAAGAGATCACAAATTTTGAATTGGAGGGAAGTGTGGAGGGGAAAAATCATAAAGGGAGACCACAACATGAATACACTAAGCAGATTCAGAAGGACGTAGGTTGCAGTAGTTATTCGGAGATGAAGAGGCTTGCACACATTAGAGTATTATGGTGAGCTGCATCCAACCAGTCTCTGGACTGAAGACCACAACAACAGTTACAACAACAACAATATTATTTGCTGTTCTGTGTACCGCAAATAAAATCAGAAAATTAAAAAAACTTCAGCTATGAGGGCAAGCTGTAAGTTTCTTGCCCTTGCCCTAAGAGTGAAAGAGAGATTCTCTTACCTATTTCTTTTTAGATGAAAACTCCATTTATTCCATGCACACAACACTCTGCAAGCTACCATACATTGCAAGGTGCATGGTACCTTATACCACTGCAAACCATTTCCTTTCCTGTTACATTTGCAAATGGAGTGAGGAAAAAATGACAATCTATATGCTACTGGACTTGCCCTGACTTCTCTTATCTTGTCTACACAGTCCTTGTGTTAAACATATGTTGGTGGCAGTAGGATTGCCCAGCAATCTGTCATAAATGCTGGTCTCTAAACTTCCTCAATGCTGTTTCATGAAAAGCGCACCTTCTTCCTTCCAGGTATCGCCAATTGAGTTCATGGAGCATTTACAGAATACTTTCATGTTGACTGAACCTACTGATAACAAATCTAGCACCCCACTTCCGAATTGCTTCAGTGTCTTCCTTCAACTCAGCTTGATGGGGTCCTGAACATTTGAGCAAAATACAAATCTTCTGTATATAGCATTCTTTGTAGACGAGCTATGCTTTCCTAGAACGCTCCTAATAACCAAAGTCAACCATTCACCTTCCTTACAACCATCCTTATATGTTCATTCCATTTCATGTTGCTTTGCAATATTACATCTAGATATTTGAGCAATGTGACTGTTTCACACAGCACACCACTAATACTGTATTTTATCACCAGGGGATTGTTTTTCCTACTGATCTGCATTAACTTATACTTTTCCACATTTAGAGCAAGCTACCATTCATCACACCATATAGAAGTTCTATACAAGTCATTCTGTATCCTCCTAAACTCACTCAATGATTATCTTTCCCATACACTACAGCATCATCAGCAAACAGTTGCAGACTATTGCTCACTCCATCTGTCAGGTCATTTATATATGTAGTAAACAAGAGTGGATCTATTAATTAACTCCATTTTTAGACATACTGTAAGAACTGTGATTAAAAAAGGTACCTGAGATAGTTAACAATTAGAAGAGATGAGTTTCAGAGAAAATTAAACCTAGTTTCATGAAATAGTGTTGATAAAGAGATGAATGAAAAAGATCTGAGAATCACAAAATATGTTCATTGAGGAGGATAGGATTAGTAACATTTTAAGTATAAACATAATGACCAATACCCACTGCCTGGTGGTGCCGCAGATACATGAGGCAGCAAGGAAAGTACATAATCAAAAATGAGACAAATGGGAAATCATTCTAGCAATAATACAGGCTGCAAATGGGAAATTCACTGAGATAAACAACTCTGACAAAGGATATATTGTTATTGCCCACTACCTGGGAACAAGCATCTCAGACACAGTGAAGCTGGTCAGCTATTCATGTGCTATTGTCATTCTTCCATGGAAAGTGGTTGAAGGACAATGAAACTGTGAATAAGGTGAAAAGGTGCTGCACATCCGCACATCATCAGAGAACATGCAGGTTACTGGCTTGGCTGCTCTGTAGAGCTGGATAGGCAGCAATCTGTGGCAGATCTGATGACAGAGTACAATCCTGATGCAGGCGCTAGGAGCACACAGTTTGGTGCAGATAACTGAAGATACGTATCCACAGCAGATAGCTCCATTACATTTGCAGTAGGCACAGGATCATGGAGATTGTACCACGGATTAGTGGAAATTTATTGCCCAGTTGTTGCACCAGATCAACAGTCATGCCTGGACAGGTCATCATCCAGGTGAATGGCTATCCAAAACATACATCATACCACGGATACACACCAGTGTGAGCAGTAATATTATGAGGGACATTCACTTGAACTTCCATGCAACATTTGGCAGTAATTGAAGGTGATATGTCCCTCACTTCAGTTATATCATACGAAATGCTTACCAGGTATACCATTAAACAGTTTTATTTGCAAGTAAAGAAATAACATAATAGACTTTGTATTAACACAATAACTAGCTTCCAAAGAAAAAAGAAACACAAAAATCTTTCTGGACTGAGTGAATATTCAAAAAACTGAGATCAAAAATAACAATCACACGTTGAATCCTCTAGGGTCTGTATGAATAATGTTTGTTATAATTGCACTAAGTCTGACACTTTCCAAGTGAGGGATATGTAGCAGAGAACAGAATAACACTAAGTCTCACATTTTCCAAATGAGGGAGATGTAGCAGAACACAGAACAGCAAGTCCTCTCCATTCAGCAGTGCCCCATTGGCAGAGCTCACGTCACAGGGACAGCAATGAGTAGAGGAATTGATCACGGTAGCACACTGTCCAGGGGTGGTCTTCTCAATGTGGCTGGCTGCGCTAATGCTACTGGCTGCCATCGCAGCACAGGCCTAAATAGTTGTTCACGGAGTGACACTTTTGTCTGACTGCGTCAAACTTGGCTTTGGCGGAAGTAGGAAATATCTGCTGCTAACCTGGTGACAGTTAATCTGGTATTAAGCTGGCTGGTTTGAATTTCTGCCTTGCACAGACAGGAGTACCATTGCTGTTATGTATGTTGTGTGGGTAGCTGTTTGCACCTGTTGCACTTATTGCCACAGCAGAAGACACCATGACATAAAAATTATTGTGGATAACCTGAATCCCTTCATGATCGATATTTTCCCCAATGGCGATGGATGTTCCAGCAGAATAACTGCTGTGTTACAAGACCAGAATCAAGCTACAGGGGTTTGACGGGCGTTACAGCGAACTTATGTTGATGTCTTGGCCACCCAATGGAACACATCTGTGATGCCATCAAACCCTAGTTCTGCACCCATAAATCACTGGCTTGTAATCTACCAGAATTGCATGATTTGAGTATAGATGTCTAGTGCCACATACTTCCAGAAGGCTACCGCAGGTTTGTTGAAGCCATGCCATGCAGAATTGCTGCTGTACTGTGTTTCAAAGGGGCACCAACACGTTATGGAGCAGGTAATCATAATGTTTTGGTTCATCAGTGCCACGCAAACAAACAGCAAACTTCATGAGTATCAGAACTGTGGGTTTTATAGCCTCCTGTTTCAAATGTGACTAGATATACAGGAAAAAAAGTGCCCCCCCCCCTTCCCCCCCCCCCCCCCCCCACCACTTCGCCTTCAGCCCCTGCCATATAGGCTGCCCTGCAAGACAAGCATCTTGTGTGGAAATAGTGTCAGCCTGCCTTACCCACCTGCTTTATGGGCAGCCTCGAAGTCAGAGCCATGAAATAGTTTTCCATCCTTTTGGAGCAGTACCAGCCTGCCTTATTAACCCACTTTGCCTATGTGTCAGCAGCAAAAACAGTTTTCCAGGCCCCATATGTAGCCTATGCCGCATGTGAGGTGTGTTGTTGCAATACTATTGGTTTGCTTTATCTAGCTGTGTTGCCCGGCAGCATACACCTCAGGGCAAAAACCTGTTTTCAAGCTCCTAAAGTGTAGGCTGTCCGGCATGACAGACATCTTGTGGGAGTAGTATTGGCCTGTTTCGTCAAACTCTTGTGTAGGGGCTATACCTACAGATGGGCATGGCAGGAAGAAAGTTGACATGGATAGACAAACGGATGGAAAGAGAGAGGTGGGCGGAGGGAATGCACAAGGTTAGAGGGGCATGATAGGACAGGCAGAAAGAGGAGAACAGCAGGGGATGGAAAGAGAGAGGAGGTGGGCAACAGGGTATAAGCTGAGAGAGGGAGCAGGAGAGGGGGGGAGGGGCAGATGGTCAGAGAGAGAGCGAGAAGGGGATGCGCACAGGTGGGAAGAAGGACCTGAACAAGACAGGGCGAGGAGGAGATGTGGGAGGAGGAGACGCGTGCATGGATGAAGCTGCAGGGAGAAGTTATTCCAAAGGAGATAGCTGTGTTCTGGTTCCTTTATAGTTATGTTTCTAATAATGCTAATAATAATAATAATAATAATAATAATAACAATAACAAAATATCTTAAAAGAACACAGTTGTCCCCCTAAAAACAGCAGAAATGTTTTCCAGAAACATAAGTGTATAAGTGATTGTGCAAGGAAAAGGATGCTGGTAGACCTCCTTAATTCATATAATCTTATGCAAACCGTATTCTTTCCAACGAGAGTGCAAGGGAACAGTAGAACAACCATAGACAATATTTTTGTTCATTCGTCATTATTAGAAGGGCATTCTGTTAGCAAAAAGGTGAATGGCCTTTCAGATCATGATGCACAAATTTTAAGTCTAAAAGATTTTTGTGCTTCAACACATGTTAAATATAGTTACCAACTTTTTAGGAAAGCTGATCCAGTTGCTGTACAGACTTTTGTAAACCTTATCAAGGAACAAGATTGGCAAGATGTTTATAGTGCTGATACAGTAGACGATAAATATAATGCTTTCCTCAAGACTTTTCTCGTGCACTTTGAAAGTTGCTTTCCGTTAGAACGTTTAAAACAGGGTACTAGCACAAACAGGCAGCCTGGGTGGCTGACTAAAGGGATAAGAATATCTTGTAGAACAAAGTGGCAATTATATCAAAACGTTAGAAACAGTCAAAATCTAAATGCAGCAGCCCATTACAAACAGTATTGTAAGGTGCTTAAAAAAGTTATTAGGAAGGCAAAAAGTATGTGGTATGCAGATAGAATAGCTAAGTCTCAGGATAAAATTAAAACCATATGGTCAGTCGTAAAGGAAGTGGCTGGTCTGCAGAGACAGGTCGAGGATATAGAATCAGTGCGTAGTGGGGATGTCCGTATTGCTGATAAGTCGCATATATGTACAGTACTTAATAATCACTTTCTGAATATAGCAAGTGAACTAAATAGAAACCTAGTCCCAACAGGGAATCATATAGCGCTCTTAGAAAAAAGTGTTCCGAGACTGTTACCTGAAATGCTCCTCCATGATACTGACAAGAGGGAGATTGAGTTAATAATTAAATCACTAAAGACCAAGAACTCTCATGGATATGACGGGGTATCTAGCAGAATACTGAAGTATTGTTCCACGTATATTAGCTCAGTACTTAGCCATATCTGTAACTTTTCCTTTAGCAGTGGTCGGTTTCCTGACCGATTAAAGTACTCGGTAGTGAAGCCACTTTATAAAAAGGGAGACAGGGATAATGTTGACAATTATAGACCTATTTCTATGCCATCGGTGTTTGCTAAAGTTATCGAGAGGCTTGTATATACAAGGTTACTGCAGCATTTAAATTCACATAATTTGCTGTCAAATGTACAGTTTGGTTTTAGAAATGGCTTAACAACTGAAAATGCTATATTCTCTTTTCTCTGTGAGGTTTTGGACGGATTAAATAAAAGGTTGAGAACGTTAGGTGTTTTCTTTGATTTAACGAAGGCTTTTGACTGTGTTGACCACAAAATATTACTGCAGAAGTTGGAACATTATGGAGTAAGGGGAGTAGCTTACAATTGGTTCGCCTCCTACTTTAAGAACAGAAAGCAGAAGGTAATCCTCCGCAATATTGAGAGTGGTAATGATGTTCAGTCCCAATGGGGCACTGTTAAATGGGGCGTTCCCCAAGGGTCGGTGCTGGGGCCACTGCTGTTCCTTATTTATGTAAATGATATGCCTTCTAGTATTACAGGTGATTCAAAAATATTTCTGTTTGCTGATGACACCACCTTGGTAGTGAAGGATCTTGTGTGTAATATTGAAACATTATCAAATAATGTAGTTCATGAAGTAAGTTCGTGGCTTGTGGAAAATAATTTGATGCTAAATCACAGTAAGACTCAGTTTTTACAGTTTCTAACCCACAATTCAACAAGAACTGACATTTTAATCAGACAGAATGGGCATGTTATAAGCGAGACGGAACAGTTCAAGTTCCTAGGCGTACGGATAGATAGTAAGCTGTTGTGGAAAGCCCATGTTCAGGATCTTGTTCAGAAACTAAATGCCGCTTTATTTACCATTAGAACAGTATCTGAAATAAGTGACATTTCAACACGAAAAGTAGTATACTTCGCATATTTTCATACGCTTATGTCATATGGTATTATTTTTTGGGGTAATTCTTCTGATTCAAAAAGGGTATTTTTGGCTCAAAAACGGGCTGTTCGAGCTATGTATGGTGTAAGTTCGAAAACCTCTTGTCGACCCCTATTCAATAGTCTGGGAATTTTGACATTGCCCTCACAGTATGTATTTTCTTTAATGTCGTTTGTTGTTAGCAATATTAGCTTATTCCCAAGAGTTAGCAGCTTTCACTCAGTTAATACTAGGCAGAAATCAAATCTGCATGTGGAATGCACTTCCTTGACTCTTGTGCAGAAAGGAGTGCAGTATTCTGCTGCATCCATTTTCAATAAGCTACCACAAGAACTCAAAAATCTTAGCAGTAGCCCAAACACTTTTAAGTCTAAACTGAAGAGTTTCCTCATGGCTCACTCCTTCTATTCTGTCGAGGAGCTCCTGGAAGAGATAAAAAATTAAGCAAATTCCAGTGTTACATTCTTGATTTTCTTTATTTAAACTAACGACTTGTTTCATTTTATGTGTTCTACAATCGTGTTATAATTTCATGTATTGACTCGTTCCATGACCATGGAGACTTCTCCTAAATGTGGTCCCACGGAACAATAAATAAATAAATAAAATAAATAAAAATAAGCATGTCATCTGGCAAGGACAGCCAGAAGAGGATGAATATAAGAAATGGCAAAATCTATGATACTGGGTTTGAAATGGGTGATGAAAAGATAATGGTGCCTTAGAATGATTATCAAACCTACAAGCATTTGATCCCCTTCAAGAAAAACGACTGTTGTGTAAAACCATAAAAGATGCTTCAAGAGTACACACATCACCACGATTTCCTCAGTTCTGAAATGTAAAGTAAATGGAAACAAACATCATCAGAGTTATTAATGCACATAGAAAAGTCCTTTTTATACAATTAACTTAAGTGGTCCAATGAAGACCATAAAATGTATAAATAATTAAATAAAATGTGAATTTATCTGGAAATGAATATTTAAAATAAAAAGCCACATCACAGCAGATTTCTCCATAATGACACAATGTCACAGTTTACAAATGATTCTGCAGTGTCCAACAAAATGCCTATCTATGGCTAAATATCTTTTCCAAATACCAAGTTCATTAGCTGTGGGGATAGGTGAAAGACAGAAGACGTCAAATTTAGTGGGTAGGGTGGGCATTCCAAAATCAGTATTTCAAATCCCCCAGCTTTCCCATTATCAAAGAACCTTTCTGAGAAGGCAATTTCCCAGCATGAAAGATGGCCCATTTTTCTCTTCATTTGCAACCCTCTCTTCCACATATATGTCATTTAATTTGTATATAAGTGTTGCGTAGTATTGTCCTTCATTTTTTAAACTTCTGCTAGGTAAGCAAAACGAATCTCTTTTGCGTATCAAAAAATACAGTCAGCCATTTCTGGAACATGAAACCTCATTTATTATTTCAGGTACAAGGCCACCCACTTCTACCAATGACTTTTATATCTGGGGTAGAGTGGTACCTCATCCACAGAAACAAATTGTCATATAAAATGACATAGATTTTTTTAATGGGCCAAACCTCTATTTTTGCATTTGCTTTTAGTCATGCACTTTCAGGGCATCCTTCACATGGATCAGCATCAACAGCACCTTGAATTTCTGTTGGTAATAAACCATGAAAATAAAGAACTTTAGATGATGTGGTATTCCAGGGCACCCTTTCGAATGAAGCACACATGACTACATTATAAATCCGTGTAAGCAAAACTAGTTTATTGATCTAGCTGACATTGGGCTTACATTATTGAGTAACATGTACTAGCACAATAAAAACAAAATTTCATTGATGTCAACACCAACTCTGAGTCAGATCAAGAACATTCTACCTTGCCCTCATATTACACTGCAAAGAAAAGTGAGTTGCTAAGCCCAGAGAGCATCAAATTTTCTGGGCTTAGCAACTCACTTTTCTTTGCAGTGTATTGACAGGCTCACACAATATAGGCATTTGTGTGAGCCTGTCAGTACTTGGTGGTTTGTAAATTGTGTGCACTTTCACACAGTAAAACATCATTTTTTCCTTTAAGTTCATATTACACTCATTTCTTACACTCCTAATTTTGATTCCAAAACTTTTGAGTAATAACTGTTATTCTGGTGGAAAATATTCTTTTTTCAGAATAATGTGCATCAACTCATGAAATAAGGAAATTCTCATTGACAATATTTCTATGGAACTGCAGGGGGTAAGTCATCGTTCACAGAGAACACAGGAAGCAAATATAAAATGGAAACATCTTCCCTAATACAAGATCTTGAATCATTTCTCCCTTCCACCTTCATGCGTATTTCATTCTCCTGTTTTCATCTACTTTATATCAGTATTTTACAGTAAATGAAGTTCTGAAACAGGATCTGATTTTTTTCTTCTCCTCTTGGTCTCTGTGTCAGTCAGAATCTAAGAGTCTCTGAAACATCTGAGATAAGGTTGTTTTACTTTCTAAGTAATTATTATTTCTGAACTTTGACTCAGTCCATACCATAGATTCATGCACAATTGGATCAATTTGTGTGTGTGTGTGTGTGTGTGTGTGTGTGTAAATGAAATTATCAACTGATAGTCACAGAATAAGAATGGTTCTAACATACAGCACTTAACCAGCCACTTGTCTTACCTTAATATGTGAGCTGACTAACACGATCAGTTTTCAGGAATCCAACCCCAATGTAATGTGGCACAATTTCACAAACACAAAGTTTGCTAAAAATGAAAGTCATGTTATTCTGTCACATCTCCAGTTTTCAATAATCTTTTCTGTAATTTAACATCTTAATGAAATATTTGGTGAAAATCATCCAGAGCTCAAGAAAGAGGAATAATGCATTGCATTATAGATGATATACAAAAACTGGTAGCATATTTGATAAAGAAATTGAAAATAGACTAAGTGGATCACTTTCCTCATTATGTGGTGGTGGGCTAAGGAGATAACAGAAAACAAAATTGGCAATTGTATGGACATATACTCGATGAATCAAAATTTGTACACTTGGTTGCCACAATGTGATTCCTTGCATACTAACAGTGCGAAAATGTCTGTAACAAAATTTTGACAGTATTATGAAAAGGATAGATTGCTACTCTCCATACAATGGAGATGCTGAGTTGCATATAGGTGCAACACAAAGACGGTCAAACAAGCAAGCTTTCAGCTAGAAAGGCCTTATCCAAATTAGACAATATACACATACACTCTCAAACAAACACACTCAACATCTCTGCTATATCGTGAGAAGTAATCTATTGTTTTCATAATATTGTCATTATTTCATCCCAGTTTTTACCAATGTTTGATTCTAACAAAATTTTGTCACATGCGTTTTTTTTGTAGTAAAAGGAAGCCAAAGGAAGGCAATCTGGCAACACCGAATTCTCATGTAAGACAAGTATCTTGATTCAAAATTGAGTAACTGTGCTACTTAGTCAGCGCAATGGGTAGAGTTTTGTATTAGAGTGCTCAAGTTCGATTCCAGTTCTAAGTGTAGTTTCTTTCTTTTTTTAATTTTTTAACTGTGTGATACAGTATTTGGTTTCTTAATCATATACAGCAATTACAGCACATCTTATACAAAAACACATGCAATTGTTTTATACAAACACAGAAATGGGAGTACAGTTGTTTTTAATATTCCAGTTCTAAAGGTGTATTTTACATTTCAACATTTTACCTGGTTTCTTCCATGCTCTATGTGGTGTCACCGCCAGACACCACACTTGCTAGGTGGTAGCTTAAATCGGCCGCGGTCCATTTAGTACATGTCGGACCCGTGTGTCGCCACTGTGTGATCGCAGACCGAGTGCCACCACAAGGCAGGTCTCAAGATACGGAATAGCATTCGCCCCAGTTGTACGACGACTTTGCTAGCGACTACACTGACGAAGCCTTTCTCTCATTTGCCGAGAGACAGTTAGAATAGCCTTCAGCTAAGTCCATGGCTACGACCTAGCAAGGCGCCATTAGCCTTACATAGTTTGATAGTTATCGTATGAAATGTCTCATCAAGAACGATGTATACAACAAGGATTAAAAGCTAAGTATTCGAGGAGCTGCATACTTTTCTTATTAGCATTCACTACTTATCCTGTTCCAGAATTCACGCCCGTCTGTGTTAGATAGCGTGCATTTCGGCCTCCTCTATCTACAAGGTGTTGGCACATTTGCCAACACATCATTGGCGACGAGAAAAACGTGTTCTTTCTAATTGCTTACATTTACTTGTGTCATGGCTTCGCCAGATGTACTGTCCGAATTTTATCGCTTGCAGAATCAGCAGACGCAGGCGTTATTGGATGCCTTTGGACAGCTTGTCCAGGGTCAACGTGCACTGCAACACGATGCGGCAGCCGCCGCTTAACCCCTACCGCAGCCACAACTCGCAGTTGCACCGCCTTTTAGGCACTACGATCCAGCGCAAGAATCATGGACTGAGTGGTCACGCCAGTTTGGATTTCATCTCGCCGCCTACAGAATTCAAGGTAACGAGCGGCAGCCTCACTTATTGTCTTGTGTCGGCGTGCAAACGTACCGTGTGATAGTGAAATTGTTTCCCCGACGCGACGTAGCAACTCTGTCCTACGAAGAAATTTTGTCGGCATTGGACGCCTATTTCAAAGAAACAGTTAATGTAGTTGCAAAGAGGTATACGTTCTTTCGTACAAAACGTACGGCCGGTCAAACTAATAGGGGGTGGGTTGCAACATTGCAAGGCCTTACAAGAGATTGTGCTTTTGAGTGTGAATGTGGACTCCCTTATTCAGATACAATGGTACGTGATGCAATTGCACAGAACGTTTCTGATGTTCGTATACGGGAGCAAATTTTGAAGCTAGTTAATCCCTCCCTTCAGCATGTGATAGACATATTGGATAGACAAGACACGCTTGACTTTGCTCAGGAATCATTTGAAACTTCGCCGGCCGTGTGTCACATTAACCGGCCCGCCGGGCGCGCTGCGCGGCCCGGTAAACTGCCCTCGTGCACGTCCGCGCAGCTGCCGTCACGCTCTAAACCAGGTGTGCCGCGCCAGCACACAAATGCAGTGAAATCATGCCCGCGGTGTGCTACTAGACATTCGCGTGAACATTGCCCGTCACGCCAAGCTATTTGCTTTTTCTGTAATAAGTAAGGACATGTTCAAAGTGTTTGCCAGAAAAGGGTCAGATCAGACAATCACAACCATTCCAGGCCTTTTGCTTCGCGCCGGAATCGAACCAAGGACACTCAGGCTCGTGGACCTTCCCCCGTGGACATTCATGTAGTTACTTCCACCCCGTCCAGTGCCACTTTCTCTAACAGTGACTGTGTTCGTCCCACAAAAAGTGTGCGTCGACGTCGCCGGAAATAACGTCAATTAGCATGTGATGCTGTACCTGTATCAGTTCAAATTGCACGAGACGGTCGCTCTTGTCGTCAGCAGGACAATAAACTTTTTGTAGATTTGGACTTTAATGGCAAGGTCATACCATTCCAGCTCGATACCGGAGCTGCAGTTTCACTGCTCAATCACGACACGTACAAACAACTGGGCAAACCTCCGTTGCGTGCCGCAAATGTTCAGTTAAAAAGTTATTCAGGACAGCAGATCCCTGTGTTAGGACAGTGCACTCTTCTTGCAACATACAAGGGACAAACAAAACTTGTGTCATTTTACGTTCTTCGTTCTTCTACTGCAGTGAACTTGTTTGGTTTAGATTTATTTCGATTGTTTAACTTGTCTGTAGTAAATCAGGTCCTATCAGTGAACCAGACTGTGCCTTCAGACAGTGTTTCTCGTCTGTGTGAAGAATTTGCAGACATTTTTGCACAGGGCCTTGGTTGCGCTACAAACTATGAAGCACATTTGGAACTGAAAGTAAACGCGCAACCGAAATTTTTCAGAGCGCGCAATGTTCCTCACGCATTGCGTGTTGAGGTCGCAAGAACATTACACGATTTAGCATCACAAGGTGTGAGTGAATGTGCGCAATGCCTCTTCCATTTCAGCTCCGCTTCATCGCTTACGCCGTACAGGTGTTCCGTTTCTCTGGACGACGGAATGCGAACGCGGTGTTCGCCAGTTGAAATCGGCGTTGCTTTCTAATACTTGCCTTACGCCATTCGATCCCCAGAAACCCCTTTTGTTGATGGTAGATGCATCGGATTTCGAGATCGGTGCTGTGCTTGCGCACAAAGTTGGCGCGCATGATCGCCCTATTGCCTTTGCGTCAAAATTGCTCTCGTCTGCGCAAAGAAATTATTCACAGATAGTTAAAGAAGCTTTGGCTCTCGTGTTTGGTGTTACAAAGTTCCATGATTTCTTGTATGGTCGTCACTTTACCATCATCACAGACCACAAACCTTTGACGTCGCTTTTTCCTCCGAACACGCCTGTACCTCCGCGTACAGCGCAGAAATTCATTCGCTGGTCTATTTTCCTCTCGCAGTACCGCTACGATATCTTGTATCGGTCCACTGCTAAGCACGGAAACGCCGATGCGTTGTCCCGTTTGCCTGTTGCTGAGGATAAAGCATTCGATTCTTCCGAACTTGCTTGCATGTACATTGATTCGGAAACCGATGAAGTGGTCAAATCGTTTCCGATTGATTTTCGTCATATCGCTACAGCCACAGCTGCTGACCCTGTCCTTGCTACCGTTTTGCGTTTTGTTGCTACGCAATGGCCTTTGTCAAAGTCTCGGATCGAGGATCCGTTGGTTCACCGATTTTTTGCTCATAAGGAGAGACTTTTTGTTCGACGTGGTGTTTTGTTGTTGCGTTCTGATAATGATCAGTCCAGAGTCGTGGTCCCACATTCGTTACAGTCCTCTGTTTTACGGCTTCTTCACCAAAGACATTGGGGTATAGCGCGAACGAAACAACTTGCTCGTCAGCACTGTACTTGGTTCGGAATCGATGCTGCGATTACGAATATGTGTTCCTCTTGCATGGCGTGTGCCGAACAACAATCCGCACCGCCGCGGAAAGTCTTTGCATGGCCAAAAGCCACTTCCCCTTGGCAACGCTTGCACATAGATTTTGCTGGTCCATTCTGGAATGCTCGATGGTTGGTTCTGGTAGATGCCTTCAGTAATTTTCCTTTTGTTGTCCGGATGTCTTCCACGACGTCCTCTGCCACCATCCAAGCGTTGTCTGCTATCTTTTGCATTGAAGGTCTTCCGCAGACTCTTGTTTCCGACAATGGCCCACAATTCATGTCCGCAGAATTTCAGTCATTCTGCCAGGCCAATGGTATTCAACATCTGACATCCGCGCCGTTTTCGCCTCAGTCAAACGGTGCCGCTGAACGATTGGTCCGGACTTTCAAGTCACAGATGTTGAAGTTGAAAGAGCCGCATTCTCGGGAGGACGCGTTGTTGCTCTTTTTGTCTTCGTATCGCTCTCAACCCCGAGATGGTCGCTCGCCGGCTGAGTTGCTCCACGGTCGTCCTCATCGAACCTTGATGTCTTTGCTGCACCCGCCGCATCAGGTTCCTGTGCAGCGGCAGACTTCTGCTTTTGCTCCAGGCGACGTTGTATTCTATCGCAACTATCGAGGTTCACGGCGTTGGCTTGCAGGGCGCATTCTTCGCTGCCTCGGCCGCGCGATGTATATGGTTTTGGGGGCCTCTGGCGAGGTGCGTCGGCATCTCAATCAGCTGTGCCTCTGTCGTCGCACGGGTTCTGCCGCTCCCCGTCTGCTTTCAGCGACGGTGCCGTCCGGTCAGCGCCCTGGGGACCCATCTACTGGCTCGCCTCATCCCCAGGTGTTACCGACGATGCCTTCCATTTTGCCCCATGGCGACGTGCCGCCGCAGCCGCCGCCGCCGCCGCCGCCTGTTCTCCCGCCGGCGCCGCCCGCATTCGACGCTACGCTGCAGCCGCCACGCGCCTCCCTGGGTCACGCGCCGCCGATCGCTTCCCGTGACCAGCTGTCCTCCGCCATGGATCTCTTGCCCGCTCCGGACCACATGGTGTCTTCGCGCATGGGCTACCCCGACGCAATGGAGGTCGATCCTTCGGCCCCTCCTGTCTCTTTACGGGCGCATACACCGCATGTTGACGTGCACCCTGGACTAGGTTTTCAGGCGTTTCCTAGCTCCCCTCGGACCGAATGGCCGGGTGCGGGTGGCACAGCCTCGCCTGTTGTTAGGCTCCCCACCTCATCGCATACGTCAACATGGGGTCCTCCCCACGGTGGGCGGAAGCCTTATCACACGACCGTTCGCCGATTTGCGGTGGAAGAATGTGGTGTCACCGCCAGACACCACACTTGCTAGGTGGTAGCTTAAATCGGCCGCGGTCCATTTTGTACATGTCGGACCCGTGTGTCGCCACTGTGTGATCGCAGACCGAGCGCCACCACAAGGCAGGTCTCGAGATACGGAATAGCACTCGCCCCAGTTGTACGACGACTTTGCTAGCGACTACACTGACGAAGCCTTTCTCTCATTTGCCGAGAGACAGTTAGAATAGCCTTCAGCTAAGTCCATGGCTACGACCTAGCAAGGCGCCATTAGCCTTACATAGTTTGATAGTTATCGTATGAAATGTCTCATCAAGAACGATGTATACAACAAGGATTAAAAGTTAAGTATTCGAGGAGCTGCATACTTTTCTTATTAGCATTCACTACTTATCCTGTTCCAGAATTCACGCCCGTCTGCGTTAGATAGCGTGCATTTCGGCCTCCTCTATCTACAAGGTGTTGGCACATTTGCCAACACATCACTCTACACCACTCAGTGCTTTCTATTCCATTGTGGCCACAGCTTCTCTTCTCCTCAGTTATATCCCTTTTTTTAAAATAATAATACAAAAAAGAAGGAGAGAGAATGAGAGAGACTACACCACCACTTACTCCAGCCCTCTCCTTTTTGGTCCATTCCGCTTCTTTTATCTTAGGCAGTTCCTCTGTAGCCATGTAAATCATTTAGCCACATAGTCTAAGTGTATTGTTTCACACTACTGCTTCAATTACATTTTAATCCAGTTTCCAGTACACCCATCTGTCAACAGTTCTACTGATTGGAATCAATTATCGTGCTTACCATTTTTATGTCCATTACGTTTCTTTTGGATATTACATCATCAGTAGGTCTAGTTACTTGCTTCAGATGCAATTAATAAACTCTTTGTTATGTGTATTCTACTCCACTGATGAAAGTGGGAAAACTGGTAGTGAACTTCCGTGCAGCTCTTGTAACTGTGGAAGTATCTGAGCTGCGAAGAGTTCAGAGAAGCTGCTAAATATTCAGATATATAGGGAGGTCTGTTTGAGCAACTATTCTAATGACTACGTATATTTCATGAAAGAATATGTATATTTTGTAAAAGACATGCTGTCACTGATAGTGTATTTAAAAGATTACAACTGGCCACTTTTGATGAATGTAACACATACATTTAACATCACCACTTGGACAAGTTTTGGAGTTATTTTTGTTTTACAACAAGTAATTCATTTCTATCTGACTATTACTCTTCATGAATGTTTCTGAGATGTTTAATCAATAATTATTCAACTTTAAGGAAAGTGTAGTTGCAGGATATGCACGTTTTTCAAAACAGTGTATGCAGCCGATTATTGGGCAGACCAAAATTAGAAAAGTAAATAACAAGACACCTAGACCCAAAACAGAACTCTTGAACTCTGGAGTATTCTAATGCAAGACTTTACCCACTGCACTGTCTGGGGAGCAGAATTAAGCACTAAATCTAGATACTTGCTGCATATGTGACAACAGTGCTGACACACTGCATTCCTTTGAAACATCTTCTAGTAAAATATGCACACGACAAAATTGTGTTGGAGATGTTTTTGTACTGTTAGTATGCCCCAGTGTCTGAGAGCGTGAATTTTGGTTCACATTGTAATTTATATATTCTAAAAAATGTTATTGGACAGCTTGAAGGTATAGGCAGAAGAACCTTCAATTTTCTCTTCTCCACACGCTGGTATCACTGTACGACACACTAAAAGTAGAAGGTCTTTCTTCAATGCTGTGGCTACGGTGTACCTTACAATTTCATTCCAAGAACATCCCTGGAATCTACTTGAAAGATGTGCTGCAATTAGGTCAGGATCTTCCCTGATTGACACAGAGTTTGAGAATGCTCTATTTGCAAAATAAACTCATTAATAATTTCACTCAATTCGTGGCATGCAGGTGCAAATCAATGTTGGCTGTTTCCATGATCGCACTGTGTAATATGGTACATACAGTAATTAAAGTTCACCTGTTTAGAGAGCAAAAGCTGCCCTCTGTAATACTTTAGCTAATGCCAAGATGTCCCACTTTGGACACAGTCAAGAGCACCTCACATAAGGAGCATTGCTACTATCATAAGAACAGCCAAATGGGTTTATCTCCGAGTCTGGTAGTAATATTCTCATTTTTCTAATGAATAGTTTAATTCAGTGTAATGTGAATGTGGGTTAACAGTAACAATTTGGAAAAGTAAATTATTTTTTTCCTTCATAGTACAATGTCATAAAACACTCAAGAGTACTGTAACTCGTACAAAAACAAATAAAAAAAAAAAAAGCTAACAACTTTCAAACAACTTAGTCCACACAACCATGAAATTACAAGTAGTAACCATCTGTCACTATAAATTTATGATGTACACTTCTTTGTATTTTGTTTCTTTACTTATACTTTTTCTCTTTCTACAATCTGAGTACTTTTGAATTCTAATATCTCATAATATGTTCTCCAGTCTCATACCTCAGCTTTACATCAAGTGGCCGTTAGAAGATATGTGCTCCTTGTTATTCCTAGTCTAATCTTTTATTTACACCTTTTGTAGAACTTTATCTTCTCTTTTTAATTTGTTGTCTTATTGTGTGTGTAATTGAGACTTCACACTTTTTTGCATTCTCATTACACTTAATTCCCATCATCAAAATCTTTCCAATGGCATTTTTTTTCATTACCACAACTGCAGCAAGAAAAGGCATTTGAAAGAGTACAGCATATTAATTGACTTCCCGTATAAGTCAGCAACACATTTATTAATCTACATGTTTATGTTCAGTACTTTTGAGTCATAGACTATTTCTGAGTAATGTGCATCTTTCTAACAATGTTCTGTATTTTGCAAATTTTTCATTAGCCAATATAGAGATTTTATTTTATTCTTTTTTTGTGAACATTGAAAAAGTATCCCTGCCTGGTGCTCCAAAAGGATTCTTTCATTCACTTATGAACATAATTCACACAAACGGTACAATAACAAATAAATTTATCTCCACAGAGTTCCTAGTGCATAATTATCATTTCAATTTACATGAACCTACATTAATTATCAGTCCTTCTTCAATCATTCCCATAACATTAACCACGTTCAATTTAAAGAAAAGGAAAAATGACATTACCTTTTGCATTATCTTCAATTGCTGAATGGTGCAACAAATTTTGAACACATATGTGAATTAGCTCATCATCTTTAAGCACCGTGTGAGATGGCTCTATTGAAGACATTTCAGGATCAAATATTCTGTCCTGTCGCTGAAATAATTTTACGATACAAACTTAAAATAAATAAATTGTCACCAATCACGAAAAGAGTAAGATAATTATCTTTCTGTTACAAATATGCTAGTTCCAAACATGACAGGATACTCTTTTTTCTCAAATAAAGTCCCAGCACAACACACAGAACAGCACAAATGTATTCATATCATCTGATACAAAATGGGATTATTTAGTAGGAGTCTGCTGAAAATATTGTAGTGGATGCTTACTGATATTCCACTGAAATATTTTCTAACACACAGTTTACATGGTATTTGAACATACATAGAGGAAACAAATATTTCAGAGTTAGTGGCAATAATTTTGCTTGGCATCCATGTACTTTTACAGGTTCTCATAAATGACTTGACTGTAAGCAAATACAGTTCCTACGATGCAAATTAGCTGTCAATCATCGATCAAAAGTCTCCACCATTGGGAAGCTTTTGCTGTGAGCAAGAAGTGGTCAACACAGTACAGAATTAGTAAAAGATAAGTAAGGAAATGATGTAGTAGAGTATAATTGCTAACAGCAGCTCAATGGATACCTGCACAGGCTTTTCTGCAGCAGTGAAAGGACAAGTCACGCATTTTCAGGGCGCCATGTTTGATGAGCAATGCTGGATATCTGAGAGTTCCTCTCTGGTGTTGTCAAAGACTGTATTACTCCATTTATACTCAATACTTTTCATCAGCCACAATGTCGTGTCTGTTCCATCAAAACAGCCTACACATGTCATCTGCTAAATAGGGAGCTTCTCAGTAATACAGGTTCATGCCTTATTTTGAGATATAACCCAGTCTGCTTCATGGTAAGGGTGAGCCCAGATGTGATGAATAATTATAAAGATGGAAGCATTATAGATGGAAGCATTTATCTATCAACTAAAGAAAAAAATAACATAAGAAAGACTTCACTAGTTTTCTTGCTATTGAAATTTTTCTGTCCTAAGTTCACACTCTCCCTGCTATAACAAAACAGATACCCAAGTGTGCCTGTGTGCAGCTGCAGCAGTGCTAACTGTTTATAAGCAGTTGCACAGGCTGACAGGAGTGATGGAGAGGTGTAGAAAGGCACATGACAACTGGAAGGGAGTAAGATGTATGGGGCAATGAAGGGAGAGGAAGTTGTGGGAAAAGGGAGAGGAGGAAACAGATGGCTCTCACTAACAGCTACACTATAAAATGTGTGTTCAGAAAACAGACAGAGAGAGTTTTGGACAGTCACTATGCACTCATTTTGCAGCTGCCACTGAGAGCCATCAGTCTATATCTAAACCTATACTATCACAGTGTGTGGCAAAGGGTATCTTGTGAACCTGTGTCACTTTCCCACTTTCATATTCGAGTCGCAAATGGTTTGCGGGAAGAATGATTGCTGGTAAGTCCCCATTTTTATTGGAGCTTTTTAGCTACTTTTGGCCTCTACTTTCCATGTGTGAATTATTGACCATCACTTCTGAAACACCCTATATATTAAAAGACTCTTCTAGGAAGGTACGCTTTCAACAATGTAGGAAAAGGCAGATATGCCATATGCTCATATTTTGTTCGTTAGGCAGCTGTGCTGAACTTTCAAGGAACACAGCATCTACCTGGGGCCCGGTATGTACTGCTTACTGGGTCTCTCCTCCTCTCATGTCTCTCATAACCTCCTCACCTCCACCCCTTCCCAGGTATATCTTACTATCCTCCTACTTGTTGCCCTCCTTTCATTACCTCCCACTCCTACCTGCCTGAGTAAATAGTCACAAACAATCAACAGTGTTGCTGCCACAGGTGGATTTGTATGGAGATTTTGTACTACAACTAGAAAAAGAGTTTTTGCTTAAAAGCTAGTAAAACCAGTATAAAGTTGAATGGGCCTATGTACTGTGAATTAGTTGGTTACAGGTGAGTTTTGCCTTGCTTATTTTTTTTTTATAAGGAACCAACTGGAAAAAAACGCTACATCTAACCTATACATTTATGCCGTTCATTTATTAGTACCCATAAGGTAAAAATTTTGATGAATCATTCTATGTAAAAAGGATATGAATGGGTAGCAATGTAGACAGTGTGGTGAGCCAAAGTTGCTACCCTCTCAATTAAATTTATTACTGATGAAATAAATATTGACTGACTGTAAAATGACAGACAATACAGTATAACCTCACTCTTATGTTCCCGGAATTAATGTTTTCCCGCCATTTATGACATTTTTTATCATTCTCATAAAATTTCCTTTGGCCACAATGTTAATTTGCACCTGATTTTGCATCAACATATTTATAATTTTCCCGCAAGTTATGCATTACGAAAAAATGTTCATGGAGAACAAGATGTTGGCCACCCAGTAATGTTTATAAATATTACGTGGTTAAGTTTCTTGACACCAGGGCACTCTACTCAGCAGATCTGAACTCATAAATGCATAAAAGTTGGAAAAATTTGTGCCGTACCTCCCGCCGCTGCCAAGCTTTACCTGGTGTGGCGGCTGAGAGGCGTAACTAGGTTCATTCGAATGAAGATATCATGACCAATCACAACCATTTCCAAACCGCCGCTACTATGCACAAGCAGTTTCGTGGTTGTTGTGATCCTCATGACACCTTTGTCAAACCATATTTAGCGTGTTTCAGCGTTTGGTCACCGTCATTCACTTTGTGTTGCTCAAATGCTTTTAGTTTAAACACAGTGCTGGTTACATTTTTTTTTTTATGCTGAGCAAAACATATTCTGAGAATTTATTCTCATTGTCAAGTGCACTATTTACGTATGTATTTTTTGTGATGTTACACAAACAAACAATGTGAGTGATATTTTGTTTTTTTTTGTTTTCTACATAAGGCACAGTACCTGATAACCTCAAAAAGACAACTACAGTGCAAAAGGCACAGAATAACACACATTCGGAAACCACACTTATATACATATTTGCACTTGACAATGAGAAAAAATTCTCAAAACACATCATGCTAGCATGAAAAAATTCGTTACTAGTGCAGGCTTTCAAAAACATTGATTATCACGTATGAAATTGAGTCAAACATTCCTATTTCCCAGACAATTTCAGTTCCAGTTAAATCAGTGGTTTTTATTAAATAATAAACCTTTATTAGATAATAAACAAGTCCCCGATAAGTCTTTTGAAGTGTGTTATGTACATATATCATATATAAAGTCCAAAAATGTGAGGGAGTATCCTGTATATAACTTTTACAGCTCAAAACGTTATTTCCCACATTTTACGTTTTCCCACATTTTACACCACTTTCTGAAGTCCCTGGAAAAGTGTAAAAGCAGGGTTTCACTGTATATACTGGAGACCAAAGTGCTCTGGTGGCTAGTAGTCACCATCTAAACAGTGTGTTGATTCTATGTTCTGAGATTCAAGTTGCCAGCAGCCATAATGACACATGCCAGTTGCAGGGGATTGTGGCCTGGATGAAAGAATATTTGAAGTTATGGACTACGGGAACAGAGGAAATGGCTTCAGGACACGACCAAGTACTTCTGCATCTGCACTTCATAGTATAAAGATTGGCTAAACAAATAAAAGTATGAAACTTAAAATCCAACTACTTATATTCCTTATTATTTGTGGCAATAAACTGCGTATGGAAGAGGGAGGGGCGAATTTCAGGCCTTGGCATTGTAATAAACACGAAAATTAAAAATAAGATTACAGATATTTAAGGAATGAAGAAAAGTCAGCCAGAATAGCAAGACTATTTTCAAAATAAACTAAGGATACTCTATGGCTATCACTCAAGTCTAAGCACCAAATCGCTTGCTTCCTGATTAGAGGGTACAGGACCTATACAAAATGTTACACAAGCTATTAAGTAACAGCAACTCCCTTCCCACAGCAACTCCCTTCTGACACTGATAATGGGAATTTACCCAATGCAATAGTACGATAAAAACAATAGAATGGTCCTTCTGTAGGGAACATCGTGTATGATACAAAATAATGAAGGTTTCACCCAGTAGAAATTTATAAGAACATGTTTATGCTTAACTCACTCTTCCAGAATAAAATAAATAGAAAATGGACATAACAATGAGAAACTTGAACTCAAAAATAAATGGATTATATTTTATCAAATAATTAAGAAATTGCAAGATGTGATGGTCCAAAACCACTTATGAAATTTGAGTGAACATAGATTATTAAGATGCAGAGTAAAAATAGAAACAAGAAGTCTGAAATGTAGATTACCACAATTTATTTAGCAGCAGAAAGGTACACCAGATCAAATTAAGCAACAAGCTTGACATCTTAGGAAATGAAGGGTAAAAAGTTTTAGACATTAGAGGTAATATTTCACAAAGATACTAATGCAAACAGAAAATGAAGTTCCATATACAAAGTGAGAGGCAGCTGTTAAGGCAACAGTTTCGAGTAAATAGGGATGGGAATGTGACAGAATATGTCGAATTAAAGATAATAATTCAGAATTTTTTTGAGATCATTTGAGAAGAATCAATGAAAATGTGTTATGATAATTAACTGAAAACAATATGAGCATAAAGAAAACAAAGCAGAAACTTGTGTTGGGTAGACACCACATATCATCAAGTTAAAATCCCAGGCAACAGAATAGCAAGCAACAAAGAGATAATTCTACAAGCATTCCAAGACTACTGTAAATGTTAATGTAGTACAAATAAGGAAACAAAGAAGTTAATAATGAAAATAAAGACATAACAGAAGTAAGTCCAGATGAGATGTATAAATCAAGGCAAGGTATGACAATAGAAAGGTGCCTGGAGATGATAGTGTTTCAGTATAAATGGTTAAATGCATGGGAAATGAATACAAAAGAAATTTCCAAAAGTGTTTATGGAATGTACAAGACCAATTTTCCAAAACAGTGGCAATTTTATATATATTATATTTGGCAAGAAAGGAGACAGGCAAGACATCAAAAAATTACAGAAATGTCAGCCTCCTCTATATTTAACAGGCATTTGCAGTGACATCTCAAAGGGACTGATGGAAGCTTGGTCAGCTATAAAGAGCATCTGGTGGGAAAAGCAAAAAAGTAAACAGCCATCGCAACTCCAGAGAGCAATGAAGCTTGACTGGAATCTATACAATCTATACACATACTATAAACTGAAGTCCTTCACTGAGTGAAGGCTAACATCAGGAACTACTGTTTGGATTTTGATACAGTTTTCAGTAATGGGTAGACTGATTCAGGAGAAAGGCTAGGGACATAATTTATTACCATTATACCAGATAAGACACTCGACTGTAGACACTTGGTACTACTTTTTTGCTGCCACGACAGGTTGCTAACACGTATTGACAGACTTAAAGAAAGAGCACAATGATTCAGTGTATGTACCGAAGATAAATTTAGAGGATTAGACTAGTCTGATGGTAGTGGCTATCTTATGCTGCTCTTGGCCCTAAGCGACCTTGCAGCTGTAATTGTATTCCATGGAGTATTTTATCTAGTTGACAATCATGTTATACTTTTACATTTTAGTTTTTTATTCATGTGACATTTCTGTTTCATGAGAGCACTTTTGCTCAGATGTTTTCAATCATGTTGCAATTCCATGTAATTTTTTTATTCTGATGAAGATTGCCCTAGTGCAACCGAAACCATGGTCAATTGACAGAAAAACTTTGTGCAACTGATGTGGCTGTATATACATCCTGTAATTAAATAGCGTACAGTTGCTGTATCATAGCCAATAAACATGTTTAAAATTTCATAAATTTAGAGGGTTGAAGAGGAAGTAACAAGCTACATGGAATATAAAAAGCTATAAAATTCCTCTGAAGTGGCATCCCTTGTGTAGGTGGTCGAAGAAAGGTATCTATCAAAAATAAATTTTAGAGACTATTCCACAAAATCTAATGGAAAGATATAATGGATATACATGCTGTTTCACATTAACATAGGCCTCGAATTCTTATCCACTAAAATTTCAGATATGGAGTAAGAACTGAAAAAACTGGAAGCTAATGTGACCACATATAAAATTCAATATGCTTTACACATTGCTTCGGACTAGATACATAACTTTGCTTCCAATTTGTGTCTCCTGTATCTACATTTAACCAAAACAATGTTTCTGATACCATTCAGTCAACAACATTATTGCATTATATAATAGAGACTATTTAACAGTAAGTATGCTTAGATATTTTATAAAAATAACTTACCTGATACTCTGGCAGTGTCTTTGCCATCAAGTATCTCAAACAGTGGTGATTACTTTTATTGTCCAGAGATATTAGTAACTGCTTCAACCTGTCAATTACATCCTTATTTCAAGGACAGAACAAAACAAATTTATTAGATAAAACAAAAAGATAAAATTCTCAATTGAAAACTGATTCTTTTATTTTGTGAGGGAGAACAAATGTAGTTTTTCATGAAATCTTTGTGTTTTGCATTCGAGACCACATTCTTGTTAAATGCTGTGTCATCAGTTAAGAACGTTTTAATATCTTCATAGATTTAAATCTAATGATAAAGTTATCAGAACTTGGAAAACAGAAACAAAAGAAAGCAAATTTTTTGGGAGAAAATGATGAAATGAAGATGTTACATGACATAATACAGCTAGACTCTGTCATATAAGATTCAGATAGAACGATGAGGAAGGATGGGTAGGAGGGGGGATGACAGGGAGAGGGAGAGGGAGAGGGAGAGGGAGAGGGAGAGATGAGGGAGGGGGGGGGAAGAGAGAGAGAGAGGGGGGGGGGGGAGTACAACAGGTAAGCCATGGAGAAAAGAGAAAAGCATGGTTTGAGAATGACAGTAAACCTCATTTACTTACCTCAGTATGCATATCAAAAGATGATCTCACATAAAAAAATATACGTGCAGAACAATCGAAATGTATGAAATGCCCCAGTAACAAAATAAAATAAAAGTGGTCAGTGTCAAAGAAGACTACTTATGGAGGGAAGTGAGAGATGAGTGGAAAAACAAATGAAGTGCCCATGACAGATGAGCAACAAGAAAAGTGGACTATGACTGAAAGTAACGTGAAACTTAAGTTAGTTTGGTAATTCAGAGACATCATCAGAAGTTTCAATAATATCTCATACAAGAGATATTTCAAGTATATCCATTGTGATTATTTTTACAGTTACAACATATTTTTAAAATTGTACATTCTATCCAAAATTTTATTTTTTAAAATATGTCAGTGGGTACTTCACTTGTAAACTGAATGCACTTGTAGTGGTCCACGCCATTCATGGAAGGACATGTATCATGTACGTCAAATGTAGAGCTCAGGGTAAAGAAGTGTGTGATCACAATTGCTTTGTAAACATCGAGCCAGATACTGTCGGAAAGTATTACTCATCACGTACGGAGTCTACCTGATGGAGAGTATTTGTAATCTCCATGGAGCAAGAAGGAATGAAGTAACTCTGGTATCATGGAAGATCTCCAGCACCAAGGAAGATAAATACAATATATGCAGCCAATTGTTGTTTTAAGCTATTGACAAGCATGTTAAAGAGACAGTATTGTGAAATGGAAAGTTACTACTCATCATATAGTGGAGATGCTCAGTTGCAGATAGGCACAACAAATATAGCTTTTGGCCAGTAAGGCCTTCATCAGAATTAGATGGTAAACACACACATACACAATAATGCAAACGTAACTCACACACACATGACTGACTCTCAGGCAACTGAGGCCACACTGCGAGCAGTGGCACCGGTACATGGTGGGTGTGGCAACTGGGTGGGTGTAAGGAGGAGGCTGGGCAGGGAGAGAGAGGGATAGCAGGGTAGGCATGGTGGGCAGTGACTTGCTGTTGGGGAGCAAGGAGGGACAAGGTGGAAAGAGGAAAGGGCAGCTATGTGCAGTCGGGAGGTTAGACAGAAGGAGTGGAGAGGTGGGGACGGGGCAATAGTGGAAAACGAGAGAAGTAGAAAGACAGGGTGTGATGGAGGAATGAGGGCTGTGTAGTGCTGATGACTAATGAAGGTTGAGACCAGGAGGGTTACGGGAACATAGGATATATTGCAGGGAAAGTTCCTACCTGGTCAATTCAGAAAAGCTGATATGTTGGTGGGAAGGATCCATATGGCACAGATTGTGAGGCAGTCATTGAAATGAAGTCTGTAATGTCTGGCAGCATGCTCAGCAACAGGGTGGTCCACTTGATTCCTGGCCACAGTTTGTTGGTGGCCATTCATGTGCGCAGACAGACTGTTGGTTGTCATGACCACATAGAATGCAGTACGGTGGTTGTAGCTTCGCTTGTAGATCACATGACTGGTTTCACAGGTAGCCCTGCCTTTGTTGGGATAGCTGATGTTTGTGACCGGACTGGAGTAGATGGTGTTGGGAGGATTTATAATTTATAGGACAGGTCTTGCATCTAGGTCTATTACAGGGGCATGAGGCATGAGGTAAGGAGTTAGGAGCAGGGGAGAGTTAGTTGAAACCCTGGCAGAGAACATGGTTCAGTTGCTCCAGTACTGGGTGGTACTGCATTACGAGTTTCCCCTCATAGCACTGTGGGCATGACAACCAACCAGCTGTCTGTGGGCATGAATGGCCACCGACAAACTGTGGCCAAGAACAAGTGGACCACCTTGTTGCTGAGCACACTGCCAAACATGGCATCCTTCATTTCGATGACTGCTTCACAGCCTGTGCCATATGGATCCTTCCCACCAACACCAGCTTTTCTGATCTGCACAGGTGGGAACTTCCCTGTAATACACCCTTTGTTCCCATAATCCTCCTGGCCTCAACCTTCTTTAGTCACTGTCCTCTTCCATCCCACCCCTGCTCTGTTCCCATTCCGCCGCTACACAGCCCTCATTCCTCCATCACACCCAGTCTTTTTACTTCTCTCCTTTTCCACTATCCCCTCCCCCCCTCCCCACCTCTCTGCTCCCACCATCTAACCACACGACTGCACATAGCTGCCCTACCCTCTTTCCACCTCGTCCCTCCACACTCCCCAACAGCACGTCACTGTCCGCCACACATACCATACTATCCCTTGCCCTCCTCGCCCCAGCCTCCTCCTTACCCCCACCCAGTCGCCACTCCCATCATACACCAGTGCTGCTCCTCGCAGTGTGGCCGCAACTGCCTGAGACTGCACTCATGTGTGTGTGTGTGTGTGTGTGTGTGTGTGTGTGTGTGTGTGTGTGTGTGTGTGTGTGTATGTGTGTGTTTGCCATCTAATTCTGATGAAGGCCTTACTGGCCAAAAGATGTATTTGTGACAGTCTTTTTGTTGTGACTGTCTGCAACTCAGCATCTCCACTATACGGTGAGTAGTAACTTTCCTTTTTGCAAGGTTGTTACATTGGAATTTTCCATTGTTTGACAAGTTAAAGAGAGGTCTTTGAGGCAGTAATATCAGTTGGCAATGGGAGTACTAACTTCCCAGGTAACATGTAACTGTTTGTGGACATTTGTGACCATACACAGAGATAATTGGAACCAATCTACACTTTATTTAAGTAGAGAAGCAGTGTCTGGTTTTACAGCCAATTCACTTACAGGAATCTGCACAGAAGAAAGAAGTTCAATGCCGAAGAAGAACAGGGTACAGCATAGCTTGACCCTGAGGTAAATCAAACGAGTTGCAAGGTTGAACATCTACACCAATATAATAAAGGAGTGTTAAGGCAGAGGTGTTAGGTGTAGCTGTATAGAGTAATAGGTCTAGAACAGATGTTACTCAACCAGTCAAAACATCGCCACATAAGCTAAATACAGTAGTCATCAGTCATTTAAATAAATACTCCACAGGACGACTCCTTAATAAATCAGCAAAGAGAAGATGGATAGCCTAGGACAACAGGGATCATAAAGAACAATGTCAATGTGCCTGGGCTAAGAGCACCTGTCTAAACTGATGAACCACACAACCATATATGACCTGCCAAGGGCCAGCACACAGCCAGCGGTGTCTGGCCAGCATGCAGCCATTGACAAATGATCCACCACGAGAGCGCAGTCTATACCATTTTGACGCCAACATTCAGTCTATACGACCATGATGTCAGCATGCAGCTTACATCATCGAAATACCAACAGTCTAAATCATTGTCCCATCAGAATGCAGTCACCAATGACTAGACCATCGCCAGCACACAGTACGACTATGGTGTGCTACACCAGTATTTCAGTTCAAAATTATTTTTGTAGGCATAGTGCAGTGATTAGCTAATAATTGTGAATTTATTTATGCCAATGATAGCAGGGAAAATATCAGTACAGGTTAATACAGAAATGTTATTACAAAAACTGGAAGACATACAGAGACAGGTAAACAAAAAGTTTTCACAAGTAATAGAACAATCTAATACAAAATTTTCACAGATCGATAAGCAATTCACACAAGTTATAAAATAATCTAATGAAAAAATTTAAAAGATCAGTAATATATTTGTAAAAAATAATTGACAATGATGCTATATTTCAAGAGAGTATTAATGATATGTTTGTGCAACTACATCTGATTGAAGATGCCCATGAGCAAGTAATGTAAAACCTAAACAGATGCAATAAGAATTATAAATGCAGTTGAAAGACACTCACGAAACATTAGAGGCACATTTAAGACATAAGCTAGAGCAAAGACTCAACATCTTAAGAGAAGAAATATACAATGAAGTCTTGAAACAATGGGACTTAGTTCAGGAAGAGATACGTGAAAACATTAAAGATTTGCATATGGACATAGATAGTTTACATAACTTTACAGAAACAGAATGTAAGTTGGTAAAAGATCAGATGTCAGATGTGCAATTGCACAAAGAAATATTGGAACAGAGAAGTGACAATCGATATTCTGTATATTCACACGAGATACAGTCAGGTTAGGAGGAAAAAATACAAAGGAGATTTCACACACTTTAGGAAATGGGCAGCTTTCTGGGGAGGAAATCACTAACAACTATGGGACAAATTAGCAAAAACTAGAAGGGAATTAACAGAAAGTCAAGTTAAAGGTAAATATTTTGATGCTACAACACTATTAGACGAATTAAAGTTGGGAAGTGGAATGAACTTTTATAAGCCTTTTCCAAAGTTTAAATCAGATGGGGAAGTACATCTAACCTACTTCCTGAGAGCATTTTGGAGGTCACTACCACAAAAGTTGAAAGACTATAGAAAGACAGATTTCATTTCGAATTACTTGCTAGGGGACACTACTGACTGGGGAAATGTCCACTCTGAAGACTTTACCTCATGGGACAATTTTCAAGAGAAATTCGGGTGTAAATATTCCCATCTAAAACAATATCAGAGAAGGAAAGTTGCTACTCATCATACAGCGGAGATGCTGAGTCACGATAGGCACAACAAAACGATTCACACATTTGTAGCTTTCAGTCATTAAGGCCTTTGTCAGCAATACACACACACATACACACACACACACACACACACACACACACACACACACTCAAGCAATCTCCACTTGCACACACGTCTGCAGTCTCAGACAACTAAAACCAAATTGCAAGCAGCAGCACCAGTGCATGAAGAGAGTAATGACTGGGTGGGGTAAGGGGGAGCCTGGGGTGGGGAGGGGGAGGGCTAGTATTGGTGGGGGTAACGGACAGTGAAGTGCTGCAGTTTAGACACAGGGCAGGACAAAACGTGGGGAGGGGGTAAGTAGCAGAAAGGAGACAAATAAAAAGAAATTAATAGACTGGGTGTCGTGGTGAAATGACAGCTGTGTAGTGCTGGAATGGGAACAGGGAGGGAGCTGGATGGGTGAGGGCAGTGACTAACGAAGGTTGAGGCCAGGGGGGTTACGGGAACGTAGGATGTATTACAGGGAAAGTTCCCACCTGCACAATTCAGAAAAGCTGGTGTTGGTGGGAAGGATCCATATGGCACAGGCTGTGAAGCAGTCACTGAGATGAGGGATATCATGTTTGGCAGTGTGTTCAGCAACAGGGAGGTCCACTTGTTTTTTGGCCACAGCTTATTGGCGGCCATTCATGTGAACAGACAGCTTGTTGGATTTCATGCCTACATAGAATGCAGCACAGTGGTTGCAGCTTAGCTTGTAAATCTCATGACTGGTTTCACAGGTAGCCCTGCATTTGAAGGGATACGAGATGTTAGTTGCCAGACTGGAGTAGATGGTGGTAGGAGGATGTATGGGACAGAAGGAAGGAGAGGCTTTCTTATGGCGTATCATAACACTGGATGAGAAATAGGCCACATCCTACGAGCCAAAACTGAAACGCCAATCCAACAAATGGCATCATTATGGGTCGCCGCAAAAGTCGAAAGTGCATCAGGGCTCCAGTATGGTGAAAGTTATGGTGATTCTGTGTACGACTGTGATGGTGTTATCCTAATGCATTACGTTCCTCCATGGCAGACCGTCAATGCACAGTATTACTGTTCATTTTTGGAGCATCACCTGCGACCAGCTTTGCAAAGGAAGCGGCAACACTTTCTGAGCAACCCACCCATCATTTTGCACGACAATGCGTGGTTGCATACAGTGCAAGCTGAGGCTGCTCTGTTCAGTCGATGGAACTGGGACTTACTGTACTATCCACCGTACTCCCAGAACTTAAGTACTTGCGACTTTGATTTGATTCCAAAGATGAAGGAACCATTTCAACGCATTTGCTTCAGAATTGTTCCAGAGATTCAACTGGCAGTAGAACCCTCAATTCACACCATCAACAGAACACGCTCTGCTAATGGTATACTACAACTTCCACATTGCTGGCAACAGGTTCTACACAATGCTGGTGACTACGTTGAAGGACAGTAACAGGTGCAAACATGTAACTCTTTTGTATCGGTTGTGAATAAATAGTTGCCACTACTTAAGTTCCAACCCTCATAGAATGAATGGTAGCCATATGATCGAAGTGATAAAGGTCTGCTGACATCCTTAAATATTTATTCATACAGTTTTTGGCAAAGTATACATTCATAAATAAGTTTGTTTGGATCAATGTTGACACCCTGCCGTAATTCCTAACTCACAAGACAGGAAATTTTAACTGTGAATCACTACAAACACACACACACACACACACACACACACACACACACACACACCAGTAACTTCATCATTGTGCCTCATAATCCACTCAGTGTCTACAGAGCGATATTGTCTGTGTAACAGAAAGTTTCCCTTTGGGTCAAGGCAAACACACCAACTTGTCTAAAACTGGGTATTTCATTAGCCATTCCTTTATTGATTTCCACCCCTAAATAATATTTCAACATATTACATTTCCTGTAATAATTTGCCTTCTAATTGGTTGGTTGGCTTGTGGGGGTTGAAGGGACCAGACTGTAAACGTCATCGGTCCCTTTTTCCACGACCATGAAACATCCACAAGGAATAAAAACAAGCAAGGGAGAGGACAAGGGATGACACAGAATAAGAAAGACACAGACAAAGACCAGAAAAAAGGAAATAAAAGCACACAGAACATTACAGTGGTTGGCCGAGCATGAAGAAGAAAAAAAAAAAAAAAGAAAAGAAAAGAAAAGGGGGGGGGGGGGGGGAGCCAACCACCAAGAGACTCACTAAAAACTCCAATCTAAAACCCCGTAGGCCAAAGGCCAGACTCAACACACAAAAGAGACAAAAGCTCAGATTGAGAGGTAAAAGCCCCCTGCTCTAATAAAACCCAAAACTAAGACTGCCATTGCAGCATCATCTGTTAAAAGTGTAGGGAGCGTATCAGGCAGTACAAACGTCTGCCTGAGCGCAGTTAAAAGCAGACAGTCAAACAAGATGTGGACTACTGTCAACACTGATCCACAGCGACATAAAGGTGGGTTCTCGCGGTGCAATAAATGATTGTAGGTCAGCCAGGTGTGGCCAATGCATAGCTGGCAGAGAACAACTGAGTCCTTGTGAGAGGCTTGCATGGAGCAGTGCCACACACCTGTAGTCTCCTTGAGAACCCAAAGTTTGCCGGGTGAAGGCCGGGTGTGCCATTCATCACCCCAGGTACCAAGGACTTTCTGCTGCAATATTGACTGGAGATCACATTCCAAAACGCCAATCTCCAGGGCGAGTTCACTGATAGCCTGTTTGGCCAGCCTGTCAACACATCCATTACCCAGGATGCCGACATGACCTGGGGTCCACACAAAAACCACAGAGTGGTCGCAACAGGCAAGAGTATGGATGGACTCCTGGATAGCCATCACCAGACAGGAGCAAGGAAAACATCGATCGATAGCCCGTAAACTGCTCAGGGAGTCACTACAGATGACGAAGGACTCACCTGAGCAGGAGCTGACACACTCTAGGGTGCGAGAGATGGCTACCAGTTCTGCAGTGAAAACACTGCAGCCATCCAGCAAGGAGCATTCTTCAGATTGATTCCCAAGAGTAAAAGCATAACCATCTCGACCAGCAACCATCAAATCATTGGTACAAACTATGTCAGAGCCATGAAATGTGGCAAGGATGAAATGAAAGTGTCGACGGAGGGCCTCAGGAGGGATGGAGTCTTTCGAGTCTTATGCCAAATCCAGCTGAAGGCATGGGCAGGGCACACACCACTGGGATATATAGGCCCGGAAAAGAGGTGGGAGAAAGAAAAACGCAAGCCCAGAGGGAAGAGACCAGACGTGAACTGCAATTGTCCTCCCTGACAGGGGCTGCCGTTCTGGAAGATGGGCGACCGAGTTGGGGAACAGAAGATGGTCATTTGGATGCCTGGGCAAGCTACAAACATGTACAGCATAAGTGGCCAGTAGTCACTGGCACCAGATCTGCAATGGAGGGACACTCAATGCCTTGTACAGTCATAGAAGGGTGGACCGATCGGCACCCCAGCTGGTGTGACTCAAGCAACGAAGAGCGTTAAGATGTCGCCAGCACATTTGTTTAAGCCTGATGAGGGAGCCAAGTCAATCGGGTACCAAAAAGCAATCCCAAAAACTGATGCGTCTCCACCACAGCAAGAGGTTCACCGTCAAGATAAAGCCATTGCTCGGGGTGAACAGTGTGACACCAGCAGAAATGCATGACGCAAGTCTTGGCGGCCGATAACTGGAAGCCGCGCGTTACGGTCAAAGACTGCAGCTTGCGGATAGTGCCCTGCAGCTGCCATTCAGCAACTGCAATTCCAGTGGAGCTGTAGTACAGGCAAAAGTCATCAGCATACAAAGAAGGTGATACACACGTTCCCAGAACTGCAGCTAACCCACTGATAGCAACTAAAAAGAGTCACACACTCATGACAGAGCCTTGCGGGACCCCATTCTCCTGGACTCGGGAGGAACTATGGGAGGGACCAATTTGCACACGGAAGGCACGAAGCAACAGAAAATTATGAATAAAAATTGGGAGCGGGCCCCTAGGACCCCACCCATGAAGCGTGGTGAGGATGTGATGTCGCCATGTCATATCACATGCCGTCCGCAAGTCAAAAAAGATGGCAACCAGATGCTGGCAGCAGGCAAATGTCGCACGGATGGCAGACTCCAGGCACACCAGATTATCGGTGGCAGAGTGGCCCTTACAGAACCCACCCTGAGACAGAGACAGAAGGCCCTGAGACTCAAGTAGCCAACTCCACCTCCGGCTCACCATGCGTTTGAGCAACTTACACAGAATGTTGGTGAGGCTAATGGGCCGGTAGCTGTCCACCTCCAGGGGGTTCTTGCCAGGTTTCAACACTGGTAAGATGATGCTTTCCTGCTATTGTGATGGGAACTTACCCTCAACCCAGATACGTTTGGAAAGGTCTAAGAGGTGTCACTGGCAGTCCACCGAGACGTGTCTGAGCATCTGATAGTGGATGTGATCCGGTCCGGGAGCCATATCTGGGCAAGCAGCTAGGGCACTTTGGAATTCCTACTCACTGTATGGAACACTGTATGATTTGGGGTGGTGTGTATGGAATGAAATGCTCTGATGTTCCAACCGCTCTTTCAGGGAGTGGAAGGCCAGCAGGTAATTCACAGAAGCGGACCTCTGAGCATAATGCTCTGCTAAGAATTCTGCAATCATGTCTGAGTCAGTATAGACTGTTCCATTCAGGGAAAGCCTAGGTGCACTGACAGGAGTCTGCTATCCATAGAGTCGCCTAATCTTGGTCCAAACCTGCGATGGGGAGTTACGGTTGCCAATGGTAGAGACATACCTTTCCCAGTACTCTAGTTTCTGTTGGCAAATAGGGCATCAGGCTCGAGCACAGAGCAGCTTAAAGGCAATGAGCTGTTCCAGTGATGGGTGCCACTTACGACGTTGGAAGGCCCACCTGTGATCTATAATCATGTCAGCGATCTCTGGTGATTACCAAGGCACAGTCCTCCGCCAAGGGGACCCGGAAGAACAAAGAATTGGAGATTCCACTGTAGAAATGATGCTGGTGGTTATTGTGTGAACCACCACGTCAATGGCGTCATGAGAAAGGGGCTCAATAGTGGCAATGGAGACAAATGAGTCCCAGTCAGCCTTATTCAAGGCCCATCTGGGGAGGCGCCCGAAAGAGTGATGTAGCGGCAGTGATAGAAAGATCGGAAACTGGTCACTATCGCACAAGTCATCATGCACACTCCATTGAACAGATGGTAGAAGGCCAGGGCTCCAGACCGTAAGGTCAATGGCTGAGTACATGCCATGCACCACACTGAAATGTGTGGAGGTACCATTATTTAAGAGAGAAAAGTTTAGCTGTGCCAACACTTGCTCAATGATAGTGCCTCAGCCTGTTGCCACCAATCCACCCCACAAAGGGTTATGGGCATTAAAGTCGGCCAGTAACAGAAAAGGTGGCAGCAGTTGGGCTATCAGCACAGCCAATACAGGCTGTGGGACATCACCATCTGGTGGAAGTAGATACTGCAGACATTAACAGCCTGAAGCATCCACACCCTAACAGCAACAGCCTCTAAAGGCGTTTGAAGAGGTACACACTCACTGTAAAGAGAGTTAAGGATGTAGACGCAGACTCCATCAGATATCCTCGCATAAGCTGCCTGATTCTTATAATAACCCTGATAGCCACGGAGGGCGCGGGTTCGCATCGCTGGGAACCAAGTTTGCTGGAGAGCAATGCAGAAGAAAGGGTGAAGGCTGATAAGTTGTCGGGGCTTGGCAAGGTGGTGGAAAAAACCGCTGCAATTCCACTGGAGAATGACATCGTCCACGGTCAAAAAAGGCGTGAAGGGACCGAGGAGGCAGATTACGCTGCTGGGACATCTACCACCACTGAAGGAGAGCCTGAATCAAGAACCATTGCATCTGAGGTAGAGGCAAGATCAAGGTAATTGGGGGATATCAAAATCTGCAAATCATCCTCAGACGCAGAGCTGGTTGTAACAGGTGGCACAGAGGCAACCTGAACCTCTTCCTTCTTACCCAGCTTTTTCTTCTTCTTCCCCTCCTCCCACTGCTCCCCATCAATTTGGGGGTTGGTACCCAAAGGAGGTACCTTGGGAGCACCAGAAGAACCACTGTCCAACATCAGAGACACTGGAAGTTTAACAAATGCAGGGACAGCCATCGCCAATGGGGCCAACGAAGTCACAGTCGCAGCATATGATGTAGTCACTGGAACAGGATGAAGTCATTCGTATTTCCTCTTTGCATCTTGATAGGTGGGCCTGCCCAGGACTTTTATCTCCATTATTCACTGCTCCTTATGGAGAACAGAGCAGTCAGGTGAGCAGGGACTGTGGTGCTTCCCACAGTTGACACAAGTAGGAGGAGGCACACACGGAGTGCGCAGGTGCAGAGGACGACCACAATCCCTGCATGTGGTGCTGGAGGTACAGCAAGATCTTATGGGTCCCAACTTCCAGCACTTGAAGCACCGCTTAGAGCAAGGGACGTACGGTTTCACGTCACAACGGTAAACCATCACCTTGACCTTTTCAGGTAATGAGTCACCCTCAAAAGCCAAGATGAAGGCACCGGTAGAAACCCTGTTGTCTTTGGGTTCCATATGCACGCGCCAGACAAAGTGGACACCCCCTCGCTCTAAGTTGGCGCGTAGCTCCTCAACCGACTGCAAGAGGAGGTCTCGATGGAAAATAATACCCTGGAACATGTGGAGGCTTTTATAGGGCATAATAGAGGCAGGGATGTCACCCAGCTTGTCACAGGCAAGCAATGCCCGCAACTGGGCTGAGGAGGCCGTTTGGATCAAAATTGACCCGCTGTGCATTTTGGACAATGCCGCCACTTCCTCGAACCCATCTTCAAGGTGGTCAACAAAAACCTGGGACTTCATTTCCTGAAAGATTGCTTCATCAGTCCTGCTGCAAACGAGGTACTGAGGCGAATATGGCTCACGAGACCTGGTCGCCCTATGGTCCTCCCAAGGTGTGGCCAGGGAGGGAACAATCAGGAATCATAGGTCACAGCATCAAAATCATCACTTACTCACTTTGAGACAGCTGGGGCCGAGCAACCACCAGCTTCATCCAATTTAATCCGTTTCATTGTGGGTCATCCGCCCTGATGCCACCCACTCCGACCAGGTGCTCTCCCCACAGGTGCCACCCAGCCTCAGCAAGGGCCACCTGGCAGGATGGCCATTGCTGGGAGTCCTGGTGCCCCAGAAAGGATGGGCACATACTCCTTGACATACATGGGGAGGTCTCAGCTCTGGAATCAGCAGTGTGATCCCTGTGTTGTCAGGGGGCCAAGAGGATACATGAGAACCACACCATGACAGACTGGTTACCGCGGAGGATTTTGGGTGTCAAAATGGTCCAGAACTGTAGTGGGCGTGAAGGATGGGATGGCACAGGAGACAAGAAGTAGGCAAGCCATAAGACGTTGGGTGCAAATCCCGTTACACGACAATAAGTAGCATGCAAGATCTTGATGCATGATGAACAAACAAAAAACACCACATAAGGCGTACTTCCCTCTTACAACAGGCAGGAATACCGTGGGCCTGTTCTTACCCCTGGACCCACAGGGTGGGCCTTCTAATTCACAGATAGCTCAATATAGTAGTAGCGTACCGCACTGCCATCAACAGGTGATCTTACACACTGGTGTTCAATGTGTATGTGAGAGTTGATACATTGCTGCTAAACCAAACGTATGACAAGTAGAAATGTAACTTAAAGTGGTCCAAGATGGTCTTGAAACAAGACAGCTAGGACTAATTCTCTCACTGCCTACAGCCACCACTTTTTCACCCTATAAACAGCACTGAGATTTTCACAGTATAAAGCTTGTTTTAAATGCATTACTCAGTTTACATCTGTTGTCTCAGTTTATTACATTTCTACAATCTGAATTTCAGCATATATTTGTGCAGTCTGAATTTCAGTAGGTTGTACTAATAAGCGTGTCACTGGAGTTCACTGCACACACTAGAGAAATGCATTGCATCTCTACTGTTGCTTTCTTACCCACATTGTGAGCCAATCTGGAGGTGGAAGTGCAGCAACCTTATTGCAAGAACAAGATCAAGGGGATTAAATTCTCATGTTGTTCACAACCACACACACTGACTATGCAGATAACACTTGCCTAAACCCATTAAAACGTATAGGTCACTGGGTATTAGTTGTCTTAGTTGATTAAATTCATGGAATGTGAATTTCCACAAGTTCTCCCACAACACTATCCCAATAAGAAGTAGGTATGCAAGCTAATTTGTGTCGTCCCAGTTAATTACACGCCCCTTCAAGATGAGGTGTTTTAGAATGGGGGCTTGCTGAGCTGTAGAAGACATGTAAATCATTCGAACAGAATTTTTAGTTTTTGAATACTGCACCCATTTTGGAGAAATGAGATTTTTGTTTGTTTTTAATGTGAAATATCTTTGCCTGCATGTTGGAAGAACCAAGTCTTGGTTTGAGGGCTGAAAGCACAGTTGATCGTACACAATTTATTTTCAAAAACATGGTGCCAGAAAAGGGTAACTAAGGAGAAGCTTTATCATCAATGCAGGAAAAGACAGACTGCTACTTATTGTAGAGAAGACATGTCAAGTTGCAGACAGGCACAATTACAAGATACTTACATAAAGCTTTTGGCCACAGTCTTCATTAGTATAAGAGACATGCACACCATTCACACACACAACCATGCAAGTTGGCGGTCGTGTGTGTGTGAGGTGTGCTTGCTTGAGTGTGTGAATGTTTGTCTCTCTTTTACTGATGCAGGCTGTGACTGAAATCTTTATTTAAGTCTTTTAATTGTCCTTGTCTGCAACTTGATGGGTCTTCTTTATGGTAATTAGCAATCTGTCTTTTCCTACAGTGATGATATTCCTGCCTGGAGTTTCCATTGTTTAAGGAGTAGCTTTTTGATTCTGATCTTCATTCAGTCCCTTCCTTTTGTGATTTGGCTTCTGGTGAAAAGTATGGTCGATTTTAATGTGATGCTCTTTTTCTCGGTTCCTATAAAAAAAAGAAAATTGTATTCAGATACTTTCCATCATTACTTAGACTGTCCATGACTGATAGGGAATGGGCTCTGTCACTGAGCAGTCTCAGTATGCACACAGCAGAAGCACTATTCAGTCAGCATTCATATCACACATTTTGTAGCCAATGCAACGTCACGGCAAATCCATGTCCTCACTATAAGAGCCATTATATAGGATGACACAGGAAGAAAAGTCAATAATCAGAATTTAGTATCCCAATCTACAGCAGATGTCAATAGCAGCAGCAACTGAGAGATCCTGCAACTCACCAGCAGAAAAGTCACTGCAGCAGGCTGCAAGGGCTTAACTGGGGTGTCAAGTGCAGTACCACTAACCGAGATAGATGCTAGCCAGCTGTCAGGCTCAGCACTGGTTCCAAGATATAGTCAACCATGATAATGCTACAATTTCTTTTTGAACTGTCTGGTTTTAACTACTGGTAAATATACAATGTGCAGCAGCAGCAGCACACAGTATCAGGAGCAACCAAAACTGCAGCAGGAACAGAAGCAGCAGATGCAAGAACTGCATGCTGTATCCTTAGTTCTTGTGCCAGCAACATCAGTTGGTTGTTACAGCAATGCCCTCACTGCAATTTCCCTACTTCAGTGAGGCTTCAAAGAGCTGAGAGATATTCCAGTGTAATTTTCAACAGCTCTGTCATGCTTATAACATTTCTGAATATACAGCAAAGTACTTTACCCCTGTGTTCTATCAGTATTTTGTATGAAATGGTGCAGAAATAGTTACCACCTGCAAACTCCACTGATTTATGTTTTAATAAATTTTGCCTTGTTAACCAAAAGCTATTGTCATCAGATGCAATTTGTGGCAGCTAGGCTAAAGTTTAATCAATGTCATAAACAACATGGGCAGTTTTACACAGATGTGTTGCTGATCTGCAGTATAATTATGACAGTGTAATTCCCCTTGCCACAATTGTACGGTGTCCAATGCAGAATCATTGATTCACAATGTGGTCATTGCCCAGCCCCTGACAGGAAAGCCATGGCTAAAGTATCAGCCACAGCAATCCTAGTCTTATGCCATTCTTTAAGAGTGTTAAATCTTTCGAGGTTGCTTCCATAGCTAAGCATAGCTCCACTAACAAAATTCAGGTGCTTGTGACAAAGCAAGCTGGGATAATTTTAATTCCCCTCTTATTTTGCCATCTGCCTCCCTACATTCTTTTTGTTACTTTTAACTGTTTAGCAGTGCAGTACGACATCACCGAGGACAACCAACAAAAAAATAAAATGCAGGTGGGACCGCTACATGCTAAAAGCAGTTAGCTAATGTGGTGAGCAACAGCCAGCTGATGGTTCAACTTATCATCATCTTCTTACACTCCTACAGTCTCATCAGAGTTTATGACCATCTAGATCACTGGCATCTCATAGGATGACATTGATCATAATGATTCATTCCCACTCAGTGTAAAGTAAATGTTTTTCTAATACTAAGCAAGAGGGTCAAAAATGCCTTTCCATCTCAACGTTGAAGTGCGCACCACATGTCAGTAAAACTGCTGTCATACCCAATTGTGTGTCGATAAGCTGCACACTGGCATCGCGTAACAACACAGATCTGTTAAGATGGTAGTCCTCCTGGGAAATTTCAGAAATTGATATTTTTGCTTAATATGTTCTCTGGGTTCTCTACTTCATTGTAGTGTTCAACCCAAGTTCCCAAGCAACTCCACTGTCAAGTTATAAGGCGATTTGTGAAAAAGAGTCTCCGAAAACCGTTCACAGTGGGAAACAATAGTCAACATTACGTCTAATATGACAGCAAGTAATTTTAATGATGGCCTAACAGACATTATGGAAATTATGAACATGCTCAAACCTGAGATCAGACTAGCCTGTTACTACTTCAGCACAAAAGTGAAAGAAATATGTATCAAGTAAGCAGAGCAGTGGATGACAGAAGCTACTAAAGAAATCTGTAGGACCACCATGGCTGCAAATAAAATGGAGGAGGACCCCTTTTGGATCTGAAGAAATTGCTGTATGGTCCAGGAATTGTTGACTAGATGTATGTTTAACTTAACTACAAAAAATGTAACCAATATTTTAGACAAGGTTTTCTCCAAATCACATTTTTTCAAATTGGCTGGGAAGATAACTTGAGAACAGTACATACGATAGCATTCTACATTTTTTAATATTCTCTATCAGCGCGCACAGCCATTTTATGTCATATTCAAAAGTCTATTTTTGGTGCACACTTTTCTCTCAATGTTTTGAGCGAAAACCATGACTTTTGTTTCAACATATCACCATTTTTTAGACCTTAATATTTTTCAATTATCCTACATATGCAAAAATAATTTCTTAAGGACAAGAGTATAAGGAATAAAACTACATCATCAGATTCAGTATTACTTTTTATTTTACCAGAAAAAAATAATGAGAACTGCCTATTTTTCATGCAGTCAAAGAGAGCTACCACCTTAAGATGAAATGCTTCATGTAATCAACAGCTCAGCTCTCCTTTGCAGCAAAAAGCCCAGCAATGTGTTGTGTCTTACTGCCAAAAGACAATTCCTCTCCTGAGAGAACTGCCACTTACAGCTAAGTACAAAACATTGAACAGGCCTAAAATTCTCAGTTGTAGATTGGCCTAAAGCAGTTAACATCTTCAGCTTTGACGCCTTTACAAAAAAATGGTTCAAATGGCTCTGAGCACTATGGGACTCAACTGCTGAGGTCATTAGTCCCCTAGAACTTAGAACTAGTTAAACCTAACTAACCTAAGGACATCACAAACATCCATGCCCGAGGCAGGATTCAAACCTGCGACCGTAGCGGTCTTGCGGTTCCAGACTGCAGCGCCTTTAACCGCACGGCCACTTCGGCCGGCGACGCCTTTACAGCAATTGGTTTCAAACAGTGGACAATGCAAATTTAGTGTGCAAAACAGGCCCATTTATTGATCTCGATTTCCTCTGTGTTACATTAAAGGAGACTTTCAAAGCATCACTATGTTGTCTAAAATATTTTACTGCCTATTATCTATAAAACTATCTGCAAGGTCAAAATTAAGGTCAAAATTTTATAGAACTCGCCCTCTATAGTTTGGATTTTAGAGTTACCGTTCAGGTCAAGCTCATGCAGCTTCAGCAACAAGGTGTCATTGGCAATGACAATAGTTATCATTAAAAATACCTGTCACATCCATATACGTATATTTGAGGTGATTTTAAAGCAACTATAAGTGCTCAGGCAAACATTGATCTCTATCCTATACCACACCCACAGTATTTTTTAATAAAGCTAGCGAGACGCCAATGCCATTTAAAAACTGATTTCAAAGATACATAACTACAACTGACAGCACACAGTGAATCAAAACAATTATTCATCTTAAATACACCATTCCATATTTTCCAGTAGAATCTCTTGGGGGATTGTTATCACCCCAGCCACAGTTCAGAAATGTTTAAACCAATTAATTTTTGTATTCCGTAGGGCATCAATATCTTAGACAAAATTCGTGTAACATGGATGACGCAAACAGAACAACATAGGCATATTTGTAGTGGCAAAGGTACCATGCTCACATGCAACCACACTGACATGATAAAAAAAAATTTAACCCACTAACATGATACAACTCCAGTACTTTCTTGGTACAATTACCTATTATGCTAAGTTCATAACGGATGCAGCACAAACTGTGCACCTGCTAAATCAGCTTCACAAAAAATTTGTCAAATTTGTGTGGTCAGTGGCACACCAGCAGGCTTTTAAACACCTTGAGGATCTAAAACCACCACAGTGGTTGATACTGAATAAAAGAGCTTGCAGTCAATGCTTGTTATGGATGCTTCGCAACACAGGATCGGGACAGTTCCGTCCCATTTAAAACCTGTCAAATTCTAAAGACTGCCTACACCTCTAAAACATTAATGGCATCACAACTAACCTCTTCACAGACTAAAAATGAGGTCTTACAGTGTGAAGAAGTTTCATGTTTATTAGTATGGCAGCAAATTTTACCTATTAACTGACCACAAAAAATTAATGTCACTTTTGAAGCAAAGATTGAATCTCCTGAAAAGACAGTGCAGCATCTTCAATGGTGGATGTTGCTTTTAAATGGCTATAACTACGAAATCCTCTTACGACCCACTGCTCAATATGGCAACTCAGATGTCCTGTTCTGTCTTCTCATTGGCCCCGACTTCATGTTTGATTGTCAGGAAATGGTTTGTTTTGCATCTGACCAGCACATGCAACAAACTTGGATGACTTCCCATTGACAATTGGTGAGGTAGCCAAAGAGTCAGCCCATGGCCTGCTACTGTGCAAAGTTTTGTCAACAGACCAGCTGGGGTGGATGCAAAGCTTATCAAAACAAGTGCAGCCATCATTTCATAGCTATTTTGGAATGTGGCACTGGCTTCATGCAACAAATGGCAACTCAAGATTAACCTCCGATGACTGTGACTACAGGGTCATCATCTCACAACCGCTCATCTTCGAACTGCTTCATGCCTTGCACTGGAGGATGATGCACATTGATAATGATGGTGATGTTTGGTTTGTTGGGCACTCAACTGTGTAGTTATGATCACCTTTACAGATTCCCAATCTGTTCAATGTCTAGTCTTGCCACTTTCCTGAAAGATGATGAAATGATGAGGCAACACAAACACCCAGTATCTGGGCAGAGAAAATCCCCACCCCGGACAATAATTAAACCTGGGACCCCGTGATCCACAGGTAGCAATGCTAGCCACTATACCACAAACTGTGGATGTGACGCACATAGAGGCGTTAGATCAACAGCACATACCTTGGCTTGGTATGAATGCTGCAACTGAGCATGCATGAAATTCCTGTCAGCACTGCTTCCTGAAGCAGGCAGCTCCAGTACAGGGTTTGTCTCCATAGCTATGTCTGGATCAATCACAGGAAGAGACAGAATGTTGATTTTGCAAGGCCATTTGAGGGCATAGAGCAATGTGGCTGCTTGTGGTGGACACTCTCTCCCACACAACTTTTGTGGCATGGATGCTATCACTGATCGCCCAACTGTGCCCTCTCTGGCTGAAATACTGCCAGGCCACAGGCATCAGTCCCTGGTAAACTTTCTGCATCCCATGCAGAATGCCCAGCCCAAGTATATGTCTGTCTGTGCACACAGTACCCGTGTCTAGGCATACATATTCAGCTAACAATCAAAGTGGGCCCAACGGATCACCCACCACTGAGATCAACTCTGGCTGGAACTGCATTTATAACCAATGCCCCTGCTGCCATTGCCTCCAATCCAGAGATCTGACACTCATGCAACCACCAAATATGCTGACAGCCATAGCCCTGTGCCACCTCTACTGCCCACTCACAGGTACAACTGAATCCCTGCTAGCCCACATGTAAGCACAAAGACAAGTGGGCTGGGGTATTGGAACCCACATACACGGAACCACTCCCATGCACACAGAACCACTCCCACTGCACAGGCCACTTCTAGCAACTGTTGCACCACCTTATCTGCCTGTCACATATACGCTGCCAACTCTTTTACCCTTGTAGAAGCACACCAGGCCACTGGAGCAGGTCATTCATGAAGAAGTAACATCAGCCGGTAAGGAGTGCAGCTATGCCTCCTCTCCTCCCATGCTGGCAACGATACAAAAATCTACATCTATACTCTGCAAACCACCAGGAAGCAAAGGCCGGGGGTACATCCTGTTGTACCACTATTAGGGCTTCTTCCCATTCCATTCACATATGGCGCGCACAAAGAACGATTGTTTGAAAGCCTCTGTGAATGCAGTAATTATTCTGATCTTATCTTCACGATCCCTGTGTGAGAGATTCTTAGGGGACTGTAGTATATTCTTAGTCATCATTTATTCTTAAAACTTTGTTAATAGGCTTTCTCAGAATAGTTTATTTCTATCTCCAAAAGTCTTCAGTTCAGTTTCTTCAGTATCTCTCTGTCACTCTCCTATGGATCAAACGACCTGTGACCATTTGTGCTGCCCTTCTCTGTATACATTCAGTATCCCATGTTAGTCCTACCTGATAAGGGTCCTACATACTTGAGTGATACACTGGAACTGGTTACATGAGTGATTCATAAACAGTCTCCTCTGTAGACTGATTGCACTTCCCCAGTGTTCAACCAATAAACGGAAGTCTACCACCTGCTGAGCATATGTGATCATTCAACTTCATACCTCTATTAACTGTTACACCCAGGTATCTGATGAGTTAGCCAACTCCAACAATGACTCACTGATATTATAGTCATAGGATACTATGTTTTTTCGTTTTGTGAAGTGAACAATTTTACATTTTTGAACAGTTCAAGCAAATTGCCAACCTTTGCACGACTTTGAAATCTTATCAAGATCTGACTGAATATTTATGCAGTTTCTTTCAGATAGTACTTCATTATAGGTAACTGAATTATCTGCAAAAAGTCTGAGGTCTGAGATTACTATCAAACTGTCTGCAACATCATTAATATACAACATGAACAGCAAGGGTCCCAACACACTTCCCTGGGGAACACCTGAAGTTACTTCTACATCTAACACCCCCAGGGGCTCAGCATTCATTTGCTGGGTACGGGCTTGGCAACCCCAGGGTTCCTGAGCTGGGAACTGGTAAGTGCTGCCAGGCCCCTGTCACTGTAAGCTCTGGGCATGTTTCAGCAACCACTGTGTGGCACAGCGGTGGAACATTGTGTGTCTCAGGGAATGGGGATCTTGGCTTGACTGCCCGGATTGTGAGGATGGAATAAACCTCTATAAAAAAAACCTCAACCACAAGGTGCGCTGCACGCTGATGAGACGCATGGCTGTTGAGGTAGAACAGATGTTAGCGGGCAACCTCTGTGGAACCTGCCGCACCTCAGTTGTATAAGGCTTACTCAGGCATGCGGGGCTCTGTCTGAGTGGACCCTCACTTCCCTAGCTGCTCGTGGGACCAAAATGGAGCCTTTGAAATCTTTTTTTCCTCCTCCCAGCGGAAAGGGTGGGATGCTAGAAGGTTCTAACTCCCAGTCTATCAAGAGGGCTCATGTAGTCAGTCCCCCTGACTCCAGTGCTTCTTTGACAACTATAGTCTTTAGTAACAGAATGCATTCTGGTCCTCAGAATGCATTTCTCATAGTGAAATGGAAAGAGGGTAGTTTCGAGAAGGTTTTGCCCTTCTACATACAAAAGGGTTTGGAGGGAATCTGTGGATCCTTAAAATCCATGAAGCGCTTGCGCGATGGGACCTTGCTAATGGAAACTTCCAATTCCTAGCAGGCAGCTAACCTCCAAACTGCTAAATGCCTTGGGGAATATGCCATAGACACTGGCCTGCACAGTACCTTGAATTATAGCAAAGGTGTTGTGACACACCGGGATCTAGTTGACATTCCCAAGGAGGAACTGTAACATGAGTGGGCATGGGAAGGTATAGTTGAAGTGCAACATATCATGAAGAGGGTTGATGGCAGTCTTATCAAATCCGACTCCTTTATTCTAACCTTCAGTAGCACAAAACTTCTTGAGCATGTTAAGGCTGGCTTCCTTCACCTTAGTGTGAGGCCTTATTTCCCGACCCCAACGTGCTGTTTTAAATGCCAGCGTTTCGGGCATACCGCCTTAGGGTGTAAAGGTGAAGCGACTTGTGGCAACTGTGGTAAGGCCACTCATGAAGGAGTTGGTTGCTCATCTCCAGCCAAATATATCAATTGCTCTGGAAACCACTGTGTTTGGAGTAGGGACTGCCAAATCTTTTTAGAGGGACGCAAAGTCCAGGAAATAAAAGCAACCAAGCGTATCCCCTATGGTGAGGTCAAAAAGATCTACAAGTCGATGCAACCTCCCAAATTTGCTACATCTTTTGCGACACCTGCAGATGTCAGTGCACTTGCAAGGCAGCGAGTGTTTCAGAGCCTGTAGCCTCTACTTGAACAGCAGAGAAAGGTACAGTGTCCAACTTGGGCCAGCCCCTGGTGTCTCCAACAACAATTGAGGCTGTTCAGAAGCCCAGTATGGCCATTACAACTCCCACGTCAGCTCCACCAAAGCCCACCAAACCGCAAAAAGCTTCCAGAAAGCAGCAACGGCAGGTTAAATCATGTGATAAACAGTCTGACCATGTTGATGTCAAATGTTTCAAATGGCTCTGAGCACTATGGGACTTAACTTCTGAGGTCATAAGTCCCCTAGAACTTAGAACTACTTAAACCTAACTAACCTAAGGACATCACACACATCCATGCCCGAGGCAGGATTCGAACCTGTGACCATAGCGGTCGCGCGGTTCCAGACTGTAGTGCCTAGAGCCGCTCGGCCATTCCGGCCGGCCATGTCAATGTCATTTTACGTTATGCTTCATCTGACTCTTATCCAGACTGATGGAGTATGACATATGTGTGGGGCAATCATCTCGCCCCACGACTGCCCCTCCACCTGCTGCAGTCTCCCCACCCTATCGGAAAGACAGGATAAAGGTGCTATCCCAGTCATAGATGACTCCCATACTTCAGTGGAACTTACAGTGGTTCAGGATGCATGTGGAGGAACTTCGTCTACTCTCTCAGGGTCAACCACTGAGTCTGTGTCTCCAGGAGACTTATTTCTATCCATCATACATCCCTGAGCTACGAGGCTATACACTCCACAAAAAGGACGACCTGCATGGAGAGAGAGCTATAGGAGGCATAGGTATTTTCATCAGGACGGACTACCACTCCTCGCCTTTCTCACTTATGGCGACTTCAAAAGCCGTTGCTGTGTCCAGCACATGCATCATCCATTGACTATATGTTCCCTTTACTTGCCCCCACATGATGCACTCGATGAAAAGGCCCTCACCGACCTTGTTACACAGCTCCCCAAGCTGTTCATCATCTGTGGTGATTTTAATGCCCACAATGTGCTTTGGGGCTCTGTAATTACCTGTCTCAGGGGTAGAGCAATTGAGAGGCTTCTCCTGTCATCCTGTGCATACTTGCTAAATTTGGGATAGAGCACTCACTTCTGCACAGCGACTGGGTCGTTCTCTCCCACTGATCTCTTGCTTTGCTCTTCAGCTCTTGCCCACAGTGCTCATTGGGAAGTGGTCGATGACTTTCATGGAAGTGATCACTTCCCGATCTGGATTCACATGCCAGATGGCATGGGCCCCAAAAGGAAACCGCCACGATGGGTGCTCAGTAGAGCCAATGGGACACTTCATAGCCAGTTGGCCCAGTTCGAACACTGTGCGAATGTCGAGGCATGGTTGGATCATATTACCAAAACGGTCCACCATGCCACTGTGGCAGCCATTCCACAGTCCACGGGCCACCAGAAGAGGCAACCTGTCCCTCGGTGGAGTGCCGAATGCTGCTCTGCAATCAGGACCAGACGTGCGGCTCTGCATAGGCTCCAGAGTCATCCAACTGGTGAGAATCTTGCAGCCTTTCGGGTGGCGAGGGCAAAATGTCACCAAATTATTCAAGAGAGGAAGAAGAGGTCATGGCAACAGTTCCTGAACACCATTAATCATTCCACCAAAAGTTCCATTGCATGGGAAACCATCAGGAGAATTTCTGGGAGAGGAGGGAGGTGCCCCATGGCTGCTGCAATGAATAACAGCACTTTCCACATGCATCTGTGAGACATTGCCCACACTATGGCAGTGTATTTTGCCACAGTTACTGCAACAGCCAGTCAAGATCTGGTTTTCCAGTGCCATAGAGGGTTCCTGAGAGGTGTAGTTTGGACTTCCAGTCCACCCCTAATGAAGTTTACAACTTCCCATTCTCCATGTGGGAGATGTATTCTACATTATCTATGGCTTGTAACACATCCCCTGGTCATGACAGGATCCATTACAGTATGCTACAGCACCTGACAAGGTGCAACAAAGATATCCTCCTCGCACTTTTTAATGCCATTTGGGCGTCAGGCCGCTTTCCTGACTCATGGCATGAGGCAGTTTTAATTCCTCTTTTAAAACCTGGGAAAGACCGCACATGCCCAAGTAGTTACTGTACCGTTACCCTCACTAGTTGCATGGGAAAGACCTAAGAGAAGATGGTCAACCGCTGCCTTGTCTGGATCTTAGAATCCCCGCAACTTCTTAGTCGCTTTCAGTGTGGATTCAAGAGGTTTCGTTCCACCTTTGATAACCTCACCCTCCTGGAGGGTGCACAGGAAGTGCATGCAGTTGTGCGAGGAAGAATGGCTGGTGGTGATGGCCAATAAGCTGCGACTGGTGAAGTCAAGAACTCAGCCATGCTATGGGTCAGAACTATGGTTTTTAAATGCTGATCTGAAAAGAAGAATAACAGCTGTGGAAATGGATCATTTACAAAGGAGTGCCAGAGTATCAAGAACCAAAAGTGAAAGCTCAAAAGAAGGCAGATGAAACACTGCTAGACAGAATTGAAAGAAAATCTCTAAAGTGGTATGGGCATCTGTTGAGAACGCAATATCATTTATGATAAATGGGGATTAAAATGAGTCTGACAAAAACTGAATATCTGGTAGTGAATAGTGACACTAAATTTGAAGATCGCATCAGTGAAAGAGCAGTTATGAAACAGGTGGAAAAATTTTTGAATGGAAACCACCTAGCAGACATAAAAGGGGTAGACCATGATGTTCTTGGATTGACCACATCAGTGGAATAATTGAGCATCATGGGATATACAAGGAGGATGCACTGAATAGAGAGGCTTGGCAGAAGATAACAGGATTACAACAAAATGTTGTTATTAACTGATCTCTGTGTTAATTAATTCTGTAATAACAATAATAATAATAATAATAATAATAAAACAGCTTCACTGATTATGTCATTCAGCTAAACCTTACACAGAAAATAGACACATTTTTCAGTCTATCTAGCTCCTTGTTTTGCTTCTTTATGTAGTATTGCAGTTTACTTACTTACTAAATTATGTTTGCATATCAGCACTGTACGCCCACACACACACACACACACACACACACACACACACACACACACACACACACACATATGTATGTTCAAAATGAGAATGGACATTATAGTGTACTTAATAATTACCTGCTTGTTGTGATATAAATTTATGTAAACTGATTTCAGAAAATATTTCAGATCAGCTCCATCACTTCGTGCTAATCCTACAGCTGTCCGTGCATCACATGACTGAGCTATGTTACAGAAATCAGAATCTAAAAAGAAATTAAACACACAGGATTACAAATCATGTAACTGAATGACATTTAGTGAGCACAGAATTTAAAAAGTGGTTGGAAGATACAAAAGACTATTGTGGTTTAAAGTTTCTTCAATAATGAATTGATTATAAAGAGAGCAAGAGGTTGCCTGGCAAGGATTGGTGACATATTCATTTATGCTCTAGTTGAATCTCACCAGTGCAATTTTATCGTGTGTTACCCCAAAATCTAAACAAAATTTTAAAAGGCTAACGGGCAATTGACTGATCTCACATTTTTTTTTTCCAAAGAAATCAAAGCATTGGGTTACTGGATTTTTTTTTTTTTTTTTTTTTTTCCCGCAATACAATTCCCCAGGTGAATTGAATTCAATAGTGCAGAATGCACTGACAATTAGTTTTTAGAGCCAATAACCCACAGTGATTGAGCAGTGATACCAATTGTCAATAGCTCATCTGACCATGATGATCAAATGTGCACAATAAAATATTCTGACCAGTTATGTACAGATCGCAGAAGAAAAGTACTGTATCGCAAAATCATAAACATTAATTCGATCACAGTACTTAGAGAGACATTATGGGAAAAACTAAGTGGAGAAAATTATCCAGCAGAGCAGATAGAAAATTTAACTGTTTCCAAAACATATCCCTACAGCACAATTTGGATCATTATTACACAAAAAATAAATAAAAATAGTGACCCATATGGAACAGAGACCCCCAGAGAATACATCTGACAAAAGCACTGGCACTTTCAAACCACAGGCAACCAAAATCAGTTTACTTCTTCGAAGTGCTTAAACACTGGAAACACTGGGAGTAGTACCTACATCAGATTCATTTGTGTAAATACTCCATGTGACACTAAAATCCCTAAAAGAAGTTCAAAATTCATCAGGTCATTAACTAACTGCCATAGGACTTCGGTGACTATGGCAGTATTCCTAGCAGAATTATTACTCTTAAACTATCTTTGTAATCAATGACTCAGGACATATTTTCTGACAGGTTTAAGGATAGAGAAGTAACACCAATCTATGAAATTGAAGCTGAGGAAATCAATCATAATTACAAGTGTATTTTGTGACCTGTCAACATTTGAGGAACTGGACCATAATACAATGATGAGTCATTTATACAGGGTGGAGAAAAATTGTGGCACGTAATTTTAACCCTGGATAGCTGATGTCAGTAGGAACCAAAATTATTAATGTTGTGTAGGTCGACAATGCACAATTTTTAAAATACGGAAACTTGGCACCACATGCTCTGATTGGTCACAGGATTGCCCTGTTGCAGGATGCTCTGGACAACACATGACCACAAATGCTTTGCCTGCTGGAGATTGTGATGTATCCAAGGCAGCCCACATGCATGGTGGTGGTGCACCAGCCTTCTGCTCTGGGGGCGAATCCACCAGGGTCCCGACACATCCATTGAAGTTCCACGATAAGACATACCGGGAACAAACACATCAACAGCTGTTAGTTCACATACAGAAAGTCTTTTACAAATTGTTTAGGCCCTGAAAAGGGCCTTCTTTGTAGCTAGGACATTGTTTACTTAAAGCAGGTGCTCGAACTGGTGACCTTCTGACACGACACCAGCTTGGTAACGTCAAACGGTGTTTTGCCGAACTCTTTCAAAGATTCCTGGCATTGCCCTGATGTGATTGGCAGTTCGCATCCAGGTGGGTGAACTAGAACCTTCAAGAATCCCCACAGGAAAAAGTCCCATGGCATGAGGTCTGGTGATTGCGGGGACCATGTCTTACTAGCACCTCTGCCAATTACCCAGCCATCAAAAAGTTCATTTAAATATCTGTGCACAACACTACTGTTTTGTGCAGGTGCCCCATCATGCTCCAATCACATGAGTAGCCATATGTCCATGGAAACATCTTCCAGCAGGCTGGGTAGAGTTTCCTGCAAAAAAAAAAAAAAAAAAAAAAAAAAAAAAAAGGTAATTTTACCCTATAAGTTGGGGAGACAGATGGATTGGCCCTATCAGATGATCACCCACAATGGATGCCCAAATGTTGAGCAACAATTGTTACTGGTGTCCGTGGACATATGTGACATGGGGATTTCCCCTTGCCCAGTAATGTACATTTCAAGCATTGTAAAGGCCATCCCAATGGAAGGTGCACTCATCGGTAAACAACACAATGGTGAGAAAGTTAGGACCTCATGCAACACATTGCAGAAACCATCGGCAAAACCCTAGCCTGTGTTCATAGTCTGCCACAGGATTTAGGTCTTGGACAGGGTGGAAACTAAATGGATGCTGGCCGTCAGCCTTCACAACTTCCCAAACTAACCAATGAGTGGCTCCCATGTCACGTCCAACTGCTCGAGTATTTGTCGTATATGCTTCCTTGAAGCACTCGAGAACAGTCTCTTTAAATGCAGCATCCCGTCATGTTCCAGGTCTTCCAGCATCATCATGATATCCCACTAATGAGCCTGCTTCACCAAGTCACCGGCTGTAAATGTTTGCGGGTATGGGTGATGTCTTGCTGGGTACCATTCCTCATACAATCGTTGAGCTTCATGCACATTACCGTCAGCTAGTCCATAAACAAAAACCATATTTCGTTGTTCTTCAAACGAATACTGTGCCACCATGTTTACTGTACGATTAAATTGCAGGTGACGTGTATGCTCCGAAGCAAGGCTTACGTGTGAATGCCTCTGATGCAAGGTGGAGACAAACAGCAAGACCTTTTCGACACATATGCTTATCAGTTGGGGCAGTGACGGTGCAAGGGACATTTATTTATATGTATGAACCGACAACCACAGCACTGCCCATCAACCAACACATGGCAATAGGGCAATCCAACAGCCAATCGGAGAGCGTGGTGCCAAGTTTCCGTAGTTTAACAATGGTGCATTGTCGACCTACACAACATTAGTAATTTTAGTTCCTACCAGCATCAGCTATCCAGGGTTAAAACTTTGTGACACAATTTTTCTCCAGCTGGTATGAGCAGAACTCGTTATCTGCCTCTCAGTTGAGTTTCTGAAGGATTCTTCACAGAGAAAGTAGTACCTGATCTCACAAATGAAGTCCTGGCAAAGCTAAACAAGAAGAGGGACCCCCATGATACATTTAGTGACCTCACAAAAGCCCATGGTTGTGTGCAAAGCTACAGTGTTATGGCATTAATGTCATCCTTTTTCCATTGATGGAAGCTCAGTTCCATAACAGACTGTATCTCTGGAACGAAAATAACCTCAGAATGGGGGAATATAGCACATAAAAGTCTGACAAAGTTAGGTACTAGGCCCACTTGTGTTTCTAGTCTGTATAAAAGAGCTTCCAATGACTTTGAAAGGCTGTTTAAAAACTGTAATGTTTTCTTGTGCCACAACCATATTAATCAAGTGTCCAAATTCAACCTTAAGAAACAAATGTCAGATTTATTTATTTATTACCAGGTTCTGTGGGCCATGTGAGCTAAAGCTACATGGTTATGGGACAAGTCAGTACATACTTTGCAAAATTCTGATAGAATCAGTATTCTATCATGAGATGGGGAAGTTCTTAATGACTGCATGGAACCCCTGCACAGAACAGGTTTGTACTCCAAGAAAACCTTTCAACTTGGATTTAAATACTTGGGATTTATCACTCTTTTTCTCCAGTTCTACTGGAACCCTATTCAAAATGAAACTCGCTGAACAGTGCACACCTTTCTGTACAATGCTTAAGGACGTGTTTTCCAAGCGCACATATTTTCCATCTAGTGTTCACTGAATGAATGTTGCAGTTTCTTCTGAATCAGTAAATGCTGTAAACAACAAAAATCCCAGGATGGAATACATGTAGAGTGATAGTTGGGCTAGAATTCCAAAATATCTGAACAACACCTTACATAAAGTTCACAACTGACACTACAGATCCGACTGAATGTCCTTTTCTGGACTAAGTGTTTTCTTGGTGAGTGCACTGATTTGCCATGAAATATAACAGCATACAAGATAATAGAATGAAAGTAAGCAAAGTAAACAAAGTAAACAAGCCTTCAAATTTCAGTCTCAGAGACAGAGGAGACCATTCTTGTAGTGAAAACAGCAGCATTCAGTTTCTGTGCAAGATCCTAAGAATTAAAAGTTGTCAATTTCACTGACTGTTTGACCAGCTTAAGACTATTAAATTTCATTTATACAAGATTTTTGTGTCAGAAAATGTATATATTGTGTTTAACAAGTTGAACGTTAATGTGTTCTCTGAAAGCGACATGCTACTGTTACTGACTACCCTATTAGCTACATTACTTATATTACATTTCACGTCTTTCAATAACACTTGTGTCATATGCAAGCAGATCACATGTTGTGTCATCTGTCACGTTTTGAGGCAGTTCACTGATATACATCAAGAAAAGCAGCTGACCCAGAACAGAACTTAACTTCAGAGAAAACCTCAATTTACTTGTATGTAAGTTCCCCAGTCATACTGTAATCATCAATGGTGACTAATCATACAACAATCAATCGGGAAAATTACAGTTTTGTTAGCAGTGGGTGTGATAACACATCCTGTGAAACATTACTAAATGCCTTCTTTGAAAACTACATACTAGTCCAGAATCCCACTCATGATGTAAATATATTGGCTCTAATAACAACAAATAGAGCTGACTTCTTTGAGGTTGTCCACATCAAAACTGGTATCAGTGACCATGATGCAGTTGTGGCAACAATGGTTACCAAAGTACAAATGACAACTGAAACAAGCTGACAGATGTCCAGTTAACCATAAAAAAAAACAGTAGTGTCATATCACAATAAAGAACTTTAAACTTTCAGCACAGGACAGTAGTATGTAGAGGAACTATGGTTCATGTTTAAACGAATAATTTACCATACGTTGAACAGATATGTAGCCAGTAGAACAGTTCATAATGGGAGGGATCCTCGACGGCATATAGTCAATGTAAAGAAACTTCTGAAGAAACATAGATTATTGCATAATAGGCTTAAAAGAAAGCATAGTGTGATAGCCAGAGAGATGATGAATGAAACATATCTGGCTGTCAAAGAGAGTAATGCGTGAAGCCTTCAATGACTGCCATAGCAGAATATTGTCAAATGATCTTTCACAAAACCCAAAGAAATTCTGGTCATATGTAAAGGCTGTAAGCGGCACCAAAGTTAGTGTCCAGACCCTAGCAAATGAGACAGGAACTGAAATCAAGGTTAGCGAAGCAAAAGCTGAAATGCTTAACTCTCTTTTCAAATGTTCCTTTAAAAAGGAAAACCCAGGAGAATTGCCTCAACTTAATCCTCGTACCACTGAAAAAATGAGTGAAATAAGTATTAGCGTTGTGGTGCTGAGAAACAGCAGAAATAATTAAAATTGAACAAAGCTTCAGAGCCTGATGGAATCCCTATCAGATTCTATACTGAATTAGTTATTGAGTTAGCCCTTATGCAACTTTAGTCTACTGTAGATCCCTTGAACAAAAAACCATGCCCAGTTCTTCAAAAAAAGCACAGGTCACGCTTGTATATAGGAATGGTAGTCGAAATGATGCACAAAACTACTGTCCAATATCCTTGACATCAATCTGTTGCAGAATCTTAGAACATATTCCAAGCTCAAACAAAATGAGGTCTCTCAAATAGAATGGCTTTCTCCATGCTAACCAGCATGGATTCCGAAAACATCAATCATGTGAAACCTAACTTGCACTTTTCTCACATAACATACAGAAAGCTTTGGATGAAGGCAGTCAGACAGATGCAGCATTTCTTGATTTACCAGTTGTTTGCAGAGTATAGATGTAGATGGAAATACCTTATTGTGTCCCCCCCCCCCCCCCCCCCTTTGTTAATAGAATTTTATAAACGTTAATGAAGCATTATCACTAATTCTTGTCTGTTTCTTATGTTTCATGTTCTTCCCAGTGGAGAGATGATAAAAAAATAACTAATAAACAAAAACGGCTGTACACTGAGAGCAGAGAAATGATTGTCTATGAAGCTACGAATAAGCAAGTGAAAAATTTCATATATTTTCATTAACATTCTTATGTGAGGCTTTGGGGGCTTGGAACAGCTAAGGGGGGTAGGACATCAAACGGACCGACTTGGAGCAGGAGAGGCACCACAGGACATTTTAATTTCCACTGCCTATAATTTTACAAATAAATTCATAAACCTTTAACAGCATGACCAGGAAGGATTCAGGATTCATACTCATAGCAGTGGAAGCTCAAAAACGTAACAAAACACATTTTTTTACATGTGAAATTTCATCATTTTTTCACTTACTACTGGCTGCATTTGTTGCCATAGGTACACTTTTCTTCCTAAGTAAGAGAGATTCTTCGATGACTTTTGCACAGCATACAAACCATAGTTACAGGTGTATGAAACTCTAGAAGTTATTTAATTTATCAAAAAATGAATGAACTGTTACATTTTAAACTTCATGTTTAGAAAAAAACTCAAGTTTTATAGTTGATTATCTTAATTTTTTCCACAGTTTTTAATAGATTTGGAAAATTCTAGAGTTTCATACACCTGTAACTACTGTTTGTATGCTATGAAAAATTCATTGAAGAATCTCTCTTACTTAGGAAGAAAAGTGTACCTATAGCAACAAAAGCAGCCCGTAGTAAGTGAAAAAATGATGAAATTTCACATGTAAAAAAAGGTATTTTGCTATGTTTTTGAACTTCCACTGCGATGAGTGTGAGTCCTCAATCCTTCCTGGTCATGGTGACAAAGTTTTATGAATTTATTTGTAAAAGCATAGACAGTAGAAATTAAAATGTCCTGTGGTGACTCTCCTGCTCCAAGTCGGCCTGTTTGATGTCCTACCCCCATTAAAGTGTAGTTATCAATGTTCCAGCAGGGAATAAATTAATTTCCCTGAAATGATTAAGAATTTAATATAATTCTTCAGTGAAATCCGCCATTGATACAACAACAGATGGAGGCACAGTTAGATTGTTTTTCCTTAACTGATTATGATTTGACTATTACTGCTGCAATAGATTGCCACATTAAATATCTTAATATTATGTTTATTTTCATTTTAATATTTTTGAGTACCACATACACCCAATTATGAGGCTTTTTTTCCCAAAAACATCATCTGAAAAATGCAGGGTCATCTTACATTCGCAGATTAAACTACTGCTACTGAAGTTGGCATTTTAATGTTTTGTAATAGAGTATATAGGGGTTATCTTACATTTACAGGTTAAGCCTTGGCTATTGAGGTCATGTGTAGAATTAATTTTGAAGAGTTAGTACAGACAGGACCTTGCGTTCAAACAAGCTCAAGATCTCTCAATACACTGAAGCATTTGATACAGTATCAACATTGCTCAAACAATCACATGACATGAGAAAAAAATCACAAACTGTTGATCATGACACTTTGCGTAAAAATGTATTATGCATTAATTTATCCATATATCTCTTATTTTATACCTGTGTGGGATAATGTAGCTAATATACACATAAGCAGATTACTTAAACTCCAAAAGAAAGTGATAGGTGCATTGAAAGCCTGTCACCAAGACAGTCCCGCAGACGTTAATTCAAAGAATTGCAAATACTGACAATGCCTACTCTGTACATATATGAAACAGTCATGTACCTAAAAATAAACTGTACAGCTTTTATGAACAAAAATATACATAAATACAGTATTAGGTGTAAAGATAATTATCACATATATTCAACTAAACTTAAGTGACAAAGAACCTACAATTGCAGGATGTATATTATATAACAAACTTCCAAGCAGAATCAAGAACTTAAAAACACTGTCTGCTTTCAAACAAAACTAAAAGGTCATCCAATCTCAGCTTTTTGTTACAGTGAAAAGGAGTTCTTAGATGCAAGTATACAAACTATTCTTAGATGGAAGTATACAAAATTCTGTCACTATACAGAAGCACAACTATATATATTCTTTTTAACTCTGACTGATTAGTGTAATTTTGTATTTATGGTGTAAACTCTTAACATCTTTTACAATTGTTTGAAAAAATTGTATATTGAAGCTTTTATGTAATTACCAAATACTTTGGAAACACACCCATTTATACCCTGACACATCCAATATCACTACCAAAAGTGATCCAAGGATAAAAAATAATGTGACTCAGAGATTGCCAGAAACTATGAATTAGCCATTACAACAGTCTACTGCTCTGCTTAAAACATGAAAATTTTGTAAAACACACGAGAAAATAGCATTAAATTCTATTATCTTCCAGCTCTTGTTTTTGAACAGGTTTGCAATATGTGTATGGATACCATAGTTATAGAAACATTAATGCTGCATTTTAAGTAAAGATAACATTCAATCCTGAAAATATTAAACTTCAAAAAATGTTATTTGATTCTGAACCCAGATCAATATTTTATTTGATTATGAGAGATTGTAATGATTTACTAAGTTGTAGATGAAAAACTCAGTCATTTTTCATCTATTAAAATACTGGCTAAAAACATTACCAGATTTTAATCAGCTTTAGAACCTGAAGATGACACTCAGATGAAACAAGAAGGAAAATGAATCCAGAATTAAATGCCTAAAAAAGCAAAATAAATAATATTAAACTGTAATTGTTGTCAAGAGGATAAAGTACGGCAGTGGGACCCATCTTGGTGATAGTACCAACAGACACCAGTAGGTGGCGTGACAAGTGAATTAAACTGATTATCTATAATGAAGTACTGTCTGAAAGAAGCTGCATAAATATTCAGTCAGATCTTACTAAGATTTCAAAGAGACGCAAAGATTGGCAACTTGCTTTAAATGTTCAAAAATGTAAAATTGAACACTTACAAAATGAATGAACTTATGATACTATGTTGCAAAGCACGGGAATGTAGACGACATGCTTTGGTCATTTAGGTTCATGCGCCATGTTTAAACTGCATTTTGCCTGGATCCATTTGTAGTCAGAAATGGATTAACTTCAAAATTTGACAATTACTCAACAATATATTAATTTCTCAAGCAAATCGTAATAGTCTAGATAGAGGCCAGTGGCTTACTTATGTGCTTAGTGCTGCAGTGTCATCAATGCTCCCTGTGATGTGTGATGGGAACAGAAGGGTTGTGTCAACTGTCAGTTCTATGCAGCCAATGAGGAAGTGGTGAGTAGAAGATGCGTTTGGAAACAAGAGACATTGGAACATTCCCACATCCACATAGAAACAATATCTGACATGTATCAGATAGAAACAGTTGGTGCATCAACAACCACAACATAAAAAATTGCAACATATTCAGAAAAAACAACAAAATATCTATGATAATAAAGATATAAATTTCACAGCTGTGCCACTAGAAAGATGATGATGATTATTATTATTATTAGAAATAGTGATACCACGGATGACAGGCTTAGTGAGCAAAAAATGTAGAAAAAAGAAAAACAGTCTATAAATTAACGTACACCTTTTCTTTTCATTCATTTTATTTCTGCCTGTAGTATCAGAAAGTTGGTATAAATTTAAAATAGGTATACTGTTAACTTTCTAGGCAAACACTTTGTCAGTAAAATCTTTTGTAATTCTGACTAGTCAGAATATGTTAAAAATACATTTTTCTCAAAAGCTCTCTTAAAAAAGGGTCACCTTACAACTGGATAAATACAATAAATTTGGGTTATGGTGAAGATCGTCAAGCAAATGTTCATGGATCGTGAACATGACAGAAATGTCACATTGTAAACAGAAGTAGGAGAAACAAGTATGTGGTAATTATGACCAGATGATCCAGTCACTGAATTATTGAAAAACTTTTAGTCAACATTTTCAGCAGTGACTAAAAAAGTAAAAATGCATAAGGCTACAGCTACAGAAACAGCGAAGATTTCAGAGGTCCCGTAGAAACAGGACGTGCTTGTGCCTGAGCTCTCTCCACTATCAGAAAGACAGATTAATACAGCAAAAAGAGTTATCTGCCAAGATATTGGAAGTAAAGAAAGCACATGTAAGTATTCTGGAGGAAGTGCACAAAATTAATCGATGAGATTAACGCAGTAAAACAATCCATTCAGCACTCTGCCAGAACGTTCAATTGGTTTCGAGCTGGATGGAAAACTTTGCAATAGAAAACTGGCAGACTTTACAACAGCAGTATGAAATGCAGGGAAAACATTTCGCACAACAACACGAGGCTTACTACTTTAAGCATCTCATTTCCTAATCTAATTCCCTTAGCATCACCCGATTTAATTCAACCACATTCAATTATCATCATTTTACTTTTGTTGATGTTCATCTTGTATTCTACTTTCAAGACACTGTCCATTCCGTTCAGCTGCTCTTCCAGGTCCTTTGCTGTCTCTGACAGAATTACAATGTCATCGGCGAACCTCAAAGTTTTTATTTCTTCTCCATGGATTTTAATTCCTACTCCAAATTTTTCTTTTGTTTCCTTTACTGCTTGCTCAATATACAGATTGAAGAACATCGGGGATAGGCTACAACACTGTCTCATTCCCTTCTCAACCACTGCTTCCCTTTCGTGGCCCTCGACTCTTGTAACTGCCATCTGGTTTCTGTTCAAATTGTAAATAGCCTTTCGCTCCATGTATTTTACCCCTGCCACCTTCAGAATTTGAAAGAAAGTATTCCAGTCAACATTGTCAAAAGCTTTCTCTAAGTCTACAAATGCTAGAAACATGGGTTTGCCTTTCCTTACTCTATTTTCTAAGACAAGTGTTAGGGTCAGTTTTTCCTCACGTGTTCCAACATTTCTACGGAATCCAACCTGATCTTCACTGAGGTCGGCTTCTACCAGTTTTTCCATTTGTCTGTAAAGAATTCATGTTAGTATTTTGCAGCCATGGCTTATTAAACTGATAGTTCGGTAATTTTCACATCTGTCAACACCTGCTTTCTTTGGGATTGGAATTATTATATTCTTCTTGAAGTCAGATGGTATTTCACCTGTCTCATACATCTTGGTCACCAGATGGTAGAATTTGGTCAGGACTGGCTCTCCCAAGGCTGTCAGTAGTTCTAATGGAATGTTGTCTACTCCAGGGGCCTTGTTTCGACTCAGGTCTTTCAGTGCTCTGTCAAACTCTTCACGCAGTATCTTATCTCCCATTTCATCTTCATCTACATCCTCTTCCATTTCCATAGTATTGTCCTCAAGTACATCGCCCTTGTATAGAACATCTATATACTCCTTCCACCTTTCTGCTTTCCCTTCTTTGCTTAGAACTGGGTTCCCATTTGAGCTCTTGATGTTCATACAAGTGGTTCTCTTATCTCCAAAGTTCAAAAATGGTTCAAATGGCTCTGAGCACTATGGGACTCAACTGCTGAGGTCATTAGTCCCCTAGAACTTAGAACTAGTTAAACCTAACTAACCTAAGGACATCACAAACATCCATGCCCGAGGCAGGATTCGAACCTGCGACCGTAGCGGTCTTGCGGTTTCAGACTGCAGCGCCTTTAACCGCACGCCCACTTCGGCCGGCCGATCTCCAAAGGTCTCTTTAATTTTCCTGTAGGCAGTATCTATCTTACCCCTAGTGAGATAAGCCTCTACATCCTTACATTTGTCCTCTAGCCATCGTTGCTTAGCCATTTTGCACTTCCTGTCGATCTCATTTTTGAGACGTTTGTTTTCCTTTTTGCCTGCTTCATTTACTGCATTTTTATATTTTCTCCTTTCATCAATTAAATTCAATATTTCTTCTGTTACCCAAGGATTTCTACTAGCCCTCATCTTTTTACCTACTTGATCCTCTGCTGCCTTCACTACTTCATCCCTCAGAGCTACCCATTCTTTGTCTACTGTATTTCTTTCCCCCATTCCTGTCAATTGTTTCCTTATGGTCCCCCTGAAACTCTGTACAACCTCTGGTTTAGTCAGTTTATCCAGGTCCCATCTCCTTAAATTCCCACTATGATTACTAATCCCCATCCCATACTGTCAACGTCAAATAAGGTCCGGACTATTTGTAGCTACAAGGTCTAAGATATTCCCATTGTGTTTGGGCTGTTGAGCTAGCTGCTCATGACAATTTTCACAAAACATGTTCAAAAGTATTTAGCATTATTGTCCGTCTGTAAATCCGCCCCCCCCCCCCTCCCTTTCCCAATGAATCCATTACATCCCTGTCTATACTCGGCAGGTTAAAGTATCCTCCAACTAGTATTGCATGAACCTGGTATTTACACACTATTGACCGTAGACTTTTTTTGAATGACCCCAGAACTGCCACAGTGGAATTAGGTGGCTGGTAAAAACATCCAACAATTAACTTAGTTTCGCCTACATCTGTTATGCGCGACCAGGGGTTTCACTGTAACACTCAGTTTCGACTTCAAAAGAGACAATATTTTGGTCAACTGCAATGAACATTCCCGCTCCTATGGTCTCTAATCTATCTTTCCGATGTACATTCCATGACTCGCTCAATGTCCTACAGCTTTCCACTTTGGGTTTCAGCCAGCTCTCAGTCCCAAGAATAAGTTGAGCATGAGAACTTTCTTGGAGAACAGTAAATTCAGCATCTTTATTACAAATACTTAGACAATTTACTGGTAAAATTATGACAGTTGAAGTGTCTTTATTCTGAATGCTCTTGCTATGAATCAACTGGCGAGTGTTCTGCAGAGCACCTCAAACTACCGCCTAGCCTAAAAAATCATCATGTGCACTCCAAAAATACTCTGTTACCTGAGTAGCTGCTTCCTTTGTGTAGTGCACCCCTGACCAATCAAGGGGAGTCCTACAAATCCCGTACACAATAACGCAGGTCTACAAATCTACAGCCAAATCCTCCACAGTTGACAAAACCTTTTGTTGAAACCCTCCATTTGGCTCCAGACCAAAGAACCCTGATCAACTCTGTGAATGATGTTGCAAATTGTTGCTTGCTCTGCTTGCACACCATGCGCGAGGCCAGCAGTGTTGACCACCACTGCCAGCCGCCTGTACAAACTGATGATTGCCTCAGAACCAATGGGACAGGCATTGTTGGTGCTGACATAAGCCTCAACTTGCAGACAACTGCAGCCTGCACGCTCTATAGTCACAGGCAAGACCACCTCCACATGCCAGATGAGGCACCCCCCCACCCCCGTCCCATCCCCCCCCCCCCCTCCCTCACCCTGGCAGACTTACCGAGTGCACATTGGCTTTCTTTCCAGCCTTGAACAGTATCTGCCTAAGGGGCTCCATAATGTGCCTAATACTGGAGCTCCCATTAACCACTACACTCTTCCCCCAGTGTGTCTGCTTGGACCCTGCTGAAGGAGGGGCCACGTTTCCCCTCACAGGGTGAATGGGTGAGCACAGGTAACCAGTCTCCACATTGGTCCTCTGCATCGAGTGATGCGAATGCGTTACCATCTGCCACTCAATGTGTCAACCTGCTTTGAGAGCAGATCCACAGCATTGGTTGCACTAGAAGTTGCCTCAGAAACAGAGCCTCTGGACAAAACAAGTGACACCTCAGATGGCCCATGTGACACACTATATTCTCTGCTACCACTAAACCCCGAGACAGCAGCCTGAAAGTGACTGACCATAGCTAACAGCACATACAGCTGTTCGCGAACTGCAGCCAGCTCCTCCTGCACCCGCACACAGCATGCGCACTTCCTATCCATCCTAGCAAGATTAACTGAAGAAGTGAACTATGAAAGAAGATAATCCTAGATATGTGACTTGCTACCATCCTGATGTGTCACCAATGGACACTGATGCATTAAAGAGCTACACAGCTGGCTGTTCTGTGAGCAACAATTGTGCTAAAGACTGAATGAATTTACACTTACAAAAACATGATATTAACCCTGTTAAACACAGAAACAGGCATGAAATTTAATAAATATATAACGTGGAAAACACAGAAAAGGGTAAACAATTACTTGTCGCTCTGTAGATGCACTCACTTTCGAGGAAACATGTTCATTGCTGTCGACCTATTATTCGTGCCTCGAGTTCCATCAGTACCACAAGCAAGTAGGCCATTCTTATTGCTCATGGGTGACAGATTTGTAAGATCTGAGTCATTGTCATGATTTCACCTGTGCCAACCCATCTTGCAAAACCTCATATGCCTATTCCCTGAGCCATGATGTAGTGGTCCAATTGGCTCCCAGTCTAGAAGTTTAAACGGCAGACCTCAAGCTCAACAACCCTTCCTTAGACGGCTTACTGAATAGTGCACACTCTTCTGGGACTATGCAGACAGCAAATGAACATCTTATGGCTCACCCTCGGACATGGCAATCACCTCTGAGCAGCCAGTCCAGCTGTGTCAGCACAAACAGCGGGATCTGCATTCTTGTCCTGACTGTTTTGTGATGCACTAATGGGTAGATTGCCCTAATTGTTGGACACGCTGCACCCATTGTAGCAAGGGTGGACATCTCCAGACTGTCTGTCATCAGCTGTCAGGTCAGTCAAACACCACTCCTAATTTGCATCCCAGGACGGTGCACAAACTTCACACCATCATTCCCCGAGGCAATCCTTGCACCCCAAGTTGTTTATTGATCTCATGATTGTTTGTCAGGACGTTCGTTTCCAAGTCAACACAGGAGTGACACTTACCCTGGTCAATCTCCCAACATAAAACTTGTCTGGGTTACCCGACATTGGCCCTGCCCTCTCGCAAGTTGGTTGAATATGTTGACAGCTCTGTTCCCCTCAGCGGTGAATATACACATAGGTGCCGACTCCATGGGGCCTGAGGGGGACCGAGCCCCCTCAGAAATTCGATTGGAGGGTTGGAGGGGGGGGGGGGGGGGGGAAGCAGAGCCCCCCCAATAATTTAATAATTTAAGAAAATTGTTAGTTATGTTATGCTTTGTAAAATCACAAAATTATGTTGGATTTTTTATTTTCTTGTTTGACAATAGTTACCTTTTAAAATACCCGATTCAATGGACTACGCGAGCTTCTAGTATCTTGAGAATATTGAAAAACTTTGAAGAACTTCTGGAGTTTTTTGAAACATTTTCTGCAGAGGACAAAACAGAAGCAGGTTACAAATATGCACGCTACCTTGAGTCAATGTTACAATTCAAGACTTATTTCGTTTTACATCTTTATTGCCACTCAATGAACCCAGTAGAGGATATCAATGAAAAAATTTAATGCCCTCATATAAGTGTTGCTGATCTGGAAAAGATATATGAGGGCTTAATTTGTATATTGAATGCAATGTTATAGTTTTGAACACTTTTGGGAATTGTGTTCAAAAGCAAACCTTCACAAGTTGATGATCCTTCGCTTCCTCGAAATCAAAGTATACCAAAGAAGTATGAAAACAACAAAGCCAGTTCACCGCACACTTTCAAAACCCCAAAGGAATACTACAAAGCTATTTACATTGAAGTTTGTGAAATGGTGCAATCTTGCATTAATGAGTGGTTTGCTTCAACTTGACTCACACAGGTCATTGCAGTTGAACAAGAGTGCTTGCTTTTAGTAAACAGAGGTGAAACAAATTTGGAAAAATCAACAGAGATTTTCAAAAATGACCTAGACACTGAGAGACTGCACTTACAACACTTGAATATGTTAGCCGATATCACTAATAAAAAACAACTGGTCTTAAAAACATGCGTGATGTAAGAAAGTATATTACACAAGAGCCTGCAGTTGAAGAAATGTTATGTGAAGTAGTGAAGTGCATTAAGCTTCTCCAAGTAGTTCCAATCATGACAGCAACAGCAGAACAGTCATTTAGCACCCTTAAATCTCTGAAGTCATATCTGTGATCAACAATGGGACAGAAGCGATTGAACAACTTGGCTGTTCTTCACGCCCATCGAGATGTTTTGGATGAATTGGATATCTGACCAGTCATCAACAGCTTCATATTCAGTAATCCAGTCAGATGGTTGACATTTGCACCTTTCTAAAGACACTTTAGCCCTAATAATGTCATTTATAACAATATTAAAAATCTTTATAAAATAGAGAATTAAATACATAAATAATGTTAAATTTTCAGTTTTGAAATATTAGTACTAGTTTAGTACTATATTACTATAGTACTGTGTTAGTTATTTTCAAATACTTAAATATTTTTAGGGTGTAAAACCCAATTAAAACCCGCTATTTACATACTTTCTGACTGAAAGTAGTAGGCGTACTGTATTAACTTAATTAACTGTATTAAAGCATTAACTTTGAGATATTGTTTTTATTTAATGAACACTGAGCCTTATTCAAAGTAAGCTTAAATTAGCTATTTCACTTATTAATCAAAGTGCTATTATTGTGTGACAGCAATACTTAATGTTTTATTCTTTTAATGATAGTTTAGGATTTATTTAAATATAATTTCAGTCTTTTAAGAGCTATATATTCACTGCTCTGTAATAGTCTATAAGCATGGTTATTAATGTAAATTAAATTAGCTTTTTACAAAAATACCGCGCATGTTTATATTTTGTTTCTTTTTTCAAAGCCAAAAAATGTGTCAGGCTTGTCGAGTTTCCCGGAGCGTCGAGTTATCGAGAGTCCAGTTTTTGGGGTTCTAATGTTGATCAATATGACTCTAAAATGCTTAAAAAACCTTTAAAACTCACTATTTTTCATTTAAAATTTAGAAACTTTCCTGGGGCAAGACCCCCAGTAGTCCCCCCACCCCCCCCTCGCCAATACCTTTTATGTCGGTGCCCCTGAATATACAAGATGATTATGCAGCCACTAATGTAGTATGTTCTCAACAGTCATTCAGCTAGCAACATTTTCGGCCTTGATGCTTTCTCACTGTTTGGCTTCCCGATCACAGATGAAGTTCAGGTCATCTCGGATACAGTCCCCTTCCAGGAACCTGGTGACATTCATGCATCTTTCACATCTCTGTTTGAGCCTGGTTTGGGGTGTGCCACCAAATTTCGGGCACATATTTCTTTACATCCAGATGGGGTGCCCCATTTCTTTTGAGCATGTCCTCTTCCAGTCTCCTTATGAATAGCCATTATCCTCAAACTCGACCACCTTGACGATGCTGGGGTCATACAAACTCTGGTGGAAACCTACTCTAAACCACGTCAAGAGGACCTCCTCTCAAAGCTTGTTGGATGTAATGTTTTCTAAAATAGACCTCGCTGATGCTTACTTACAGATTCCACTAAATGAGGAATCGCAATGCACTGTTTCATCAATACGCCTTTCAGCTTATATAAATACAAGTGTTTGCCTTTAGGGATCTCTTCTGCTCCAGCGATCTTCCAGAGATACTGGAACAGTTAACCCTACCCATCGTAGCTTGTACCAATTATCTGGATGACTTCACTGTTACGGGTACTAAGCATCGAGACCGCCTATGGAACTTATGTTCTCTCTTTACAACATAGCATCATGCAGGGCTCAAGTGTCATCTGCACAAATGCCAGTTCTTTTGGAACAAGTGGATTACCTAGGCCACTTGCTCACAAAAGCTGGGATTCAGTCCACTGGCCATAATACTTCCGCTATTGATTCTCTCCCGCGTCCCCAAAACCTCCAGGACTTGCAGGCTTTTTTGGGGGAAAGTGAATTATTATCCTAAGTTCCCTCCACAGGTAGCACACATTATGCAACCCCTCAACCAGCTGAGGAAGAAAGGCATTCCATTTCAGCAGTCAGCCGCCTGTGAGCAAGCCTTCACACAACTGAAGCACATGTAATGTTCTACACTCTGCCTTACACTCTTTTCCCCATTATGCCCTCTCGTTTTGCCTGCAGACGTATCTCCCTATGGCATTGGTGCAGTGCTGGCACACCGTAATGATGATGGTACGGAGCAACTCATCACCTATGTACCAAAAACACTGACGTCTGCCCACCAGATGTGTACCTATTTGGAACCCAGCTTACCCTCGTTATGGCCCATAAATCATTAGTAGCACTCTTTGGGCCAGAGTGGACAACCCAAAGGCACCAGCATTGGGCTCTTTTCCTTAGCTCCTACAATTATGCCATCAAGCACAGGGCTACTGACACTGTGCAAATGCAGATGTCCTCATATGTTTACTGTCAGGGCTGACATGGCATATGACCAACTGAAGCTCTCCTGTTTTCACATCAACATGGAACACCACCACACCTTGGATGGGTGTTCAACTACCACTACTCATGTTGTGGCGGACACACACAGTGACCTTATCTTGTGGTGTGTCATGCATTATGTACTCCATGGTGGTCCACCAATTTTTCAAAGTCAGCTGTTCCTGAGCTCTGGGCCTGGGCTCATCTCTCTGACCATCTGTCCGTCATCTCCAATGTGCTCCTGCTGCATGCGGAGAGGGATACCCATTGTGTTGTCATCCTGAATCACTTACATACACACATCTTGGGACTCCTCCATTGTGGGTACTGGGGTAAGCCACAGATGAAAGTCCTTGCCAGGCAATATGTCTACTGGCTGGAACTGAACTAGGATGTGGAAGCTATGGTGCACCGCTGTTCTGCCTGTGCTCACCATCGGGCTACTCCACGTCAGTCTTTCACCCTTGGTCTACTTCCTGTCACCCTCAGGATCACATTCATTTAGATTTTGCTGGCTCCTTCCTCAGCTTAATGTGGCTTATGGTCATGGACACTTATTCAAACTACCCCTATGTGGTCAGCATGGCATCCACCACCACAGCTGCCAAACTCAATGCCCTTCTGCAGATTCTCACCATGCAAAGACTTCCACACACCGTCGTTAACTGACAATGGGCCCCAATTCACAGCTGCAGCCTTCAAACAGTTCTGCACTGCTAATGGCATCAAACGCCTACGTAGCCCTGCGTTTCACCTCTCCTCCAATGGTGAAGTGGAGTGGATCGAGCACACATTTAACCAACAAATGATGAAGGCTGTGAGTGCATCTACCACAACATCAGCACTTGGATGTTCCTCAGTACCTACAGATCCACCCCTGTCCAGGACCACATGCTGGCAGAACTCCTCCATGTTCGACAACTGTGTACCCACCTCCATCTCCTGGCACCCCGACCCAAGGAAACACAGACCTGACATGCTGGACGATACCCTCCTGGTTTGGCTGTTTGGACATGTTCCTATGGGGCACAATCTTCATGGATGCCAGCTACGGTAGTTGCCACTCATGAGCAGCACCTTATGAGAAGTTTGGAGCCAACTGTGTCCCTGTCTCCAGCCTACCCCTCCATCAGTTGACTGCTCTGAGTCAGAATCCCAGCCCTCACATGTCCCTCCATCTCATGAGTACCATTTAAGCTCCAGAATGCCATCGGTAGCTCCCGTAGACACGGGTATGGAGATTGATACATCAACACTGCCTCCATCTGCTCACTGTCATCCCCCACATGGCGGTTCTCCAGCACAGTACCTGAAGTCCCGCATTCCTTCTCCCAGCTGGTGGCCTCCACTGATGAGACACCACCTGTTCACCTTCCAAAACACTGGCCAGGCCCTTCAGGCTCTATGCGCCCATTTTTGGGGGGGGGGGGGGGAGGAATCTGGTATTGCGTTCTGACAATTTGGACAGCTCGTCAGAAGGCACAGACCTAGACGACAGCCGCTAGGCAGCGTCCCTCCAACCTGTGAGAGGTGCTGTCACCACCATAGCACTGTGTGTGGGCCATGACTACCATGCCAGCCTATTGGTGCTTGGGGGCTCTATAAAGCCAGCTGTGCATGGGCTCAGCAATCAGTCATGTTCCGACTGCATTCTTGTACTGTACATCATACCCATCATTATTCAGTTCCTGAATTTGCTACAGCTAGGCTCTCAATTTGGATCGCTCTTCGGACTTGCTATTCTGGCATACCTAACCATTGCTGTTGTTGTTGCCTTCATTGTTGTCCATAGCTGTTGTCTTTTTGTGTTTTTGGCAACTCACCATTGACACCCTCAGCCAGTCTGCCTGCGTCTCCTGGTCATATTGGATTTTGGTTACTAGAAGAACTGTATTGCAATTACTTCTACTGTTACTCCATAAAACTAGTACCCAATACCAAAATGGGCTATTCTTAATTACTGCACAAATCATTATGTTCATCCCTGACTTCACACATCTATCTCTTATCTCTTGCTCATATTGTTTAATCCCCTTCCATGCTCATTAACTCAGATACCACAAAACTTATATCACTGTTAGACCTCTTGTCATACTCATCCACACAAAAACTTCTAACTCTCCATTCCACACTTACAAACTAATATGATAATCTTTCTTTCTTAATCAATTATCCTTAACATAATATCAACTAAACAAGGTATGGCTTCATTAAAACCTTACACTTGGCATCCCATTTTCCTGTTTAGTTTTGCTTAACCCTTTGCTTTGGCACAACTTTTGGAACTTCACCCTTACGAAAAAGTTCTCCTTATGCTTCCCAAGGCAACTGACTTCCAAAACTATCCTTACAAGAAAACGACATACTGTACTACCATTCAACACACTTTGACAAGTATTCCCACTCACTTCTCGCACTGTAGTGCTCATTACATACTGAATTCTCCTCAGAATGCCTGGTTTTCTGGTACTCCTGCTCACCTAAAACAACTTTCTGATGCTTAGTACCACTGTACAATGCAAATTACTCCTTGACATATTTGTACATGGTTTAACTGGTCTGTCTTGTACACTAGGTGCACCTCATGACAGCTCTGCACAGACAACAGCTTTCTGTTGCCAAAAGTTAACTTTGTCATGATGTTCAGTCAGAATGTTTACTTTCAGGCTTGCTTTGCACCCTTCAGACTTGTTGCATACATCAGACTTCAGCTGTGCTGTAAACAGCTTGTTGTGCATGTCAGCTGCTTGTCCTGCAAGGATGTGACCCTGTGCTTGTGCTCATGCCGCATTCTGAACCTCTAGCATACACTATTTAACAGATTCAGCCCCCTCCACTTGATTCTCCAATCTACAAACTCACCTTCTTTTCCTTTTCCTCCATTCACTCTGCTTCTCAGAAAACATATGTACTGTACCTGTGCAACATCTGCAACACAACATTCAACAATACCGTGTGCATTCCCAATAGTATGTAAAACAACAAAACCACATGCAGTTCCATTCTGCATGATGCAAAAATCATTGGCACATGCACCCACCTGTGAACCTGGCCCAAATTCCCCGGACTATTTAATACCCACTGTCAGCCAGTGGCCTAGCTACTACTACTACTACTACTACTACTACTACTAATACACTTAAATTACCCATGTTGCTATCCCCACACTTAATCACTTCGGCACAACCCTTATTCATTCTGTCTGGTACTATAGTTACCCCAGTCACCACAATTCCACTGGATATTGGAGCTGGAACTGTTACACTACTCACTTTCACTTCAACAATGTCATTATTCTGTACTTTGCTTAAATTTCCAAGAAGTCATAATTCAACACCATCTACAACTAATCTAACCTTTACATTAAAAGAATTGTCTAACCAACTTCGACATTCTGCCCTACTCTTCACAGGTTCGACAGGTTTAGCTATGTCAACAGTAGTCACACCTGCTGCAGAAACAGGGAAATTACCCACAAGCCTGCTCCTCTCACTTTCAACTTTCTTCTTCTTCTTCTTCTTCTTCAACCTCTCTGCATCCTCTTTCTCCTCCTTTCTCATTCTCTCCGTAGTCAACTGAGCATCAAATGTGTCCATAATTCCTTATTCTTTTCTACCTGGTCTACTTGCAATTTACCTACTTCATCCCTCAAAATTCTCAACATCTCCTCCCTGCTACCGCCTCACTGTATTGACAACCTTGCAACCTGAGACACCTGTGGCCATGACATAATTGCCTCCTATCAACTACAAAATCATAAATGAGAAAAAACCACTAAAACATACCCCTATCCCAACATTCCTCACGATCTGTGATAAAACACCGAGTCATACTACTTGCCCCACAAAAAACGAAATAAAATTATGAGAAAATTTAATCGTAACCTAACATATTACTTCTCACCATCACTTAATTACTCTCACTTGACTACCAGCTCATACTCATTATTACTATTATTATTATACACCAAAACAACAACTTAACTTAGCCTTACCTCCCAAATCACTAATCATGTTTAACAGCTTATATACTACTAGACAATGAGCTACACCTCTTGCTCATGACAACCACATCGCCCATATCTGACAGATGAGCATTAACATTTATATTTATGTTTCCCCAAAAATACTGTCTCCATTCACTTGTAACCTACTAAACTTAAAAGTATGACCCAACCCCTGGCAAAACCCACTGACTTGCATGATGCTCACAGTCACAAAATGGCTGCACTCACCACACAATGAAGATACTGTCACCAAACAACATGGTGATGGGCTCAGAGAACTCCTACAGACATCACTTTGCAGCATCAGAGGGGTGGTGACAGAGATGACAGGGTCTGTCGATATGGGTTCGAATGCACTTCTGAACCACTCTGTAGAGTGCTGGGCACTGTGAGGAAAGAGTGAATGGTGGTGACAGCTCATGGAGCCCAGGGAAAACACTGTTAACAATTTCAAAGAGCTTTATTGATCTTGGTACCTGGCGTAGTGAAGCAGGCACATGACATCTTGGTGATCCCACTGACCCTGACTTAGGCCAATGAACTGGTGGCAGCCTCTGCCTGGTGGCACTGAGCTGTCACCTCTCATTGCTGAGGCTGGCAGCCCCTGCAGCCACGTGAGCACTGACATCAGTGCCACATTGAGTTGCACTGTGATGACACCCCACTTGGGAGGCAGTCCCTTGGCTCCACATGTGACCATGGTGGTGGCGTGTGCACTATCTCCTTTGCTTCATGTAGGCTCGGCAGCCCCTCAGCCCAGTCGTGTCACTGCAATGGAACGCACAAGAGGGCGTGTGCAGGATATGAACCACTGCTGTCAAACAGCATTTCGCTTGTGTTGTGGCACTGAGTACTGCTATGAACTCAGTGTTGGATTCAGCATGTGTGGGTTGCCAATAAGTAGGCTGTGACAACATATCCTATGAAGGACTAAGTGCGGCCAACATACACAAACTGGTCTAGAAACCCTGGCTTGAAATTCAGAGTTATTCATGTGGCTCCAGTGCCCATTTGTTTCATTAAAACCTGGGCCTAGTTACACTGCAAAAACAAGAGACTTGCCCCAGTTTAGTGACACAGCTGTGGTTGCTACACAGTTGCACCTTGCAGTGCCTTTTTCTGCTGAGATCTGCTATACTTGCTGTGCAACCAACTGGCACATCTATTATTGAAGATCAAACATCATCACACTTGTGGCTACTGGCAGCAGTTGTTAACCCAACACTCTATGGCTCTTCCATGGTACTCTTTATTTCTTTTGTTTAAGACTAATAATTTTCTGGCCAATGGCTGCGTCACAGCACTACACTACAGAAATCTGACAAATATTAGAATGGGAAATCACTGAACCATCTACTAGCCCACACTGCAGGCTGCTCCTCACAATAGCAAAGTCAAGTGGCAATGTCCAGCTCGTAATTGATGCTAGGGAAATAAACAAAATCATAACAACTATCCAGACTCAACCCATCAAGACTGAGGAGCAAATTCAGACACTTCATGGAGGTAAAGTACCTAAAAAGCTTGATTTATGTATCTAGTATTGGCAGTTTCCTCTGAATGAGGTAGCATGAAAATATCAGCCTTTATACAAACAGGCCACTTATCAGTTCAAAATTCTACCATTCAAATTGAACGTGCGTGCGGGCTTATATACAGCAATGCTAGATACAGTTCTCGGCCCAGAGTTACTGTGCAAGGTAATCTAGTTTGTGGATTACATATTAACCGCGACACTAACATGAGAACAACACGTGGAACTTATTGAGAGAGTATTACACAAATTTCAAGAAGTCAGTCTTCAAAAGTCAAAATTCGGGCCTGAGCGAATAAAATTTTTAGGCCACACGAGATTTTGTCAGACAAAGAAAATATCAGGAGCAATGAAAGATTTTCCTGTCCCAAGACATAAGAAACAACTCAAAGCATTCATCAGATTAGCCTCACTTTCTAAGTGGTTCATGCCTGGCCAACTACTTAATTGTGAGCCAATGTTAAATATTATGGAAACAAGTCCCATGGCACTAGTCGAAGGAATGTCAGGTGAATTTTGAAAACATAAAAGCTGCTTGCATTAACTCAAATATGTTTTACATCCTTACATGTCAGTGTAATGCTGTCTTGCCACTTACGCATAGTTTGTGCACTTTGTGGAAGTTTTGTTTCAGCAATGAGAAATGAATGGTAAGCCTAGTGTTTGTAAGGTAGCGTTTGCTAATCAGGTTTTGTTGGACTGTTAGTGAGCACATTCAATGACAAAATTAGAAGCCCTTACAGTTACCTGGACAGTCAAAAAGTTTCATTTCAACCTTGCTGACAATCATACCAAGGTCTACTGTGACTACCAGCTTTAAGTTTCTTGCTGAGTTGCAAATTATTTGTGATTGATGGACCAACAGACTGAGTGTGAAAAGCCTTCTTCTTAATCAAAATATTTTATTTTTCCAAATTTCATTCTCTATACACAGAAATTGTGTTTCACTCCAGAGCCAGGGCTAGGCACAGGCTGGAACAATAATGAATAACACTGGATATCACCAACAACACACACCTTGTTCACAAGCATACCATTCTCACAGCGAATAATGCTGACAGGGTGACACTCTGGTGAAGCATCGTTGATGAGGGTACACTTCCAACATATCCTCCAGCAATCAGAGTGCTGTGAATGGTCTCGCGGAGGCCGCATATCGAGCTGGCAAGAACGAGGTGGGACAGAACTCTACTACTTTTGGCAGCCAGCTTTGGCCCATCCGGATGTACCTTCTCATCCTTCTCTCAAGCAAAATGGGTTCAGTCTGTTGGTGGCCTCCCATGCGCCGCATGTTGTATCCTTTTGTGACAGACTTCTGGGATAAACCTGGAGTGCCAGCCACTTTGTGAAACTTATTTCGCTGTTCCATCTCATTAATTTCATGCACATCCGGATTCCCACATCCCACAGTAGCCTTATGTAATCTAGTTCTGAACATATTACATGCTCGAGATTTTACCCGGCAACAAAACCAAAACCGTTTTACATACGAGTGTCATCATGAAAGACTTCATTCTCAAAAAAACTTCGAATCAAATACTTTTGCATATGTATTTAAAAAATTTTAACTTAATCTACTTGAACATTCCAACACGTTCCACAAGAGCAAAGAACTCTTACCCTCAACCATTTTATGAAAAGTGTCTAACAAAGAAAAATGAATTTTTTGTAATTGTAAAATAATAATTGTTTGCTGTTTTTAAAGTTAATGGAAAATATTCAAAGTAACAAAATTAACTGTAACATTAGGTTGAAGGCCTCATTCATGGTTTTGCCCAGTTTTCCACTGAACATAAACTGAATGGTGAGGCAAAGTTATAATTTATCTGGGATGAACACAAAATGTGACCTTATAATGTATAGAATACTTCAACATAGCAACAACCAAAAAAAGTTAAAAAGCAATGTCTAAAAAAGAAAATTTCTGTAAAAAATTGTAAAAAAATGATACACATTGTCAGACTCGATGTAATAAAAAAAAAGTATACCCAGAACAAAAATTAACAACCATATCCTCGCATTGCAAAAACAGAAAACAATCAAAGTTCCCCAAAAGCAAACAAAACTTCAACGTTGGCCAAAATAATAATCTTTTCAAAAAGCCGAGGAGTTATGCCAGAATGGTGTCAGCCTTTTTATTACATAAATAATGTCTGCTACCATTAGGAGCTTTAAGCATACGTCGTATGAAGCATTAGAAAATTTGCATTACCTCCGGCTTTGGTCAGAGACTGTAACAAAGCAATGGAATCAATAGCGCAGAATATGAATCCTTGTCAATACTGTAATGACCCACTGGTCGCTAAAGAATAAAATAAAATTAATTTCAGCCTTTTTAAAAGCCCACTCATTCTTAATTTCTTGTAGAGTACATCTGTCTTAATACAAGGGCATTTGAGTGCTTCACAGCAATAAAAATATTTTCATATTAAAATATATCATACACCACATTCCTAATGCATTTGTTCCAGTTCAGTAAATATGTTAACTTAAAGAAATGATGGTCTTTAATGAGATTTCAGACATATTATAGAGACACAGTATATTAGAACTTATCTGGAATGACAGATGAAATGACAATTCAATGCTCATATTAAATATGCGAATGACGAACCTGCTGACTTATCCATTAATTCAGAGATGATCTTTTATTGCAATAATATTCAAAAGAATTAACTTCCTGACTAGCCATCTACTATCAGATAGTGAAGACAAGGATAATATCAGTTCTATTATCCATAATATATTTCCTATATACCATCCCTAGCCAGGTTCAAATTTGTCCCTTTTCCCTTCTCCTTCTTACTTTTGAGATGTGAAGCGAACCATTGTAAAGTTTTTTCCTCTAATTCCATCATTTTCAACTTATGCAAAAGTATTGTATCATCTACACAATCAAATGTTTTTGTTAAATCCAAGAAAAGTGCCTACTGTCCTCAGCCCACCATCATTTAGACCTGCTAGTACCTCAGGCACAAAACAATTAGTAGGATTTTCTGTGGAAGCCAAACTGAGAGTCTGACAGCAAATTATGAAATTATGTGCAGTCAATGAGCCACTATAGTCCTATATATTGATTTCTCAAAAGCTTTTGAAAACACTGGCAGCAAAGAAACTGATTACTGTTTACTTTACCTCTTTTGCTAAAAAGTGGCTTCAAAATCTGTCAAGAAAATGACCACATACAAAAGACTTATTGCAATGGTGCCAAGTTACAGAACTAGTGAATTGTACACCGATCTTCACAATACTACTTAAAAATTCATCATACCCATGCGAGCATTTTCTCTTTAATAATGTGATAATTGATTCACTGTCATATTTTCTTGTTTCCTGTAGCAGACAGTTATGTAGTTATCATGGAACACAAGCTTACAGGAGTTCTACATATTTACCTATACCAATAAAATGTTGCTTTGACTTTCCTACTAATGACAAGAAAAAAACTATTAAATATTTTACACAACTCAGGTGGCCCACAAACTTTTTCACTGTCATACAAGAAATGAGTAATATTTTGAACACTCAACATTCTGCACTGATACTTCCTTTCATAACTGGCAATATAAGTTTAATTTTGTCCTGAGAACTTTCTATTCTCTCGGTGTAATGCCCTTTTTAGTCTGTCTGATAACATTCCTCAGTACTTTGCAGTATTGTCAGATGTAAAATTCACCAACCAAGGTGGTGTTGCAATTAGCACATTGGACTCGCATTCGGGAGGAAGATGGTTCAAATCTGTGGCCAGCTATTCTGATTTAGGTTTTCCATGATTTCCCTAAATTGTTCCAGAGAAATGCCAGGATGGTGCAATTGAAAGGCCACAGCCGCTTCCCTTCCCCATCCTTGAAACAATCCAAGCTTGTGTTCTGTCTCTAATGAGTTAGTTGTCAACAGCATTGTTGACAGTATTCTCAACGGTACATTAAACCCTAATCTTCCTTCCATTTTGTAGCACAATTCTGTCTCTAATGAGTTAGTTGTCAACAGCATTGTTGACAGTATTCTCAACGGTACATTAAACCCTAATCTTCCTTCCATTTTGTAGCACAATTCTGTTGCTACAGTCTGGACTCTCCTACACATTATGATACCATTTCTGTTTCCTGCTACATAATTTCTAAATCCATTTGTTAAAAAAACTGGTTGCTTATTAGCACTACAAGTAACTACACTTTTTTAATACAAATCAGCTATTAAAAGAAATGATAAAGGTTTGAAGGAATGTATCATATTTGTCATTCAAGTTGTCTATATTGTAGACTCCCTGCTATGTTATGCCTGGAGGTTGACTTTAAATGTCTGAATTGCAAGTGGATTGATATCTCTAAATGTTTTGTTTACTTCTTTGGGGTATGATATCGCCTTGATTTCTTTCAGCATTACTATCTGTAAATTATGGTCTGTTACTAATTTTTCTCCACCATGCACATCAATTAGAGAACAATCTAATATTATCTCTGACTATGCTGCTACTTTTCTTAATAATTCTAGTTGGAAAGAATACTGTCTGAATCAGGTTGTAAGACTCAAGTAAATCCATTGACATTCTTTTCCCTGGAGAATCAGCCACAATGCTTATATTAAAATACCCAAAGAAAATCAACTGCTTCTCTTTCTTAAGAATCAAGCCAGCACTGCATCAAGTCTGGAGACGAACCTCATGTAGTCTGAACTAGGGGATCTGTAGAAGCCCTATAAGGAAACATTTCTCCTTAAAAATTCAAACTCTTTTACAAAACCTCCAAAAGCTAATCGATCTGATTATCTGTTATTTGCTACTCAGACAGAGAAAATTATATATTACTTGTAGTGTGATATTTACTAACCTAATACCCCCAGCAGTGCCTGATTTAATACCATAGCAGTTCATTATTTGATGTTTTAAATGTTTATCTTATATTTTCAAAATGCTAACCATTCCATTCAACTGATCTTCCAACTTCTTTGCCAACTCTGACAGAACTGCAATGTCATCAGCAAACAATATTTTTTTTATTTATTCTCCCTGAACTTCAATTCCTTTTCCAAATATCTCCTTAGTTTCCTTCACTGCTTGCTCAATTTAGAGACTGAATAACATGAGGGATAGCTACAACCTTGTCTCAGTCCCTCCTCTATTGCTACTTACCTTTCATACCCGTTGACTCATATAATTGTGGTCTGGTTTCTATAAAGGTATTTTATCCATGATAACCTCAGAATTTCAAACAGTGTACTCCAGGCAACACCGTCAAAAGCTTTCTCAAAAATCTACAAATTCCATAAATGTGAGTTTGCATTTCTTCAGCCTATCTTCTGAGACACACCTTGTGATTAGTATTTTTTCATGTGTTCTTACACTCCTTCAGAACCCATACTGATATTATCACAGGGCATCTGCTACCAGTAGATTCAAGCTGCTGTTAAGAAGTTATGTTATTATTTTGGAATCATGGAATTATTGAACTGATAGTTTTGTAATACAACTACTTTATTATTGAAGTCTTTAGCCTGTCTCACATATTCTCTACACCACGTGCAACAGTTTTCTCAAGGTTTAAGCTCACAAGGATCTTATAAATTCTTATGGAATGTCATCTATTCCAGGTGCCTCTTTTTGACTTAGGTCTTTCAGTGCTTTGTGAAACTTTTCTCAAAGCATCACATCTGCCATCTCACCTTTTTCTATTTCCTCTTCCCTTTCCATTATAGTGTTTTCAATTTTCTTTTTTTTAATATTCATTCAACCTTTAAGCTATCCCTTCCTTGCTTCTATTGTCTTGTCGTCAGACCTATGACATTCTCTTTTCACCAATGGTTTTTTTCACTTCTCTATCTGCAGCATCCATATTCCCCACAGGCATGCTACTTCTACAGCTTTGGATTTCTCCTATAGCAATTCCTGTTTTGTAATTTTGCACTTTCTGGCAGAAAAATAAGAAAACATGAATGCAGGTAAACTACTATGAAAAGCGTAGTGAATGATTCATAATGGCCAAGATAGACATAAAGCCACCATCCATCACGTCTACTACATCCACGCATAATGACGAGATTGAAAATGTTTTCATTACCAAATATAATGACTGGGATAAAGTACTGTAAAGCAATACTTTCTAAAAGAACTCAAGGGTACTGGCTTCCCATTTACTTTACAGAGCTAATCTATTGTGCATGATTCTGCCAAATTATGTACAATCTGATTCATTCCATGCACCTGCAGACTCTGCTTCATGATTTGGCATATCTCACTACGTGAATGAATGAATGCAGCTATGTGCTCACTTATTCCAATGCTACTGAAGAACATTAACTTGCAATAGATTCAGTACCCTGAGGTTATATTTTGTACTAGCTTGAGACACTTTCACTGCTTGCAGACCTGCTTCTCAAACCACAGGAAGTTCTAGGACACAAGAACATTTCTGTATACAGATCAAGTCCATAGCACAGGTTTTTATGACCAACTAAATTCCCCATGTAACACAGTATCTACCATATCCTGATATGCATATCATACATTCATAACCAAGCCAGAATTTTACAGACATTCTACATGTTAAAATTATTTATAAATATCACGTGTTTAGTAAATCTACCACACGTGCAAATGGAGAATACAGATGTATCGATACTGTCTGCATTTTTCAGGTGTACCTGTGGTGGGAGCACTATTGATATCACTGGCTAGTCGTGTGAAATCCTGTAGTGGGCAAATACAGAATCGCCCAGTGGCGGTTTCTTTCTTATTTGATGTTATTCACCTTGTCTCTACCCATGAACTCAAAACCATGTGGCTAGTGCTGTGACTTAGGTACATGTAATTTCTGCAAACAACAGGCTTAATGCAACTTCATACCAATGTGCTTAGCAAGTAAGTAGTGCTTGAACTTTATTAAAATGTAATCAGAAACTATCTCATATTAACTTTTGGTTTGTTTAATTTGAATACAGTTTGGTTTCAGGGGGTAACATGCAATTTTAATTTATTGTTACAGAAGTTTAATTGTTGACAATATAATTTAACTGAATAGATAAAAAATCTACTCACCAAGCGGCAGCAGAACACACACCTAAAAGGAGGTTATACTTAGGCAATCTTTCAGAGCCCCTTCTTCAGGTAAAAGGGCTAAAGAGGAAGGAAGAGGGGTGAAGGAGAAGGACTAAAGAGGTCTAGGAAAAGGGGTAAATTTTTGGGAAAGTCACCCAGAACCACAGGTCAGGGGAGATTTACTGGATGGGATGAGAAGGAAAGACTGATTCTTGGGGATTGCGTCAGACGAGATCTGAAAACCTGAGAGTTTAAAGGTGGAAGACAGGGTAATAAGCTAGACAGAGATTTCTGCTTAAACATCGTGCACAAGTTAATAAGAGTGAAATGCTAAGTGAACTGTACACAACAGAGGTGGGATGGGGACAGTGACAAGTAGACAGATAAGACAATAAAAGATGTAGAAAACTAAAACAGAGTGAAGAAAAGAGTAGCTACTGTAAAGAAATTCTGAGATGGAAAAAATTAATGGTAATTAAGGCCAGGTGGGTGGTAAGAAACAAGGACATGTTGTAGCGCTAGTTCCGAGCTGCGGAGTTCTGACAAACTGGAGTCTGGGGGTAGAATCCAGATGGCACGTGTAGCAAAACAGGCACCAAGGTCACAATTGTCATACTGTAGAGCATGCTCTGCAACAGAATATTGCTTGTTACCAATATACATCCTCTGCCTGCGCCCATTCATCCTAATTGATAATTTGGTTGTGGTCCTGCTGATGTAGAAGGCATGACTACACTATTCAGTGTTTATGTAATAGCTGGTATATGACATATGTCGTATCACAGGTGACTCTCCCTTTGATAGTATAGGTTTTCCAGTTACAGGGCTGGTATAGGTGGTGGTAGGAGGGTGCACTGGGCAAGTCTTGCAGTGGGGACAGTCTCAGGGATAAGAGCCATAGGGTAGGAAGATGGGTGCAGAAGGAGTGTAGGGTCTGACAAGAAAATTGCAGAGACTGGGAGGGCAACAAAAAGCTATTCTAGATGTGGTGGGCAAAATATTAGACAGAATGGATCTCATTTCATGGCATGATTTTAGGAAGTTATGGCCTTGTCAAAATAGCTGATTAATACATTTAAGACCAGGATAATACTGAATGACAAGCAATGTGCTCTGAAGTTGATTTTCGAGGGCTCAGCAGTACCAGGATTGGATATGATGGCCTAGGAAATATGCTTATGAACTAGGCTCTTGGGATAATTATGTCCAGAGAAGGCTGAAATGAGAATGGCGTAACGAGTTTGCTTCCGAACAAATACATTTGCATCAAATGCCAGGGCTGTATGGGAGGGAACGTTTGACATGGAGAGGATGGCAACTGTCAAAATTTAAGTACTGTTGGTTATTAGGTTAAATGTGGACAGAAGTATGTGGCCAGCCTTCTGTGAGGATGAGATCAACATCAAGGAAAGTGGCAAGGGATTCGAAATAGGGCCATGTGAAATTTAATTGGGAGAAGGTATTTAGAGATTCCAGGAATTTGAACAGGTCAGCCTGAACATGAATCCATATGGTAGAGATATCATCAATGTATCTAAACTGAACCAGAGGCTGATGACTTATGGACCACAGAAAGGCCCCATCCAAGCGACTCATGAAAAGGTTGGTGTAGGAAGGAGCCATCCTGGTTCATACGGAAGTACCCCTGCACTGTTTGTATGTCTGCCCCTCAAAGGTGAAGTGATTGTTGGTTAGTCTAAAGATGATCAAGGTGAGTAGGAAGGATATCATAAGTTTGGAATCAGGTGGGTGCTGACTGAGGAAATGTTCAGCAGCAGACAGACTATGTAGGTAGGGGATGTTGGTATAGAGGGAGGTGGCATCAATGTTGACAAGTAAGGTGTGTGGTGGGAGTGGGAAGGGCACCGATTTCAGTCGATCTCTGGAATGGTTGGTACCTTTGATATAGGAGGGAAGTCTTTGTACTATGGGTTGCAGATGCTGGTCAACTAAGACAGGATACTATATTATGGCCATGATGATTGGTTTTGTAGATCTTAGGAAGAAGGTAAGGGTGGGGGTATGTTAGTGGAGGTCCACATCACCTGTCTGCCTTCTCCTCATACAGCGTCTGCCATCAAGATCCCACCCCTATGATTCGAACTGACCTGCAATCACCCCTTAGAACATGAGGTCCCTCACACGGTTTAACACCTCAATCCATAGAACTTCTCACCCCACCCACACCATGCACACTCACTCATCTGAAATTTGTGCCCATCCCATTCCCACCACAGACCTTGCTTGTCACAATTGATGGCACCTCCCTCTATACCAACATCCCCCACATACATGGTCTGTCTGCCGCTGAACATTTCCTAAGTCAATGCCCACCTGCTACCAAAACTTATGATATCCTTCCTACTAACTTAACCAATTTCAGACTTACCAACAACTATTTCACCTTTGAGGGAAAGAGAAACAAAGAGTGCAGGGGTACAGCCTTGTGAACCATGATGGCTCCTTCCAATGCTAACCTTTTCGTTAGTGGCCTGGATGGGGCCTTCCTGGGATGCATATGTCTTCAGCCTCTGGTTTGGTTTAGATACATTGATGATATCTCTACCATATGAACTCATGTTCAGGCTGACCTGTTCAAATTCCTGGGATCTTTAAATACCTTCTTCCAATTAAATTTCACATGGTCCTACTCCGAATCCCTCACCACTTTCCTTGATGTTGATCTCATCCTTACAGAAGGCCAGCTACATACTTCTGTCCACATTAAACCTAACAAACAACAGTACTTAAGTTTTGACAGCTGCCATCCTTTCTGTGTCAAACATTCCATCCCATACAGTCCTGGCATTCGAGGCAAATGTATTTCTTCAGAAGCAAACTCTTTACATCATTCTCACCTCAGCCATCAGTGAATGTAATTACCCCACCATACTAGTTAAAAAGCAGATTTCCCGGGCCATCACATCCAATCCTGGTACTAACAATCCCTCCATAAAACAACTTCGGAGCACACCACTGCTCACTCAGTATTATCGTCATTTGGAATTTATTAGTCTGCTACTTCGACATGGCCATAACTTCCTAAAATCATGCCCTGAAATGAGATACATTCTGTCTAAGATTTTGCCCACCACACCTACAATAGCTTTTCATCGCCCTCTCAATCTCTGCAATATTCTTGTCAGACCCTACGCTCCTTGTGCACCCATCTCGCTACACTACAGCTCCTACCCCTGCGACTGTCCCTGCTGCAAGACTTGCCCTATGCACCCTCCTATCACCACCTATACCAGCACTGTAAAAGGCAAAACCTATACTATCAAAGGGAGAGCCACCTGTGAAATGACACATCATGTACCAGCCATTATGTAAACACTGTTTAGCCTTTTACATCGGCATGACTACCACCAAATTATCTATTAGGATGAATGGGCACAGGCAGAGGGTGTATTCTGGTAACATGCAATATCCTGTAGTCTCCCTTGACCCATGGTCCTCGGTGACTTTCCCGAAATCTATCCCTTTTCCTAGGCCTCTCCAGTCCTTTTCCTTCTCCCCTCTTCCTTCCCCTTCAACCCTTCAAGCCAGCATGCCTAACTATAACCTCCTTTCAAGTGTGTGTTCTGCTGCAACTTGGTGAGTAAATTTTTTTTTATCTATCCAACTAAATTATTGTCAAAAATTGAAAAAATTAATCACGTTCAATAAATGCTGTTAGCCCTAATTGAGTGTTGTAACAAAATGAAATTATTGTCTAAGAGGTTTCTAGGTGTTCAACAGTGTGAATTAGGAAGGTTACATTCAGTCACAACCACTGGGCACATTTTCTTTGTAAGCTGTGTTACGTATTACATGTAATTTTTTCATACTGCTGAGTGAAATTAATTTATGCTGATCGCACTATTATGTTTGTACTGCTGATAGTATGAAAAAGTAGAAGATAAATTGGAATACAGAGAGGAAAAAAAGAGGAGGGGATGGTGCTGAAACATGGATTTCTCTTCTTGATTAATACCAGGAAAGCTATCATGTTTAACATCCCAATCCCATACATATATTGCATCAACAGCGTCTAATGCCCTCGTTTAATGAGACAGTGAGGTGAGGTTCCACATTGTCTAGTGATCAAAAGCTTTACACAACCAATCATCATTCACTTAAATGTCAAACAGTGGGGGAAAAAATTTCTGCCATAACCACTACTTGAATAAATTACTTTATAGTAGAATACTAGTGTGTACAAGTGATGTTGGTTGTGGAGGCAGGCTCACTAGACAATACTGGTCATCATTTGGTAATTTTGGCAAATATTCATGTTGCTTTCCTTTAATTTATATAACTCACTTTGCACATCATTTAGGACTAAAGATAACAGCACTTCGAACAGCAGAGGCATTGATTGTTACCTTTATTACTAAATTTTGTTTGCATTCTGCCACAACTATATGTAATTCGTTTTGTAAGCCATTTAGGAGCAAAGCTAACAACTCACTGAATAGTAAAAGCATTGAGTTGATACTTTTACTCTTCAAAATTATTTACATTCTGCAACAAATTTCCTTGCATATTTGCCTTTTACATCAATTAATAAACAGAGACAATTAATCTGTATTTATTAATGTCTGACTTAAGATGTAACATTATTTGAAAGAAAAAATTAGTTAATACAAGGCTAGGACCAAAAAACATAATGATGTTTTAACTTAATACCTTTAAGATCTTTAAGTGAAGCAAGAGTTCTGACTGCTTTTAGTCTCTCATATTTATCTCCAGTTTTGGCAACAGAGAGTAACCGCCAGGCAAGTGATTGTCTCCATGATTCCAGCCATTTCCAGGGTAGTATCTGATTTACATCTTTTTCACTACATTTGCTAGCAAACAAGTTAATATCATCTGAAAATAATAAAATTTATTTCTGTCACTAGAACTGTGATTATTTAACAATTGTTACACAACATTTACTTTGTTCAGTTGTTGCATTTACTTTATGAAATATTTATCACGTCCCACAAATGCCAGCAAAAGTTATTAAATGATTAAAAATGGAAACAACTGGCCTAAAATATTTTTATCAAATTTCATTCTTTCTGCAATGAGCATATAAAATGTATGGTGAATATCTAAATGGTAACACATCTTGAAAATGTCCACATGTACTTCAACCAAAATGATGAGAAGTACATGTGGCATCAAGAAACCTTAAGCCTAACTAAATTATCTGCTGCAATCCAGCAGCTGAAATGAGTTTAAAGACTTGAATTATATTGCTATAAAATGCACAAAAAAGTGATGCCGATACATACATTGGTGCAGAAAATATGTTCAAAGTTTTCTAGCATAGAAAAGAAATTGTTAAATATGAACTGTGATCAAGTATCAATTTACATAAAAACAGACAGTACTGGGCAAGTGCCATTGATGGTAGCTCAAAATTAGTAGCTGTCTCTAAAGTTGGTGTTTGAGGATGTGTATCAGAAAGGACAGTGTTAACACAATCATTCACAAAGATTTGAATAAGAAAGAGATCTGTTTATAAATTTCACCACATATTAATAAGCAGAAGCCAAAATGGAAAGAAACCATCAGAGGTTTAAATTACACTTTTTTCAGATCATAACACCACTTCAATGTAAAGTCCAAGTGGCAATCAGAGCAGTGGTGTTCATCAACCATGAAATACCGATAATCGATACAATGTTGTTTACATTCACGACAGCAAAAAAGTATGGTGCACAGGGAATTCGTACCTGACAATCTAAACCCAACTGTTACCTTCAAATTCTATGATACAGTGTCGACAATGTTGCTGACATCAATTCATCTCTTTGGGCTAGAATTTCAGAGTACTAGCAAGTGGATTTGTTTCATGGTTACACATAGCTGCCATTCACCGTGACCGTTTTCAGCTTCTGCTCTAACCAATGTTGAGTATTCTGACAGGAAATAATGGTATTCTGTTCATATTGTCTGTTTTATTTGTTTTATAATACCATTCATTGATGTTTTTAGATGAGCTTGCATATATTATTCTTTTTACATACGAAAATCATCATTGCCATCATCTTGAACAGTGTCCAGTCCCAGGCTGGGTCCGTTGGGAATATAAATCTTACCATCTTTCTGTGTTCACTCTGGTCCAGTTCTCACCTCTTTCACACTCCTTCACACCTTTCAGCCATCTATCCCTTGGTCTTCCTCTTGGTCATTTCCTTTGCATCTCCGTTTCATGTATCTTCTTGGAAATCCTCTCATTTTCCATGCTCTTTAAGTGCCCATACTATCCTAGCCTTCATGTTTCTATCCAGCTCTGCAAGAGCTCCTCTTTCAGTATTTCCCTTATCCTTTCATTCATCATCCTATCTCTCCAATATGAAAACTTGCTAAACACTTATAATGGATGCCTTGTTATCTGTTATTGTAATTCTTTCTTCTATTCAACTCAAGGTCTTCCATTTGACTGACTACCTATGACACTTTGATTACATTATTGAATCTATTACTCATTTCTACCGTCAGACATGTCATCTCCAAAAGGCTCCTTCCCAAACAGGTGTACATATGCCTGCAGCATGTTCCCTGTTTCTTGTAAGAGGCCTTGATTGTAGCTTGTTCTACATTTTGGAGAAGGGAACCTCTCACTAGAAGCATTCTGTTACATTACAGTTACGGGAAAAGAATCCATATTGACAGAATGATTATCTTGTTCAGCTATCAACTGACAGAGAGTTTGACCTATGACAAACGTATTCCACAATATAAACACCTTGCACTACAACTGGCTAAGACCGACCCTGGACTATCTTATATGCCAGATTCTGGCATGGTGTTGTCAGTGTGTGCTCCTGATGACAAGTGCCTACTGGATAGTGACACCTCAGTGGTCAACAGTAATGCTGTGCCCACTATTCAGTTTCCATAGTGACATCAGGTGACACCACTACACCCACCCCCTTCTCCTGCCAAATAGTGACCACCAGAATATCTAGGTAGTACATAGTCTGGAGGAGCTGCCACCAGGAATGGCGACAGGTTGGTATCCATGGGTGTCACTGTGGAAGGCTGAGGCAGGATAAGGCTTGATGGAAGGTGCACAAATCACCACATGACGCAAGGGTCTGTCAAGGGTAGAGAAGCAGGTAGCTGCTGACTAGGCTGGCAGAAATGAAGTTGATTTTGATGGCACCTCCAAAGTCAATGGGTGCAGGTAACAGCATAAATCATGGACCTGGATGGATGGAGATCATCCCCTGGATCCAGGTTGGATAGTGCCTGGACTGATGGGCACACACCAGAGTGCTCACCCTGAAAGGCGAAGCCTTGATAACGACATGAGCTGGTGGTGAGCAAGCGTGTGCAACGAGAATGGCCATGAGACCACTGTCAGGCTGCGATCCTCAATTGGCATGACCCCATAAGTTGCTCGTAAACTACAGAGGGCATTACACATGGTGTTAGACATCATTTTTTTGTGGGGCTAGATTTTGAAGGTGCAGAAAGAAAGCATTCCACATGTCTGTTGGATGTGGTGTGAAAAGGCATAGTGAGAAGTGCCATCACATTAAGAGTACAAAACTGTTCGAAATGTAGAAGGTAAAAGCATCCCAGTATCAGAAACCAAGATGTGTGGGATGCCTTTATGGACAAAGACTTTCTTCAACACCATAGTAGTAGTGGTATTAGTGACCTGAGACATGCGGAACACACAAGGGAAGTAAGAAAAGGAATCAATGATGAAAAAAGACATGGATCCCAAAAAGAGGCCAGTAAAATCTAAGTGTAAGCACTCCCATGACTCTGCAGCAGTGGGTCGGGGAGAGAAGTTCAGCTTGATGGGCCTGAAAGGCAGAACATTGGCAGACCAGGTCCGTGATGTCAGAGTCAATATTTGGACAGAATAAGTGTTCTCGCACCAGAACATGCTCCAATGGGCAGTGTGCAGGAAGCACAACATTCATCATCAAAGAGAGGGAGGAACCAGGATGTAGCAGTTGTCCTCATCTGACACTTACAACAGAAACTTTTGGTTTAGCTGTACTTGATGCCTCGATGGCCGTAAGGGATGATATTTGGGCCAGGAAACGTACTCAGCTAACCATTTTGCACAAAGTGAGCATAACAACTTAATGTCAGGTTCTAGGTAGTAGGGGCCATGACACCACTTGATGTTAAAATCTGCATGCAAAGGAATAACTTAAATTTCTGAACTGCTTAAATAACAGTGACAGCCTCCCGCTCTATTTGAGAACAGTGTTGCTGGGAAGCAGATAAGGCCTTTAAAGAACATGCAATAGGGTGCTCAGTGCTGTTAAGGTTTTTATGAGACAAGACTGCAGTAATAATACTGTAGGGGGACATATCAGTTGTTACTATTAGAGACAGACCAGGAGTGTACGATGCAAATACGGTCCTCAGTTAAGGCAGTGTTTTAAAGCCTGATGATCTTGTTGACAGCAAACTGACCACTTACAACATGCACCTTGGCATCATAGCTGGTTCAGTGGGTAAGAGAGTTGTTCTAGGTTTGCAGTGAATTGGCCATACCAGAGACACTTGCAAGTCTTTTATATTAATGGAAGGAGGAGGGGGGGGGGGGGGGTTCATTTTATAGATCACCACAACATACTCCCTTGTTGGTTCCACTACATTTGCTGAGAGTTTAGCCCTAAATACGTCAAGGAAGCAGCTTGGAAGAACACTTGCACATGTTACATTTAAGTCTTTTTGCTGCTGTCTCTGGAATAAAATCTGTCGTTGTGAAGGTGATCCTCTGGAGTTGTACCTGTGACCAAAATATCATCAAAGTATGTGGCACCGTTGAGGATACGTTATGATAATTGATCCAAAAAATGCTGAAATACAGCACATGCTGCTACAGAGATTCTGAAATGTAACTTATTATAAGGGCAAAGGATGTAGGGTGTATTTAGCTCTAGGTAAGCTCATGTTGCTGCATCCAATAGGATTCAAAATCTGTGAGGTTAGTTTTGCTGAATAAAGTGTCATGACCTAATTATGCATAAAGTTCAACCAGGGTTGGCAGAAGATAAGTTTCAACTTCAGCTTGTGTGTTTACAGTTACTTTAAATTCATTACAATGTCTCATGGTGCTGTTGTGTTTATGCACTGTGGCATATTGACTACAAAGAAGAGGTATTAACAGGTCTTCATGGGAGAGTCTGCCCGGCCCTGTTTTGAAGGGATCCTTCAGAGTCAAGGGCACCAGGTGAACTTTGAAAAAACTTGGGACAGACATAGCTTTAAGAGTGATGTGAGCCTGGAAATCAGTTATCTTGCCTAATACAGGACAGAAAATGTGAACATATATATCACAGAGACTGTCCATACAGAGACTGTTTAAGGTGGCACAAAGCCCTTCAGATTGCATGCCATTCATGAATTGCAAATTCAAAAATGTGGAAAGAGTCTTTCCCAGAAACAATGTCACCTTTGTGGACAGCTACCACAAGAAAAATTACTGGGTGAGTGACATGGTCACAAGTAAGTGCAACAAGAAACTTTCCTAGTGAAGGCACATGTCTCTATGCCCAATAATTTGTCTCAGTTGCTTGCAAAGATGGTGATCCTAAACTTACGTAAGTACACTGCTTTAGCAAGGACACAGAGAATCTATTAAAAAACTAAAAACCCGCATCTTTCGCAATCGAGGCGGGTCTTTAGTTTTTTAATATATTAACCAATGATTGCTGACACGCTGCAATGTTGAAGGTTCTTACACAGAGCATCAGTGTTCAAAAGTAACCTCAAAGGGTGTTTGCCAATGAACATCCTGTAAGCACATTTTCTTGGCTGCACTCTGAGAGGTCTGCACTTAGGTAGCCTGGTCACTCACTTGGTTCTCTTTCGCAGGTTGAGACATATTTGCAACACAACTACTACAACAAACTTCTTACAAGTGTCCCTTTTTGTCAAACCCATGGCACATTGTGTGCTGCTTAGAGAATGCACTGCATATGTGATGAAGGAAACAATATATACAGCTCAGCAATGGTGCTGCTGTGGACATGGCACTCAGTCATGGGTAAACTTGCTTGCAGAGTTATCCAGACAGCCAGAGAAGGTCCCAGCCAGAACTGGTGTATCATCCTGCATGACTGGTGCCAGAGAGAGCTAACTACTGTGACCTCTTCATCCAGCACAAATTTTGAGCTGCTTGGGCTACTTTGTGGGTGTGAGCTATTCACATTACTTCTATAAGAGAATGCTCAGATATCCTTAATAAGCGGTTTCTCACATACAAATCAGGTGTAAGTAACATTATAATATCACTGATTAAAGGATCCACAAAGGTCTGCCCACAGCAGCATTTGAAATTGCAATTCATGCATAGTCCATCTAGGTCAGTGGCTTGGTATGCATATAACTGGTTGGGCCCCTTTTTCATTTCCAAAATCATAGCCTGTCTGCAATAACACAATTTTTTGGTCAAAAAATGTTTTTGTAACAAAATATTCTAGACAACCCAAGTTCCACCAGATTTATCAATTGCTCCAAGTTATGTATTAGGTGATCCTGAAAAGAACATTATCTTTTGTCTTTCGAAGACAAAAATTTGAATAGCAAAAAACATACCTGGAATCATTGGTGGTAAGAGTCCCAATAAATACATTGTTCATTATACGGTGGAAAACAGTAAATATGAGTGGCATTCACTTACACTTGCCCTGTCTGTGATACAGCTATCGCTAGCTCCTGATAACCGTGGATGGCTTGAATTAGTATTGGTTGTAAGTGTTCCATGGTTGAAAACCTGCACTCTTGCCAAATAGCAAAAATGTTGAAGGTCCAATTACCACATATCACTTGTCCCGAGATATCACCACTTTTGTAAAAGGTGATCCATGCACACAACCCTGACTTATTCACAGTAAGAGATGTACATACAGATTGCTCCTCCAACACAGTGCAAGATAGTTGAAGTCTGTATTCCAAAGTAAAGTCCAGTCCACAAGGCACTGAAGTTATGCCTAAAACATATTGAGTCTACAATATACACTATGTGATCAATAGTATCCGGACACCCCACAAAACATACGTTTTTCATATTAGGTGCATTGTGCTGCCACCTACTGCCAAGTACTCCATATCTGTGACCTCAGTAGTCACTAGACATCGTGAGAGAGCAGAATGAGGTGCTCCGCTGAACTCACGGACTTTGAACATGGTCAGGTGATTGGGTGTCACTTGTGTCACACATCAGTACACAAGATTTCCACACTCCTAAACATCCCTAGGTCCACCGCTTCCAATGTGATAGTGAAGTGGAAACGTGAAGGGACACATACAGGACAAAAGCATACAGGCCGACTTCGTCTGTTGACTGACAGAGACCACTGACAGTTGAAGAGGGTCATAATGTATAATAGGCTGACAGCTATCCAGGCCATCACACAGGAGTTCCACACTGCATCAGGATCCAGTGCAACTACTATGATAGTTAGGTGGGAGGTGAGAAAATGTGGATTTCATGGTCGGGTGACTGCTGATAAGCCACACATCATGCCGGCAAACGCCAAACGACGCCTCAGTTGGTGTAAGGACAATTGAACAGTGGAAAACATTGTGTAGAGTGACAAATCACAGTACACGATGTGGTGATCTGATGCCAGGGTGTAGGTATGGCAAATGCCCGTTGAACATTACCTGTCAGCGTGTGTAGTGTCAACAGTAACGTTCAGAGGCAGTGGTGTAATGGTGTGGTCATGTTTTTCATGGAGGGGCTTGCACCCCTTGTTGTTTTGAGTGGCACTATCACAGCACAGACCTACATTGATATTTTAAGCACCTTCTTGCTTCCCATTGTTGAAGAGCAATTCGGGGGTGGCAATTGCATCTTTCAACATGATCAGCACCTGTTCATAATGCATGGCCTGTGGTGGAGTGGTTACACGACAGTAACATACCTGTAATGGACTTGCCTGCACAAAATCCTCACATGAATCCTACAGAACACCTTTGGGATGTTTTGGAACACCGACTTCGTCCCAAGCCTCACCAACCAACATCAATACACTCCACAGTGCAGCACTCTGTGAAGAATGGGCTACCATTCCCCAAGAAACCTTCCAGTGCCTGATTAAATGTCATCAAGGTTAAGGATGGACCAACACCACACTGAATTTCAGCATTACCGATGGAGGGAGCCAAGCACTTGTAAGTCATTTTCAGCCAGGTGTCTGGATATGTTTGATCACATAGTGGAAACACTACAGCCAAACCAACACCACACTCACTCACACTACTTAGATCACACAACAACTGGCACAGACCACCCTGGAGCAGCTTATATGCTAAAGTCTCAGCTGATTGCATCGGAGGGAACTCCTGATGACAAGTGTCATGAACTGGTGCCACAGTAGTCAACAGTGTGCTGCACAAGCTATTTGGTTTTCATAGTGCCACTACAGAGTATATTAATGATTCTATTAACTATATGAAAGGGAAACCTTACTTGTCTACACTAACCTACAATCTCAATAATTGCTCTCAAATCTTATGCAAGTCGTACATTCCCATTCAGCATGTGTTATCCCTTGATCATAGCTGGTGTCTCCCATAATTACTTTAAAGACCCTTAGTACGTATCGCAGCATCTATATTCCAGAAATTGCCAATCTGTCTCTTTTAAACAACCTTCGTATCAGACATCGGCACCTCCAATCATCACATATTCAGTAAGAACCATTTTCGTGTAATCTGTAAATTTCCCTCTATGGTCTATACTGATTGTGACTTATTTCCTGACGTCTCACAGAAACAAATTGTCACACTACTTCAGTGACAACTATCAACAAACGACATGTTAAATATCATTGGAATCAAAGGAATGCCTGTTCCATTACACAGCAAGCCCCTTGTATTAAACATATTAACATTATTCTGATTCACAGTTGAAAATTCTCAACAATTTTGACAAGTCATCCAAAAAGACCTTTCCGTATCATGTTCAGATGTCCAGTTTTAAAACAGTGAAATGGAGGGCAGAGGGTACATAGCTCTGTACTGCATGTTAGGGTTTCTTCCCAATCCAATTTTGTAAGTAACATGGAAATAATGATGCTTAAGTACCTTTGTGTGGGCTGTAATTAGTCTAATTTTGACTTCATGGTCCCTTCATGAGCTAAATAATATCTCCTGATTCTTCACATAATGCTGGTTCTTGAAGTTCTATAAGTGGGTTTTTACAGTACAATTTTATGTTATCTACATCTGCATACATACTCTGGAAGCCACTATATGGTGCGTTGTTGAGTGTAACTTGTGCCCACCACTACTCATTTCCTTTCCTGTTCCACTCGCAAACCAGAACAAGGTTAAAGAGACTGTCTATACGCCCCCATATGAGCCCTAATTTCTCTTATCCATTTCATGGTCCTTATGTGAAACATATGTTGGTGACAGTAGAATCATTCTGCAGTGAACTGCAAATAATGGTTCTCTAAATTTTCCCCATAGCATTCCTCAAAAAGAACATGACCTTCAGTCTAGGGATTCTCTTTTGAGTTCCTGAAGCACCTCTGTAATGCTTGTGTGTCATTCAAACTGACCAGGAAGAAATTTAGCACTCTGTCTCTGAATTGTTTTGGTGACTTCCTTTAATCCAACCTGGTGGGGACACCAAAGACTCAAGCAGTACTAAAGAACAGATCGCAATTAGCATCCTATATGCAGTCGCCTTTACAGATGAACCATACTTTCCTAAACTTCTCCCAATAATCTGAAGTCGACCATTCATCTTTCCTACTACAATCATTACATGGTCTTTCCATTTCATATTGCTTTGCCATATTATGCCTAGATACTTAATCAACATGACCGTGTCAAGCAGCAAACTACTAACGCTGTATTCAAACATTACGAGATAATTTTTTCTACACATCTGCATTGACTTCTATTTTTCTACATTTAAAGTTACCTGTCATTCATCACATTCATGTCTAAGGCATCTTGTATCCTCCTACAGTCACTCAACGACAGCACTTTCCCATACGCCACAGCATCATCAGCAAACAGCCACAGACTGCTGCTCATCCTATCCATGAGATTGTTTATGTACACCGAGAATGATAGCAGTCATATCACACTTCCCTGAGGCACTCCTAATGATAACATTGTCTCTGATAAACATTCACCATTGAGGAAAATGTACTAGGTTCTACTGTAAGACATCTTCGAGCCACTCACATATCTTGGAACCTATTCAGTACACTCATATTTTCATTAGCAGTCTGCAGAGGAGCACAGTGTCAAATGATTTTTGGTAATCTAGGAATATGGAATCTGCCTGTTGCCCTTCATCCACAGTTCATAGGATCTTCAAGAGATTGGCTGTTCAAGTTCTTCAACATTTCCATGATGTCTCCCCTTGAGGCAAGTAAACTTATGATCATTTGTTCTGTCCTCCTTTGTTTGCATTCAATATACCCCTGATGTAAATAATGAAAAACTGCATCAGTTACTTTTTTTCTTTTGTCATGTTTAACACAACATGTTTCAAGAATTTATCCTCATTTTTTCAAGTGTGTCTGTATACATCACTAAAATTAGTCATGTAAACAAATGTACTTGAAAATGAGAATAAATTCTCAAAACACATTGTGCTAAATATGAAAAAATAAGCAACTGGTGCAGTTTTTCATTATTTAAATTATGAATGAAACGCTGACTCTCCTAAAACATCAAATATGATGAATGAAATCAATACACATTATCCCTATTTGGTAACTGTACCACACACTTCAGCAATATTGTAAGATGAGATGCACGAGTCATTTGTGAGCAATCTTCTTTGTACACTCACTATATTTTCCCAGAAACATGCCAGTGAACTGAAGTCTGGCATCTGCATTACCTACAACTGAGGCAGTGAGAACACTCTATTTCATATCCCTACAGATTGCTATACTCTGGCATTTGTATGATTTGACTGACTGTGAATTATTAATATTGTAATCATGGGATACAAAGTTTTCATTTTATGGCGTGCAATATTCCACATTTATGTACACTTAAAGCAAGTTTCCAATCTCTGCACTACTTTGATCTGAATTTTTTCTGACAGTACTTCATTCATGATAACTGCATTATCTGTGAAAGTTCACTGCACAGCCCTCTACTTCACCAACGCATCCAGTTTTTGTGCTTCTCTCCTTTTCTGCTACCCCCCCCCCCCTCTCCCTCTCTCTCTCTCTCTCTCTCTCTCTCTCTCTCTCTCTCTCTCTCTCTCTCTCTCTCTCTCTCTCTCTCTCTCTCTCCCCCCCCCCTTCTGTGTAACCGCCAGACTGCACCTAGCTGCCCCCTCTCCGCCTCGTCTCTGCACACTCCCAGCAGCACTTTTCTGTCCCCCACCCCTATCCTGCAATCCCTCCCCCCCCCCCCCCCCCCGAAGCTGTCTCTCTCATAATGCCCTGCTGCTTTTAGTCTGGCTCCAGCTCCCAGAGACTGTGACCATGTGTATGTGAGTTGCATTTGCATGAGTGTGTGCATGTGTGTATGTGTGTTGTCTATTTTTGACAAAGGCCTCGTTGGCCAAATAATAACTTTCCGACAGTCTTTTTGTTGTGCCTTTCAATGGCTCAGCATCTCTGCTATGTGGTGAGTAGCTACTATCCTTTTAATTATTTTGTTACATTCCAGCCTGGATTTTCCATTGTTTGATTTTATCTGATGCTTGATTATCATAAGCTGCTGCTTCACAAAATAGCTGTTTATCACCACAGCTATGATAGGAACAAACAATGAGCAATCATGCAGACCATTATTCAAAAAGCCTGGACCTAATGACAATTCCTTGTATGTTTATATGTGAAATACTCCGCTTTGAACTAAAAAATGCACAACTTTTTGAAATAAATTCTTTTACACATGCTTCTGAAACAAGGCACAGATCAGACTACCTGTCACCCCATCACAGACTTAATTTAAAAAAAGAATACCATGTAGTATACAAGCTTTGTAATAAATATGGTCCAAAGTCAAGGACTTTAAGCTAGAAACTACATAAGCAAACACTGGAAAATACTTAAAAATCAAGTGTTATACAGCATGGAAGATTTTATAAAAGAGGAAGACAAAAAACAAATATTACACATTTCTTCACATTATTCTCTCTCTTTTAAGGACGTATGTGTTCTTTATATATATATATCCATAATTATAAACTACAGAAGCAAACGACGATAAATACTTAAAAAGAAATTGTTCTTACAGAGAGGAAAATTTCAAGAAAGAGGAATAAATTAATACCTGTTTATCTTTCTACACTGCTCTCTCTCTCTCTCTCTCTCTCTCTCTCTCTCTCTCTCTCTTTTGGGGAGGGGGGCGGGGCGAATACGTATGTGTATATTGTTTTTATATGTACCTATATAGCCATAAACTGTATTCATTAACAAGTCATCAATGATTCAATAAAATGTTTGTATATGACATATGTGACAATCAACATTCTGTACTACTCTATTCACCTTCTAATGGTTGATTGCACTTAATTTATTTATTCATCCAGAGATCATCTTACGATAATATGACTCTTGTCATCAAAAAAGAATGAAAATAAATAGCTCAAAAACACGCACGCACGCACACACACACACACACACACACACACACACACACACACACACACACACACAAAATACAAAAATATGTTTTATGAGGATGGAACAAGTGAACAGTTGCCTTATAGAGCTAATGTTAACCCTTAAGACGTAGCTATTTTTAAGCAAACTTATTTGATATGCTGGGCACAAAACAGGAAACAGGAGTAATTTTGAAAATGGCTGGAGTAGCAACTGTAGAATGAAATCTTTTAGTAGAAATAGTAAAGAGCCAGTCAGCTGAAAATTGGAAGGTTATTAAAATCCCTTTGCCATGGTTTCAATGTTTATAACAACTTCTTCAGAAGAATATACTGATGACTGGATTACATGCTGTGGCTGGCAGAGATACGTTGAAAGATAGCCGAAAGGCATCAGTCAAATATAAAATTTCACCTCCATAATAAATTAAAACATGTACAATATGGTCGTCATGTGGTATCTCATCCTCAATGCACAGCTAATGCATTGTTGTCACATACACAATGCTTGTGCTAAGGTTGTACACTGGGGAGGAAATACCGTACAACAACCTTGTTGTAGACGTTTTTATAGACTGACCTCTGCCACAACATGTAATCCAGTTGTCTACACTTCCTTCTGAAGAAGATGTTTTCATAAACTTTGAAACCACAGGAAAGGGGTTTTAATACAACTTCCACTTTGCAAATGATCGGCTGTTTACTATTTCTATAAGAAAAAAATTAAAAAAAGAATAATCCAATTAATTACATGGGTTCTCCAACTGATTCTATATTTATAGATTTCCAGAAGGCTTTTGATGCTGTTCCTCACAGTAGACTTGTAATCAAATTGCGTTCCTATGAAGTATCGTCTCAGCTGTGCAACTAGATTTGTGACTTCCAGCTGGACAGTTCGAGTATGAAGTAATTGACAGAAAGTCATTGAGTAAAACAGTAGTGATTTCTGGCACTCTCCAAGGAAGCATTCTAAGCCCACTGCTGTTCCTAACATATATAACCAATTTAGGAGACTATCTGTGTAGCCTTCTTAGATTGTTTGCATATAATGCTGTCATTTAGTGTCTTCTAAAGTCATCAGAAGATCAAAACTAATTGAAAAATGACTCAAACATGTTATCTGTATGGCGCAAAAATGTGGCAACTGACTCTCGATAACAGAATGTGTGAGGTCATGTACATGAATACTAGATGAAAGCAGTTAAACTAATAAAGATTTAGGAATTACAATTATGAACAACTGAAATTGGAACAATCACACAGATAATGTTTCAGGGAAGGAAACTAAAGCTGTGCTTTATCGCCAGAATGCTTAAAAGATGCAATAGGTCTAGCAAAGAGACTGCCTACATTACACTTGTCTGTGCTCTGCTAGAGTACCTCTGTGCAGTATGGGAGTCTTATCAAATAGGATTGATGGAGGGCACTGAAAAAGACCAAAGACAGGAAATTCATTTTGTATTATCACCAAATAGGGGAGACAGCGTCATGGATATGAAAATTGAGTTAGGGTGGCAATTGTTAAAACAAAGTGGAGAAATCTTTTCATGAAATTTCAATCTCCAACTTTCTCCCATAAATGTGAAAATATTTTATTGTCGCCAGTCTACGTAGGGAGAAATGATCACCAAAATAAGAGAAATCATCTACATCTACATTTACATTTATACTCTGCAAGCCACCCAACAGTGTGTGGCGGAGGGCACTTTACGTGCCACTGTCCTTACCTCCCTTTCCTGTTCCAGTCGCATATGGTTCGTGGGAAGAACGACTGCCAGAAATCCTCCGTGCGCGCTCGAATCTCTCTAATTTTACATTCGTGATCTCCTCGGGAGGTATAAGTAATGGGAAGCAATATATTCGATACCTCATCCAGAAACACACCCTCTCGAAACCTGGACAGCAAGCTACACCGCGATGCAGAGTGCCTCTCTTGCAGAGTCTGCCACTTGAGTTTGCTAAACATTTCCGTAACGCTATCACGCTTACCAAATAACCCTGTGACGAAACGCGCCGTTCTTCTTTGGATCTTCTCTATCTCCTCTGTCAACCCGACCTGGCAAGGAACCCACACTGATGAGCAATACTCAAGTATAGGTCAAATGAATGTTTTGTAAGCCACATCCTTTGTTGATGGACTACATATTCTAAGGACTCTCCCAATGAATCTCAACCTGGCACCTGCCTTACCAACAATTAATTTTATATTATCATTCCACCTCAAATCATTCCATATGCATACTCCCATATATTTTACAGAAGTAACTGCTACCTGTGTTTGTTCCGCTATCATATAATCATACAATAAAGGATCCTTCTTTCTATGTACTCGCAATACATTACATTTGTCTATGTTAGGGTCAGTTGCCACTCCCTGCACCAAGTGCCTATCCGCTGCAGATCTTCCTGCATTTCGCTGCAATTTTCTAATGCTGCAACTTCTCTGTATACTACAGCATCATCCGCAAAAAGCCGCATGGAACTTCGGACACTATCTACTTGGTCATTTATATATATTGTGAAAAGCAATGGTCCCATAACACTCCTCTGTGGCACACCAGAGGTTACTTTAACGTCTGTAGACGTCTCTCCATTGAGAACAACATGCTGTGTTCTGTTTGCTAAAAACTCTTCAATCCAGCCACACAGCTGGTCTGATATTCCGTAGGTTCTTATTTTGTTTATCAGGCGACAGTGCGGAACTGTATCGAATGCCTTCCAGAAGTCAAGGAAAATGGCATCTACCTGGGAACCTGTATGTAATATATTCTGGGTCTCATGAACAAATAAAGTGAGTTGGGTCTTACACGATCGCTGTTTCCGGAATCCATGTTGATTCCTACAAGTAGATTCTGGGTTTTCAGAAATGACATGATACGCGAGCAAAAATATGTTCTAAATTCTACAAAAGATCGATGTCAGAGATATAGGCCTATAGTTTTGCGCATCTGCTCGACGACCCTTCTTGAAAACTGGAACTACCTGTGCTCTTGTCCAATCATTTGGAACCTTCCGTTCCTCTAGAGACTTGCCCTGCGTAGAATCGAATTGGTATCCCGTCAGGTCCAGTGGACTTTCCTCTGTTGAGTGATTTCAGTTGCTTTTCTATTCCTTGGACACTTATTTCGATGTCAGCCAATTTTTCGTTTGTGCGAGGATTTAGAGAAGGAACTGCAGTGCAGTCTTCCTCTGTGAAACAGCTTTGGAAAAAGGTGTTTAGTATTTCAGCTTACGTGTGTCATCCTCTGTTTCAATGCCATCATCATTCCAGAGTGTCTGGATATCTTCTTTCGATCCACTTACTGATTTAACGTAAGACCAAAACTTCCTAGGCTTTTCTGTCAAGTCAGTACATAGAATTTTACTTTCGAATTCACTGAACACTTCATGCATAGCCCTCCTTACGCTAACTTTGACATCGTTTAACTTCTGTTTGTCTGAGACGTTCTGGCTGTGTTTAAACTTGCAGTGAAGCTCTCTTTGCTTTCGCAGTAGTTTCCTAACTTTGTTGTTGAATCACGGTGGGTTTTATCAGTCCCTCACAGTTTTACTCGGCATGTACCTGTCTAAAATGCATTTTACGATTGCCTTGAACTTTTTCCATAAACACTCAACATTGTCAGTGTCGGGACAGAAATTTTCATTTTGATCTGTTAGGTAGTCTGAAATCTGTCTCCTATTACTCTTGCTAAATAGATAAACCTTCCTCCCTTTTTTTATATTCCTATTTACTTCCATATTCAGGGATGCTCCATGGCCTTATGATCACTGTTTCCTGTTCTGTGCTTACAGAGTCGAAAAGTTCAGGTCTGTTTATCTCCACAAGTCAGTTCTCTGTTTAATTGCTCAAGGTAATTTTCGGACAGTGCACTCAGTATAATGTCACTCGATGCTCTGTCCCTACCACCCGTCCTAAACATCTGAGTGTCCCAGTCTATATCTGGTAAATTGAAATCTCCACCTACGACTATAACATGCTGAGGAAATTTATGTGAAATGTATTCCAGATTTTCTCTCAGTTGTTCTGCCACTAATGCTGCTCAGTCGGGAGGTCGGTGAAAGGAGCCAATTATTAACCTAACTCAGTTGTTGAGTATAATCTCCACCCATAATAATTCACTGGAACTATCCACTTCTATTTCACTACAGGATAAACTACTACTAACAGCGACAAACACACCACCACCGATTGCATGCAATCTATCCTTTCTAAACACCGTCTGTGCCTTCGTAAAAATTTTCGCGGAATTTATCTCTGGCTTCAGCCAGCTTTCCGTACCTATAATGATTTCAGCTTTGGTGCTTTCTATCAGCGCTTGAAGTTCCGGTACTTTACCAACGCAGCTTCGACAGTTTACAATTACAATCAGAGATCATACAGAAAGATTTAAGTGTTCCTTTTTCCCATGCACTGTTATAGAGTGGAACCATAAAGTAGTAGTCTACAGGTAGCTTGATGAACCCTCTGGCAGGCATTTAAGTGTAATTTGCAGAATAGCGATGTAAATGTAGATATTTCCAGTTTAATGGTACTAAGTGTAAGCAGTTAGAGGGTTAGCTATGAGGTCTCCCCCTAGTCCACATCTGGCTTGATTTATATGGAAGATTTCAGAATTTTTTCTTCTTTTAAGTAAACAATATTTAAGCATAAATATTAAATACAGGATCACAGCTTAACATCAGTAAATGAACACATTGTTTCAGAACCTTCAGAAAATTTTTCATACAATTTATAAAGTTGAGCACCATAAAATTTATTGCTTCTAGCAACCACCATAAACCATCTCACTTTAAAGACGAAAACTGAACATTGTATCTCTCTTTATTTTCTTCCAATATTTGCACAAAGTGGTCTGTTATTCCACACTTACAATTCATAACCCAGATGTTGTTCTTGTTGTGGTCTTCAGTCCTGCAAAACTCCTTTACTACTTTAAGTGTCTCATTTCCTAATCTAATTCCCTCAGCATCACCCGATTTAATTTGACTACATTCCATTATCCTCGTTTTGCTTTTGTTGATGTTCATCTTATACCCTCCTTTCAAGACACTGTCCATTCTGTTCAACTGCTATTCCAAGTCCTTTGCTGTCTCTGACAGAATTACAATGTCCTCGGCGAACCTCAAAGTTTTTATTTCTTCTCCATGGACTTTAATACCTACTCCAAATTTTTCTTTTGTTTCCTTTACTGCTTGCTCAATATACAGATTGAAGAACATCGGGGACAGGCTACAACCCTGTCTCACTTCCTTCCAAACCGCTGCTTCCCTTTCATGCCCCTTGACTCTTATAACTGGCATCTGGTTTCTGTACAAATTGTAAATAGCCTTTCACTCCCTGTATTTTACCCCTGCCACCTTTAGAATTTGAAAGAGAGTATTCCAGTCAACATTATCAAAAGCTTTCTCTAAGTCTACAAATGCTAGAAATGTAGGTTTGCCTTTCCTTAATCTATTTTCTAAGATAAGTCGTAGGGTCAGTATTGCCTCATGTGTTCCAACATTTCTGCGGAATCCAAACTGATCTTCGCCGAGGTCGGCTTCTACCAGTTTTTCCATTCGGCTGTAAAGAATTCGCGTTAGTATTTTCCAGCTGTGACTTATTAAACTGATAGTTTGGTAATTTTCACATCTGTCAACACCTGCTTTCTTTGGGATTGGAATTATTATATTCTTCTTGAAGTCTGAGAGTATTTCGCCTGTCTCATACATCTTGCTCACCAGATGGTAGAGTTTTGTCAGGACTGGCTCTCCCAAGGCCGTCAGTAGTTCCAATGGAATGTTGTCTACTCCCGGAGCCTTGTTTCGACTCAGGTCTTTCAGTGCTCTGTCAAACTCTTCACGCAGTATCTTATCTCCCACTTCATCTTCATCTACATCCTCTTCCATTTCCATAATATTGTCCTCAAGTACATCGCCCTTGTATAGACCCTCTATATACTCCTTCCACCTTTCTGCTTTCCCTTCTTTGCTTAGAACTGGATTTCCATCTGAGCTCTTGATATTCATACAAGTGGCTCTCTTTTCTCCAAAGGTCTCTTCAATTTTCCTGTAGGCAGTATCTATCTTACTCCTAGTGAGATAAGCCTCTACATCCTTACATTTGTCCTCTAGTCATCCCTGCTTAGCCATTTTGCACTTCCTGTCGATCTCATTTTTGAGACACTTGTATTCCCTTTTGCCTGCTTCATTTACTGCATTTTTATATTTTCTCCTTTCATCAATTAAATTCAATATTTCTTCTGTTACCCAAGGATTTCTACTAGCCCTTGTCTTTTTACCTACTTGATCCTCTGCTGCCTTCACTACTTCATCCCTCAAAGCTACCCATTCTTCTTCTACTCTATTTCTTTCCACCATTCCTGCAATTGTTCCCTTATGCTCTCCCTGAAACTCTGTACAACCTCTGGTTTAGTCAGTTTATCCAGGTTCCATCTCCTTAAATTCCCACCTTTTTGCAGTTTCTTCAGTTTTAATCTACAGTTCATAACCAATTGATTGTGGTCAGAGTCCACATCTGCTCCTGGAAATGTCTTACAATTTAAAACCTGGTTCCTAAATCTCTGTCTTACCATTATATAATCTATCTGATACCTTCTAGTATCTCCAGGATCCTTCCATGTATACAACCTTCTTTTATGATTCTTGAACCAAGTGTTACCTATGATTAAGTTATGCTCTGTGCAAAATTCTACCAGATGGCTTCCTCTTTCATTTCTCTCCTCCAATCCATATTCACACACTATGTTTCCTTCTCTCCCTTTTCCTACTGTCGAAGTCCAGTCACCCATGACTATTAAATTTTCATCTCCCTGCACTACCTGAATAATTTCTTTTATCTCATCATACATTTCATCAATTTCTTCACCATCTGCAGAGCTAGTTGGCATATAAACTTGTACTACTGTAGTAGCCATGGGCTTCGTATCTATCTTGGCCACAATAATGCGTTCACTATGCTGTTTGTAGTAGCTTACCCGCACTCCTATTTTCCTATTCATTATTAAACCTACTCCTGCATTACCCCTATTTGATTTTGTATTTATAACCCTGTATTCACCTGACCAAAAGTCTTGTTCCTCCTGCCACTGAACTTCAGTAATTCCCACTATATCTAACTTCAACCTATCCATTTCCCTTTTTAAATTTTCTAACCTACCTGCCCAATTAAGGGATCTGACATTCCACGCTCCGATCCGTAGAACGCCAGTTTTCTTTCTCCTGATAACGATATCCTCTTGAGTAGTCCCCACCCGGAGATCCGAATGGGGGACTATTTTACCTCCAGAATATTTTACCCAAGAGGACGCCATCATCATTTAACCATACAGTAAAGCTGCATGCCCTCAGGAAAAATTACGGCTGCAGTTTCCCCTTGCTTTCAGCCGTTCGCAGTACCAGCACAGCAAGCCCGTTTTGGTTAGTGTTGCAAGGCCAGATCAGTCAATCATCCAGACTGTTGCCCCTGCAACTACTGAAAAGGCTGCTGCCCCTCTTCAGGAAACACACGTTTGTCTGGCCTCTCAACAGATACCCCTCCATTGTGGTTGCAGTTACGGTACGGCCATCTGTATCGCTGAGGCACGCAAGCCTCCCCACCAACGGCAAGGTCCATGGTTCATGGGGGTAGGTCAATGTGTCAATGTGTCAATGTGTCAATTTGTAGCAGACAACTTCAAGTTTGATTCATGTAGTGCACCAATATCCTATTCCACCACCAGGAGTGCCAGTGTAGTGTACAGTTAAATGGCTACTTCACTGGTGTGGAGTGTAGTCTCTGTGTGTTTTGTTTTCATGAAACAAACTCTGCAACAGCTCTTTGGCATAAATTTCACACCAGGTAAGCTGAAGAACCTCCAAGCAGGCCTACAATTTAGCTGACTGAAAAACTGAATCTATGCTACTGTTGCACAAGCTGTGCCCTATTTGCTGCAATGAGTGTGCGAAGAAAGTGATTACCGGTGGGATGTTTGCAACATCAGAAACTCTTGCCCTTTACCATTGGGAAATGTGGACTGTATCCTGTGACAAGAACCCTAACTCAGTACATGCACAGCAGACACAAATTTACACTTCCAACATCTAGATACGCTAATCTTTGTCTAATCTAATTGCTGTGGTTTCTGCCTGATAGCACAATATAAAACACTTACCATAATAAACTGTTTACCTGCAGCCAATATTTAGCCATGTTACTTTTTCTTTGTTGCTGCAAATGTGCTAGACTGTGATGTTTTTAACGTAATATGTTTTTTTCTAAGGTTGCTGGCTTATAATTTTCTGAGGTCTATCTGGGTTATCATATGAGGATAATGGAATGTAGTCAAATTAAGTCGGATGATGCTGAGGGAATTAGATTAGGAAATGAGACACTTAAAGTAGTAAAGGAGTTTTGCTATTTGGGGAGCAAAATAACTGATGATGGTCAAAGTAGAGAGGATATAAAATGCAGACTGGCAATGGCAAGGAAAGCGTTTCTGAAGAAGAGAAATTTGTTATAACATTGAGTATAGATTTAAGTCTCAGGAAGTCGTTTCTGAAAGTATTTGTATGGAGTGTAGCCACGTATGGAAGTGAAACATGGACGATAAACAGTTTGGACTAGAAGAGAATAGAAGCTTTAGAAATGTGGTGCTACAGAAGAATGCTGAAGATTAGATGGATAGATCACATAACTAATGAGGAGGTATTGAATTGAATTGGGGAGAAGAGGAGTTTGTGGTACAACTTGACAAGAAGAAGGGACCGGTTGGTAGGTCATGTTCTGAGGCATCAAGGGATCACAAATTTAGCATTGGAGGGCAGCGTGGAGGGTAAAAATCGTAGAGGGAGACCAAGAGATGAATACACTAAGCAGTTTCAGAAGAATGTAGGTTGCAGTAAGTACTGGGAGATGAAGAAGCTTGCACAGGATAGAGTAGCATGGAGAGCTGCATCAAACCAGTCTCAGGACTGAAGACAACAACAACAACCAATTTTTTGAGTTATCTCAATAAATTTCTGTATCATTCCAAAACTGTAAAGTCATTTTTGACTCAATCTGTACATCAACTGTATGTGAAATATATTTGAAATGCACACACAGGCATAGCCATGGATAAATAGCTCATCCCTAACCCCTGAATGATTTCAACTAAATTTGGTGTACTGTGAAAGGGGGGGGGGAGATGGGGAGGGGGGAAAGGAGCAAGCAGATGGACGGGGGGGGGGGGGGGGGGGGGAGAGCAAAAGGACAGGGAGAGAGGCAAGGTGGGGTTCAACAGTGAGAGGTAGTGGAGGAGTGGAGGACACAGACAGAAAGGGAGTGAAGGAGGAGATGGATAGAGAGAGGGTGAAGGAGGAGATGGATAGAGAGAGGGTGAAGGAGGAGATGGACAAAGAGAGGGTGAAAGAGAAGAAAGAGGGGGAGAGAGAAGGGAATGAGAAGACGGACTACTAGAAGACTGGAATAAATACATACCCGGGCAATGCCAGGCACTAACCAAGTACAGGTATTTAGATAAAGCTGCAGTGTATGTACTGCTTACAACATGAAGGAAATTTCTTCAGCAACAATTTCAATTTAACTGTAATTTGAACCTATAATCTAATGTGTCTCACCTTGTGCAATCACACTACCCCCCTCCCACTCCCTTCACTTCTATTCAATGCTTAAATTGAACATTTTCTGCTATGTCACAAGCGAACTCCCAAAAATGACATTTACACTGAGTTTTAGAACACACCTTTCAAATGCAGTATCTTTCCCAAGGTTTTTTTGGGAGCTTACTACTGACTTCAATGACTGTATTTCATTAGATATCATCTGGTAATGGCCTTGTAATTCCAATCCCAAAGAAAGCAGGTGTTGACAGATGTGAAAATTACTGAACTATCAGTTTAATAAGTCACGGCTGCAAAATACTAGCAAAAATTTTTTTTACAGACGAATGGAAAAACTGGTAGAAGCCGACCTCGAGGAAGATCAGTTTGGATTCCGTAGAAATGTTGGAACACGTGAGGCAATACTAACCCTATGACTTATCTTATAAAATAGATTAAGGAAAGGCAAATCTACATTTCTAGCATTTGTAGACTTAGAGAAAGCTTTTGACAATGTTGACTAGAATACTCTCTTTCAAATTGTGAAGGAGGCAGGGGTAAAATACAGGGAGTGAAAGGCTATTTACAATTTATACAGAAACCAGATGGCAGTTGCAAGAGTCGAGGGGCATGAAAGGGAAGCAGTGGCTGGGAAGGGAGTGAGACAGGGTTGTAGCCTATCCCCGATATTATTCAATCTGTATATTGAGCAAACAGTAAATGAAACAAAAGAAAAATTTGGAGTAGGAATTAAAATCCATGGAGAAGAAATAAAAACTCTGAGGTTCGCCGATGACATTGCAATTCTGTCAGAGACAGCAAAAGGCCTGGAAGAGCAGTTGAACATAATGGACAGTGTCTTGGAAGGAGGATATAAGATGAACATCAACAAAAGTAAAATGATGATAATGGAATGTAGTCGAATTAAGTCGGGTTATGCTGAGGAAAATAGATTAGGAAATGAGACACTTAAAGTAGTAAATGAGTTTTGCTATTTGGGGAGCAGAATAACTGATGATGGTCGAAGTAGAGAGAATATAAAATGTAAACTGGCAATGGCAAGGAAAGCTTTTCTGAAGAAGAGAAATTTGTTAACATCGAGTATAGATTTAAGTGTCAGGAAGTCATTTCTGAAAGTACTTGTATGGAGTGTAGCCATGTATGGAAGTGAAATGTGGACAATAAATAGTTTAGACAAGAAGAGAATAGAAGCTTTCAAAATGCGGTTCTACAGAAGAATGCTGAAGATTAGATGGGTAGATCACATAACTAATGAGAAGGTATTGAACAGAACTGGGGAGAAGAGAAATTTGTGGCACAACTTGGCTAGAAGAAGGGATCGGTTGTTAGGACATGTTCTGAGGCATCAAAGGATCACCAATTTAGTATTGGAGAGTAGCATGGAGGGTAAAAATCATAGATGGAGACCAAGAGATGAATACACTAAGCAGATTCAGAAGACAACAACAACAACAACAACAACAACAACAATGGCCTTGTAAGCTGTAAACATGTATATGTGATATGGAAATAATGTAAAGTATCCATAGTACGTCCTCACTGATAAACAGGAACAGATAGTTGAGGGAACTAGTAGTTTAGCCTAAACAAAACAAGATGGTGCTGTGGTTAAAGTATTTAACTCTACTCTAGAAGAACATGATTCAAATTAATGTCTGATTACCTCAGCCACTTTCAGTAAATGGCCCCTTACAAAAAAAAATACGATCAATTTCTTTGCCATCCTTGACCAATCCAAGCTTGACACAACATTAAAAATCCAACCCACCTTTTTCACAGAAACTAATGAATTTCAGTAATAGGTCTTACACTGTTCTAGCAATAATATTGACAATAATATTTAACAGATGTTGGTATAAAATACAACATTATTTAATCTGAATCCTTAACTTTTAATGAAAAAAATATGGAAGGGAAACCAGGGTTTAACATCCCACTTATGACAAAATCACTGATAACATAATGTATGATTAGTTTTGCTCCTGCTGGGTCCCCACTGACTTACATCTGAAATTGTTCTGAGGCACTTCCTCATCTTTCTTATGATTTTCTCTTGACAATATATAAAATAGATTTTGTCTTGACAATATATGAAGTAGACGATTTTACTTTTTGCAGAAGCATTCCAATAAATTACAGTCTGTCCTTAGTGTCATTACATTGTATTTTATATGATCACTCAAATTTATACATGCAACTCATTTTTTCAACTTCTATTGTAGGCAGAAATACACAAATTTGTGGATTTCAACAACAGCTTTCACAAAGCAGAAAGGTATTCTCTAATTGTCCAAATTATTACCATGATCAGTGGGACAGCGATGCACTGGATTTCTAAGTATGTCTATCACGAAGACTGCCCTCTGCATCTATACTTCCTCATTTGAAGTGAAGTGCCAATCTCTATCCACTCTTTCATCTCTAGATGGGGGCACACATCACCAATTATCAAATCTAAACTGCAAGTTGGATGGGTCAGTTGCTTTGTCCCACTCCTTCAAGATGTTACTGTATTGTGTTTTAGCATCACATTAAAGTGAATAAAAAAAATACAAAATTCATGTATATGTAGACTGATTTAATTTTATGTAGAAGTAAGACATGGAACCATGCTAAAAAATGTAATGATTCTTTGGAATAAACTGCAGCTACTTTATTTCTAGATTATTTATTTTAAATCCAAACACAATTTAAATAAGTCATTCCATTACATCTGTTCCTCAGTACTGCAGAAACATTAGTTTGCTGCACACATATGCAAGGTATGTATTTCACAGTGGTTGTAAGTCAACAAATAGGCTGTGACTGTCTATGAATTGTTCACTATTAAATCAAACAATGGGAAATCCACGATGGAACAACAATATTGTTGCAGAAAAAGCTGAGTAGCACCATGGTGTAGAGGTTATGATACTAAACTGTTGCATGGAGGGTCGTGAGTTCAAAACTCACCTGGACTGTACAATTTTAATTTCTATTTCAATTCGAGTACTTTCTAGAAGTATCCACAAATGTCAAGATTCATTGTACTGGAATGTTCTGTAACTGTATATATACAGTATGTGTTCTGGCCGGAGGCAGTTCGCTCTGTGCTCTTGTATGTGCAAGTGCTGAATAAACCTTCATTAAGTGAATTTAGTCTTCGTCATTCTCTAATTATACCTTCTTCTATGTGACATTATTCTGGTGGAGGTGCTGGGTATTGGAACTTGTGATAGCGCACATTATTGACGACACAGTGGCTCCCTTCAGGCCACGACAGAGCCACCGTTTACATGGCAAGAAACCCGAGTTTGAGCCATATTCAACAGTCTGCAATCTACCGGAGACAGAAGAAGAAGAGGACGTTATGATCACAGCAACTGTGTGCCACCACATGAGACATCCTTCTGGGTTCTCTGGTGATGATGGCCAAGATCCAAACAAGTGGTTGAAGGTATATGAGCGTATGGCCAAATTTAACAAATTGGATGACACTGTGTGTTCAGCTCAAATGGCTCTAAGCACTATGGGACTTAACGTCTTGAGATCATCAGTCCCCTGGACTTAAACCTAACTAACCTAAGGATATCACACACATCCATGCCCTAGGCAGTATTCGAACCTGCGACTGTATCAGCAGCGAGGTTCCGGACTGAAGCGCCTAGAACCGCTTGGCCACAGCAGCCGGCCCTGTGTGTTTGGCTAACGTATTTTTCTACTTGGAGGGCACTACCAAGCAATGGTACGAGAATGAGGAGAAGCTCACAAGCTGGGAAGTATTCCAGGTGGAACTGCGCAAGGATTTCGGCGACACACAACAACAGAAGTGCAAGGCTGAAGATAATTAAAAATGCAGGGCACAGCATCCAGCAGAAACCACAGCATCCTACATTCAAGACATCTTGGAGCTGTGTAAAATAGTGGATCCTAGAATGGAGGAGGAAGATAAGGTTGCACATCTCATGAAGGGTGTTGCTGAGGACATGCATCAAGCTCTACTCCTGAAGGAGGTTTCGACAGCAGACGACTTCATAAAATGGTGCCAGTATATCAAGACAATGCATCAAAAAGAATTACAAGTAAGAAGTTTGAACGGCTTCCAAACGTTTTATCAATGTCTGTGATGGAGGAAGCAACTGATTTCATGAGTGTCCTTCATCAGATAGTGAGAGAGGAAGCTCAGAAGGCACTTGGATTGCAGGCGAGCAAAAAATCAAGACGCTTCAAGAGGTCATATGGGAGAAAGTGGAACAGACATTGAACCCAATCTCTTGTCCTTCATTTCCCTTTAGAACGATGAAAAATTTGAGACCCAGGCGGAGTTATGTTCCTGCAATGCCACATGAGGAACCTGTTTGGGCACCAAGGAAGACTGATGTCTGGAGGACCCAGGATAACCAACCAGCATGTTTCCACTGCGGACGACCGGGACATGTGGTGCACTATTGTCGAGAAAGGCGGTGGATATTTGATGACATCCGCACCAGAAGACAGCAGACCGATCTTAGCCGACACCAACTCCGGGACCACGAAGACGAACAAGAAGATGCGGGTGCAGGAAGACGGAGGTCACCATCGCTGCAAGCTAGCCACTGGAGAGGATGCTCCCCAGCACACCGATCAAGGTCTCCATCGCCATTTAGAAGCTCCAGCCAATCACCTAGGCACCGCAATCTGGAAAACTAAAGGGTGTAACCTTCCTTAGAGGTGAGGCCACCGAAGGGAAAAATCCTGCGCCGTTGATCACTACAAAAATGATAGGAAACTACATCGATATCCTCATGGATGACTGACAAGCTGAAGCTCTTGTGGACTCTGGAGCATCACAGTCAGTCATTTCGGAGAAGTACCATCACCAGTTGCAGAAAACCGTATTTGTTGACAACAAAACATCTCTGCTGAAGGTGGCCTATGGGAAATATGTAAAACCTACAGGAAGATGTACCATTTGTGCGGGTATAAGTGGCCATACACAGCCCTTAGAATTCATCGTCTTACAAGAGTATTGTCATAATGTCATTCTCGGATGGGACTTTCTGACAACTTCTCAGGCAATAATAGATTGTGGTTGCTCGAAGATTATGCTAGAAGAGATGAGATGCTGTGGACAGCAAGATGCGCATCCGAGTGTGTGGAGACTGTGTGTGCTGGATGAAGTGATCATTTCTGCAGTCAGCGCTAGAAAGGTAACTGTCACGTGTCATGCCATGCATCAGCCCTTGGATCTTGTAGTGGAATGTAAGAGAAGCATTCCACTGAAGAATAATTTGGTCATCCCAGCCTCTGTTGCCTCATTTAAGAACGGATTCAGTGAATTGTGGGTAGTTAACTGTCGCCAAGAACTGAAGATCCTTCCAAGATACAGGTGCGTAGCAAATGCTGAGGCATCAATTGAAGAACAGCTGAGCTTCATAGAAACTTCACATGCCAATTCTGTGGGCGACATTAGTGCTACCACTATGATACAAGATCTTCTAGCTCGACTATCACCCGATCTCACTAAGGAACAACAGAAGAAGCTACTTGTCATTCTTCAAGAGTTCTCTGAATGCTTCAATCCACAGGTGAAGATCAAATTAGACAAATCGATGGTGAAGCACTGGATAACCACTGGACACCATCAACCAATAAGCCAGAGAGCACACTGTGTGTCAGCAATGGAACGTTGAATAATTTGTGACGAGGTAGAGAAAATGATGAAGAATGACATCATTCAGCCTTCACAGAGCCCATGGTCATCACCAGTGGTCCTCGTCAGGAAGAAGAAGGGCAGTTGGCGCTTTTGTCTTGATTACAGGAGGCTTAATAAGATAACTAAAAAGGATGTTTACCCTCTTCCATGAACTGACGATACACTAGATTGTCTGAAGGGGGCTAAGTTTTTCTCAACCATGGACATGTACTCGGGATACTGGCAAATCGAAGTAGATGAGGCTGATTGTGAGAAAACTGCATTCATCACCCCTGAGGGCCTGTATGAGTTTAAGGTAATGCTGTTTGGTTTGTGTAATGCACCAACAACTTTTGAACAGATAATGGATAATCTTCAACATCACCTGAAGTGAACGATGTGTCTTTGTTATTCAGATGACATTATAGTGTTCTCAGAGACATTTGATGAACATATAAAAAGACTGAGGGCCATTCTTAAGTGTCTCCAACAAGACAAACTGAAACTTAATCCAAGAAAGTGTCTCTTTGGAGCAAAAGAAATCAAAACACTTGGACACCTTCTGTCAAACAAAGGTGTGCAGCCAGACCCAAAAAAGGTAAGATCTATAATGGAATTTCCTATTCCTAAAAGTATTAGAGATGTGAGAAGCTTCCTCAGATTATGTTCTTATTACCATCGTTTTATCAAAGACTTTTGTATCAAAGCCAGGCCACTCCAAGGGTTGTTAAAATCTGATGCTAAATTTATCAGGGGTGGTGCTCAACAACATTTTTTTGATGTGCTGCGAAAAGCTCTGACAACTGACCCTGTACTTGGTCTGTATGATGAGAGAGCACCTACAGAACTACACACAGATGCCAGTGGGTACAGGATCGGTGCTGTCCTGGTGCAAATTTCAGATGGAAAAGAGAAGGTTATAGCCTATGTTTATAGGACACTTACAAACCTCGAAACTACTCAACTACAGAAAGAGAATGTCCTGCTGTGATCTGGGCCATGTGCAAATTTTGACAGTATCTCTATGAAAGGCCATTCACAGTTGTTACAGACCATCATTCACTTTCTTGGTTGACAGGTCTTAAGGATCCAACAGGATGACTCGCCAGGTGGGCACTACGTTTTCAAGAGTATGATATGACATTATCATAGTGTACAAAAGTGGAAGAAAACACCAAGATGCCAACTGTCCCTCAAAAAATTGTGTGCAAGACCATCAAGACTTTGATGAAGATAGTAACTGTCTCACTGCACTCCAGGATCTCTCTGCTGAGCAGAAGAAGGATGCCAAGATATCTCAAATTATGCTTGCCTTAAATCGGTCAGAGGACATGAAAGGACAATTTAAGGTAGTTAATGGATTACTTTGCAAGAAAAACTTTGATCCGTTTGGAAAGAGGTGGCTGCCAGTGATTCCTAAACACATGCGCTTAGATGTTCTACAGAAATTCAATGACACACCTGAGGCTGGACATTTGGGATTTATTAAGACCTATGATAGAATTCGCAAGAGATTTTTCTGGCCAGGTTTATTTAGGAGTGTCCATCACTATGTGTCATGCTATAGAGTGTGCCAGAGGAGAAAGGCAGTTTCTCAGAAACTACCTGGCCGACTCATACCAATCCCGTCAGCCGAAACACCTTTCCAGCATGTTGGGATTGACCTCCTCGGACGATTTCCAATGTCTGCTAGTGGCAATAGAGTCATTATTGTTTGCACTGATTATCTGACACGTTATGGCATTACAAAAGCTGTGTATTAAAACACAGTGCCCCACGATCATTAATTAAGGATTGAGGGAAAGTTTTTCAATTGAATCTTGTGACAGAGATAAACCGTCGGTGCAACATTACTCATCACATGACGACTGCCTACCATCCGAAAACTAACAGGCTTACTGAATGCCTCAATAAGACCTTGGCCGACATGCTATCAATGTTCGTCAATGTTGAGCAGAGCAACTGGGATTAGGTGCTACCTTTCAGAGACGTTTGCCTACAACACTGCCAAACAAGACACCACAGGATTTATGCTATTTTTCCTGGTGCATGGGTGTGAGGCGACTACAACGAGGGACACTGTGTTTCCATTACATCCTGATGATGTGGACAATGACTACATCGGCCAGGTGTTAACCAGAGCTGAGGAAGCTCAGCAGCTAGCTTGACTCTGCACGCTGCAGGCTCAAGAAAACGATCACCGAAGGTATGACGCGAGCCACCCCCTTTTGGCTGCCAGCCTGGTGACCTTGTCTGGATCTTTACTCCTGTTCGGAAGGTTGGTCTCTCTGAGAAACTCCTCAGGTGCTACTTTGGACCTTATAAGGTTGTAAGACAGTTGTCTGATGTTACTTATGAAGTTGAAGATTTCGACCCCAACGCAAGATGATAAAAGTACAGAGATATTGTCCACGTCCTTCGAATGAAGCCCTGCAACGATCCTGCCACCCAGGGTAAATTCAAAGCTCCAGCGACAGGCCAAAGCTCCAGCGACAGGCAACGAGTGGAAAGGTGACGAAGAACGTAGCGGAAAAAGAAAGATCACCACCAGGGAGAACATCAGTCATCGGGAGTCGGAGTATGCAGGACCGATGACTCGTTCCCGGAGTAGGAGGATGTAACACTGAGACGCTGTTCACTTAAGGAGGGAGCAATGTCACAGAAGAAGCTGAGTAGCACCATGGCGTAAAGGGTATGATACTCCTCTGTTGCATGGGGGGGGGGGGGGGGGGTCGTGAGTTCAAAACTCACCTGAACTGTACAATTTTAATTTCTGTATTCTGTTCGATTACATTCTAGAAGTATCCACAAATGTCAAGATTCATTGTACCGGAATGTTCTGTAGCTGTATATATATTGTACGTGTTCTGGCTGGAGGCAGTTCGCTCCACACTCTTGCATGTGCAAGTGCTGAATAAACTTTCATTAAGTGAAGGTAGTGTTTGTCATTCATCTAATTCACCTTCTTCTACATGACAATATTATAAATAGAGGAGATGGTGAGGTGCAGACAGGCACAGCAAAATGGCTGCTAAACATGTGAGCTTTCGACCAAAAGGCATTCTTTTAATGCAGAGAACACACATACGTTCATGCAGGCACAACTCACACTTGCTTGTGTGAATGTGTCTGTTCGTTTTCTATGTTAGAAGAAGGCCTTTTGGCCAGAATCTCACGTTTTGCAGTTTTTGTTGTGCCTGTCTGCGGTTAAACCTCTCCTCTATGAGGTGAGTAGCAGTCTATCCTTTTCATAATATTGTCACTATTAAAGCAATTTCTCATAAAACATTAAATTAAATTATCAACAATAGCTGGAATAATATACTTCTGCTTGTAAACTTTGTGCTTGCATATGCCTTGAATTCCACAAACAGAAATATTCTGCAGTTGACAAAATATTTCTTTCAAATTTGAAAGCTTGTTACAGTATGTCTTTGCAGCTCTATTACACTCGTTAACAAACTGGAGGACGTTTAAAAAATAAATGATTGCATTCTTCATTTTCATATACAACCAGCAGTAGGCTACTCAATTTTGTAATCTGCAACATAACATTTATCGAGAAGAGATAACCACAGGGTAACCAAATTTTAACTCCACCTTCAGGAAGAATCAGGTGTTGACTTGTAAGAGAAGCGTAAATTTAATTTTGATTGGTTCTACTCAGCTTACTCCACAAATATTACGTTAGCTTAATTCTGGAACATTCATAATTTCACACCAACAGTGTGTTTGACCGAAATGCAGTTGCCATCTCTGCACCGGCCTGTGTTTAATGTGTAAGTGCCAGAAGTTTTGTTGTTGTATGTCTGTTAGTTATTGTTAAGTGCTGTATTGAGAAGAACATTGTGTCACACACTTTGCAAATTTTGAGATGGCAGAGTTAAAGGAGCAACACGTCTGCATTAAATTTTGCGTGAGACTGAAGAAAACCTTTACAGGGACACACCAAATGAAGCAGGAAGCCTTTGGTGATGAGTGTTTAAGCTGTACTCGGTATTATGGATGGTTCACAGTTTAAAAATGGCCAGATGGAAGGTAAAGATGATGCTCATTCAGGAGGGCCTTTGACATCTACTGACAAGGCTCATGTTGGGAACATCAACAAAATTTTGGGTGCCAATTGAAGACTGACTCTCCGAGTGATTGCATAAGAATGTAACATTTCAGTTGGATCATGTCATGAAATCCTCACAAAGCATCTTGGAATGCATCATGTTGCCACCAACTTCGTCCTATGGCTCATAAGTCAAGACCAGAATGATCTTTACCTCGCAGTCTGTGAAGAGCTTTTAGATTGTACAAATAAGAATAAGATGTTCCCTAAGAGAATCATAACTGGTGATGAGATGTGTGCAGGCACTGATAACCGCGCAGCTGAGTGTCCCACAAACCAAACATCATCATCATCATCATCATCATCATAGGTCAAGTGTCAAACCTATACTGTTAGTTTTCTTTGACTTTGATGGATTAGTTCATCATGAATCTGTGCCACAGGGACAAACTATTAATCCATGGTACTATCAGGACATATTGCGACACCTGAGAGACAATGTGAGAAGAAAATGGCCTGAAATGTGAGGAGACAATTCATGACTCTTGCATTACAATAACTCACACGCACATTCATCCCTATTGGTGTGTGACTACCGCGCAAAAAATGAAATCATTGTGCTGCCTCATCCTCTGCACTCTCCAGACCTGATCCCTGAGGACTTTTGTTATTTTCAAAGTTGAAAACCCTACTGAAAGGATGAAGATTTGCAATGATATACACGATAAAAGAAAATTCACAAATGGTGCTTTGTGCGATCCAGCAAGAGGCTACCAAGATTGCTTCCGGAAATAAAAATGGTGTTGGGAGTGATGTATCAATTGTGCAAGAGAGCATTTCAAAGGAGACCATACACAATAAGTAAAAGGGGAGTATAGAAAAATTTTGCGGGCAAAATTCTGGAATTTTTTAACCAACCTTGTACTAAGGAAGGCAAACTGTATTCAGTTTTCATTACCCATACATTTCTGGCCCACAATCTCAGCAGAATTTCTTAAATAGCTCTCCATCTGATTTCCATACAGGCCTCTCCACTGTCAAATATATACTGACTGGGTCATTCTACATCAAAGGGACTAATATTATAAAGTGTCCCCACTTGACCTTCTCCAAATCTAATAAAATTTGGTGTGAAGGTTCTATATGGTTTTTTATGGTTATATATCAAATTTCAGTCTAGCATCTTCAATAGTTGAATTTTTATGGGCTTGTTTTTGCTGAAGATGCCCAAATTTGTTCACACCATAATGTCTTGTTGATGACAAAATTTCAATTCCTGCAGAAGACTTGCTGCAACCCATTTGGTAAAGAAAACATGTAATCAAGAAGCCTTTAACACCAGTAACCATTGCAGTTACTGACTCATGAAGTTTTCATACCTAGTCAGAAAATTTGTATCAAATGTAAACATGAAGCGGCCCAAAAAGAATCATCTCCAACAGGATAAGCAAGAATCATCATCCCCCCGAAGACATGGATGTTGCTGATGCTTGCTTTACTGCTAATACTTCATTATCATCACTTAGAGAGTCACCATTAGAGCTTCCATGGATCAGCACAAGAGATTCAATGGGATACATAAAGTGCAAAGTTCTGAAAGCCGAAGGCAGCATTACTAAGGTAATTGCCACAGCTGTTGTTGTGAGCCAAGTAGATATTGCTCAAATACAAATGGAAGAGTGCCAGAAACGTAAATATATGGACATCTTAATTGAAGAACTTAAGATTAAGTTTCAGACTTATTTATGAGCTGGCAAAGAGGATTGTGTTGCAGTAAAAATAAATGGGCAAAAGATTCACAAGCAGAAAAACCCCTGCTTCTTTGTAACCTGAAAGAAATGTTCATTAATTATTGTATAATGTGGATTTATACACAAGTATAGTGACAGAATTTTTTTATGCTTTTGTAAGTCGTGTACTGACTAGGGGATGGGTTTTATTTCTTTTATTAGTATATTTTTATTATTTAGGAGATTAATATTAATATACACTCCTGGAAATGGAAAAAAGAACACATTGACACCGGTGTGTCAGACCCACCATACTTGCTCCGGACACTGCGAGAGGGCTGTACAAGCAATGATCACACGCACGGCACAGCGGACACACCAGGAACCGCGGTGTTGGCCGTCGAATGGCGCTAGCTGCGCAGCATTTGTGCACCGCCGCCGTCAGTGTCAGCCAGTTTGCCGTGGCATACGGAGCTCCATCGCAGTCTTTAACACTGGTAGCATGGCGCGACAGCGTGGACGTGAACCGTATGTGCAGTTGACGGACTTTGAGTGAGGGCGTATAGTGGGCATGCGGGAGGCCGGGTGGACGTACCGCCGAATTGCTCAACACGTGGGGCGTGAGGTCTCCACAGTACATCGATGTTGTCGCCAGTGGTCGGCGGAAGGTGCACGTGCCCGTCGACCTGGGACCGGACCGCAGCGACGCACGGATGCACGCCAAGACCGTAGGATCCTACGCAGTGCCGTAGGGGACCGCACCGCCACTTCCCAGCAAATTAGGGACACTGTTGCTCCTGGGGTATCGGCGAGGACCATTCGCAACCGTCTCCATGAAGCTGGGCTACGGTCCCGCACACCGTTAGGCCGTCTTCCGCTCACGCCCCAACATTGTGCAGCCCGCCTCCAGTGGTGTCGCGACAGGCGTGAATGGAGGGACGAATGGAGACGTGTCGTCTTCAGCGATGAGAGTCGCTTCTGCCTTGGTGCCAATGATGGTCGTATGCGTGTTTGGCGCCGTGCAGGTGAGCGCCACAATCAGGACTGCATACGACCGAGGCACACAGGGCCAACACCCGGCATCATGGTGTGGGGAGCGATGTCCTACACTGGCCGTACACCACTGGTGATCGTCGAGGGGACACTGAATAGTGCACGGTACATCAAATCGTCATCGAACCCATCGTTCTACCATTCCTAGACCGGCAAGGGAACTTGCTGTTCCAACAGGACAATGCACGTCCGCATGTATCCCGTGCCACCCAACGTGCTCTAGAAGGTGTAAGTCAACTACCCTGGCCAGCAAGATCTCCGGATCTGTCCCCCATTGAGCATGTTTGGGACTGGATGAAGCGTCGTCTCACGCGGTCTACACGTCCAGCACGAACGCTGGTCCAACTGAGGCGCCAGGTGGAAATGGCATGGCAAGCCGTTCCACAGGACTACATCCAGCATCTCTACGATCGTCTCCATGGGAGAATTACAGCCTGCATTGCTGCGAAAGGTGGATATACACTGTACTAATGCCGACATTGTGCATGCTCTGTTGCCTGTGTCTATGTGCCTGTGGTTCTGTCAGTGTGATCATGTGATGTATCTGACCCCAGGAATGTGTCAATAAAGTTTCCCCTTCCTGGGACAATGAATTCACGGTGTTCTTATTTCAATTTCCAGGAGTGTATTTAAAAAACAGAACATGACAACACATGAGAGAACTTGGACTTCAAGATATAGAGAGCTCAACATTCGCCGTAATAATGTCCTGCTTTCTAGGGGAGAAATAGTGGGGGAGAAGTAAAGAACAAGGACATTATTACATCAAATAATATTAGTAAGTGATAGAGAACAGGAACACGCAGATTTGTAAACGTATTAGCAAAGCACTGAGCACAAACTGAGATAAGGACTGGTACTGATATGAAGAAAAATTGTTTAAGTTCACACAAAAGCGTAAAAATATTCAAGATTTACAGGTAGACAAAACATACCAAATTGTATTAGATATTGGGATGGAAGTGGGGGAAGTGAGAAGGATAGGGTTCTACTCGACCAACGAAAAAGGGGAGGTTCCCTAGTCCTTAGATGTTATGAGGACTTACACGACCATGACGGCGGGGTCCTTAAATGTTAGGGTTTATGGGGTTCTACTCAACCATTAGGTGAGGTTCCCTAGTTAGGGCCATTCCTTTTTGGTATACTATGGTGCCAAGAAGGATATGGTATTATGCAATGCTGTAGTCTACTTTCAAATCAGATGAAGAATAATAACTTAAGGGCGAGAAGGCTCTTTAGTGAGATATGATTTACGTACCTTATCCTCAAAAGCTCTGTACATTCAAACATATCAAAAATAGATATAATTTAATATGTTGAAAACGCTTGGTGTTTGCCAATCTGAATGAATTCGTATAGTTTGAAATCGATCTGACAATGCTGTTCCAAGTTTAGTGTGATTTACTAGTGGAAAACTTATGTGAATGTTTTATCAAATAAAATGTACAAAATGAGAATAATTCACATAAGTCTGGCCTACAGTGGGGGTGTGTGGTGTCACAAGGCTTACACCTGTCCCACCCCTCATTAAATCGACCAAGACTTATACGAATAATTGTAAGAACAGTTATTATTATTATGTTCTTTAAGTTTGTTTTTGGGTTTTCAGAAATACTGTGGGAAGAAAGTTTATTTATGTTGCAGATAACGTGGAAGACGTTGCCCAACGATCACCACAAAAGTTCGACGTAGCGGCAAGTGGGCAAGGAATAAAACAAATGCTGCAAACTACCGCGAGCCATGGAAGAGCCTGGGCCGCAAGGGCATCGAGCTTCCTAGGTCGTTGTTGGACAACATCAAAGGAGGAGATATTCTGCTTTCTCTTTGTAAACAGATCGATCCAGTCTCGAAAGGTTCATGTAAAATGTATAGGTGGGTGACACATTAGGTGGGACGCGATGCCCGTAATACTTCCACAGTTATTAAAAAGTTGTTAAATGGCAAAACCAATAGTTCATCATTTATATAGATAAAAAGTAGTAAAGATAAAGGAAAGGAAGAGTTATGGCATTAGAACGAAAAGCGATACATCACTCAGCAACGAAGAAGGACGTAAACAGCGGGCGTTACGTGGTGAAAACAAATCAACTGATAAAATAGTAAGTCTGTAATTAAGCATAAAGCCACGTAACAATGTGAATGCTAGAATATTAGCATTTGTATGATCAGCAACTGTCTCCATCATGATGTCATTGCTGTCAATGACTTTCAAATAAAGTTAACAGCATCCATAAGACAAAGATTTAAAACATTAAGAACATTTATTATTTTAGGGATAGTTTAGCTGTTCAACATAAGAATTTCAAAAATTTCCTCAATTTATGAGTAGCCTCTCTTTAAAAGCTCCTAAAAATTCAGCGACTGAAGATACTGGAATGAAATTTGATATATAACCCTCGAAGACCGTATACAACCTTCACACCAAATTTCATTAGATTTGGAGTTGTTCAAGTGAGAACCCCTGGTCCCCTTGATGTGGAATGACCCCATTTCATAATTGTGCTTAGTTCATCATGACCAGCACATAGATGTGCCTCTCACTGCAACTGACTTGATAATAGTAGTCTAAATTATTCTGCATTATTTCACTCTGTTTTTCTATAGAATTGTACTCGGCTGCAATGCAGACAGAGTAACAGAAAATACTACTTTTTCAGTAAAAGTGAGTAATAAGAATATTGTTTAGAGTAAATAATCACATGTTATGTAAAGAGCTCTCAAAAGATGTTGGAACTATTACACACACTTCCCAAAACAGTTCCTTCTTTGCTTATCTGTGGCCAACAAGGAACAGTAAGTTACAGATAAATTATAACTTTCATTTCCAAATTGCAAGACAAGAGAAGAAGATCATATTTGCTTATCAACTTTGCCTCCGTGTCTCGGATTCACAGAGAGGTTTTGTATTACATTACAGAGGTCTTATAATGCTATGATAATCATTAAGCCAGAAATTTGGAATTTTTAGATTCAAAATAAAATTAAAAACACTTGACTTTTAGTCAATAGTTTCTCCCTGTATAAAACTAATTTCTTTTACTTTAAAATGAAGAAAAATCAGATGCTTTCTGATCCTAATTTATAGCCAATGCAATGATACTTTTTTAAGAGTGTTGCTTGGTAGCTCTGTGGGTACGAGTCATCTAAAACTTATGATGTTCACAAACCAATACCTAGTCAGTCTTAGGATGATTCTTCTTCTTCTTCCTCTTCTTCTTCTTCTTCTTCTTCTTCTTCTTCTTTTGTCACTTCACTCAGCTCTGCCAATGTGTGTGTGTGTGTGTGTGTGTGTGTGTGTGTGTGTGTCAGTAAGTGGGCAAGTGCATGTGCATACGTGTGTGTAAAATGCTAATTTGCACTGAAGTTTGGAGACTACATCCACATTTCTACCCAGCAAACCACTGTGAAGTGCTTGGCAGAGAGTAGTAATTTCCATACTAACATTTATTAGGGAATATTCCCTTTACATTCATTGACAGCGTATGGGGAAAATGTCTGCTGAAGTGTCTCTGTATGTATGCTGTAATCAGCTGATCCTGCTTTCACAGCCCAGATTAAACAGTAGCTCTCCCTATAGCTGACTTGGTAACTCATTTCGAAGATTAGAGGATGACAACACCTCCAATAGAATCTGTTCAAACCAACCTGTAGGCTGTGAGCAGTATGTCCTTACCATTATGATTTTAAATTTTCTTCCAATTAAATAAAAAGTTCTCGCCCTTCTAGCCACATCAAGCAGTTAAAATTCCATGAGCTTTTGACCAAGCTCTCCTTGGCCATTGTCAAGTGCTATGACTGCCAGTGGGCTGCTGACATAGCCTTATATTCATTAGCTGCGGGCAGTAACATCACTGGTGTTCGCCACATCGCCGTATATGGGCAATATGTTGACTCTGTATTTGAGTGCTCACTTTAACTTCGCAACCACTGAATACCACACTGCGCTGAGCTGTAGGCTGCTGTCTTCATTAAGGGTGTTATGGATACTTTTTATTTAGATGGTTTCTTTAATTTCACAGACCCAGAAGCCATTAGTGTGAGCCACAACAGAGGATTCATCAAATTTGCTCCAGTGACTATTTTTTTTAAAATGATGTTCAGCTAAAGGAGATTTCTCAGGGATAGCATAGACAATAAAATGTCTCATGCTCCTAATGGCATTGTTCTACAATGCGTACTGTTTGTCTGATATAAGGTGGCTACACCTGCAAGGTGTCTTGTAGATCCCAGGCATTCTGAGACCTGCTGCTTCTTTAACTGGTCTCAGTAACTGAAGATCAATTTGAATATGCTCCCATATGACCCAACATTGAAAATAACATGAAAGACATCTGAGCTTCTTAAGTGCTCTTCAGTGGAAGATTGTGTGTGTTCAAAAAAATCATCTTCCTCAAGCACCAAGACTGCTTACTGCTTACACTTTACCTTAGATCTACAAGGATGGGACATTCTATTGACTCATCATATTTACCGTAGGCTCATTGACATAAAAGGTAACGAAGTACTTGGTCGATCTCCTCACTCTACAGTGCAACACTGTGAACATCATATGAAAAACTCGGCTGGTTTCATCGGCTGAATGAACCGTCTTTGACTTAGTGAGAGTGACATAATGGTCAGTTTTGATGTGATGGCACTATTTATGAATGTGCCATCAGCAACTCTTTGGGTCTAGTATCCCAGTTTTTTCTAAGTAATGTGGTTGAGCTATTTAGACACTTTCTTATGTCTTCTTACTTCCTGTACAACAACCTGGATTATAACCAGATGAGTGGTATTGTGATGGGAAGTCCATTAGCTGCAGCTGTTCACGGAAAGCCTGGTTGTTTGTTACTAAACACTGACAACAAGTTTATTTGGCCTCATACACGTGAAAAACCTGATGGGTTTTTGGAACATGTCAACTGCATTAACACAACATCCAGCTCACCATGGAGGTAGGAAAAAACAATGCGTAGCCCTTCCTCAGCGTCCTCATCTGTACAAACAAAGCGGGTGCTTTGACGACAGCATCAATAGAAAAGTTACTCATACCAATCTGTACTTCCAAGCTACCTGCCTGACACAGAAGCACACTGTGTTACAAACATGGGTGCATCGCACAAAAACAATATCAGATACCAATAATCTATTCCATGAGTTGAGCCACCTATGCAGCGTCTTAAGGAACAATGGACACAACGAAATGACGTAATATCAAGCCACGACAATAAGACCACCAATGAGGAACAGGAAAAGAAACTTGCTTTTCTCTGTCTCAAGTAAGTGAAGCTGTCTGCTGAAAGGCACAAGATCTAATTAATCTTCAGACCTCAGACAAAAAATCTGCCAATTACTGAGACCAGTTAAAGATTTAACGGGTCTCAGAACACCTATGCTCTACAAGATACCTTACAAGTATGGCCAGTCTTCCATCACACAAACAGTATGCACGACAGAACAATGTAGGGAGCAGCATGAGAAGTCTTATCATCTAAGCTACAGCCAATCAATCAGCATTAGCTGAGCACGCCTTCAGAAAATAGTCACCAGATCAGTTTTGATGAAACCTCTGTTGTGGCTTGCACTAACGGCTTCTGAGACTGTGTATCACATTAAAAAAACACTGATAACACCTTAATAGAGATGGTGCCTGCAGCTCAGGGCGACATGGGATCTAGTGACTGTGAAGTTCAAGTGGGTTAAACTGGGCTCACTGAACACCGACTCAATGTATGCTCACATATGATGATAAGGCAAGCCCCAGTGATGTCACAGCCAGCAGCTAGTGTATATAAGAGGGTACCAGCAACCCACTGGCAATTGTATCATTTGGCAATGGCCAATGAGAGCTTGGTCTTAAGCTCAAGGAGTTTTAATCATATGACATGGCTAGAAGACAAAAAGTTTTTATTCAATATTATCACTGCCACCTGCAGTCTTAAATCTCTTCCAATTCTTTTCCCTTAGTTTACTATAGCACATGTGATGACAATCTCCCTACACAAGTAAAAGTATGGAGAACCATCACAATTAATTTTTATGTGATACTTCAATTTTTTTGAAACAAAGGCTTTTATGCTATCTCAAAATATGAGGGAATAGGTAAAATTAGAGAGTTGTTCAAAACGTAAGATGTCCTCTAGGTGAAAGAGTTTATTCAGTAAAACAAAGAGATACACAAAGTTGCCACGGCAGTGGTACATATTACTTACCGCATAGTCACCAGTGTTACCTAAGCACTCACTCCATTAATAAAACAATCCATTGAAACCTGTATAAAAGAAATCACTTAGTGTGATGGTTGGGTTGTGTAGAGGGTGCTCCAATAAAGAGCCCTGGGAATGGAGGACCAAACCACACACAACCAAGTATGTATGTGGTGTTGATTTCCTACAACCATCTTTCTAAAGTAGTCCCAGTCATTTCCTCTGAATTATCTTCTATAAACTGTTTTCAAGTTTGATAAGTTTCATATAACTGTGTGATCCAAAACACTGTGGCCATAACTTTTGATACAGATACTGCTTTTTTATGCTTTGTATGGGGGAGCAGAGTGTCTCCATGATATTAAGCACTCTACATATCAGGTATCACATGATGCACCCACATTCATCTGCTGTGACTAGATGGTGTTGAAATGTACCATCCTCTGCTGATGCTGCTTTAGGTGCATGAGAGATGATCGCATTTGCTTGGTTTTATGCACATTTGAGAACTGCCATGATATACAGGAAGAACACATCTACAGGTTCAATATAGTGTGCACAATATCCATTATGATGCCACTGGAGATACTGAGTTTGCGTGCAATTTGTCTCATGTAAATGCAACAATCATCTTGAAAGAACCCTTCAACACAGCATACATTGTCACATGGGGTGGAAGTGCTTGGCAGCCATGGCCTTTGATCGACTCGTACTTCTATTTCTATTCTGCCTTTATCAAAATTGCGTGCACCAAAAACATGTTGTTTTTGTGACACCACCTTTGCTTCATAAACTTCCACTAGTCAGTTATGAACTGCAGCTGGGGATGATTTCTTTGAACACAAAACTCTGGTTATAATTGCCCACCATATAGGTTATCAATCAACATTTCCATCTTGAAACTATATCTCTAAGCGCAATAGCACATTTGCCTCCATTTATCAATCACATCGAAAGCTCTGATTTTCTCTTCTATCTAGAGATGGCATTTAATTCACAAGAGGTCTTTATGCGCCCACGAAGAGCTATTGTTATTCCCCTTCTTGAATTACCCTCGTAAAGTTAAATACGGAAAGACCAATGTAGTGTGACTAGAGTAATATCTCAGCAATTGCCAATAATGAAGCAGAATAGTCTTCTGCCTTACAACAAAGTTATTTTTAGAAATTTACTATACTACTGTTTAAACCAAAGTGTGTAGCAGATTTTAGTGAAGCAATGTGTCCAACAGATTTAAGTAAAACGTCTTTAGAAGACTTTAAAAGTAAACATTTTATGTGACTTTGATGACTAGTACCACATTCTTCAGATTCCCGCTGAAACAAATCTTACATGATCCAAAAGACAACACTTTGTAGTTATATTATTGAAAAAGCACTATCTACACACATAAAGCACAAGTAGAGCCTTATTGCTACCCAATCAAGGGTTACAACAGTTGCCATGACAAAATAAATGTAAATGCCGTGTGACTAGTGCCTCCCATCAGGTAGATCGTTCACCGTGTGCAAGTCTTTCGATTTGACGCCACGTCAGCGACTTGCATGTCGATGGGGATGAAACGATGATGATTAGTACAACACAACACCCAGTCCCTCGGCGGAGAAAATCTCCAACCCAGCCGGGAATTGAACTCAGGCCCTTAGGATTGACAGTCTGTCGCGCTGACCACTCAGCTACCAGGGGCAGATAGTTGCCATGATATCTACATGGATGAGCAAATTGAAGAGAGAATTCATCCCATACTACTGAAAGTTTCATTGTTAGGATGAAAATATAGGGATTTTTGCGTCAAGCTTTCACTCCAATTATAAATTATGACATATGTCACTAACAAAGTATGAAACAGGCTAAATACCTGGTGGTTTTTGGGAATGTGATGGGAGACTTCTTGTCCTATGGTTACAAGTATCAATTACAACGAAAACACAGTAGCTTGGACCGGACTGCATTCTGGTTCATATATTTGTGAGATGTGCTTGATCGTGCGAATATATGAAAGATGGCTTTGGTTGAAAATTAAATGTGCAAGTCTTTTTCCTGTGCTTGACTGGAACTCAATGTGTTATATTTATGGTAAGCAGAAACCTGTCCTTTCCCTAACATTGTTGATATTCAAATCTGGAGTCTACACTGCTGAGTTAAAAAGAAATCATATTTCTGTAATTAAATTTGTTTTCTGGAATGAAAAATATCTATGACAACTACCACATCTAAATCACAGTAGGTATTGTAAACAGTACGCTACTCACTCAACATCAAACACCACATTTACAAAATGTCTTTTAGAAATCATATTTCACCAATCCCCAAGAAACTAATATCAGAGTTTGAGTTGTGCAACCTCCGCAGCCACGACCCCCCCGGCCCTATCACTCGGATCCTGGGTAAGCTGTTGCATTCTATGCAAAGCCTCAGCTACAGTCGACTACGATATGACGAAATGTGTTACAGTCAACAATGAACAGTACACATTTTATTTCAGTGTGACTTATGTCTTATAATACGTGGATTGCATGAAAATAGGAGAATGTAATAAACTAATTTTATTACCTTTCAACTTCGGATCAGTAATATAAATATACTCTGGTTTCGTTTTATGGGGCCTCAGGAGAGTAGTCCCAAAAGCAGGCTTTAATCGAGTTGTGTATATATGATACGTTATCCATCCACTTCTGCTGCAACAATAAAGATTGCGCTAAAGTTTGTGCGACACCCTGGGAGTTTTTTTTTTTTATTTTGTTTTATTTTATTTTATAAAATACGCTTTCATTACGGAATATATGGATCGCAAACTGTTCGGTCCTATATAAATATAGTGTTACGAAAGGGTAAAACCCATCCATATGAATTAGAAAGTTCTGTAACATTTGCGTTTAGCATACAAGAATGTATGCAACAGAGTACGCATCGTGATAACAATGAACCTCACCCTTATAACTACAATAACCTAATGCAACCGGTCTCATAAGGATTTGTTTCATTTGAGTATAATCATACAAACCCTATAAATACAACAGCAGCTCCACTGTAATTAAGGAACTTCTTGTACTTCCGCAATGAAACCATGTTATCTTTCAACTTTCAAAAGTAAGGTAATGTTTATAAACAAATTCAATTTGAATTTAAACAAATGACACTCGGCATCCATTACTACTTACTACTTATTAAGGGCAACATACCATCTTTGGAGAAGCAGCAGTATGTTCATTTGTAAACAGCGTTGTTGACAAATTGTGGCATGACAGTGGGCGGTGTTATTAGTACCAGCATATTTATTTCAGAATACATGCTGAACATTCTGAATCAACAGACATGTACCAAAAGCTTGTTAACCACAGCACTCGAAGATTTACATGGTACTGTGAATCAGTACGCCGGAATTACAACTTATATTGGTTCTTAGCTGCACTACGTATACTGCTGACATTGCTTCCACAATTTGGCTATATTCATCCGGATGAGTTTTTCCAGTCCATAGAAGTCATGGCAGGTCAGTCATTGGTTGGTTTAAGACACTGTCATGGTAAATACTATCGCTTCTGTCTAAATTCGCTTAACTGAAATCCAGACGTATTTCTTATGCGAGTGAACTTAAGAATTAGTTCAAACGGATTGAAAGATGGCACGATTAAGCAGTGGTACAAGCGCAGTATCGAAACTACAGCTTCGCGAGAAAATAATTTAATTTTCATTCTCAGAGTAAATAGTTATGAAAAGAAGGAAAAAAATAGCCCTTCCCCCACAATTTTCGCTTTTTCAACGTACTTACTGACTTCTGTTCCTAATTCCTGAATAGTCTAGTTTCCAAAAAAATGATTTCTCTCCCATGAAGGTGAAGGAAACTTCCATTTATGAAAACCACCCTGAACGTCACTTTTATGTTTAAAATTTTGTTTCTATTTTTAGTCGACTCTATCTAAGACGAAAAACAAACATGTTCACGTAACAAACATTTTTATTTGTACGAATACATTAGAGATAATCTCTCAATACGTATATTTTTACAAGGATGATACAGGTGGTTGACTGTGGCCTTGCTGCAGGCACATTTTTCATTTTTAATTCATAGGGCTTATAGGTTATTGATAACTTTTGCAAAAACGATACTTTTAGCCTTATAGAGTGTTTATGATCTAGAAAAATAAAATGTTTGTTCTCCTAGGTATATAACTGCAATAGTATGATACAGAAACAACAGTATTTCACACCATGGCAAGTATTGATTTCCCTATGTAATTTTTTCTTTGGCGATCCCCTATCGATAGTTCTACTAATGGGTCACTAAGAATCTGTGTTGAGGTATCCAACTGTGCTTTCACTTGCACCAAATAGTTGGTTTGAAAGGTTATGTGTAACGCTTTGCACTGCCAAGGTGTCATTCTCTTTCACTGATATTTCATTTTTTACTACCTTCCCCATACTGATATTCCATTGAAGGAAGCTAATAAAATTCCTTATAAGTCACCAAAGAAATTGCACAATATGCTAAGAAATTATAGTGAGCTTGGACATTGTGTTTTGGGACAAATTAACTTCAGCCATGTTGTTGTTGTTGTTAGGATCTTCAGTCCTAATACTGGTTTGATGCAGCTCTCGATGCTAGTCTGTTCTGTGCAAACCTCTTTGTAACTACTGCAACCTACATCCATTTGAAATTGCTCACTGTGTTCAAGCTTTGGTCTCCCTCTATAATATTTACCCTCTACATTTCCCTCCATTACTGTGCTGACAGTTTCTTGGTGCCTCAGAATATATCGTGTCCCTTCTCTTAATCAAGTTATCCCACAAATTTCTCTTCTCCTCAGTTCAATTCAGTGCCTTCTTATTGATTATTCACTATACCTATCTGATCTTCAACATTCTTCTGTGACACCTAATGTCGAAAACTTCTTTTCTTGTCTGAACTGGTTATCATATAGGCCTATGTTTTATTTCTGTACAAGGCCACACTTGAGACAAATATCATCAGAGGAAACTCCCTAACACTTAAATTGATATTAGATGTTAACAAATTCCTCTTTTACAGAAATGGTTTTCTTGCTATTACCAGTGTGCATTATATAGCCTATCTACTTCTGTCATCATCAGTTATTTTGTTGCTCAAATAGCAAAATTCTTATACTACTTTTAGTAGGGCCTATGTTAGTTCCTAGTCTAATTACCTGAGTATCGCCAGATTTAACTTGGCTACATTCTGTTGGCCTACCCTTGTTTTGCCTCTGTTGACATATATCTTCTAAACAGTTTTACAGATACTATCCATTCCATTCAAGTGCTCTTCCAAGTCATTTACCATATCTGACAGACTTACAATATTGTAAACTAACCTCAAAGCCTTATTCTTCTCCAAAAACCTGATGTAATTATTCCAGGTGAGTCTTTTAGATTAAGATATAGCATGTGTATTTGAAGGAAAGTAGAATCAAAGAAGTTGATGTGTTGGAAGGTATTCCAAGATTCTGCAGGACAGTACATGCACCGTCTTTTTCCCCTTCTCTACATCTACACCGACATCTACACCCATACAAACTACTGTGAAGTGCTGGCAGAGGTATGTCCCATTGTACCAGTTGTTAGGGTTTCTCCCTGTTCCATTCAGGTATGGAGTGCAGGAAAAATGGTTGTTTGAATGCCTTCGTGCTTGCTGTAATTATATTAATCATGTCCTCTTGATCCCTATGTGAGTGATGCATAGGGAGTAGTTGTGTATTGGTAGAGTCTTCATTAAAAGTCAGTTATTGCAACTTTGTTTGCTAGACTCTTGGGATAGTTTATGTCTATCATCAAGAGTCTGCCAGTCCAGTTCCTTGAGCATCCCTGTAACATTCTCCCACTGGTCAAACCAACCTGTAACAGTTCGTTCTGCCTTTCTCTGTATATGTTCAGTATCTCCTGTTAGTCCTGTCTGGTATGGTCCTACACATTGAGAATTATTCTATAATGGATTGCACAGGTGATTTGTATGCAGTCTCTTGTGTAGACTGATTGCACTTCCCCAGTATTCTACCAATAAAACGAGGTCTACCATCTGCTTTACCCACAACTGAACATAGCTAATCATTCCCCTTCATATCCTTACAGTGTGTCACATAATACATTACTTCATTTTGTGAAGTGCATGATATTACATTTCTGAATATTTAAAGCAAGTTGCCGACCTTTGCACCACTTTGAAGTCTTATCAAGAACTGACTGAACATTTATGTATCTTCTTTCAGAGTGTAATTCATTATAGAGAGCTGCATTGTCTGCAAAAAGTCTGTGGTTACTATTACTATTATCCACAATGTCATTAACATACAACATGAAGAGCAAGCAACCAAATACACTTCCTTGGGATACATCCGAAGTGACTTCTACATCTGATGATGAGACTCTATCCAAGGTAATAAGCTGTGTACCAACTACGAGGGGCAGCAACCTTTTCAGTAGTTGCAGGATTGATTGATTTAGCCTTGTAACATCAACCAAAACAGTCTTCCTGTGCTATTACTGCGAACGGCTGAAAGCAAGGGGAAACTACAGCTGTAATCCCACCTGAGGACATGCAGCTCTACTGCATGGTTAAATAATGATGGTGTCTTCTTGGGTAAAATATTCCAGAGGCAAAATAGCCTCCCATTCAGATCTCCGGGTAAGGACTCCTCAGGAGAATGTCGTCAACAGGAGAAACAAAACTGGCATTCTATGGATTAGAGTATGGAATGCTAGATACTTATATTGGGCAGGTAGGTTAGAAAATTTAAAAAGGGAAATGGATAGGTTGAAGCTAGATATAGTGGGAATTAGTGAAATTCAGTGGTAGGAGGAACAGGAGTTCCGGTCAGGTGAATACAGTGTTATAAATACAAAGTCAAATATGGGTAAAGCAGGAGGAGGTTTAATAATGAATAAGAAAATAGAAATGCAGGTAAGCTATTACAAACAGCATAATGAACACACTACCATAGCCAAGATAGATGTGAAGTCCATGCCTGCCACAGTAGTACAACTTCATATGCCAACTAGCTCTGCAGATGATGAAGAGACTGAAGAAATATATGATGAGATAAAAGAAATCATTCAGATAGTAAAAGGAGACAAAAATTTAATTTTCATTGGGAGAATTTGATAGTAGGAAAAGGAAGAGAAGGAAAATAGTAGGTGAATATGAACTGGGGAAAAGGAACAACAGAGGAAGCCGCCTAGTAGAACTTTGCACAGAGCATAATTTAATCATTTCCAACCCTTGGTTTAAGAATCACAAAAGAAGGTTGTATACATGGAAGATACCTGGAGACACCAAAAGATTTCAGGTTGATTATATAATGGTTAGACCGAGATTTAGGAAACAGTTTTTAAATTGTAAAATGTGTCCATAGGCAAATGTGGACACTGACCACAATTTATTGGTTATGAACTGTAGACTACAACTGAATAAATTGCAAAAATGTAGGAAATTAAGGTGTTGAGACCTGGATAAGATGAAGGAATTGGAGGTTATTGAGAGCTTCAGAGAGAGCATTAGGCAACAGATGACTAGAACAGGGTAAAGGAACACAGTAGAAGATGAATAGATAGCTTTAAGAGATGAAATGGTGAAGACAGCAGAGGATCAAATAGGTCAAAAGACAAGGCCTAGTGGTAATCCTGGGATAACACAAGAGATATTGAATGTAAGTGATGAAAGGAGGAGATTTCAAAATGCAGCAAATGAAGCTGGCGAAAGGGAATAAAAACGTTTAAAATAGAAAGAGATATTGACAGGAAGTGCAAAATGGCTTAACAGAAATGGCTAGAGGACAAATATGAGAATTTAGAAATATATTTGACTAAGGGAAAGATAAATACCAACTACAGGAAAAATTTTAAGAGGCCTTTGGGGAAAAGAGAAGCAACTGTATGAATATCAAGAGATCAGATGGAAAACGACTCTTAAGCAAAAGCTGACAGGTGGAAAGAATATGTAGAGGGTCTATACAAGGGAGATGAACTTTAAGGCAATATTATAGAAAAGGAAGTGGACACAGAGGAAGATGAGATAGGAGATATGATACTGCGAGAAGAATGTGACAGAGCTCTGAAAGATCTAAGTTGAAACAAGGCCCTGAAGGTAGAATTACTGATAATCTTGAGAGAGCCAGCCATGAAAAAATTCTTCCATATGGTGTGCAATATGTATGAGACTGACAAAGTACCTCAAGACTTCAAAAAGAATGTATTAATTCCAATTCCAAAGAAAGCAGTTGCTGACAGGTGTGAAAATTACCAAACTATCAGTTTAATAAGTCATGGTTGCAAAATACTGTCACAAATTCTTTACAGAAGAACGGAAAAACTAGTAGAAGCTGACCTCAGGGAAGATCAATTTAGATTCTGGAGAAATACATGAACATGGAAGGCAATACTGAGCCTATGACTTTCCTCAGAAGACAAGTTAAGAGAAGGCAAGCATACATCTATATCATTTGTAGACTTAGAGAAAGCATTTGACAATGATAACTGGAATACTCTCTATGAAATTCTGAAGGTAGCAGGGGCAAATTGAAGGGAGCGAAGGATTGTTTACAACCTGTACAGAAACCAGACAGCTGTTATTAGAGTCAAGGGATATGAAAGGGAAGCAATGGTTGAGAAGGGAGTGAGACAGGGTTGTAGCCTGTCCCCAATATTATTCAGTCTGTGCACTGAATAAGCAGGAAAGGAAACCAAAGAAAAATTTGGAGTAGGAATCAAAGTTTCCAGAGAAGGAAAAAAAAAAAACCTTCAGGTTTTGCCGATGAAGTTGTAATTCTGTCACAGACAGCAAAGGACATGGAAGAGTGGTCAAATAGAATGGACAATGTCTTGAAAGGGGGATACAAGATGAACATCAACAAAAACGAAACAAGAATGATGGAATGTAATCAGGTGATGCTAAAGAAATTAGATTAGGAAACAATACATTTAAACTAGTATATGAGCTTTGCTATTTGGGCAGCAAAATAACTGATGTTGGCCGAAGTAGAGAGCATATAAAATCTAGACTGACAATGGCAGGAAAAGCATTTCTGAAGAAGAGACATTTGTTAATATTGATTATGGATTAGGAACTCTTTTCTGAGATTTTTGTCTGGAATGTGGCCATTTTTTGAAGTGAAACATGGACAATAAACAGTTTAGACAAAAAGAAAATAGAAGTTTCTGAAGTGTGCTGCTACAGAAGAGTTCTGAAGATTAGATGAGTAAACCACATAACTAATGAGGAGGTACTGAATAGAATTGCGGAGACACGAAATTTGTGGCACAACTTGTGCAAAAGAAGGGATCAGTTGATAGGTCACATTGTGAGACACCAAGGGATCATCGATTTAGTGTTTGAGGGAATTGTGGGGGTAAAAATCATAGAGGGAGACCAAGAGATGAGTACAGATTGAGAATGATGTAGGTTTTTGTAGGTATTCAGAGATGAAAAGGCTCATTACATAATGAGCTGCAGCAAACGAGACTTCGGATTGAAGACCAGAACAACTACTACTATTCCATATGAATGTACTTTTGACAATAAGCATAAGTTTGCTACTGAGTCAAATGTGTCTCAGAAATCAAGAAATACTGCATTTATCTGACTGCCTTGATCCAAAGCTAGTATGTCATGTGAGAAAAGTGTAAGTTTTTTTTCACGTGATCAATGTTTTCAGACTCCATGCTGGTTGGCGTGGAGCAGGTCATTCTGTTCATGACACTTCGTTGTGTATGAGCTCAGAATATGTTCTAAGATTCTACAACAAATACTGGTCAAAGATATTGAACAGCAGATTTGTGAATCACTTCTACTACCCTTCTTGTAGATAGGTGTCACCTATGCTTTTTTTCCAAGAACTGGGCATGATTTTTTTTTTTTTTCAAGGGATCTACAATAGATTACAGTTGGAAGAGGGGCTAACTCAGCCACAAATTCAGTGTAGAATGTTATAAAGATTCCATTTGGCACTGGAGCTAAGTTCAGTTTCAACATTTTCAGCTGTTTCTCAACACCACTGATGCTAATACTGGTTTCACTCACCTCTTCAGTTGTACAAGGATTAAATTGGGACAGTTCTCCTGGGTTTTCCTTTGTAAAGGAACATTTAAAAACAAGAGTTAAGCATTTCAGGTTTCGCTTTGCTACCCTCAGTTTCAGTTCCTGTCTCATTTGCTAGGGACTGACACTAACTTAGGTGCAACTAACAGCCTCTACATACGACCAGAATTTCTTTCGGTTTTATGAAAGATAATTTGACAATATTCTGCTATGTTAGTTATTTAAAGCTTCACTCATTGCCCCCTTGACACCAAACATGTTTTATTCAGCATCTCTCTATCTGTAGTCCTGTGAATTGTTTTACACCTTTTACACAGTAGTCTCCATTTTAGAAGTTTCTTTAAAGTGACTGTATTCCTTGGAGGGTCCCTCCCATTAAGAACTATTCTGCTGGGTCATATATACCCAGTGCATGGTCAAAAATTCTTTTAAAATTTAACCATAATTCTGCTACATGTTCCTGTGCTGAAAGTTTCAAGTTCTTCACAAAGATATCAGACTACTGATTTTTTTATCTAGTTCACTGGATGTATATATATCTTTCTGCTTGTTTTAGTTGCCCTTTGTACTTTGGTAATCATTCAGTGTTGCCACAAATGCATCATGGTTACTGATACCAGTTTCAATATTGACATTCTTAAAGAGGTAAGCTCTGTTTGTTGCCATTGTGAGTGGAGTTCTGAACTATCTGTTCTGGGTAGTTTTTAGAGAAGACATTTAGTAATGTGTTGCAGGATGTTTCACCATGCCCACCACTAACAAAATTGTTTTTTTTTTTTTTTTAAATTGATTGTTGGATGACTCAGGTCTCCACTAATGATTAAAGTTTGATACGGAAACTTATGTACAAGCAAACTGAGGTTTTCTCTAAAGGTTTTGATTACATCACAAGATGAGTTTGGTGGGTGACAGATGAATCCAGTTATAATTTTATCATCACCCTGATACTGAATATTGCCCAAACAATCTCACATGCAACTTCAATTTCTTGTCTGCTGCGATAAATACATAATTCCATTTCCCATTAGCCAAAGCTTTTGCTATACACTAAAATTTTTTCCCAAAATTCTTGCTGCTGCCAGATTCAGATTTCAGCCAGCTTTCTATATCTAATATTATGTAAGCTTCACTGCTTTTCAGGAGCACTTTGAACTCTGGCACTTTGTTGCAAATGCTTCAGCAGTTAACCACTAGGGTTTTAATACTCTCACCTGTGGGAGGCATTCTTTCGCTCTAACGCTGATACTTCTGGGTTTCCTACAGCTATCATTATCTGTATTGCTACGTGCGTGGGTAGCAGCCTCTGACGTAGAACGCACCCCTGCCCATTTAGGGACATTGTGTAGTTCTCATCTTTGTGACGCAAGTCCAGGAAGTCGCAGCCTAGCTTGTCACAGAACTTTTGAAGTCTCTGGTTCAGTCTTTCCACTCAACTCAGAGCCAAGGGCCATGATCAGTTCTGGGAACAATGCTGCAAATTGTGAGCTTCATTGAAACTCCTTGTGCAAGGCTGGTCTTTTCAACCTTCTCTGCCAGTCACTTGAGTAATCTAAGTATGATCTCAAAGCTCAGATGACAGGCATCATTTTTTCCAACGTGCACCTCAATCTGCAGTTGCTTGTACCTCATGCTCTCAATGTCTGCCACAGTAGCCTTAGCAACATGTTGAATGAGGCCTCCAGGCATATGCATTGAGTCCACTTGGTGTCATTTTGTGTCCCTTGTTGCAATTTCATCAAGCGGTACCACCATTAACTGTATGTTTGAATTGCCTCTACCCTTTTCGCATTTGCCTCCTCTTTACACCAGATGAAACAGGTTATCCCAAAACATATGAAATGAGTCCCACTGGCTCAGTTTCAGTGAAAGACAGCACTTCGAACTTGTTAGTTAGGCGGATTGGTATAACACCCTGAGTCCTCCCTACTCCCTATCCACACTATACATGTCGCCTAGCTCTACCATTGAAATACCACTCGCAGTCAAGTGGAAAAATAGTGACAGAGCCCATACTTTCCACAAAGAAGACAGGATCCACAGGAAAGGATAGTAATTGAGGCACCTTTGATACCAGTACCACATGATTCTTGGCAGATGTGCTAGAGGTCAGATTGTCAGCACGTCCATCTTCCTTCTCCTCACATTCGTTGGCTTCTCCAACTCACAACCAAGTGTCACATTCCAACCTAATCTTGGCCTCGGGCTTCACTACAGTTCAATCTGTCAGAACATCTAGTCCCCCCCCCCCCCACCCCCCCACCCACCCTCCCCACCACCATCACCATTCACCAAATAAATGCGAAAATCAGTAACATACCTGAAAATTTGTAATAACCAGATCATTAAAAGTTATTCAGCTGCTCTCCATGTCAAAAACAAATGCAATCAATTTGTATTTTCCACCAAAATAAATAATAAGGTTCAGTGATCAATGTCAAAAAATAGCCAACATCAGCACACGATGCAAGAGCCATAGTCAGAGTAAATGCATTTTAGTCAAAACTGCTGACATGAAAAGGCTCCTGGTTTATGAAAACGCATTTTAAACTTGCTAATACCTCTGTGTAATGGGTTCATATTCTCCGTCATGAAGAGAATGTCACTGATGTTGGGCCAAAGGTTTACTTGTTTTTTATATAATGGTCCTGTAAATATTGTGTTGCACTTTGTAAAGCAGACATTATTACTTACACTAGAACACAACTTTTTTTCCACCATAAATAGTATTACATAATAATGTATTACTACTTAAGGCATTTTACAGATGAACCATAGAAGTGTGGTACAGTTTTCCTTTTCTAGAACAGAAGCAGTGTTCAACCAATTAATCTTTCACTGATGATTTGAACTTATCCTCATCGGTTATTATTTATATGTAACTTCACAGCCTTTTTGATCAAAAACGATTAGAGCACAAGAAGAGATCATGGCAGATTTTTGTGAACTTTGTCAATCATTCTGCTTGGAGCACAAATGTAGGATACTTTCAGGAGGATTTCTGTTAAACACAATAGATGCATCCAAATTGTGGATCTCCAAAGAACACCAGCAGGTATCACCCAGACAATGGCACAGCACTTTGTTAACTCTATCTCAATTGCTAAATACAATCCAGAATTCAGTGGTCAGTGTAAGGCCTTGGAGAGTGTTGGTTTGGACCAAGTTCCAACATTAGGCTTATAACGTAAGCCCTATAACTGGCTATTCTCTGTGTGTGAGCTCGATTTGGCTTTGAATCTGATTAAGACATTGTTTCAGATTATGACCAAATCTTGCATGTCATGTTGTGGAAACTTGAGAACGATTCAAAGGAACTCTTCTTAGTACTTTTTAATTATGGATGACAGACAGTACAATGTTTGGGTCACTTGGAGAAGCTGTTTCTGTATGATGTAACAGATATCATCTTTTGCAGTTGGGCAGGGAAAACCTTCTCTCTGAAATTTACCTTCACACAGTATTACATCACCCATCAACAGTGAACTGAAACTGAAGGATCATATTTAGGTCACTGATTGGCTGAAGTGTGGCAGTGGATAATACAAACCTAACTTATCTGAAAATCTAAATCAATACAAAATAATTATTATGTACAGATATAATGGAATTTAATTTAGCAAATGATAATGTTCCATAATTGATCTGTGACAAGTATATTATGCAGGCCAAGAATAAGATAGGTATCACAATAACAGCACAAGAAACAAATCAAGGTGTCAAACAATATTTATATATGTACATATATACAATTTTTGACTTATAGCATATCTGTAAACAAAATTACAACCTTTGTTTGCAGAAGTGCTGATATACAAAAAGCATCTATATGAATATGTATGTCTGTTCACAATGTGCCCGAAAACTAAGTAACCTGTACTGGAGTAGACCAGTAAAATATATAAACTGATGAAGTACCTGAAGATGAGCCCCCAGGACTTAAAATGCATTGTACATTGGAATTAAAAAAATATATATATCACAATTTGTGACTGAGGACAGTTTGTAAAAGAAGTTCTGTTGCAAATAAAAGGGATAAGTGAAAAAATTGGATGAACTTGAGCAGGTAATCTATAATAAGTATGCAATGATTTCAGATAAACCAGGGCAAATAATTAATTATATATGCAGGTTGAAGATTATTTCTCTATTTTCATAAAGCCCTAATTGGTATTGGTGGCTGAACAGAAAATAATGTTGAAGTAGTTGAGACAGGTGAGCTGAGAGGGGCTTAGTGAGAGAAGCAAAAGAGAATAAATTAACTCACTTGTGGTCATGGATAAAAAACATGAAGGTATACATTTGTTACAAATTAATGTCATAATGTTGAACTTGATAACACGAAAAAAGATAAACAGACCAGAGAACATGCAGAAGTTCTGTAATGTGAAGTACATGAAAAGTTTAGATTTTATGGATGTTTACTGGCAAGTGTTATTAGTGACCAAAAACAGAATGTACACTGCTTTCCTGTTTGGGGACAAGTGCTGTCAATTTAAGGCAGTCCACTTTGGATTCAATATTTAAGTCAAGTTTGTAAGAGCTCTATCTCAGATGTGAGGAAAAGAACTCAGTTCAAGCATTATGATCTATGTGGACAATATAATAATCTGTACAACTGGTTGGCAAGGGTAGTGTGAGCTGCTAAATGAAGTATTTATAGTCTAGAGAAAAGGGCACATGGCTTATAAACTATCGAAGCCATGTTTGTTAAAAAGAACCTTAAGTTCTTGGGACAGATGATGGTGTGATGAATGGCACCTTGCTCTAAATGTGGGAAAATACAAGTTATCTATTCATCACCAACATATTCAGCCTATTAAAAATAAATTAGGCTAGCTTGAAACTGAATTAAAGTCTTCGAACAGCACAATTGTATACATTACAAAACACTGGTGCAGAGACATTGAAATACGGCATGTACTGCTATTGTCATATGAATGTACAATTGCTACTTCAGAACTACCTTAAGGAGTAGGGGATCATGTTTTTATATTAGAAATTGTGTGCATTTTAATGCTAGAGATGATCTGATACCAATTAGTGCAGATAAACATTTTGAATTGTCAAGTACTGAACTAACAGAGCTAGTTATCCATAAAAAGTTAGTCATTCTGTGCATGCCCTCCTCACATAGTGATAATTGAACAGTGTCTTCAACAAACTAACTGAAGTTCTGAGAACAGTCTGAACCCCCACAATGAATGTAATAATATGCCGAGACATATTAATGAATATTAATATAGATGTTGAGGATGAAATTAGTAATAACTTCGTAGACATTCAGCCCACTTTTGGCATGATACAAATGGTAAACTCTTCTATTAGGGTATCAAAATGTTCAGCACTGATGTTAGATCATGTAGCTAAGGATATCAACAAGGAAAATTGTATTTATGAAAGATGTTGGCTTCTCTGACCATTACTGTCAGTTAATAAAGCTACAGATGGGCTTCGTAAAATATGCACAACTACAGGCCTGTGTGCGGTACGGATCTTCTCAGAATGCAAATTACGTACTTTTTTCTGGGGCATTGCCAAATAAAGCTGGTACAAACTGTACATGTAAAGCAATGTAGCTGTGAAGTTCTCTAAATTCTACACATTGTTTAAATTAATTTTTGAGGAGATATTTCTAAAAAGCAGCCACTTTAACAGCAGCAGGTGATGAAAGTAGTTGGATAAATGCAGATATTAGGAAGTCCTCCCAGACACTAAATTTGCTCTGTTCTTTGTGAAAGCAGTACTGTAGTCAACAGTTTCTAAATTTCTATCACAGTTACAAAAACATGTACAAAGGGCACTTCTTGCTGCAAAAGATCATTCAGTGAAAAAATAGTGTATGAAGTGGAACATAAAATAAAAGGAAAGTAGTATGGGTTGTCATGACATGTGAAACTGGAAGAGATGGACACAAGCATAGTAACTTGCAAATCAAAGATGCCAAAGTTAATAAATGACTACTTCTCTTTTATTGTGGAGAAGTTGCAACAAAATCTTTCTATAACATGTGTAGCATCCACAGTGAATTACACTGCAAGCACAATGATATTCAACAATAGAACTCAATATCAGCAAGACAATACAGAAATGAAAAAATACGAACTCAGCAGGCATAGATGAGGTTCCAGTCCCTATTCTCCACTCATAGAAGAAGGTGACTGTGTAACTCACATATACGTAGGCTTGTTCAAGGCTTTTGATACTGTTGACCATAAAATACTATTGAACAAACTAGAAGCATTAGGTGCATGAAGAATAGCAAATGAATGTTTCCAGTCTTAATTGGAAAACAGGGTGCAAAAGGTAAGAGATAGTTCATTCATCAGCTGGTGATAAATGTTCAGTAACACAGTTGTCAGATAAGAAATAAATAAACATAGACGTATCTCAGGGCAGTGTATGGGGACCAATTCTCTTCATATGCCTATAACTTTCCAGACAGTACAAGACATGGAGAAAATGTTGTCTTTCCTGACAATAGTAACAATGTAATAACTGATAAAACGCCAAAACTGCTCATAGAGAAGGCAAATGGAACCCTTAAAGGTTTATACAGGTTGGTTGTATGTAATAAATTAGCACTGAACACAAAGAAAACAAACAGCATACACTTCATCACAAAGATGGAAATCAGCTCTGCTGGATTGGGCATAGATGATACAAAATGTGTAATGGACACCAAGCATTTAGGAATGAACATTGGTTGTCAGTTAAACTGGAATGTACATTTAAGGATACAGCCAAACAGAATGTAATAAACACATTGTGGTCTTGGGGTTTTATTGGCAATTTGTAACACCCAATGCCATGTGGTGACCTACTTACTATTCCTGCATACACTCAGTTCTTAGCTGTAGGATTCTTTTCTGGGGCTCAAAGGCACAATATGCAGAAAAAGACTGTACAAATAACAACTAAAAGTAATAGTCAGACTCATTGCACACAACTATATTAAAAAAGCTGAGTTCCTTACTGCATCAAGTACCTACATATATCAATCTGTTGTGTATATCAGAGAAAAAATAGTAAATATTTTACGAATACAGAATTGTGAAACAAGATCTAGTTTGGACTTGCATTTATCAAACAAAAAACTCAAGACAGGATTCTCCACCACAAAATAAAAATATAAAATAAATTGCCAAAGGAGGTGAAAAAGATTACTAAAATACATATATTTAAAAATGCAGATACAAAATACTTCATATGTGTTGCATACAACAGAATTAAAGATGGTTTAGAGGATTCAGAGTAGGGATTAACTCAAGGAATAGGCAAGAAATTGTGTCACAACCAAAGTGAGGATGAGATGTAGAACAAGATAAAGACTGATATTTGGAGAAAACAGAGCAACAATTTACCAAAGAGTTGTGTATACTAAAACATATAACAACAAATAATGACTACAATGGTAATAAGGTAGACAAAATGTATACTACCAAATTTCATAACAAAAGCAACCCTACAGATAAAAAATAACATTAACAAGAGAAGCAAAACCAGAAAAAATAAAATACATTGCTTTACCTTATTAGGATATCATATCAGACAGAATAACCGATGATTTTCATAAACTAATGTATGAATTGGGTTTTGGATAATCAACAAAGTAGGGATAATAATCAGTTTCACAACCCAAAAACAAAAACCATTTACACAATCAGTGACATAAAATGAAACGCAGTGAATGTGAAAATTTCTATGTGGGGCAAACAATAAATGTTTCTCCACCAAATTCAGTGTGTACACAGACATATGTGAGAACTGGAAGTCTTCATTTAGTGCACAGCTAAGAAAAAATAATCATAATACCAACTGCATCGAGAAATCCTTAAAGGCACTACACAGGGTAGCGATGGACATTCTGGCAGAAACTGAAATTTATAGCACCTTCAGAGAACAGCCACAGTACGTATTCAATGAACAAACAGACCTCAGAAATAAAAAATTTCTCAACTGTTTTAGACATTTACTCTGATGAATTAATCCTGTGTATTGTGTTGTAATCTCTGCCTGACTTGTATATTAAAATCTTGAAAGTACAGTACACAAATGTCATTAAACTACAAAACTGGTTGTACCTTCTGTTAACCTTGGTGTAATTTTTTCTCATTATGTTCTATTATGTTTTGTAGATGCTTGAAAATCACTTAATGCCAAAATTGCAATCATAAAATAAAGTTCCAATAGCTGAAAGCAAGATGAAATCCATTAAAAGGTTTATAGAAGCTGAGGACCCATACTACAAGAAAATAATTTAAACTTCAATGTGTCTAGAAGATGTGCAATGATGTGATGTGTTGTTGTGTAAGGAAGTGGAGAATTCAGGTCATTGCGTGACATGTTATTTGAAGAAATGCATTCATGAGTTCATCAATGTATTTGATTTGAGTTATGTTCTTGTAGTTTATAAGAAATGCATGTACCAAACATAGTGAGTCTCCACATTTCTATGGGATAACCAAGCTTGTGCAAGAATGCATTAGGTCCTGTGACTGATGTCAGAGGGAAAATCTAGCTACAGGTCTAGCCAACAACAGATGCTGAGCATTAGGCTCAACGATATACTTGAAGCAGTGTGAGTCAGCTTATTTGTGCCATTACCAAACTTGAGAAGCATATTTTGTTACATTCTATTAGTACTAGATGTATTTTCAGAATTCAAGGTATTGTACCCACTTGAGAAGGCAGAGTGTGCCATAGTTTATGCAAGAATGGTAAAACACTATTTCCCAAACTGTAGAGAGCACAGATAATGAGCCTAAGTTTATGTTGATACATTAGAAAGATGTAAAAGACAGTCATGGCTAATATCCATTTGCCACACCATCCTGCCAGTAACCCAGTGGAATAATGTATAAGAGGAATTGGGAGTATCTGCAGCATATACTGCAATGCTACACACAACACCCACGGGAACTTTGTGGAAGCAGATGTGCTTAAAAATATGGATCATCTGATGTGTGCACTGCAGCATTTGTAACAGGTAGCAACAGGAGACCCTCTCTTAACTTTCCTCCCTTTTTATTTGACACCTCATATTTTGCTCAGTGGTAGCTCCTGTCAAACTTTCATTATTTTGCAGGAACTCAACCAACAACACATCATAACAGCTCAAAAGATGAGTGCCATGACCTCCCTTGCAGATGGTGTGTGAAGTTTCAAGTATTTACTTTGCCTGTGTTGAAATTTACAGCCAGTTTGGTATCAATGAACTCAATTTTAATTCGTCATCTTTAATGGCTTGCATGCTGATCAAGGTGACATAGTGGTAAGACATTATATTTATATTAGGGAGGACAGTGGTTCAAATCCCCCTCTGGCTATCCAGATTTAGGTTTTCTGTGATTTGTGGTGAATGCGAGCATGGATCCTTGTAAAGCACACAGCTGATTTCATCTGTATACTTCCTCAAGCCAAGTTTGTGCTCTGTCTCTAATGACTTCATTGCTGAAAGGATGTTAATTTCTTATATTCCTTCCTTTCTTTGAACTGCTTACAGACATCAGTTCAGTCCAGTTTAGGCAGTACAGTATTAAACTTTTTCAAGGAAGTCTGAAACCTCACTAGGGTTTGGTGAATGTGCTTGTGGTATTTCCTCAATACATTAACTGTAGTTCTTACCCCGTAATTGATAGTTGATTATTACTGTTTCATCCTTTTTCTCCATGGTATCATCAGTCTTATTGGAGTTAATCATTGTTAACATCAGTAATGTTAGAACTCCTTATGGCTATGTTTGAATTCAGCTAAAACTTTCTATTGCATTATATAAAGAATCACATATCTCCAATGTGACCACAATCTCAAGAAGTTTCTTCCTTGACATCCCATCTCTGTGAGGGTAGTGGATGACAGTTCTGTTAGCAATTTGTTCTATTTTGTTGGCTATGTCTAAACCCAGTGCTTCAGTTTTTTACTGACAAGAGACTAACCTGAGTTTGCTATAGATTTGCATGCAGACAAAGAATTATTGCTTATACAAATGCTTCACAAAAATCTGCTTTCTGGCCAATATTTGTTCTTAGGGTCTAGGTGCTCGTGGTTAATCACGTGATCAGCGTGTTATAGGACATATGCATAACACAATATAAGATCAGATTTCATAGCATGAGTTCACGAGTTAGTACATCTGTCACGAAAGCCCAGTACTACCAGTTTCCAAACTTTACTGCTCGTGAGTACACCATTCGAATGGAACAATTTCCAGAGCATTGAGGTCTGCGCATAGTGGCAATGGTAATAGCAAATATACACAATATTTAATTTAAGGTATTTCATTAACAGCAGAATAATGGACTGTTGAGACTTATTGGCAGATTAAAACTGTACCCAGAACCAGGACTCTACCGTGGAACCCTGCCTTTCATGAGAAATGCTTCAAAGTATCCTTTCTTCCAGGAGTGCCAGTCCCAGTAGGTATCCAGGAGAGCTTCGGTGAAGTTTGGAAAGTGTTAAAGAGCTACTGACAGACTTTATACTGTGAAGATTTTTTTTTTTTTTTTAAGTACAACAGTAACAATATTATTTCAGTTTTGAGACAGTGTGTTCCTGTGCAGACATTCTGTTCATGATTTTGCAAAATCCTTTTTTTTATTTTTCCTCCATCTGTAACTGTTTGTATCAAATGATGTTAGTTCTTACTTTGTACTTGGACTTGGTGTATATATATGATTTAGCTTACTTCTGAAATGTTATTATTTTCATCTGTTTTTGTGAGTCATATCTTGAACTCTAAAAACATTTAAAGAAATCTTCAAATGCTTGTACAGTTTTATATCTCTTGTTTTGTACTGTCTGCCATATTAATTGATGAAATGTGGTATCTACCTGATGTGACTTTCTCAATTCTTTTCCTGTGTTTTCAGTTGTTCCTCTTACCCAATTTCTATGTAATCTTTTCAAAGCCTCTCGAAAATATTGCAGAATAGTTTATTTAGATCAGCATATTTTATTCTGTTGCTATTATTGTTTGTTCCCTTATCCAGCTGTTCTCATAAATTACACTGTATGAAATAGTGCAATGAGCCACAAGTTTTCTTGAAATGATTTTGTTATGTCATTACTAGTTTTGAGCCTGAGCCCATTGTCAGATGATGGAGCTGACTTCTTTTTAAGTTTTGTGTTGACTTCTTTGCAAGTTTTACATTTGTGTCTTTCTGTAAAGCTCTCCTTTACATATTGGAGGACCGAGGTTTGATTTTCTTTTGCAGTCCATACTGATCAATGAATTGAACTAAGTGAACTAAAAACAAGTTGGTGGATGTATCTATCTCTAGCTGATAATTTTAGGCTGTGAGTTTAGGGTGCATCATACAATTTTATGTATAGGCCTACAATAAATGTACAGAAAAAAAAACAGGATTACATTTTATAGGCACATATGAGGTTGTTACGTATTTTCTGTTACAACGCAATAGCTAATATTTATTTTGTTATTTAATACTTACTCATACTGTATATACATTTCTATGTACAATACACTTTTAAACAATTTTTAAATTAATTAATTCCTTCACTTGCTTGGTTGATTTTGGTAACACTTAAAATCTTTACCCTGCTTCATCTGGAGCACTCATTTTCAATTTGAGATTACTCTACCTTGTGTAGTAATTTTCCTTTCTTCTTGTTGCATGGCCATGTACATCTTTATTTAGGAGGTGTTTATCACTTACTCTCAATGCCATAATGTTCTAATATTATGAAAAGCAAAGTTGCTACTCACCATGTAGCGAAGATGATGAAGTGTGGTTTCAGTTATGTGCAGTGAGTACACTGTCATAATATTATGATTTACAAAACTTGTGTACAAGTTTCTGTGGCTGGTATTTTGCCTACATATCTCACTGCTCTTTTCTAAATTTTAAATACTCTTTTTTAAGTAGCCATTCTGTGCACTTCCCCATATATGAATTGAATAAGACAGTTGTGGGAACACAGTCCATAGTACATTGTCCTGTGAATTTTGTCATCCACAACTTTTGCCATTTTGCACATGAGGAAAATCTGTGTATTTGTGTTTGTACACGGTACATCTATGTACTCCTCCCACAACAAATAGTTATCTATAATAGTTACTAGAAATGTTATGTTGCGTACTTCTTTAATTGCCTTACTATTTAATTTAAGAATATAATGAAAAGGGTAGTTGCTACCACCATATAACGGATACGCTGAGTCACAGCAAGGCACAACAAAAAGGCTGTCAAAAAGTTGGCCAACAAGGCTTTGAGGCCACATTGAGGCCAGGAGGGTTGGAATGTAGGATATATTGCAAGGAGAGTTCCCACCTGTGCAGCTCAGAAGAGCTTTGTTGGCGGGAAGTATTCAGATGGCATGGACTGTGAAGCAGTCATTAAAATTAAGGACATCATGTTGGGCAGCGTGCACAGCAACAGGGTGATACAGTTGTTTCTTGGCAACAGTTTGTAGATGGTCAATTATCCGAACAGACAGCTTGTTGGTTGTCATGCCCGTGTAGAAAGCAGCACAGTGGTTGCAGCTTAGTTTGTAGATCACATGACTGGTTTTACAGGTAACATTGCCTTTAATAGGATAGGTGATGTTTGAGACCAACTGGAGTAGGTGGTGGTGGGAGGATGTATGGAACAGGTCTTCCATCTAGGCTATTACAGGGACATGAGTCATGAGGCAAGGGGTTGGGAGCAGGGGTTGTGTAGGGATGGGAAGGACATTGGATAGGACATTTCTCATTTCTGGCAAGAGGTTGTTGAAACCCTGGCGAAGAATGTAATTCAGTTGCTCCAGTCCTGGATGGTACCCAGTCACGAGGGGAATGCTCCTCTGTAGGTGGACGGTGGGGTTTTGGGAAGTTTTGGGTGACTGGAAAGATAAGGCATGGGAGATTTGTTCTTGTACAAGGTTGAAAGGGTAATTACAATCTGCAAAGGTTTCAGTGTGACCCTTGGTATATTTTGACAATGCAGCATCTTATGTCCCACTTTACACCTGCCGATATCATAAATTCATATTGATCGCTCTCCCTGTGTCCTACCAAGCCCTCCCCATACCCCAGTCCTTCCCCCCTCTATTTCAGTCCACACCTACTAATTTCACATAATCTAGTCACTTCTGTCATCCCCTCTTTTGACACTTATCCACCTACAGACCTGCTACCTACATTACAAATATTTTTTATTTTTCATTTGATCTGTTGTGACTTTGGACTAATTTCTGTTGGTTTTTCCCATTCACTATCGGCCTACTCCCTCAAATTTCATCTTGTTTCTCCTTATTTCACGTGTTTCTTCCTTTTCATGATTTTTCCCTTGTGTTTCTGTGTGTTTTTGCAAAATTTTTTGGGCATTATTCTATGTTATTTACACATCTTTACGCGTTCTTTCCACCTTACGTCTTCCACTTGCGTAAGTACAGAAAAGTTTCTGTCCCTTAGCCAGAACTCTGTCCCACATATTGTTCCTGTGTTGTTGCTTGGTGCATGGAATCTGCCCAAATGGCCTTACCATCAAATTACCCATCTCTGGCTGCCATCCTTCCTTCCACAGTGACCTCCATCTGTTCTGATTCTGCCAGTCCTTAGCCCTCACCATTACAGTCTTGCATAACCATATCAATCAGGCCCAAACCTCCTTGCAATACCTTCTCTCAATTCGTTAAATTCCCCTGTTATGCAATCCCAAATTGCTGGATCTCATAACACACATTGAAACTCTTGCTCTCCCGGAACTAGAGCAACATGCACAATGCCACCTCAAAAAATTCTCCAACTTGTTCTCTTCCTACTCCTGCCTGGGAGTACCACTGTCCACCATCTCTGTTACAACCCCCAAACCTGCCCCATATCCCCTCATAACCGACAAACTGTGTCTCGCAGACCTACTACATTTACCCCATCCTCCAAATCTCCCACCCACCACCACACAGAATCCAGTACCTAAACAGACTCTAAACGCAGTCATGGACCTTTCCTCCCAAAGCCTTAGCCCTGCAGAAGTATCAGTCCTCTCCAAAGGCCTCACCTTTTGCCCCCCCCCCCCTCCCCCCCCACCCCCCCCCCACCCCTAAGGTTCAACCATGTAGGACTTGTTAAAGACCTTCTCTCCTTCTCCCGGTCCCTACAGTGGAAGCAGTTTTTCGCCACCAACCCTATCAGTCAGACTCAACCAGAGACAAATGTGGAACCCTGCCCGACTCAGTTCATTCTTCCATCCAACCATGATCCACCCCCACTGCCCCCAAATCACCCACTGTTAACTTTCCAGAATTTCTTAACCTCAAATCTTGCCTCACCATCATCCTCGAAATCCCTCAACATGCAAACTAACATTATATCCACAGAAAATCTACAATCCACCACCTAAAAACTGATCTTGATCTTATAATCTTATCTTCTGACAAAGACTCCACCACTATGGTTTTGAACCCCCAAGATTACCTGGCTGAAGGACACTGTCAGGTGTCAAATTCATCCACCTAAAAACTGTGCCACAGTGGCCCCATTCCAGAAATCCAGCAGGATTTCCAGTCTCTCCTAAAATCCTTAGGGCCATCCCAGAACCTCTCTCAAAAGTCCATCTCTCTCCCTGCCCCTACCATTCCCCGCACTCCTATCTTATACATGCTTGCTTAAGTCCATAAATCCAACCAGCCAGAATGTCTCATTGTGGCCTGTTATTGTGCTCCCACTGAGAAAATCTCTGCTCTTGTAGACCAACACCTTCAGCCTATTACCCACAACCTACATTCCTACTTAAAAGATATCAACCATTTCCTCTACTGCTTCTCCACAGTTCCTGTTACTTTACCACACAGTGTGCTGCTTGTCACTATTGATGCCATCTCCCTTTATACTAACATCCATAATGCCCTCGGTGTTACCGCTATTGAGCATTATCTCTCCCAATGACCAACAGATTCCAAACCAACCACCTCTGTCCTAGTTGCCATGACCAACTATATCCTCATCCATAATTACTTCTCCTTCAAAGAGATTACTTAAAAAAATAAAAATTTTAAAAATCTAGGTTATGGCTGTGGGCACCTGCATGGCACCATGCTATGCTAACTTAATTATGGGCCATCAAGAGAAATTCTTTCTAAACACCCATAATCCCAAACCTTTCTCCTGGTTCAAATTCACTGATGACATCTTCATGATCTGGATCAAGGGTGAGGACACCCTATCCACATTCCTCCAAAAACTCAACATCTTCTCCCCCATTCTCTTCATCTGGACCAACTCAACCCATCGAGGTTTTTCTTGATGGTGACCTCCAACTCAAAGATGGCTATATTAGTTGCTCTATCCACATCAAAGCTACCAACTGCCAGCAATACCTCGACTCAAACAGCTGCCAACCATTCCATACCAAGAAGTTCCCTCCATACAGCCTAGCCACCCGTGGCCTTTGCATCTCAAGCGACAAGCTGTCCCTCTGGAAATATACTGAGGCTGTTACTGAGGCCTCTACAGATCGTAATAACCCTCCGAATCTTGTTCAAAGACAGATCTCCCATGACTTATCTTTCCAGTCACCTAACACTTACAAAAAACCCATCATCTGGCCACACAGGAGCATTCCCCTTGTGACTCAGTACCACCCAGGGCTGAAGCAACTGAATTGGATTCCCTGCCAGGTTTTTGACTACCTCTTGCCATGCCCAGAACTGAGAAATGTCCTACCCACTGTACTTCCCATCCCTCCCACAATGGTATTTTGCCACTCATCAAACCTACACAATATTCTCATCCATCCCTACACGACCCCTGCTCCAGCCCCTTGCCTCATGGCTCATATGCCTGTAATAGACCTAGATGGAAGACCTGTCCCATACATCCTCCCACTCCAGTCCTATCACGAAACATCACCAACCCCTTCAAAGGCAGGGCTCTATGTGAAACCAGTAATGTGCTCTACAAGGTAAACTGCAACAACTGTGCCACTTTCTACATGAGCACGACAACCAACAAGCTGTCTGTCCACATGAATTGCCACCAACAAACTGTGGCCAAGAAACAACTGGACCACCATGTCACTGAGCACGCCGCCCAACATGGCATCCTTCATTTTAATGACTGTTTCACAACCTGTACCACCTGGAATCTTCCCACCAACAACAGTTTTTCTGAATTGCGCAGGTGGGAACTTTCCCTGCAATATACCCTATGCTCCCATAACTCTCCTGGCCTCAACCTGCATTACTCATTGTCCTTACCCATCTAGCACCTTCTCTGTTCCCATTCCAGCACTACAGAGCCCTCATTCCACCAATGCACCCAATATTTTTCTTCTCTCATTTTCTACTAGCTGCCCCTCCCCCCTCTCTCTCCCACACCTTACGTCTAACCTCCCGAGTGCACCTAGCTGCCCCACTCTCCACCTCATCGCTGCATGTTACCAGCAGTACTTCGCTGTCCCCCACCCCTGTCCTGCTATCCTTCCCCTTCCCTGCCCCAGCCTCCTCCTTACTCCCACCCAGTTGCCTCTCTCATTATGCCGTGCTGCTCGCAGTATGGCTCCAGCTGCCAGAATCTGTGATCATGTGTGTGTGAGTTGCATTTGTGTGTGTGTGTGTGTGTGTGTGTGTGTGTGTGTGTGTCTGTCTGGATACTGCCTATTTTTGACAAAGGCCTTGTTGGCTGAAAGCTAACTTTCCGACAAACCTTTTGTTGTGCCTTTCTGCAACTCAGCATCTCTGGTATATTATATGTAGCAATTATCCTTTCCATTATATTGTTACATGCCATCCTAGATTTTCCATTGTTTGCTTTCACTATTTAATTTAATATTAGCATTATACATTTCACACTGGTTTGGAACATTATAGGCATTGTTTTAGACTGATTTACAAAAAGGTTGTTTTGTAATAGGTATTTGTTTGCATTTTCACTATTTAGGAGTGCTTCTTTTTCAAGCTTGTCCTTTGCATCAGCTGCACATATAATTGTAATTTTCGTCTTTTGGGTGAATAAGTTCCATAGTCATTACTCCACAGTTTTTGAACAGCAGCAACTTTCCCAAACTTCTAGTATTGCTTAATAACCTGCCTCCACAGCTCAAAGATATGTCCACCATCTTGATTTTAGACTCGCGCAACTGATTGAGATTCACAGCTAGATCAATGTTTCTATTTCCATCTGTTGAGGAACATAGAATTCCTTTTTCTGATAAATTTAAACTTGTAGGTAGTAAAATGAATATGATGCTTTAAAGTGTTTTTACACAAATAGCATTACTACTGCTTATATCCTCCTTCCTTTTCACAACAAAAAATAATTAAGATTTGTTTTGGACTTTTGAAAGTTTATCATTTTGTTGTGTGGCCCCTCTATTGCTTGTCTTTTTAAACTAAATATTGATTCGTAATCTGCCAAACTGTTCCTCCAGGATGCAAGAGAAGCACCCTGCTAGTATATCAGTATCTTGTTACTAGTGTGGTTCAGTGAATCAGTGGTTAAGTGCTGTGCTATGGATTCAAAGGTCTCAGGTTCTATTCCAAGTCACTTAACAATTCTTTCATCCTTTGGCAATGGTTGTTAATGTGACAAATGACAAGTTGCAACATGGTTCAGAAGCCACATTAAACTGTATGTTCTCATATATGAGGTGTGATCCAGAAGCAAAAGAATTTTTTTTTTGAAGAATCATTATTTATTCATCAACAGTAACTTTGTCCACTTCAAAGTAATCCTCCTCAGATATAATAATTGTACCAGTGCATTTTCTGATCTTGGAAGCACTTCTGGAACTCACTTTCCGTTATGGTGTTCAGCTCCTTCAGCGATTCTATTTTTATCTCATCACTGGTGGCAAAATGACATCCTCTCATGGTTCTCTTCGGCATTGGGAATAGAAAGAAGTTACAGGGAGCCATGCCTGGTGAATATAGTGGTTGAGGGAACACAGCAGTTTTGTTTTCTGCCAAAAAATCTTGCATGAACATTGACGTGTGACCTGGAACATTATCATGAAGCAATTTCCACAAGTAGTTTTGCCCTAATTCTGGTGATTCTCTTCAGATTGCTTCATGCAAATGATGCATAATTGCCAGATAATATTCCTTATTGATCATATGACCATAAGGCAGGAACTCATGATGCACTATCCCATAGTAGTCAAAGATAACAGTGAGAAGAAGTTACACATATGGTCGAACTTGTAATTCCCTCCACCCTGACCCCCCCCCCCCCCCCACCCCCCAGTCTCAGCTCTTACGGCAGGTTCCATTGGGATAATTGGGCCTCAGTTTGGATTCATACATGTTTTGTCACCTGTTATAATCTTCTTTAGAAGTTACAGATCATTGTCAACTTAATTCAGCAGTTCCTGAGCAATATCTATGTGGCATCATTTTTGGTTGAAATTCAACACTTTCGGAACAAACTTCGCTGCTACCCATTTCACCCCCAAAACATCAAGAAATTGCTTGGCATGAGCCAAAGAAATGCTGACATCATCATCAACCTCTCTGACGGTGATTCGGCAATTTTCTAGAACCATTTTCCTTACGTCTTCCACATTGTTATCAGTACTTGATGAGCTAAGGCAGTCGTCTTGAACATCCCTCAACTCTCTTTGAAATGTTTACACAACTCTTAAAGTCTTCTCTTATTTATAGTAGATTGACCAGGAGCGATAGTCAACATTTTGAATGGGGCGGCTGCACTTTATTCAATTTTTCAATCCCCCTGCGGGTTCGGGGGTTAGAATAGGCCCGCGGTATTCCTGCCTGTCGTAAGAGGCGACTAAAAGGAGTCTCAATCGTTTCGGCCTTATGTGATGGTCCCCTCTCGGGTTTGACCTCCATCTATCCAAATTATTCCGAAGAGCGAGCCAATTGGGGAAGGGCACCTTACATGGTGCACTGTATCCTTCGTGCAATTAGACCTATTGCCGTCTTTCTCGTCGTTGCGATGGTGTCCCGCTCGTTTTCGATCTCATGGGCGATTACCACGCTGCACTCTGCAGTGTTTCTTTTAACTGTGACGATGACCTTGGCCATTTTTGCACCTAAGATCCAGCACGGTAGCCAGTCCATTGTGGTGGGGTCGCCATGTACCCTCTTGGTTGTAGCCCCCTGACAACACAGGGATCGCTCTACTGATGCCTGCGCCGTTCACTCCCCACGTATGCCAAGGAGTAGATGCCCATCTCCCTGGGGCATCGGGACTCCCGGCAATGGCCATCCTGCCAGGTGGCCTTTGCTGTGGCTGGGTGGCGCCCGTGGGGAGGGCCCTTGGTCGGAGTAGGTGGCATCAGGGCGGATGACCCGCAATGAAGCGTGGTACATCATCTCTTGCTGGCGGCCAGCCGTCAGCAGTCTCTAAGCGTTCCAAGGCTCAATTCAAGGCTAATGTGTATGACCCCAAATCGTTCCCGTCCCTGGCCACACCATGGGAGGAACGAAGGGCTATGAATGAGAGCGAAAGATACTCGCCCCGGTATCTCGTCTGTACCAGAGCTGACGGGGAATCTTTTATGTCCGTGAAGCCTCAGTTCTTTGTAGAGCATTTAGAGGACAAGTTTGGGGAGGTGGAGGGCTTGTCTAAAATGCGCTCTGGGTCAGTACTGATACAAACGGCATCCTCCGCCCAGTCCCGCAGGTTACTTGCTTGTGACAAGTTGGGGGATGTTAACGTTTCTATTACGCCACATAAGAGTTTAAATATGGTCCAGGGTGTTATTTTCCATAGGGATCTCCTTTTGCAGTCTGATGACGAGCTGCGCGCCAACTTAGAACGTAGAGGTGTTCATTTCGTCCGGCGCGTTCATCGGGGTCCGAGGGACAATCAGGTTGCTACCAGTGCCTTCATCTTGGCCTTCGAGGGTGATACGTTACTGGAAAAGGTCAAGGTGATGGTCTACCGATGTGACGTCAAGCCCTATATCCCTCCCCCGATGCGGTGCTTCAAGTGCTGGAAGTTCGGCCATATGTCTTCCCGCTGCACTTCCAGCCTCACATGTCGAGATTGCGGACGCCCGTCTCATCCCGATACTCCATGTGCCCCGCCTCCCATCTGCGTCAACTGCGGGGAGCACCATTCACCTTGCTCGCCTGACTGCACAGTCTTTCAGAAAGAGCGCAAAATCATGGAATATAAGACCCTGGACCGGCTGACCTATACTGAGGCCAAACGGAAATATGACAGACTCCATCCTGTGAGAATGACATCTTCGTATGCAGCTGCTACAACAACTGTGCTAGCTCCATCAGTTGCGAGACTTCCAGCCAGCTCGATAAGCAGTACGACTCCTTCTGCTCCCTTGCCCGTGGGGGGCTCTCCCCAACCGGTTGCTCCTGCACCACCTACCTCAGGAGCAACCTCCTCCCACCCGTCGGGGACGTCCGTCCCCGCTTCTCAGCCGGAGAAGCGCCTAACTTCTTCGGCTACTCTCGCCCGTAAGAGTTCCCTTGGGACGCTCCCTTCCCAGGGTTCCCCCAGCGGGAAGGATGACGGCCACCAGTGGCATAAGTCCTCACCAGCAGCCGGGCGTAGGGCTTCACGATCCTCCTCTGTCCCAGAGACTGAATCGGTGAAGCCTTCCCAGCCGGTGAAACCCAAGGTTCAGCGAGAGAAGTCCAAGAGAAAGACCTCTAAGGCTAAAGAACTTGCGGTGGCACCAACCCCACTGCACCTTTCGCGCTCTGCGTCTGAGGATGAAGTCGAGATTCTAGCGTCCGCTGAGGACCTTGATCTCGCTGGTCCCTCAGACGCCATGGATGCCTCTCGTCCGGGTACTGAATCGGTGGCAGTGAGTGAACAAGCGGCGTAAATTGCCTTCCCAGTCCTTTCACGCCTTTCTCAGCCATGGACAATACCATCCTCCAGTGGAACTGCGGCGGTTTTTTCCACCATTTAGCTGAGCTCCGCCAACTTCTCAGCCTTCGCCCTTTCTTCTGCATTGCTCTCCAGGAAACTTGGTTTCCGGCGATGCGAACCCCCGCCCTCCGTGGCTATCGGGGTTATTACAAGAACCGAGCAGCTTATGAAAGGGTGTCTGGTGGCGTCTGCATTTATGTCCTTCACACTCTGCACAGCGAGTCTGTCCCTCTCCAGACGCCTTTAGAGGCTGTCGCTGTACGCGTGTGGACGCCACAGGCTGTTACCGTCTGCAGTCTTTACATTCCACCGGATGGTGATGTCTCGCAGCATGTCCTGGCTGCACTGGTCGCCCAATTGCCGCCACCTTTCTTGCTATTGGGCGACTTCAACGCTCATAACCCTCTGTGGGGTGGGTCAGTGGCAACAGGTCGAGGCGCCATCATTGAGCATTTATTGTCGCAGCTCGATCTCTCGCTGTTAAATGATGGTGCCTTCACACACTTCAGTGTGGCGCATGGCACCTACTCCGCCATTGACCTTTCAATCTGTAGCCATAGCCTCTTACCGTCTGTCCAATGGAGTGTGCATGACGACCTGTGTGGTAGTGACCATTTTCCGATCTTTTTGTCACTACCACAGCGCCACTTTTCTGGGCGCCCTAGCAGATGGGCTATGAATAAGGCTGACTGGGACTTGTTCTCCTCCACTGCCGCTTTTGAGCCTCTCTCTACCGATGACATTGATGCGGTGGTTGAATCGGTCACCACCGGCATCGTTACTGCCGCCGAATCTGCCATTCCCCATTCCTGTGGGTCCCCTCGGCGGAAGGCTGTGCCTTGGTGGTCGCCTGAGATCGCTGAAGCGATTAAAGATCGCCGGCGGGCGCTCCAGCGTCACAAGCGACACCCCTCCCTCGACCACCTTATCGCCTTCAAACGGCTGCGTGCGCGGGCCCGCCTCCTTATCCGCCAAGGCAAGAAGGAGTGCTGGGAGCGGTATGTGTCCACCATTGGCCTCCATGTCACTCCCTCGCAGGTCTGGGCCAAGATTCGACGCGTCTACGGCTATCGGCCACCTGCCAGTGTCCCTGCGCTCTCACTGAATGGAGCAGTTTGTACTGACTCCGACGTCATTGCCAATCGCTTAGCAGAGCATTTTGCTATGAGTTCCGCTTCTGCGAATTACCCCCAGGCCTTCCGCTCCATTAAAGAGCGGATGGAACGTCGGAGCCTTTCGTTTCGCACCAACCACCCAGAATCTTACAATGCTCCATTTAGTGAGTGGGAATTTCGCAGTGCCCTCGCTGCTTGCCCTGATACCGCTCCTGGGCCAGATGGCATCCACTGTCAGATGCTGAAACACCTTTCAGTGGACTGCCAGCGGCGCCTTCTCGATCTTTACAACCGTCTTTGGGTCGAGGGGGAGTTTCCGTCGCAATGGCGGGAAGGCATTGTCATCCCTGTTTTGAAACCTGGAAAGAACCCTCTGGAGGTGGACAGCTACCGTCCCATTAGCCTCACCAACGTTCTTTGCAAGTTGCTTGAACGGATGGTGAGCCGGCGCTTGCATTGGGTACTGGAGTCTCGGGGCCTTCTGGCTCCGTCTCAGGGTGGGTTCCGTAAAGGCCGCTCCGCCACCGACAATCTGGTGAGCCTGGAGTCGGCCATCCGTACTGCCTTTTCCCGCCGTCAGCACCTGGTCGCTGTCTTTTTCGACATGCGGAAGGTGTACGATACGACGTGGCGTCATCACATTCTTTCTACGCTCCATGGATGGGGTCTTCGGGGTCCTCTGCCGATTTTTATCCGCAATTTTCTGTCGTATCGTACCTTCCGCGTGCAAGTCGCGGCCTCGTATAGTTCCTCCCACGTCCAGGAGAACGGTGTGCCACAGGGCTCTGTTTTAAGTGTCTGTCTGTTTTTAATAGCCATTAACGGGCTTGCTGCGGCCGTGGGAAATTCTGTCTCCGCTTCCCTGTATGCTGACGACTTCTGCCTTTATTACAGCTCTACTGGCATTGCAGCTGTTGAACGTCAGCTACAGGGCGCTATCCGTAAGGCGCAGTCTTGGGCTGTAGCGCATGGGTTTCAGTTTTCGGCAGCCAAGACCTGCGTTATGCATTTCTGCCAGTGCCGAACAGTCCATCCTGAGCCGCGGCTTTATCTTGCCGACGAACTCCTTGCTGTGGTGGAGACCCACAGGTTTTTGGGGGTGGTTTTCGATGCCCGGTTGACTTGGCTGCCTCATATCCGGCAGCTGAAACAGACGTGTTGGCGGCATCTAAACGCTCTGCGATGCTTGAGCAACACCCACTGGGGCGCCGACCGCTCTACACTGTTGCGGCTCTACCAGGCGTTAATCCAGTCCCGTCTGGATTATGGGAGCCTGGCTTATGGCTCAGCATCCCCATCTGCGTTACGGGTGCTGGACCCGATTCTCCACAGCGGGATACGCCTTGCCACTGGTGCTTTCCGCACCAGCCCTGTGGACAGCGTACTAGTGGAGGCAGGTGTACCTCCGCTGCGGTTCCGACGCCAACGTTTGCTGGCCGCTTATGCTGCCCATGTTCTAAGCTCGCCCGGGCATCCAAACTATCGTCTCCTGTTCCCGCGGTCGGTCGTCCGTATGCCAGAACGTCGGCCCCGGTCTGGTTGTACAATAGCGGTCCGCGTCAAGGAGCTTCTCTCTGGGCACCAGGGTTTCACTGTTCCACCTCCTTTCCGGGCTACTTTGCATACACCCCCATGGTGTGTTCGTCGCCCTAGCCTTCGGCTCGACTTGGCACAGGGCCCTAAGGACTCAGTCCCTCCAGAGGCCTTCCGCCGCCGCTTTTATTCTATCCTGGCCACGTATCAGGGCTCTGGTGTTGTTTACACTGACGGTTCGATGGTTGCTGGTCATGTCGGATATGCGCTCACTCTAGGGGACCTTTCCGAACAACGTTCCTTGCCGGATGGCTGCAGCGTTTACACTGCTGAACTGGTCGCCATCTTTCGTGCCCTAGAGTATATCCGCTCCTGCTCAGGCGAGTCCTTCGTTATCTGTAGCGATTCCCTGAGCGGTTTACGAGCTCTCGACCAGTGTTTCCCTCGTTCTCGTTTGGTAATGGCTATCCACGAGTCTCTGCATACTCTCGCCTGTTGCGGCCGCTCTGTGGTCTTTGTGTGGACCCCCGGTCATGTCGGTATCCCGGGTAACGAACATGTTGACCGCCTGGCGAAAGAGGCCACCAGTCAGCCATCTCTGGACGTTGGCCTCCCAGAGACTGATTTGCGGGCAGTCTTCCGCCGCAAAATCTTGGCGCTATGGGACGATGAATGGCGCGAACTGCCAATGCGCAATCAACTCCGTGCTGTCAAGGAGACGACGGCTGTGTGGCGGTCATCCCTGCGAGCCACTCGCAGGGACTCAGTAGTTCTTTGCCGGCTCCGCATTGGCCACTCCCGGCTGACACACAGTTATTTACTGCGCCGGGAGGACCCTCCTCTCTGTCGCTGTGGGGCAGCTTTGACAGTGGCCCACATTTTGCTGGCCTGCCCCCTTTTAGCAGTGGTCAGGCAGACATTTGCGCTGCCTGCTACGCTCCCTGCCCTTTTAACAGACGACTCCACTATGGCTGACTTAGTTTTACGTTTTCTTCGGGCAGGGGGATTTTATCATTTACTCTGAGTGTTTCTGTTTTATTTTATTGTTTTGTGTTGACTCTGGCCTTTGGCCTATGATTTTCCACTGGTTTTTTAATGTGTTTCTAAGTGGTTGGCTTTTCCTTATTTATTTCTATGGTCGGCCAACCACCGTCACACTCTGTGTGGTTTTAGTTCGTTTTGTCTTGTCCTTGTCTCCGTCTCTCTTGTTCTGTATCGTCTGTGATCTCTTCTGTTCCTCTTTTTTTATTCTCTGTGGGTGTTCTTTGTCTTTGGAAAAAGGGACCGATGACCGTGGCAGTCTGGTCCCTTTCATCCCCCAAACCAACCAACCAACCAATTTTTCAAGCAAAATTTAATGCAGATTCTTTGATCCATCTTTTTTGTAAGTAAAAATTCACTGAGAACTTGAAAACATGTATAACCTGTACAACTGTCAACAATAAACTAAATATTCAAAACAGCTGAAAAATCAAACATAAATCAGGAACATATGTACCAACAAGATAAAAAAAGAAAATTGAATGTATAACACCCATGAAATTAAAAAAAAAAAAATCCTGTTACTTTTTTATCACACCTCGTAACTGTCTAGCTAAGTCAGTTCAAAGGTTTGAGGAAGGCAAGGACATAGCACCTCCAACAGGGCCACCAGCCTTCTGGTTGAGCTTTACCTATCTCATTGCTTTATATTGACATCTTACTCAGAGGTGACAAGTCATGGGATAGTGATATGTAGGAATACAAATGGCAGTAGTTTTGTGTACACAAGGTATAAAAGGGTAGTGTATTGATGGAGCTGTCATTTTTACTCAGGTGATTCATGTGAAAAGGTTTTCAATGTGCTTATGGCTGCATGACGGGAATTAACAGACTTTGAATGCAGAATGGTAGTTGCAGCTAGACACATGGGACATTCCATTTTGGAAATCATTAGGGAATTCAGTATTCTGAGAGATGTGTCAAGAGTGTGCCGAGAATACCAAATTTCGGTCATTATCTCTCACCATGGACAAAGCAGTGGCCAACAGCCTTCAACTAACAACCGAGAGCAGCAGCATTTGCATAGAGTTGTCAGTGCTGACAGCCAAGCAACATTGCATGAAATAACCGCAGAAATCAATATGGGACATATGACAGACATATCCATTAGGACAGTGCAGAGAAATTTGGCATTAATGGTCTATGGCAGCAGATAACCAACACAAAAGCTTTTACTAACAACATGACATCATCTGCAATGCCTCTCTTGGGCTCATGACCATATTGGTTGGACCCTAGACAACTGCAAAACCAAGGGGTGGTCAAATGAGTCCCAATTTCAGATGGTAAGAGCTGATGGTAGGCTTCAGGTGTGGTGCAGATCTCACAAAATCATGGACCCAAGTTGTCAACAGGGCACTATGCTAGCTGGCGGTAGCTCCATAATGGTGTAAGTTGAGATTATATGGAATGAATTGGGTCATCTGGTTCAAGTGAACCAGTCATTGGCTGGATATGGTTATGTTCCGCTACTTGGAGATCATTTGCAATCATCCCAAACAACGATGTCATGTCGCCAGGCACAATTGTTCGCTTTTGGTGTGATGAACATTCTGGACAATTTGAGTGAGTGATGTGGCCACCCAGATTGTCTAACGTGAATTCCATTGAAGATTTACGGGATTTAATCGAAGGGTCAGTTCATACTAAAAATCCTGCACTGGCAACACTTCCACAATTATGGACTGCTATAGGAGCAGTAAGGCTCAATATTTCCTCAGGGGACTTGCAACAATTTGTTGAAGCCATGAGTTGCTGCACTACGGTGGGCAAAAGGAGGTCAACATGATATTAGGAGGTATCTCATGGCTTTTGTTACCTCAGTGTATTTCATTGTTCTTAGTTATATAGTAGGACCTTCTAAGAGTATCTTTTGTGTTGTCCAGCTAAAACTGATAAAACTTTGATCTAAATTACATGATTGTTTTCTTTCCTCTTTCAGGTGATGTTTTTAATACTGATGTTTCTAGGCCTTGGGAGTTTAATACAACATTCCCAATTAGAAGTGTTGTGCTGCCATATGTTTGTGTAGGACTGCCATTAAAATTCTTGAAGTTTGTTGCACCCTATGCAAAGTATTGGACTGGTGCTGAAGTGCAGACTCCATATACATTGTTAGTTCTACCTCGTTTAACTTGTTGTGCCTTGTCATTTATTACTGATTATTGTTTATATCACATCTGCAAATGTTATGGTCAAAATTATAGAGTGAGACTCATTGTACATGCAAGTTCTTTTGTTATCCTAGTCTTTGGAACAAGAACATTCTCGAATATGATGGAAATGGTTTTGGTGTCTGTTCTTTTATGTTTAGTTGTTGACTGTATGTCATTTTCAGAGCAGGTAAGGGACACACTGATTGTTCATTATTTATTTTAGTCTACCTGTAATTAAATTTTATTAATAACAAGTATTGTCTTCAGGTCATTCATCGTGATGAATATCTCAGAGAAAAATACAACAAGGCTGATTCACCAGTAACCAGGACAAAACTCTATAAATTGATAAACTCCTTACCAAGTCATTCTTTTAGTTGTTGTTTTGCTGTTGCGACAGTGGTTGTTATAGGAGTATTTAATCGACCAACATTTATTGCATTTGCCATTCCGCCTGTTTTCTTTTGGCTTCATAGAGGTCTTGGATCAAAAAGTGTTGGTTTTGTACAATTTCATCTCCGTATGCTTGTCTTTATTTTATCTTGCATACCCGGGATTATTTTTTACATAATAACTGATTCATATTATTATGGATATTTGACAAATAGTGAAATTCAGGAATTTAAAGTAAGTTTGAATAATTTTGTTGTAACTCCTTTGAATTTCTTACGATATAATACAGTTTTTACAAACTTATCCAAACATGGATTACACCCACGATATCTTCATGTGTTGGTCAATGTTCCACTGCTGTATAATGTTTTGGGGGTCATCGGAATGATCACAGTCATAAAAATGATATACAAGTAAGTAAAAACTGTTATTTGATTTACCCTTACTTATATCTCACTTATAGAATATTGTTTTTAGAACAGAAATGTATATTGTAAGGAAACAACCATTACTGAACAGAAATTTTTAATTATAGGGGAAAGATATGTGGCCATTTTGAAAGCAATATTGTTATGGAAAAGGAAACTTGACTGAGCACAATAAACTCACCCTCTTTTTTTTTCTTTTCCTTTCTTTTCTTTTTCTTTTCTTTTTCTTTTCTTTTCTTTTCTTTTCTTTTCTTTTCGTTTCTTTTCTTTTTTTTTCACCAGTTGTAAGCTGCTCAAGCTATATGCACATGATAGTGTCTCAGGCTCATCTGCGGAAGAATTGGCTACCAGACAGAAGAGACCACACAGGAAGCACGAATCAGATCTGTGACAACATTATCTCTAGATTCTTTGGTCTACACTACACATTGGAGTTTTGTAGAGTGCCCACACATCAAAGGTGATCTGTGAATGGCAAGAAGGGCATTTAGAAAACTTATAAAAGGGTTTCTCAATAAAAAAAAGTCTTCTCAGGAACATATTAAAGCTGATAAGATATCAAATATGGAGATAAAAAATATTAAAATACTAGTTATTTACTGCTGAAGCACTTGCACCATAGTCCTAGAGCACCCCATTTATTGATTCCTTTGTTAATCCATGAAACAATTCACATTTTGTGGATCTTGTCATTCCAACATTGAAAAATTAGCAGCTTAAAATTCATTTCTTACTCAGTAATTGACAATGAATTTTCTTTTAATCTAGTTCTGTGTTTGTTTTTAGTCTTAACTACTTATCATTTCTAGATATCTTTTAATACAGGACTTCTTACATTAGACAATCCGTTTTAATCCAGGTACTCCACTGCCATATCAAAACTGTTATTTTGTAAATAATCTTTTAGTTTTGTTTTGAAACAGCAGATAGTATATATGTCTTTATATATTATGAATAATTTATTTTATAATTTGATGGTATTGTGCAACTCTGCTAACTTTTAACTTAACTATTTTCTGTCCAGATGAAAATTATAGCTACTTCTAGTTTTAACCTAGTATGCAGTATTTTTTTACATATCTAACTCTGAAAGGACAGTTAAGATTTCCACCATTTTAAGTTTTCTTTCCAATAAAGCAGTTACCCAAACAATAGGAATTATCTACCAGACCATCCTGGATCACTCGTCAGATCAAACAAACAGACCAATGCTTGTGAGTGTGTCACTAGAAAGACAGGCATTATCAGTACAGTGCAGACAACAATATGCAGATTTGCAGTTTTCTGAATATATATATATGGGAAGTGTTTTATTTTATTTTTTTAAATGTTAAATCGCATGTTTGTGTTGGTGGCATTGTCAAAAACAGTATCGTATAGTTTCATAGTATAAACACCCATTGTATGTCAAAATGCTAATGTTTTTCCAAGGAAAAGTGACAAGTAGGTTGGTAAATCTCTCAAAAAGTAAAGTATGATGCCAAAATGAAGTGTTTTTAAGAAACATGGGTTCCATGCTAATAGATTTTCGAATAAAGGGAAACATTCTGTTCAACTTGTGGCATGTGAAGTTACAGACAATGAAATATAGGCAAACTCTTCAGTATCTAGAGAAACACTCATTATTGCTTCGAAGATAAAAATAAAACATTGTGATACACAGTTTTCTCAAAACGAAAGTGATGTAAACAGAGGCTAGGTTATATTCTGATAGATTTACACATCCTAGCAAGGATGTTGGGTGAATGTGTGTGTTGTAAAATATGTGGAAGGCCAGTTACTTTACATAAAGACAGGTATCAAATGGACTAGCCAGGAAACTTATCATTAATTGTGCTAGTTGTAAATATACTCTTCATTTTCGAATTCTGGTACGTGTAAAGATAAAGTAAATTTTAGGTGGTTTTATAGATTGAGAGCTGTTGGCAAAGGACACACTGCAGCAGAAACAATGTGAGTCGTGATGAGTACGCCATGCCCACCTTGTAAAAGAGACAAGTATGCAGGATTTATTGGACCTGCTGTGGAATCTGTTGCATGTGAGCCAATGAAGGGTGCTGCAAATGAAGCTGTTGAAATAAATGATGGTATGACTGACATACCAGTAGCTTTTGATAGCACTTGGCAGAAGTGCAGCTACAGTTCTAACAATTCTGTTGCTACAATGACCATTGTGGATACTGGAAAGCTAATAGATTTCCAGATTTTAACCAAACATTGTTATAAGTGTAAAGCAGGGAATGAAGAAGGACATATCTGTGACAGAAACTATGAACGAACAAGTGGTGGTATGGAGGCCTCTGCAGCTATTGAAATTTTTAGTGTGTTACATTAAGTTCTTAGGTGATGGAGACTCAGAAGCATACAACAGTGTAGTAGCCACTCAGCCTTACAGTGAGAAGCTTATCACAAAACTGGAATGTGTTGTTCATGTCCAGAAGAGGATGGGCACTAGGTTGAGGAAGTTGAAACGAAGTTTGAGAGACAAGAGACTTTCTGATGGTAAAACCGTAAGAGGCAGGCTGACAGACAAACTGATTGATGAACTGCAGAAGTATTATGGGATGGCCATTAGAAATAATACTGAGGATTTGTTGAAAATGAAGTAGGCAGTATGGTCTAACTTCTTCCACAGACTGTCAACTGATGAAAAAGCAGTACACCACCTTTGCCCTCCTGGACCTGATTCATGGTGCAATTACTGCAATGCTCAGTACTCAAATAGTTCATACAGCCATAAACATTCCATCCCAGCAGCAGTCATGGATATCATAAAACCTATTTACAGAGACCTGGCAAATCCTGAATTGCTGAAGAAGTGTCTGCATGGTCAGACTCAAAATCCCAATGAGTCGTTCAATAATCTTATATGGTCTTGCTTACCAAAAAACATTTTTGTTGGACTGAAGACACTAAAGTGGGAGTGGGAGGGGGGCAGTGATGCTGTTATTGCTTTTAATGATGATAACATTGGTGGTGTGAAAGTGCTAAAGCATATAGGAATTAATCCTGGAGCGAACTACATCAGAAAACTTGAATGGATGGACAAGGTTCGCATTGATAAAGCAGAGTATGCAGCACAGTTGGCTGCTAAGAGGAAAAAGCTGGGGAAAAGATCATGAGGATGATATACAGTATGGTGCTGGGTGCTTCTGAGTGACTAAAAATAAAAAAATAAACATATTTTAAGTGAGTTACAGTCTTTTGAAACTTTAGAAGCGGTTCCTGAAAATTTACATTTTCTGTTGCATTCTTCTCTAAATCTCAGAAACCACTTTGAGTAGAGTATTCAAATTTTGATGGAGTAATAACATACATATCTTGAGTCTACTGAACTACAAGAAGAACATAATTTTATGTATAATTGAAATTATTTAGTATAACGTACAAAAAATACACAAAATTTTAACTGTGTTATTAAAAAATTGTATTTCTAAAAGCAGTGGCTGAAATGCAGTTATTGTTGTTCAGTAAACTCAGAACATACAGTTTAATGTCCTGTAAAAGTTTCATGTCAATGTTTACAGTAGTTCCTGAAATACAGGGAAGCCAAGTCACTCAATTTAATATTGTTGGGATAGGGCGTTTCAACTTCCCTTAACTTAACGGCAAATTTCTATAACCTAATTACTTTGCATTGCAATTTATGTTGCAAAGGAACACGATTTTTGACTGCACTGCAGCAAAATCAGAAGTGTGCCACTGTTTTAAACATTATAGATGAATCTATCTTTTATTGAAAATCATGTACATTGTTTTTTGTTTCAGGGCTCTAATTCTCAAGCAGTGGACTGATTTACCAAGAATACAAAGTGTTGTCAGTCTTATGACAGCCTCTTTCATCACACCAGTAGCTGCATTATCTGTTTTCCCCCATCAGGAACCAAGGTTTCTAATACCTGTTACACTTCCTGTAGTTTTTCTACACTCACAACATATATATCAAACTTCTGGTACAGTGCAGCCGTATCATCATGTGCAGAGAAAACCAACTGGTGCTCATTCAAAAATGAATTTTTTGCTATCATTATGGTGCTTCAGTAATTTAATATTGACTATATTTTTTGGTTTTCTTCACCAGGGTGGAATTTTTCCATTGTTAAAACATTTCTCAGCAGAACTACAGTCTAAACCACAATTCACTTCAATTCATCTTGTAACTAGTCACATGTATTCTTTGCCAATATCTTTGTTGCAGTTGCATAATCCCCACCATACATATTATAACAGAACTGTTGGCTTAAAATACCGCAAAGCGAAACAGTTTTTTTCCTATGAGATGGGGTCCGTCCCTTTAGAGGAAGTGTACTTAAAAATTAATGAACTGCTAGAAGAATGTGAGAGACGATTTCATTTTAAAAAGCTTGATTATCGTTTATATTTGGCTATGCCGGCTACCCTCAGTGAAGAATTCTACTCACTCACATACAACAAAAGCTCACCATTGTCATTTATTATTGAAGATGTTTTTTATCCACATCTTTCAACAGAAGCATTACCAAATGTTTTCTCCTTGACAGAGTGTTCATATGACGATGAACTAATAGGATTTTGTTATAGTGAACGCTTTTATACATCTCCTGTTAAGTACATATTAAAATTTTTGCAACAGTTTGGGCTTATTCTAGTAAGAATTGACAAAATGAAACACTTAGCATATTAAAGACTTGGAGAGAGGGTGTGTAATAATGTGAATAATGCATTTAACTTTCATTTCTGTGATATTTTGTAGACAAATATGAGTTCCTATTTTATATTTTTAAGTGAATGACTGTATATATTTGTAGGCCTGTGAATTGTATAATAAGTACATTTGCACTGAGTACATAAAGAATGGATGAAATTAGGAAGTTTGTGCTTTATTTGACTCCACATGTTTCATAATAAAGCATTGAAGCATAATTATCAGAAACTTGTTATTGCTTCCTTCCAAATGTGAGTGTGAGTTCTTTTATTGTAAATAAACTCAATTACAAAGTCTCATAGCTGTTTTAATGCTGGATGATGGTGGAGATACAGTTGTTTAGAACATCATGAAAGAAAGTAAACACTCGGCTATATTTATTGTTTCCCAGTTTAAAAGTTACTGATTCCTAAGCTACAATTTTTTTGGGGTGGGTGGAAGGTGAGGGTGGGAGGGGGGGGGGGGGGATTAGGGATCAGTCAGTTGAAGTGTATTTGATATGTTGATACATGGGTGGATCAACAGTTTCCTCACACACTCTTATCAGATAGTTTATGTAGCAGCCATACATTGATTGGCCCACGGGTGTGCCTGGAGGTGGCACACTGTGGCATTGAAATCAGTAACATTCGAACTGGAACAATTTTTACAGGGGCCCATGTGTGTGCCTGAAGGTGACACATTGTGGCATTGAAATCAGTAACGTTTGAACTGGGGCAATTTTTACAACTGAGAAGATAAATAAATAATAAGAAATTAATTTAAAAAGTTTATTTTCTTCCATCTAGGAATACATTGCACTTCTAAATTCATTGAGCCACAGATTAGAGATTGTGAAATTCGAATTTTTTTTTTCTATTTTGGCTCATAAATCTATTACTTTGCCTTAAAAGTGTTTTATTTGTGGTTTAGTGTCACTTTACTAGACTGTGTATTTTTATATCTTTTCTTATAAAAATTGTTACAGCTTGTCATATTCTATTTCATACGTAAATATATCTTTCAAGAAAATAAGAAATAGAAACATTTCCTGAGGAAAAAAACAAGCCTTATTTTACAAAAGGTTTACAAAATTCTTTGCTTTCAGAAGGTAACAAATAGTGTGAAATAAAACTGAACTTTTTTTTTTCCTTCATGGAAGTTATTCCCTTGTGTCTTAACAAATATTCTATCATGTTGTCCTTTCTTCTTTTCAGTGTTCCACATATATTCTTTTCCTCAGTGATTCTGCAGAGAACCACCTCATTCCTCACCTTATTACTCCACCTAGTTTCCAACATTCTTCTGTAGCACCAAATCTCAAATGCTTCAATTCTCTCATGTTCCAGATTTCGTACAGCCCATGTTTTACTACCATAAAATGCAGTGCTCCAAATGTACATTCTTAGAAATTTCTTCCTTAGATTAAGGCCTATGTTCTAGTGGAGTTCTCTTGGCAAGGAATGCCCTTTTGGCCAGTGCTTTTTATATCCTCCCTGCTTCATCTGTCATTGGTTATTTTGCTGCCTTGATAGCAGAATTCCTTAACTTCATCTACTTTGTGATCCCCAGTTGTAATTTATTCTCCATGTTCCGTACTTAGTAGACCGTTCATTCCATTCAACAGATCCTGTAATTCTTTGTTACTTTCACTGAGATTAGCAATGTCATAAGTGAATCTTATTATTGGTATCCATTCACCTTGAATTTTAATCCCACTCTTGAAGGTAAAAGACTTCACCCCTCTCTTACATCCTTTTTAATCAGAGCACTTCATTCTCAGTTTTCCTGTCTTATTGTTCCCTCTTGGTTTCTGGTACATATTGTATATTACCTGTCTTTCCCTATAGCTTGCCCCTATTTTTCTCAGAATGTTAAACATCTTGCGCCATTTTACATTTACAGACATTTTTTTCCAGGTCAACAGGTGCTATGAATGTGTCTTGATTTTTCTTCAGTCTTGCTTCCATTATCAACAATACCTGTTTCTCTGTGCCTTTACCTTTCCTAAAGCTAAAAATTCTTATGAAATATTATCTCCCCATGAACCATGGACCTTGCCGTCGGTGGGGAGGCTTGCGTGCCTCAGTGATACAGATGGCCGTACTGTAGGTGCAACCACAACGGAGGGGTATCTGTTGAGAGGCCAGACAAACATGTTGTTCCTGAAGAGGGGCAGCAGCCTTTTCAGTAGTTGTAGGGGCAACAGTCTGGATGATTGACTGATCTGGCCTTGTAACATTAACCAAAACAGCCTTGCTGTGCTGGTACTGCGAACGGCTGAAAGCAAGGGGAAACTACAGCCGTAATTTTTCCCGAGGACATGCAGCTTTACTGTATGATTAAATGATGATGGCGTCCTCTTGGGTAAAATATTCCGGAGGTAAAATAGTCCCCCATTCGGATCTCCGGGCGGGAGGACGTCGTTATCAGGAGAAAGAAAACTGGTGTTCTACGGATCGGAGCGTGGAATGTCAGATCCCTTAATCGGGCAGGTAGGTTAGAAAATTTAAAAAGGGAAATGGATAGGTTAAAGTTAGATATAGTGGGAATTAGTGAAGTTCGGTGGCAGGAGGAACAAGACTTTTGGTCAGGTGATTACAGGGTTATGAAGAAATAGATGAAATGTATGACGAGATAAAAGAAATTATTCAGGTAGTGAAGGGAGACGAAAATTTAATAGTCGTGGGTGACTGGAATTCGTCAGTAGGAAAAGGGACAGAAGGAAACATAGTAGGTGAATATGGATTGGGGGGAAGGAATGAAAGAGGAAGCCGCCTTGTAGAATTTTGCACAGAGCATAACTTAATCATAGCTAACACTTGGTTCAAGTTGTATACCTGCAAGAATCCTGGAGATACTAAAAGGTATCAGATAGATTATATAATGGTAAGACAGAGATTTAGGAACCAGGTTTTAAATTGTAAGACATTTCCTGGGGCAGATGTGGATTCTGACCACAATCTATTGGTTATGAACTGCAGATTGAAACTGAAGAAACTGCAAAAAGGTGGGAATTTAAGGAGATGGGACCTGAAAAAACTGAAAGAACCAGAGGTTGTAGAGAGTTTCAGGGAGAGCATAAGCGAACAATTGACAGGAATGGGGGAAAGAAATACAGTAGAAGAAGAATGGGTAGCTCTGAGGGATGAAGCAGTGAAGGCAGCAGAGGATCAAGTAGGTAAAAAGACGAGGGCTAATAGAAATCCTTGGGTAACAGAAGAAATATTGAATTTAATTGATGAAAGGAGAAAATATAAAAATGCAGTAAATGAAGTAGGCAAAAAGGAATACAAACGTCTCAAAAATGATATCGACAGGAAGTGCAAAATGGCTAAGCAGGGATGGCTAGAGGGCAAATGTAAGGATGTAGAGGCTTGTCTCACTAGGGGTAAGATAGATACTGCCTACAGGAAAATTAAAGAGATCCTTGGAGAGAAGAGAACCACTTTTATGAATATCAAGAACTCAGATGGCAACCCAGTTCTAAGCAAAGAAGGGAACGCAGAAAGGTGGAAGGAGTATATAGAGGGTTTATACAAGGGCGATGTACTTGAGGACAATATTATGGAAATGGAAGAGGATGTAGATGAAGACGAAATGCGAGATATGATACTGCGTGAAGAGTTTGACAGAGCACTGAAAGACCTGAGTCGAAACAAGGCCCATTAGAACTACTGATGGCCTCGGGAGAGCCAGTCATGACAAAACTCTACCATCTGGTGAGCACGATGTATGAGACAGGCGAAATACCCTCAGACTTCAAGAAGAATATAATAATTACAATCCCAAAGAAAGCAGGTGTTGACAGATGTGAAAATTACCGAACTATCAGTTTAATAAGACACAGCTGCAAAATACTAACGCGAATTCTTTACAGATGAATGGAAAAATTGGTAGAAGCCAACCTCGGGGAAGATCAGTTTGGATTCCGTAGAAATGTTGGAACACGTGAGGCAATACTAACCTTACGACTTATCTTAGAAGAAAGATTAAGGAAAGGCAAACCTACGTTTCTAGCATTTGTAGACTTAGAGAAAGCTTTTGACAATGTTAACTGGAATACTCTCTTTCAAATTCTGAAGGTGGCAGGGGTAAAATACAGGAAGCGAAAGGCTATTTACAATTTGTACAGAAACCAGATGGCAGTTATAAGAGTCGAGGGGCATGAAAGGGAAGCAGTGGTTGGGAAAGGAGTGAGACAGGGTTGTAGCCTCTCCTCGATGTTATTCAATCTGTATATTGAGCAAGCAGTAAAGGAAACAAAAGAAAAATTCAGAGTAGGTATTAAAATTCATGGAGAAGAAGTAAAAACTTTGAGGTTCGCCGAAGACATTGTGATTCTGTCAGAGACAGCAAAGGACTTGGAAGAGCAGTTGAACGGAATGGACAGTGTCTTGAAAGGAGGGTATAAGATGAACATCAACAAAAGCAAAACGAAGATAATGGAATGTAGTCAAATTAAATTGGGTGATGCTGAGGGAATTAGATTAGGAAATGAGACACTTAAAGTAGTAAAGGAGTTTTGCTATTTAGGGAGTAAAATAACTGATGATGGTCGAAGTAGAGAGGATATAAAATGTAGACTGGCAATGGCAAGGAAAGCGTTTCTGAAGAAGAGAAATTTGTTAACATTGAGTATAGATTTAAATGTCAGGAAGTCGTTTCTGAAAGTATTTGTATGGAGTGTAGCCATGTATGGAAGTGAAACATGGACGATAACTAGTTTGGACAAGAAGAGAATAGAAGCTTTCGAAATGTGGTGCTACAGAAGAATGCTGAAGATAAGGTGGGTAGATCACGTAACTAATGAGGAGGTATTGAATAGGATTGGGGAGAAGAGATATTTGTGGCACAACTTGACTAGAAGAAGGGATCGGTTGGTAGGACATGTTTTGAGGCATCAAGGAATCACAAATTTAGAATTGTAGGGCAGCGTGGAGGGTAAAAATCGCAGAGGGAGACCAAGAGATGAATACACTAAGCAGATTCAGAAGGATGTAGGTTGCAGTAAGTACTGGGAGATGAAGAAACTTGCACAGGATAGAGCAGCATGGAGAGCTGCATCAAACCAGTCTCAGGACTGAAGACCACAACAACAACAACATTATCTCTCCTTTTGGCCTCATTTCATCTTAAGTCTTCCAAAGCTCTTTTAAATGCTGGTTCTATTACTGGCTCTTCTATCTCTTCTCTACAGACACCTGTTTCTTCTTCTGTCATGTCATCAGACAAGTCCCCCCCCCCCCCTCCCCCAGAGAGGCCTCCAGTGTATTCTTTCCACGTATCCATTCTCTCCTCTGCATTTGGCAGTGGAATTCCCATTGCACTCTTAATGTTACCACCCTTGCATTTAATTTCACCAAAGGCTGTTTTGACTTTTGTATATGCTGAGTCAGTCCTTCCAACGAATATTTCTTTTCTCATTTTCTTCGCATTTTCATGCAGCCATTTCACCTTAGCTTCCTACACCTCTTATTTATTTCATCCCTAAGTGACCTGTATTTTTGCACTCTTGAATTTTCCTGAACATTTTTGACTTCATTCTTTCATTAATCAGTTGAAGTGTTTCTTCTGTTACCCATGATTTCCTCACAGTTATTTTCGTTACAGCTGTGTTTTTGTTTCCAACTTCTGTGATTGCTCTTTTTAGGGATGTCCATTCCTCTTCAACTGAACTGCGTATGGGATGTCCATTCCTCTTCAACTGAGCTGCGTACTGAGCTATTTGTTGTCAGAGTATCTATAGCTTCAGTGAACTTCAGGCAAATCTCTTCATTCCTCAGTATTTACATACCCCACTTCTTTGCACTTTGATTCTTCCTGACTAGTCTCTTAAACTTCAGCCTATTATCTGATTTCAGAATCTCTGTAAAACCGTGATTTAATCTAACTGAAATATTCCCATTCTACCAGCCTTTTCCAAGTATTCCTCCTCCTCACATTATTGATGAACATAGTATTCACTCACTATTACCAGCTGAAATTTATGGTAGAACTGAATTAGTCTTTCTTCTTTCTTATTCATACTACCAAGCCTATATTCTCTGTAAGCCTCTCTTCTGCTCCTTCCCTTACAACTCCATTCCAGTCCTCCATGACTATTAGATTTTCATCTCCCTTTATGTACTGAATTATCCGTTCAGTATCCTCACACGCTTTCTCTACCATCCTTTGCTCGCAGTGTCAGCATGTTTACCTGATGTTTTGTTGTCGATATTGGTTTACTGTCAATTCTGATGAGAACAACTTCAACGTTGAACTGTTCACAGTAACTTACTCTTTGTCCTACCTTCCTGTTTATAATGAATCCTACTCCTGTTACATCATTTCCTACTGTTGTTGATATTACCCTCTCCTCATCCAACCAGAAATCCCTGACTTCTTTCCATTTCACTTCACAAACCCTCCCTATCAAGAGTGAGCCTTCCCTTTTCAGATTTTCTAGCTTCCATACTACATTCAAACTTCTGATATTCGAAGCCCCAACATGTCAAACATTACCCTTTAATTGGTTGTGTAATCTTTTTCTGATGATCGTCTCACCCTTGGCAGTCCACTCCCACAGATCTGATAGGGCACTAGTCTGAAATCTTTTTGCCAATGGAGGCATCATGATGACAATCATGACACTTTTTCAATTACAGGCCACATATCCTGTGAATACACATTATGTATGTTTAATGCCGTGGTTTCCATTGCCTTCTGCATCCACATGCCTTTGATCACTGCTGATTCTTCTGCCTTTTAGGGGCCGATTCCTACCCCAAGGACAAGAGACTGCCATGAACTTCTGCCTGCTCCCCATAGACAAAGCTGTTGATAGAATGAGGGTGGCTTCTTATTCCAGAAGACTTTGGCTGCCGCTGTTAATGATTTTTATTCAAAATTTAAGCAGCGGCAGGGTTTGAACCTGGGTCCGAGGATGTTTTGATTGCTTGTCAAAGATGCTACCCCTAGATCACAGATGCAATCACTTAAAGATTGATAAAACTAATTTTCTTACTGAGTACAGCATTTCAGTGCACATGTGCAAAAGTGGAAACCAATTTTCATGTAATTTTCAGTTCTCTTTTTAGCTTGTTTTACACCTCTCCTTAAATGAAGAAAGCCCGTAAAGATGTACACAGTGGCCATTTTCCCCACTGTCAGGTAGTATCTGTTTCTGCAAATGGTGCCCCATTATTAGGCTTACCATTTTTTTTTTCAACCCAAGATATATTACCATATTTTTTGGGTCCAACCCGTAGCATATTTTTGAAATTACTAAAGTCTTTTAACAGGTTCCTGAAACCTCGAATTTCACGTATTCATTTGTATTTTTGATTAGACACGACTTTTTGTAGAAAGGGTTTGCGTACACTGGTGGCCGAACAACCAGTTCCTAAAATAGATCTTTCTAAATCACTTTGAACTTTTCTGAACACTTTTAGATTTCCCTTTCTCTTCACATCATCAAAATTGCTCTTAGTGTAATCAGCAGGATAACAAACAACATTTCTTCACATTTGTTATTTTCCACACACAGCAAAAGATACAGAGCCAAAATTACTGCAGTTCCATCTGACACTTTGCCAGCGGGTGGCCGAGCGGTTCTAGGCGCTACAGTCTGGAACCGTGCGACCGCTACGGTCGCAGGTTCGAATCCTGCCTCTGGCTTGGATGTGTGTGATGTCCTTAGGTCAGTTAGGTTTAAGTAGTTCCAAGTTCTAGGGGACTGATGACTTTAGAAGTTAAGTCCCATAGAGCTCAGAGCCATTTTTTTTCCATCTGACACTTCATTGAAATTTAAAAGTTTAATTGAATTCCCTCCTCTAAACTGCTCCAGCAATGATCAGCCTCCAGCATACCAGGAAGTATTCTGGATATGTTTAGAAGTACCTTTGAAAACAGTGGTCTTCAAAATGTATTAGAGCTTGAAAAATTCCTAGATCTGATGAGTAACTGCATTCATCGTCTCCATGAAATAAGAGCTCAACAGCACCACAAAATTTAACGCAATTCACAATTTACGAGAGTGCGTAACAATTTTTGCAAATATAATAATTGTGTCTTTCAATTGACTACCTATAAGCACTGCACAGTTGTTGTCTAATATTGTACTTCCCTAAAAGATTGTACTCCATCTGTGCAGTCATATATGATTTAGAATGCTCGTGTTTCTTTGTATTCTGTGATAAATGTCCAAGATCATCAATGCCTCTTAGCATCCAAGTCATTTCACACTCAGAAATTTCTTTTGCAAACAACAAACATGGAAAACAGTAAAATTTGTAATTTCACTACCACATATCCAATAAACTTTCCTACAGATGACCAGCTTGAAAATTCTCACAATTTTTTTAGTTCACACGACTAACGTGATCTTTAGTGACAGTCTACCTAGGTCCTCCATATGGAGCTTATCTTCAAACAACAGGGAAGAGAATTATCTTCCCTAAGGCTCTGCACTGAATTATCACATATACTGATTTCTCATTGTAGCCATTGCACACTTGAGAGCTCACATCATCAAACTCACAGCTGCATATTTAATTCTCCTGCATGACAAACTGTAAAAGCTGTTCATAGTGTTGATAACTTAACTACATCAAATAAGAGAAACTCCTGCCTATCATTGCTGACTAGACTTTTTTGTTGTTATTATAGTTTCAGAAATATGACAGCTCACAAGAATCAGTTTGTTGTGTTCTTCAGTCCTGAGACTGGTTTGATGCAGCTCTCCATGCTACTCTATCCTGTGCAAGCTTCTTCATCTCCCAGTACCTACTGCAACCTACATCCTTCTGAATCTGCTTAGTGTATTGATCTCTTGGCCTCCTTCTACGATTTTTACCCTCCACGCTGCCCTCCAATGCTAAATTTGTGATCCCTTGATGCCTCAAAACATGTCCTACCAACCGATCCCTTCTTCTAGTCAAGTTGTGCCACAAATATCTCTTCTCCCCAATCCTATTCAATACCTCCTCATTAGTTATGTGATCTACCCACCTTATCTTCAGCATTCTTCTGTAGCACCACATTTCGAAAGCTTCTATTCTCTTCTTGCCCAAACTAGTTATCGTCCATGTTTCACTTCCATACATGGCTACACTCCATACAAATACTTTCAGAAACGACTTCCTGACACTTAAATCTACACTCGATGATAACAAATTTCTCTTCTTCAGAAACGATTTCCTTGCCAGTCTACATTTTATATCCTCTCTACTTCGACCATCATCAGTTATTTTACTCCCTAAATAGCAAAACTCCTTTTCTCCCTTAAGCGTCTCATTTCCTAATCTAATCCCCTCAGCATCACCCGATTTAATTTGACTACATTCCATTATCCTCGTTTTGCTTTTGTTGATGTTCATCTTATATCCTCCTTTCAAGACACTGTCCATTCCGTTCAACTGCTCTTCCAAGTTCTTTGCTGTCTCTGACATAATTACAATGTCACCGGCGAACCTCAAAGTTTTTACTACTTCTCCATGAATTTTAATACCTACTCCGAATTTTTCTTTTGTTTCCTTTACTGCTTGCTCAATATACAGATTGAATAACATCGGGGAGAGGCTACAACCCTGTCTCACTCCTTTCCCAACCACTGCTTCCCTTTCATGCAGTAATACGACTAATAGTATAAGATAAAAAATGAATAGTGCAAATATGAATTATATTCAAAATCAGCTATTTATGTGCCATGTGTGAAGAACAGCTGCAAAAGCATTGGTAACATTCATATTTGGACTTCCTGCCTTCACTGCGACGTTGACACATCAATGCCGCCATCTTGAATAAATTTGGCAACAATGCAATGTGGGGTGGTACAAAGGTTGTCCCACTACTATCAGTACCGCACTTTCCGAAAAAAGGAATGTCTCTAGGATAGATCTGCAACACCTCAGCACTGAAACTGCATATTTGCGCAATAAGCAAGTATAAATACCAAATCTACCAAATACGGCATGACAGCTTCGGAAGCATTGAAATCAAGATTGTGCTGTACAATGTGCTTTCGATACACAGTCTGGATGCAGGCCTGCGTGCAGTTTCAGTGTTGTAGATCTATCCTAGAGACATTCTTTATCCCGGAAAGTGTAATACCGATAGTAGTGGGACAACCTTTGTACCACCCCATACTGCGTTGTTGCCAAATTTATTCAAGATGGCGTCATAGATGTGTCAACATCGCAGTGAAGGCAGGAAGTCCAAATATTGGCGGGACAATAGGTCAATTGGTCTACCTCTACTAATTTATCCCCCTCCCCTCCCCCTCTCCCCTCCTATCTCCCATCTGGAAATTGGTGCTGAAACGACCCAGTCAGTGCTAGGCTGTTGGATAGGATGGACGTAAGTCTTTATTTTGCAAGCATTGTTCATTTAAGCAATTTGAGATGTCATAGACAGTAGCTGCATCCAGTGTGTTCACCATGAGGTCCAGAGTCCATCTGACATAATTCACAACACTGGCACCAGAGGGCGCTGTCGTCCCTCTCCCTCACCACTCCCATAATGTAATCCAAGATGGTGGTCTGTGAAAATGGTGGGAAAAGGATGTGGTCTGTGTCTAGCTGCTTGACTGCGAGGACAGATGTAATTGTTTACTGTGTTCAATGGACAAGATGTGTGTGCTGGAGGAGGAGGAGGTGTATATCAGCATCTGAAAACTGTCGATAGCAATTATATCTGGAGAAGATGAACACGGTTCATAGCATCCTGCCTGAGGTGGATGGTCTGCTTGGACATGTCTCTGAACACTCGAATAAAGAAAACATCATGTTACTCTCAGATATCACAGAACTTTCCATAGATACCCTACCCCTGTCTTGTGCAAACCAGTTTATAGAGGCTCCTATGCCTCACACAAAGGACGTTTTGTGAATGGAGCCTTCTAATTGGTTCTTACTGGATTTACCCAGCTGGCTCCCCTCGGCACAAAGGCGTTACTCTTTCTGGTCCTGACCTGCTTGCTTGCTTACTGCCATGCTTTCCACACCCATCTCCATACTCTGGGATTACAAAAACACATGTATTTTCACGTAGTTTGGCAGAATATCATACCATTTACGTGATAGTTCTCGATATCAAGCACATAGAAATATTGCTTGCACAATATAATTCTGAAGATAAAGAGTGGAAATTATTTATCTAGAAACCCGAAAATTTTGCGAGGCGAAACGTGCTGTGTAAACCACTGAACAACTAGAAACTTATATCATCTACGAAGATCTTTATGTGAACCTGGTAAAAATAGAAGAAACTGCTAGTTTCACTCGCGAATACTTAAGTTCGTGATATAACAGATGCCAAATCATCCTTCTAATTTACAAAGTTAACTAAGGTGTTTTTCACGTCTAGAGAACCAGCAAAGGTCTCTTCCAACTGTCTTTCACCATTTAGGTCCACACAACATGCACCACAATCGACGTTCTCTTAACCAAATAAAGACAGGAAATATGTAGGAGGAATCAACTAGACAATTTACGTGGGTGGGAATAACAGTCCAGTGAAAGCACACACCCATATTGAATCTTCTCAAATGTTGGTGGACAACACACGTGATCGCAAAGGTCGCCCAATGCATACTGAGTATTAGTTCGCTATTCACCCTCCTAGAGAGCGACAGGGTTAGGTCAGCTACATTCCTGTACCCCAGCCGGGGTCTTGAGTCTGGATGTCTTTCATAGTAAGCCAGAACGTCAATCATTCCAGGGACAGGCCACTGCTGCCTCACGGCCCCACTCCAGGCCAAATCATTCCAGGAAATCAGCCACTTTAATTTTCTCACTGTACTTACAATAAAATATTACGACTGCCTCAATCTGATGACATTCTACAATGAGTGAAGTATCATAAATACCCACTCATGACAGCTGTGGCTCTGTAAAAATAATGCCTGTACCATTCTTATGACTGGACGTAATTTACCACGTAAAAAAAAAAAATCTTTCATTCCTTTACACTATTACAATTTTCCATGTCAAATCCACTCCCTTTACGACAGGCCAAAGTCATTTCCTTTATACTTGTCAGAACACTAACTACAGTACAGATACTTTATAAGCCCACTGATCACAAACAATCCATCATGCATCCCCTACACCTAACTATAATACTTCGCCAGTAACTGAATGCTGGCAATACCAAATAATACTGAGCAAAAATCCGCGATGGATGGACATGTCTCAGAAGTTTCTCTTGCGAGTGGTACCAGTGTGTCTTAGAAAGAGAGACATAATCGTCTTACAAGCCACCGAGGGTTAAAAACAAGATCACAATGGCTATAGTACTGCGGTCTTGGTTCTACAGACGCACACAAGTATGGCTAATGATATCCATGCTAAAAACTATATGAACATTATAAATCGAGGTAGAGTATTGCTTCTGAATTAAATGGTTTTCCACACAAGTTCCACAACATTGATATAGACAGCGATTGTCGGGGTGTGTATTAACAGACCGAAAGTGCAGATACATGTCGCCGGCAGCGTAGCTAGTAAAAAAATCACCGAATTTAGAAAGTGATTGGACTGTGGAATGTGATATGAAGTCGGTATTAGCAGCTCCCTCATGCCACTGCTAGATATTTTTCCAGTATTTGTAATGCATTCTATACCGATGCCACGTCACAGGTTGTGCGATATATCCACTGAGTTGATTGAGGATGATCAAATACAGTAGATGGTGTGCTATGTGACAAATCACTCTAAAAAAATGCAACACTAGATTTTCACATCTGTAGTGTGACACTTTCTGATATAAATGTTGTCTGTGATGTAGAATCAAGTCTTTCTATTCAACCACATACCTGCATTGGATTCTATGGAGAAGTCTTTTAATCGTTGCAATCACTAGTGAACCATATTCGTGGAACTCATATTTCGAAATGAGTCTCCTTTTTCGAACCTATCAGCTACAGTAAAACTCCAAAGTGCGTTTTTAGGCAGCCCCTATGCATATTGTAACTGTTCCTCGGTCTCTGCAGCTTTGTGCATGAGCTAGTTCCAATTTAAGTCGGAACTGAGCAGACCATTGGCTCTCACAGAAAACTAGACAGTGTATGGTGTAAATTAAAGGGAATTAGAATGGAAAAAATTTTTTTTCACTTTTTCAGATTGTTGTCTCATTTTAAAATTTGCAATTTTTCGAATAAAATGATATATATATCACTTATAAACTCACATGAGAAGTATTATATTATATTTTATTTTATTTTTTAAATATAATCTACACCGGTTGACAATGTTAAAATTTTTACGCGCATTACTTCAATATCTAATAAAATCGGTAATTTTTTATATAGAAGGCTGTGGATTGCTGTATTATAAAAGTTAAATTACTTGTTTGTAGGCCGGCCGAAGTGGCTGTGCGGTTAAAGGCGCTGCAGTCTGGAACCGCAAGACCGCTACGGTCGCAGGTTCGAATCCTGCCTCGGGCATGGATGTTTGTGATGTCCTTAGGTTAGTTAGGTTTAACTAGTTCTAAGTTCTAGGGGACTAATGACCTCAGCAGTTGAGTCCCATAGTGCTCAGAGCCATTTGAACCATTTTTGAACTTGTTTGTATTGGTAGCACTGTCAAAAACAGTATCGTATCATATCGTAGTGCAAATACGCACTGTATGTGGTGGAAGTGCTAACAAATAACGGAGGCAGACTGACAGACTAAATGATTGATGAACTACTGCGGTATTATGGGATGGCCATTAGAAATAATACTGGAGATTTGTTGAAAATGAAGTAGACAATATGGGTTACCTTCTACCACGGACTGTCAACTGATGAAAAGCCTCCTTTGCCCTCCTGGATCTGATGCATGGTGCAATTACTGCAATGCTCAGTACTCAAACAGTTCATACAGCCATAAACATTCCATCCCAGCAGCAGTCATGGATATCATAAAACCTATTTATATAGAACTGGCAAATCCTGAATTACTGAAGAAGTGTCTGCATGGTCAGACTCAAAATCCCAATGAGTCGAGCAATAATCTTATATGGACTCGCTTACCAAAAAATGTTTTTGTTGAAAAGAAGTGGGGGGTCAGTGTGCTGTCATTGCTTTTAATGATGGCAACATTGGTAGGGTGAAAGTGCTGCAGCATCATGGGAATTAATCCTGGAGCAAACTGCATCACAGAACTTGAACAGATGGACAAGGTTCGCATTGATAAAGCAGAGTATGCAGCACAGTTGGCCACTGAAGAGACCAGAATGAAAAAAAGATGAAAAAGCTTGGAAAAATATCAAGACAATGATATACATAATGGGGCAGGTTGCTTCTGAGTAACTAAAAATAAAAAAAATTAAGCATATATTAAGTGAGTTACAGTCTTTTGAAACTTTAGAAGCGGTTCCTGAAAATTTACATTTTCTGTTGTATTCTTCTCTAAACCTCAGAAACCACTTCGAGTAGAGTATTGAAATTTTAGGTGAGTAGTAACGTACATATCTTGAGTCTACTGAACTACAAGAAGAGCTTAATGTTTTGTATAATTAAAATTATTTTGGATAACGTACAAGAAAAGTACACAAAATTTTAACCATGTAATTAAACAATTGTATTTCCGAAAGCAGTGGCTGAAATGCAGTTATTGTTGTTCAGTAGACTCAGAACATACAGTTTAATGTCCTGTAAAAGTTTCATGTCAATGGCTATGTAGTTCCTGAAATGCAGGGAAGCTAAGTCACTAAATTTAACATTGTTGGGATAGGGCGTTCCAACTCCCTCTATGTTGCTGCTGCTTGCACAACACACATACTAGATGATTTTAAATAAAAAACACATCATATGGAAACTGAAAGAGTTTTGCGGTGTTGTGGAGTGTTTGCAAACAGCTGACCAAAGGTGACTGATGGCCTCTAAATTTGAACTCATCTTTCACAGTGACACGACAAATGATGTCTCGGTGTTGCGTTTCCATTGATTCCTCACATTTCACTCATGGATGCGATCACTGTTTCAGTGCCAGCCATCTCTGGAAGGTGTTGCGCCTCACCAAGACACTTTCTCCATCTCAGACAAGTGATGTCAGTCAATCATCATATGGTCATCAACAGCGTACCAGTGAACAGATGGGACAGAATAAGAATCACAGTTGATAGCGCGATCAAATTTAGCAATTTTACCATAATTTCAATACTGATCAATGATGCAGCAGCATGTTTTCAAATTTCTGAATCATTGCTAAACAGCCCTTTCACTACTTTGCGAGGACCATACACGTGATTGCGAATGTAGATAGATAACTGTCCAGTATGTCCATTAATTGTTAATTCTACAACATATACACCAAAACATACCAGACAACGATTTACATATTTCTAGCACCTCGATCATAGTGCGTAATTTACGATCTTTACCTATGTGGATGGAGGTTCACAGATCATTCTCGCATTCTTAGGATAAAGTTAGAGATTGAATGAACTACTCGCATTGTCTTTTACCGGCCCTCCCGCCAGCGTTGTCACTAATTTAATCTGCACCTGACCAGAAGTAGACCGCTACATTCCACATCTCGTGAAAGAACAAAACAAGCTGGGTACATAACTGCTGTTCTGCGCCAATATTGCCCATGGTACTCACCCAGGTGCACAAGATTTCACCAGCTGCGTGCATGTCGAGGAGATTAGCACCCCATGTCGTCGTACAGTAGTAGATATGGAAGTGTTGTGATGTAATAGCAGATGATTAAGTAGAAGAAGAACAGGTGGTTTTTATATGTGATCGAGCTCCAGACGGATGGAGTTTGAAGCATTTTATGTAAATCAACAGCGCTATCAATTCTAAAGTATTATTCTAGTGTCTGGGATCAGTACCAAGAAAGTATTGCTAAGAGAGGACATAAACATGTGTACTCCTAAGGCTACACAGTTCTGCACTTAAAACATGCTCTAATGTTAGAGTGGTGCGGTTTCCGACCTATTAGTCGTATGGAATGCAACACTGTTAGTATTCCAGTGTAATAAATATATTTCCAGTGCATGACGTACAGCCTCCTTGCAGGTTTCTCTACAATGAACTATGGTGACAAAATGTAAAATGAAAAAAAACTACTTCCTTAAAACATCGATCCTTTGTGATACATGCATAATATAGCTTTGCAGAGGCGTATAGCACACACTGTTCACATCCGATCATAGTTCAGAAATTATACCATGCTTGCATCAGTCCTATAAAATGATTGTTAATAAACGAGAATGCCTCTTACAAGGTGACAAACAAACGCATACCAGCGGTGTTTGACATGTGAAATTATGTGTCATACCGTCACTAACTCCATAAACAGGACATCTGTCAAGCAGATTTATACATGGGATTTGCGGTACCCTCACAGACACTAACTTAGAGTCACCGTAGTTATGAAACTGTAGACTCGATTTTATGCCCAAGATGTGGCAGGGGAATGAAGTATGTCGCATAAATCTTTGTTCGTCTAGAGGAAAGTGCCAAAACAGGATGCACATGTTTCATCATCATGACATATGAGATGGAAGTCCTCTGATGACTTAGAGGTTTGCTGTTAACCATCATTATGCAACACAACTGATGCACTTCGACAGAACAACGAAAAAAATGGCTAAATGACCTGCAGCAACATCTCCCTATCTCTCTAGAATGCATCATCAGTCTCCAATTAAATCATACCTCGCTACAACTCCATCTCAATCGGTCACTCCATCCACTTCAACACAGGTGCAAATAGGTTTAGAGGCAGATGTTTCTCTTCTGTCCAGTAAAGCATCGAAGACAGCAGTCAACTCGCGTGTGTCAGTATTACCTGCCATTCAGCAAACGTTTCTTAGGTGACACCACAAGGTTGTGTTTGGCAGAGCGTACAATCACATTGTAAATACTGGTTGTTAGCGTTAGCGTTTAAAACACCTAATCAGTCCTGCATAGGGTCAAAGACGCTATCCATTCTGTAATTTTATATTGCAGTCACCCCAGCTCGTAATACAACGCTCCTTAGCTCAGATCACAAGTCATAGCGTCCCACCATCTGCGACACGTATCTTTTGCCCGGCCGCGCGACACCAGTCTGGGCGCGCCCTCAGGGGGCCGCTGGTGCTAGGCACACTTCCCTGTCTCTTGGGAAATACCTAAGCCTTATTTGTTTGTGACCACGTGAAGCTAGTAGTAAACACGAAACAACTCCGCCTTCCTCCGTGAACCATTGGTGATACAAAGGTATACAGAAAAAGGAACAAATGCACTGGAGCTGCATTCGAGTACAGTGATATACTATACCGTCCGACCAGAAAAATAGTGCATGTGCTGTACTACCACATTTACAAGCAAATTTAGAATGTGGCTTGAAGTGATGTCATGATGGCGTCGACATAAGTGACATAAAATTAGGAAAAAGGTGACAGAAGAAAAAAAAATACGCCGAAATGCAGGATTACATGCATGTTTTCTGCTAGGTGTAGGACAATTCTTATACGTGGCAGACGGCGGGACGCTATGTGTCCTTAGCTAAAGACCGTTGTATTACGAGCTGGGGTGGTTGCAATGTACAATCACAGAATGAATCGCTTGTTTGACCCTGTACAGGACTGATTAGGTGTTTTAAACCCTAACAAACAGTATTTACAATGTGGTTCTCTGTACTCTCCGCCAATCAAGACCTTGCTGTGTCAGTTAACAAGCAGTAGCTGTATAGCAGCATTCTAGTTTATTTCTATTGGGGTAATAGTGATACACGCGAGTTGGCTACTGTCTTTGATGCTCTCCAGGATGAAAGAGAACCATTCACCTCTAAATTTATTTGCATCTGTGTTGAAGGATGACAGAAATTGGATGGAGTGATCAGTTGAGATGGAGTTGTAACGAGGTATGATTTAATGGTAGACTGATGCTGCATTCTAGATAGATAGGAAGATGTTGCTGCAGGTCATTTAACCTTCTTTTTCCATTTTCTGTCGGGGAGCATCAGTTGTGTGGCACAACTTGAGTTCAACTCGTGTACAACTGCATGTTTTGTATGCGACTTAGAGCACTATCTACTTGCTATCGTTAACAGCAAATCTATCAGTCATCAGAAGACTTCCATCTCATGTGTGATGATCATATGACATGTCCATCCAGTTTCGGCTCTTTCCTCTAGAAGAACGAAGATTTATGCGATATACTCCATTTCCTCTGCAGCATCTTGGGAATGAAATGTACTCTTCAGTTTCATAGCTATGGTGATTTTAAGTTAGCGACAGGTAAATTAGTATACATCTGTTTGACAGATGTCCCGTTTACCGAATTATTGACGGCATTGATGTGTAATTCCACATGGAAAACACTGCTGATGTGCTTTTGTCTGTTTTCTTGTAAGGGTCATTCTCGGCTACTAACGACCATTTAATAGGACTGATGCGAGCATAGAATAATTTCTGAACCGTGATCGGATGTGAACAGTGGGTGCTACATATCTCTGTAAAGCAATCTATCACAAAGAATCGATGTTTTAAGGAAGTCATTTTTTCATTTTACAGTTTGTCACCATAGTTTATCGTAGAGAGATCTTCAAGGAGAACGTATGTCATGCGCTGGAAATATATTTATTACACTGGAATATTAACAGCACTGCACTTCAAATGACTAATAGGTCGGAAACCGCACTACTCTATTTTTTCCAGTTTTCAGGTAAAGATCTTTGCAGATGAGATAAGTTTCTAGTTACTCAGTGGTTTACAGTATGTTCCACCTCGTTAAAGTTTCGGGTTTCTAGAGAAATAATTTCCACTCTTTATCTTCGGAATTATACTGCCTAAGCGATACTGCTATGCAAGCGATAATGCTATGTGCTTGATATCGAGAATTATCGCGTAAATAGTATGATATTCTGGCAAATCATGTGAAAATACATGTGTTCTCGTAGTCCCAGAGTATGGAAATGGGTGTGGAAAGCATGGCAGTAAGCAAGCAAGCAAGCAGGTCAGGGCCAGAAACAGTAACGCCTTTGTGCCGAGGGGAACCAGCCCAGCCTTTGTACAACAGGTAGGAGATTGACTGCAGTACACTGAGGGCACTCTGATCGCGTGTAGGGCCAGTGTGCCTGTTTGGCAGCAGTTGACTTGTGACCATTGGCCACGCTGGGTGACCGACTGACCGACCTCGCGGGAAATATCTAATGCTGCGAGGCCTGTATATGGTGCAAGAGCTTATGTTTGTTTCTTTGAGAAGTGTCTGTCTTTGCAGTATATGTACAAGAGTCTGGTGGTCGATAGCTAGATGCAGGATGGAGAAGTAATGAATCTGTATGGTGCAGGATACGAATTGTGTGTTTACCACATCGATGAGGTATGCATTGATATAGCCCGGTTTAGGACCAGTTTCACGCCGAAATATACAAGCTTTCCTCGACAGTAGCAGAGCATTGTAATTGAGGAAGTGTCTTTGGCTCTAAATGGTTCAAATGGCTCTTAGCACTATCGGACTTAACATCTGATGTCATCAGTCCTCTAGAACTTAGAAGTACTTAAAGCTAACTAACCTTATGACATCACACACATCCATGCCCGAGGCAGGATTCGAACTTGCGACCGAAGCAGCAGCGCAGTTCTTGAGCGTCTAGAACCGCTCGGCCACATCGGCTGTCGTGTCTTTGGCGATAGTCTTCATATTTCATGATCATTAGATCACCTTAGCAGGGTTTAGCTGTCAGAGCAATACGACCATTGTATCTTTTTTCTTTTCAATCTGTACAAAATAGTGCTCCCGCTGAAATTCTCGTAATTGGTCTGTCTGCAGAAAAACATGGCGGACAGTGCTCCCACATCGGCAACAGCAGCAGTTTGGCGGGTTTCACACCAGAAAACTCAAGCCTTCCTCGACAATAGCAAGCTAGTGTATTTGAGGAAGTGTCTTTGGCGATAATTTCTGTATTTTATGATCTGTAGAGCACTTTTGCAGGGTTTAACTGTCAGTGCACTATGACTGGTGCATGTTTTTTTCTTTTCGATCTGACAAAATAGTTTTTCCACTGAAAGTCTCGCTTGCAGAAAATGGCAGACAGTGCTCCCACACCGGCAGCAGCAGCAGTTTGGCGGGTAAATTCTGTAAGAATCAATCAAAATGCTCCATTCAAAGACGTCGTTTGTGTGGGGCATAGGAGCCTCACCAAACTGGTTCAAACAAGGCGCGGGTAGGGTATCTATGGAAAGTTCTGTGATGTCTGAGAGTAACATGATGTCCTCTTTGTTCGAGTGTTCAGAGACATGTCCAAGCAGACCATCCAGTCTGGTGGGATGCTGTCCCTCATCCACTACTGTGGCTTTAGAGCATCTCCAGACCAGTAGCTGAAGAACATTTTTCTCGTCTTTAGTACAATGTTTCTAATTCGGCTTGCATAATTGTTCTGATTTTCCCATCTGTGCTTAGTCAGTGCTTCGAGAAGCGAGGAAAGTAACATCCCTGACTCCAGCAGCAGCAACAAATATAAAACTAAGCCTACTCACCTTATCAGAAAAGTGATGAAGATCACACCAGGTGTAGGACTCAGAAAGTTTTCTCTCTCTCAGACAGTGTCTTCAAACAAGTAGCTAAAACTCGAAAATGGTGAACTTTCCTGTTTAGAGTTACAGAGATATTTATTCCGACTTCCAAATATCATTGTTTTGGCGTGTAAAATCAGATATTGCAGCTGATATCGGTTTCGTGATCTGTTTCGCACAAAAGCACGTGAAGTGTCTCAGGGAGGTTTCACAAGCGTGCAGCGATCTTTTTAGAGTCCATGTTTGAGTGAGGCGGTATATATCGAAAAACTGACACAAACTACAACGCAGCGATCTTCTTTGAAGGTGTATTTAAAGGCATATGCAGTTGGATTTACAAACTCCTGAAGCAGCCCGTGCTCAAAAACAAGTGTATTTCCCACAAAAGTGCATGAAGTGTCTTTGGGATGGTTTCACAAGTATGCTGCGATCTCCTTTTAGAGTCTGTGTTCAAGTGTGGCGGTATCCATCGCAAAATTGAAGTGAATTTTTTGAAAGTGCATTGAGAGAGATATTCAATTGGATTTAGTAACTCCTGAAGCAGGCTGTGTTCAAGGACAGGGGTATTTCCCACAAAAGCGCGCGAAGTGTATCAGTGATAGTTGCACAAGTGTGTCACGATCTTTTTAAGAGTCTGTGTTGAAGTGTGGCGCTGGCGGTATTCCTTGGGGGAAAAAAAAGAAAAGAACGTGTAACTGTTTAAATATTCTTGTGTGATCTACAAAGCTGTCTCTTCCTCTCCCTCTGTGCGGTGGTACATTTAGGCCCTGTGATATCTTCAAGTTATGTATGTGACAATATTCCGCAACACCAGATGTAATAACTCCCGAAGCAGTTCGTGTTCAACGACAAAGGGCATCCGTGCACCAGGGATGGGAAGGAGGAAGGCGCGGGTATTTCCAATGCGACAGGAAGTGCTTAACAACCGGCCCTGCGGCTACCGCGTGACCATGCCACACGCCACTGCCCTCCCTGGCCTTGCGTAAGCCGGCACATTGCCTCTCTTCCAGCAGGGTGCAGAGACTCAGGGGTGAACGTCTCGCCTCTTGCACGTCGGAAGACTGACTTAAATTTTATCGAATGATCTATGGTTACAGCACGTGCATTTATCAGCATGAGTTGTGAAGCATAACTTAGCCCCATCTTCATTATTTCATGAAGCGTATTCGTCTTCACCAAATATCATTGCTATCAACTCAGTCCTCAGAGGCTAATATACTCCTCCTTCTCCAGCACAGAAGTTTCATCCATTCAAAACAGTAAACAATTATTTCTGTCCACCCAGTCAAGGAGGTAGACAAAGATTGAATCGTTTTCACTCCATTTTTCCAAGACCGCTATCTTGGATTATGTTACAGGAGGGGAGAGAGGGAGGGACGAAAGCGCCCTCTGTGGCGGTGTTGTGAACTAAGTCAGTTGGACTCTGGACCTCATGGTGAATACACTAGATGGAGCTACTGTCTATGACAACTCAAATTGTTTAAATAAACGATGCATGCAAAATAAATACATATGTTCATACTATACAGCAGCCCAGCACAGTCAATCCTTTTCCTGCCAATTTCCTGATGAGACGGAGGAGGGAAGGGGAGCAATGTATATAAAATAAAGACTCATGTCTGTCCTATCCAACAGCCCAGCACAGACAGTGTCCTTTTCCCACCACTTTTCAGATGGGAAAAGGATGGAGGATGGGGCAGGGAAGGGGGTTATGTTAGTGATGGTAACCCAATTGACCTATTTTCCCTCCAAAATTTGAACTTCACACCACGACGACACTGCAGTGTTGCCACTTCAATGGCCACCATCTTGGATCCGCCTTCTTCAATAAATTTGGCAACAATGCAACATAGCGTGGCATGAAGGTTGTCCCACTACTAGTGATATATAAAAATTCTACCAAAAATTCCACCTTGTTTCACATGAGTGGCGGATGTAAAAAAAACCTCAAGGAGTGGGCGCTAAAGATATCTTGAGCTACCTTTACTTTTACCGTAGTAAAAAATAATCATGTCACATACAAAGTTTAAGAAAGTTTTATTTAAACTGATTACACACATATACAAGACAATGCCGTCTTATGATATAAAAAAGTTACAGTTGTGGTTCCCTTCCTTAGATGATGAGTTCTGTGCGCCTATTTGTCCTGGAAAATTGGTTAATTACATCGTCAATAGGACAATCATTGTCAGGGTGTGTGTTCAACAGAGTCAAACCATTAAGTCAATCCTCCTTCATAGGAAAGTACAAGTAGAAACGCCACATAGGAAAGTACAATTACTCGATAACTCGATTCAGGTGAGTCGACTGACGAAAGAAACGAACGAATAGCGTGCGGGCTGACTGGCAGGGGCAGCATGGGTGGCAGTGCAGACGGCCCCGCAAGGGGAGGGCGCGCCCGCGCGACCCCATATCTATCCGCCACTGTTTCACACGCATTTGGTAGTTTAAATCCCCTTTGCCTCAGAAATTCACTTATTTTACTGGGAATGCTAAAAAGTGCGCGAAATCCTGATAGATTCGCCTCAAAAATTTTTCTTGCGCAATTTCTATGCTACAGTATCATAGAGGACTGGGTTCAACTGACGTGCGTAGCAGTGGATAAAGAGTGCCCGAGGATATGTTTGTTTCGCAGTAGAATGAAGACCATGATTTTTTCCTGCTATTGCACTGCCGCCATCATATGTTTGGGACACTTATTTGTTTTATCGATATCCTAACTGCTTAGCACTTGCAATAAAACAGTGGATATGCCCTGTCCACTCCTTTCTTTGCATACATCATAAAGCCCTACGAATCTCTCTTGTATTCCTCCTGATTCGTTATTTGCAAAACGAAAAATTACTCTCATTTGACTTCCAGTTCAGACATCCATTGTTTCGTTGGCTTGTACTCATGTAAAGGACCATTTTTAACTTCAATTGAAATTTATTCATTAACAACATCTGCAATAAAAGCATTAATTCATTGTGTGTGTCAGAGGCTACTCCATCGTATGCTAAATGTTCATTCATGTATGGTTCTTCTCCTGCCAAGAAATCTGAAAGTTCTAAATAGTCTCCCTTATTTACCGACACATCAGATTTCTCATGATCTGAAAGACCTAAGTCTTGCCATGCTAGAAAACAGATAGTGGAAATAAGTCTCTTCCTTATTCTTCTGTTTCGATCAAACTTTTCATTATGTTTCAAAGCTCCATGTGTGTTGCTTCTGAAAGTGCACGGTGAAATCTTACTCTACCTAGCTGATTTATCAGCTGTTCATACGTCAGACCGAACATTCATGCTTTTAAGCCTTCGATAAAATATTCTGGAGACTCTCTTCGCCTACTCCCCACGTACGCCATTCAAAACTATCATTACCAATTCCAAATAATACACAGGAAAAACAAAGAGGTTTGTTCCTTTTAAAGCTGCCGCTTAACCACGGTTTTGAATTGTACAATTGTGTCTGGAAACGACTTACAGATTTTCCGTAAGATTTTTTAATAGACAGAGTTGGCGTCAGCTTTCGTTCTTTCTTCAGGAGTTTATCTGTGAAAGAAAGACGAGAGAAGAATGCAGCGTCTTCAGTTTAAAAATTCAGTGGGTCTTATGATGAAATACACATGTCCATGGTAGTTTGAAGTAGTCAGCAATGCCATGCTTTACAAGATAATGGTTTGAATATTAGACAACTTACAGTTTTCCTTTCGAAAACACAATGACAAGATTAACTGACGATGACACCACGCTCTAATACATAGAGTCAATACACCATCTGGTGCGAAAATTGTTACCGTTTGACAGCTGGAGCGACACTAGCGCTCCAAGTGGTTAGAAAGCAGACACTCACATGCGTTTTATTAAATCCAGAACAGTACTCTATGCTGATGATACAACGTTTCTGAACAGCAGTAATGATCTTAATAGCCTTAAAACATGTGTTACAGAGACAATTGAGCAAGCTTCACTCTGGTTTAAAGCAAATGGGTTCTTGCTTAATGAAAGCAAAAGCCAGCAGATAGTATTTAGTTTAAAAGGCAAGTTTCCATCAGATGATCCTAGTTGTGTTAAATTTTTGGGGGTATATTTGGATGATAAACTTTCTTGGAATCCACATATTAAGTATATTAGTGGTAAATTGTCTAGGGTAATCTATTTGTTAAGGCGATTAATGCACTGTGTACCTAAAAATTATGTTAGAGTATCTTACTACTCATTTTTCCAAAGCATCATATCCTATGGTATTATTTTATGGGGAAACTCCACTTGTGTGCATGATATACTATTGCTGCAAAAGAAACCTATTAGGATAATTACAGGCTCACCATACAAGGCTCATTGTAAACCTTTGTTTACTCAACAAAAAATAATGACTGTAATAAACCTATATATTTTATTATGTTTTAATCTACACAAAAAAGAACTTATCTAAAGTACAACGCAGGCCAAATATACATTGTTACAACACTAGGACAAACTGCTGTATCTATACGTTTTTTAGGTTAGAAGGCCTCGGGAAAGTACGGGGTGGGCTGCAATCTCAAAGGGTGCATGGCAAATACAGGATGTGCTTGAATCAAGGAACAGTCGGAATTGTAGTTGTAAATTGTTGTAGTTGTGCTGGGAAAGTCCCTGAGCTTCAAGCGCTAATAGAAAGCACAGTAGCTGAAATCGTTATAGGTACAGTAAGCTGGCTAAAGCCTGAATTAAGTTCTGCAGAAATTTTTACGAAGTCTCAGACGGTGTTCAGGAAAGATAGATTAGGCAGAATTGGTGGTGGAGTGTTTGTGTCTGTCAGTAGTGGTTTATCTTGTAGTGAAGTCGAAGTAGATACTCCGTGCGAATTGGTGTGGGTGGAGGTTATACTTAACAGCCGAACTAAGTTAATAATTGGCTCCTTCTACCGACCCCCGGACTCCGATGATATACACTCCTGGAAATGGAAAAAAGAACACATTGACACCGGTGTGTCAGACCCATCATACTTGCTCCGGACACTGCGAGAGGGCTGTACAAGCAATGATCACACGCACGGCACAGCGGACACACCAGGAACCGCGGTGTTGGCCGTCGAATGGCGCTAGCTGCGCAGCATTTGTGCACCGCCGCCGTCAGTGTCAGCCAGTTTGCCGTGGCATACGGAGCTCCATCGCAGTCTTTAACACTGGTAGCATGCCGCGACAGCGTGGATGTGAACCGTATGTGCAGTTGACGGACTTTGAGCGAGGGCGTATAGTGGGCATGCGGGAGGCCTGGTGGACGTACCGCCGAATTGCTCAACACGTGGGGCGTGAGGTCTCCACAGTACATCGATGTTGTCGCCAGTGGTCAGCGGAAGGTGCACGTGCCCGTCGACCTGGGACCGGACCGCAGCGACGCACGGATGCACGCCAAGACCGTAGGATCCTACGCAGTGCCGTAGGGGACCGCACCGCCACTTCCCAGCAAATTAGGGACACTGTTGCTCCTGGGGTATCGGCGAGGACCATTCGCAACCGTCTCCATGAAGCTGGGCTACGGTCCCGCACACCGTTAGGCCGTCTTCCGCTCACGCCCCAACATCGTGCAGCCCGCCTCCAGTGGTGTCGCGACAGGCGTGAATGGAGGGACGAATGGAGACGTGTCGTCTTCAGCGATGAGAGTAGCTTCTGCCTTGGTGCCAATGATGGTCGTATGCATGTTTGGCGCCGTGCAGGTGAGCGCCACAATCAGGACTGCATACGACCGAGGCACACAGGGCCAACACCTGGCATCATGGTGTGGGGAGCGATCTCCTACACTGGCCGTACACCACTGGTGATCGTCGAGGGGACACTGAATAGTGCACGGTACATCCAAACCGTCATCGAACCCATCGTTCTACCATTCCTAGACCGGCAAGGGAACTTGCTGTTCCAACAGGACAATGCACGTCCGCATGTATCCCGTGCCAACCAACGTGCTCTAGAAGGTGTAAGTCAACTACCCTGGCCAGCAAGATCTCCGGATCTGTCCCCCATTGAGCATGTTTGGGACTGGATGAAGCGTCGTCTCACGCGGTCTGCACGTCCAGCACGAACGCTGGTCCAACTGAGGCGCCAGGTGGAAATGGCATGGCAAGCCGTTCCACAGGACTACATCCAGCATCTCTACGATCGTCTCCATGGGAGAATAGCAGCCTGCATTGCTGCGAAAGGTGGATATACACTGTACTAGTGCCGACATTGTGCATGCTCTGTTGCCTGTGTCTATGTGCCTGTGGTTCTGTCAGTGTGATCATGTGATGTATCTGACCCCAGGAATGTGTCAATAAAGTTTCCCCTTCCTGGGACAATGAATTCACGGTGTTCTTATTTCAATTTCCAGGAGTGTAGTTGCTGAACAGTTCAGAGAAAAATTTGAGTCTTGTAACAAATAAATACCCCACTCATACGGTTATAGTTGGTGGGGACTTCAACCTTCCCTCGATATGTTGGAAAAATACTTGTTCAAAACCGGTGGTAGGCAGAAAACATCTTACGAGATTGTCCTAAATGCTTTCTCCGAAAATTATTTCGAGCAGTTAGTCCACGAACCCACGCGAATTGTAAATGGTTGCGAAAACACACTTGACCTCTTAGCCACAAACAATCCAGAGCTGATAGAGAGCATCATGACTGATACAGGGATTAGTGATCACAAGGTCGTTGTAGCTAGGCTCAATACCGTTTCTTCCAAATCCACCAGAAACAAACTCAAAATAATTTTATTTGAAAAAGCGGATAAAGTGTCACTAGAAGCCTTCCTAAGAGACAATCTCCATTCCTTCCGAACTGACTATGCAAATGTAGACGAGATGTGGCTCAAATTCAAAGATATAGTAGCAACAGCAATTGAGAGATTCATACCTCATAAATTGGTAAGAGATGGAACTGATCCCCCATGGTACACAAAACAGGTCCGAACGCTGTTGCAGAGGCAACGGAAAAAGCATGCGAAGTTCAGAAGAACGTGAAATCCCGAAGATTGGCTAAAATTTACAGACGCGCGAAATTTGGCACAGACTTCAATGCGAGATACCTTTAATAGGTTCGACAACGAAACATTGTCTCGAAATTTGGTAGAAATTCTGGTCGTATGTAAAGTACACAAGCGGCAAGACGCAGTCAATACCTTCGCTGCGCAGTGCCGATGGTACTGTTACCGACGACTGTGCCGCTAAAGCGGAGTTATTGAACGCAGTTTTCCGAAATTCCTTCACCAGGGAAGATGAATGGAATATTCCAGAATTTGAAACACGAACAGCTGCTAGCATGAGTTTCTTAGAAGTAGATACCTCAGGGGTTGCGAAGCAACTCAAATCGCTTGATACGGGCAAGTCTTCAGGTCCAGATTGTATACCGATTAGGTCCCTTTAAGATTACGCTGATACAATAGCTCTCTACTTAGCAATCATATACAACCGCTCGCTCACCGATAGATCTGCACCTACAGATTGGAAAATTGCGCAGGTCGCACCAGTGTTTAAGAAGGGTAGTAGGAGTAATCCATCGAACTACAGACCTATATCATTGACGTCGGTTTGCAGTAGGGTTTTGGAGCATATACTGTATTCAAACATTATGAATCACCTCGAAGGGAACGATCTATTGATACGTAATCAGCATGGTTTCAGAAAACATTGTTCTTGTGCAGCGCAGCTAGCACTTTATTCGCACAAAGTAATGGCCGTTATCGACAGGGGATCTCAAGTTGATTCCGTATTTCTAGATTTCCGGAAAGCTTTTGACACCGTTCCTCACAAGCGACTTCTAATCAAGCTGCAGGCCTATTGGGTATCGTCTCAGTTGTGAGACTGGATTCGTGATTTCCTGTCAGGAAGGTCGCAGTTCGTAGTAATAGACGGCAAATCATCGAGTAAAACTGAATTGATATCAGGTGTTCCCCAGGGAAGCGTCCTGGGACCTCTGCTGTTCCTGATCTATATAAATGACCTGGGTGACAATCTGAGCAGTTCTCTTAGGTTGTTCGCAGATGATGCTGTAATTTACCGTCTAGTAAGGTCATCCGAAGACCAGTATCAGTTGCAAAGCGATTTAGAACAGATTACTGTATGGTGTGGCAGGTGGCACTTGACGCTAAATAACGAAAAGTGTGAGGTGGTCCACATGAGTTCCAAAAGAAATCCGTTGGAATTCGATTACTCGATAAATAGTACAATTCTCAAGGCTGTCAATTCAACTAAGTACCTGGGTGTTAAAATTACGAACAACTTCAGTTGGAAAGACCACGTAGATAATATTGTGGGGAAGGCGAGCCAAAGGTTGCGTTTCATAGGCAGGACACTTAGAAGATGCAACAAGTCCACTAAAGAGACAGCTTACACTACACTCGTTCGTCCTCTGTTAGAGTATTGCTGCTCGGTGTGGGATCCTTACTAGGTGGGACTGACGGAAGACATCGAAAGGGTGCAAAAAAGGGCAGTTCGTTTTGTATTATCACGTAATAGGGGAGAGAATGTGGCAGATATGATACGCGAATTGGGATGGAAGTCATTAAAGCAAAGACGTTTTTCGTCGCGGCGAGATCTACTTACGAAATTTCAGTCACCAACTTTCTCTTTCGAATGCGAAAATATTTTGTTGAGCCCAGCCTACATAGGTAGGAATGATCATCAAAATAAAATAAGAGAAATCAGAGCTCGAACAGAAAGGTTTAGGTGTTCGTTTTTCCCGCGCGCTGTTCGGGAGTGGAATGGTAGAGAGATAGTATGATTGTGGTTCGACGAACCCTCTGCCAAGCACTTAAATGTGAATTGCAGAGTAGTCATGTAGATGTAGATGTATACGCCCTACCACAGACTGTCAAAATCAGTTAACAGTTATGGACTTATGGGCCACAAATTATTTAACAAACTTCCACAAGCTATACAAAATTTACCACAGCAACAATACAAACAAACACTTTATGACTGGTTAGTTGTAAACCCATTCTACAATATAAAGGATTTCATGACCTGAGATATTAAACTGTAACGTTATTAACAATTCTGTTGTTTTATAGCTTGTACTGTATTGTATTACGTATATGACTTTGTCTATTGCTAAATGGCTTAAAGAGAATAAAATTATTATCATTATTGTCGTAAGGATAATGTTTGTTTTTAATTATTTTCTACTCAGTTAACGAAATGGTTGTTATATTTTTGCGTTCCATGCGTTAGTAAATTACCAATACACATGAGTTATCGTGAAACAATATAAAAACTGCCGAATCACGCTGACTCAATGACGTAAGCTACAAATTATTCATGAAGAAATACTTTCGAATATGTATATATTTGCAGCTTATTCCATTGAAAGCAAGGGAATATGAACACATGCTTCATGCATGGGGAGCACATATTTCTGTTGTTATTATCAGGCACTTTCTTTGACAATTAAAAATTTTTGTGGAGCCTAACGATTCTCCCATGTTACACTTCACTTGACTTCCTAATACACGAATATTTTTGTAAATGTAATTACTTTTGTATCAAAAGCGAATGTGTTAATTACGGTACTCTTGCCATTTGTGGAACAGATTTTGCGAAAATTGTGGAGTTGGTTTCTTCTATCTTCGAAAACAGTTCTATTGCGTTTGACGATTTATTATCACGTCTACGTGGTTTTCCTTGTGCTGCAGTTGTGGTGATTTATTTGATGTGTTAAATAATGTATGTATTACAATGCATCTAGGTTTCTTGCATTCAGTTTTCATTGATTTGGCTGAAAGTGTAGGGAACACTACTCTGCTTTGTTGGATGTATATAAGCAGTCTTTCTGCAACAGATCAGGTCTTCTACTGTTTACTAGCAGTTTCTTGTTATTAAACAAGAACAAAATTATCCAGAAAATTTCTGTACATTACAAGAGAATCATAAAAATCTGTCATGTAATTTACCGTTTCGTACCTCCCAGCCTTCTTATAAAAGTAAATAACGACAAATTTGGTGTTAATTATTTTATGGAATTACATACACTCCCTATTGTAAAAACTATTAAAAAAACAACATAAACGTTAATATTCGCAGTCATCCATTTGGGGCACTGCTATTCCTGTGGGTAAAAAAAACGAGACGCAGTGTCGCGACTAGACTGTGATGACACGTCGCATGTGACAAGGCACACCGAAATATACTCTTCTAATTAGTTAATCGCTACCACTACCTGCAACATTTTAACTATGATTCTCATGTTCCAGGTCTCACAATAAGCGTGTCTAATACTGTTGGTATGATAATCTACTGACACGCTACAGTGCTACCAAGATCTGAAATGAGTAAGGCTACTAAATTTTAATCTGAGGAAGAATGAAAATACATAACTTCGCTAGGCAAATCAAACCTCGTAACTCCATCTGACAATGAAATCCACGTAACAGCATCACCAAATGTAGGCAATTATGCCACATAGCCTGTTGAAACCTTCCTTCTTCAAGTTGTATGGTGTCGCCATCTAGCGGCAATAATGAAAAACTCAAATCTCCAGCGATATGTAGTTTGTGCTGTAAACCTCACATCTCCAGTAACCACCATTGTTAGTGTGCAGGGCGAACACATGCTATGAGATTAAAACGTTTTTTAATGTGATGGTAACCTTTTTGACTGACAAACCCAACAGTGCTTTATTGCTACAGGTATGTGTTAGTATTTCAAGGTATTTATGTATTGTATTTTAGTATACAGTATTAATAATGACCTCGCTAAATACAATGTTGATTTATGAATTTTTCATCGCGCGTAAAGCAGACTGCACTCGGTACATATGAGGTTTTAACTTTAGAACTTAGCAGAATCCTATACATTCAACAGTGACTACTTTGTTTTCAGCTATGGGTAAAAAGAGTAACTTCACTCTTCACCTTGTGGAGCAAGCTGACAACGGGTCATATCGTATAAAATCACCGGTAGAAGATTCTAGTCAGGTTCCTCCTTTAAACCATAGTTTATATTGTTGTAACTTCAAGTAAGATCCTTGTTTGAAAGTTGAGGTGATCAAATTATTTAAATATTATTGATGACATTATTGTTAGCACTACAGATTACGCGGAAAAAGAAGCCAATACAGAGGCGAATTCCACTTCTGAATTTGAAAGTCTTTTCGTACACAGCAGAGAGGATGATATCTCCAGTGGCAGTAGTGATGTGAATGATCCAGATAAAAACAAAAATGACCATAACAGTAACAACAGCACGGAAGGCGACGGTGACGAAGTTGATGTGGGAGTAAATAGTACTAAGCAGCTCCGTAAAACGAAAAGCAACCAATCACTTCAAAGTTTGCAAAAAGAAAAGCGTATGAGGGGACAGGATTATTTAGGGATGCAAAAAGATGAGTTTGACAAAAAGAGACCAACAATGAGCAGAAGTAGGAGGGAAATGAACCCACGATGTACTTGTAAACATTCTTCCTTAAATCAGAACAGGAATTGCAAGGATATTACAGAAGAGCAGAGAAGCTAACATTTAATCATTTATGGCAGAATGCGTCTTGCGGTGAAAGAAAAATTTTTGTTAGAAGTCTTGCCTACTACGTTCCAGTTACAAGACGCAGAAATAATTCAGACTCTAATAAATCTTACCGTTCTAACACACTATATTACAATTTTGTAATAGACGGACAGAGAAAAACTGTTTGCAAGACTATATTTCTGAATACTTTGTGCTTAGGCGAATGGAGTGTCAGAACATGAGCATCTAGTACATCAGGAAGAACGCTTGCACAAGGGCCTCAAATGCAGCAGAGACCAACGAAAGTTTCAGGTGGACGAGAATCAGGATCAGAGTTGCCGAAACTGGAATCGTATTACTGCCGTCGTTCTTCCACAAAACTCTACTAGGAACCTAAATGGCAGAGTAAATCAGGACTACCAAGGGAATATATAGAATTTTGCAAGAAAAGAGGACAAATCCCAGCTGCTTGCAAACAGTTCTGCGAGGCATTCGATGAAAATAATCTTAACTTATTTTCGCCTAAAAATGACCAGTGCGATCTTTGTTATTCTCACCAAACAGGCAATCTCTCAGACAATGAATACTCTTTGCATATGGCCCGAAAAACTGAGGCAAGGGAAGCGAAAAAAGTGATAAATTAGGACCAGCAAGAGTGTTTACTACGGACCTTTAAGCACTTCTGCTTTTTCCCAGACTAAAAGCATCTGCACTGTACTATAAAAGCAAACTAAAGGTCCACAACTTTGCCATCTATGATTTAAAAAGTAACGATGGTTAGTGTTACCTTTGGCCGGCCTGGGTGGCTGAGCGGTTCTAGGCGCTACAGTCTGGAACCGCGCGACCGCTACGGTCACAGGTTCGAATCCTGCCTCGGGCATTGATGTATGTGACGTCCTTAGGTTAGTTAGGTTTAAGTAGTTCTAAGCTCTAGGGGACTGATGATCTCAGATGTTAAGTCCCATAGTGCTCAGAGCCATTTGAACCATTTTTGTTACCTTTGGCATGAGAGTGAAGGTGGACTAACAGCTTCGGAATTTGCCAGTATACTCGTGCATTTTATAGAAACGTACGTACAAAATGATTCAGAAGCTATTTTCTATAGCGACGGATGCACGTACCAGAATCGAAACTCAGTCATGAGTAATGCACTGGCTCATCTCGCCAGTCAGAAAGGCATTACAATAGCGCAAAAATTTCTGGAGAAAGGTCGCACTCAAATGGAGTGTGATTCTATGCACTCCACCATAGAAAGGAAGTTAAAAACAGACACATTTATACTCCTGCTGGCTATGCAGGAGTTTGTACTACCACAAGACAAAGTCCTAGACCTTATTTTGTCAATTGTTTGGACCACACGTTTTTCAAGTCCTATGATAATCTATCGTTGTATTCGTCTATTCGGTCAGGATCCAAAACTGGGAATCCAACAGTGACTGATATCAGATGTCTCAAGTATGACCCTCCGGAAAAATGGAATATAAATTGAAATTCAGCGATACATGGGAATCACTTCCAAGAAGGAAGTCAAATATACCCAGCTCATTTACAGTGCCCCCTCTCTAGAGTTCACCACTAAAGATCAGTGCAGAAAAGTTTACGCATTTGCAACAACTAAAGCTGGTCCTTCCTAAGGATGTGTGTTCATTTTATGAGACACTGCCTCACATTTGCAATGAGAGAAAACGTCCGTGCCTAAAAAAATGCAGCCGAAAGTAAACTTGTTTATAGCCACCTATGACTGTGATTGTGATAGTAGCAGTAATAGTAACAATACTAAATGTTAACCCTAGCATTACCAACGTATTTTTTGTTACATGTAATACCAACGGGGGGGCCTCAAAGGCCCGTAAAGAATACCACAATTTATTTTATCATAAATCAAGTTTATTTACTTCTGATACCTCTAATAACAATTCAAAATGCTTAGACATTGTTTTTGTATACTGGATAATAAAAGATGTTATTATAATAGGAATAAAATGAACAAATCACGAGATTCAGTTTATATATTTTTTGGAATAATGTTTCAAAATAGTGTTTTCTTATAAAAACGACTTTTTTAATTCGATACACTACATGAAGCAAACAAAACTTACTGTCTCATTCTGCAACGCATTTTTCACACAACACTGTCTTCCTGCAGTGTTTCCCACAGACGTGTTTGTGGCACTGAGAGCAGGTAACAGTTGACTTTCCCAGCTTGTTGTACTTGATCTTTTTAGATGCAGCTTCTTGGCAGCATAGGTGGCACCCTCCACGTGTTCCTGGTTCTGCTGTTGAGGATGATGGTTCTACAGAGCAGCTGAGCTTCCGTTGTGTGATGCTTTCCATTGCCATTATTACTGGCTTCTGAAGTCCATACAAATTTTGTGCCCGTTTATCTACTTGAGATCTTATTAGTTCGAGACCTAAGTTAGTGATAAAAACTCTTCTGCGGTTTAGCAAATTCTTTTTCCAATTCGGAAAGTTGAGGAGGAAGAGTGAATATGCATTTATTGTTGCTATGTCAATGAGTGTGTAGAAGAGGGACAAAGGCCATCTTCTTGTTCCTCTCTTTGTGCTGTAGTGTCTTGCCATCTGGTCTATGGTGTCCACGCCTCCCTTTGTAGAATTATAAAAAAGATTTATGTTAGTCTTTTTTGAGTCTTCATTCAACACCCCTTCTGAGTGATAAGTTGAAAGCATCAACAGCAGTCGTTTTGGCTTCTCGCGGACTAGCGTTGATGCAAGAGTAACTGGTGGCCTCTGTGTCTGAGGGTCAGTATAAGCAAAGATGGAAGAGTGTAAACTGCGGCCAGTTGTAGTCTTCAGCTCTTCAGGTATGTGTCGTCTGTTAGACTGTAGGGTGCCAACAAGTGTGAGGTGAAAATCATTCCATAGAGTCTCAGCAAGCTCCACTGAAGTATAGTACCAATCTGTGGTAACATTACGGCCTGATTTTTCAATAGGTTTTATTAGTCTCTTTACAATTTCCATCGGTCCATTTGAATGCTGTGTATTTCCTGACTTGCCTGTATAGATGTCCATGCTGATCACATATCTAGTCTCAGAATCAGACAGCATTCGAATTAGAATGCCGTATTTTCCAGGTTTTTCTTTTAGAAACACCTTGAATGGACAGCGACCACGGAACAAAGACAACATGTCATCCACTGTTGTATGTAGACCAGGAATGAAATACAATGGAAGTGAAGAACTGAAGCTTTCAAAAATTTCCCTCATTGGAGCAAACTTGTCAGTCTGGCGACGAATTTCTCTTGTGTTCTTATCATCAAACCTCAATATTTTAGTCAATTCGAAAAATCGGGTCTGACTCATTGATCCATAGTACACTTGTTGGCCCTGAAGCAAAGACCATAAATCTTGGACAGGTATCTTATTGTCATGATTTGAACCCATGATTAGCAAGAGTCCTATATAACAAAATAACTCATCTTCATCTGTGTGCTGAATACCTAGTCGAGAAGCCTCTTCATTTGAGTGTAGTTTTATTAGATTCATAATTTGAGGTGTAAAAAAGAGCTCTATAGCCTCTTTCGGAGACGCAATTCTTCCTTGTTGTCCTAGCCCCATTCTTTCTCGCACTATATTTTGTACAGAACGCCGATATTGTCGAGATGGCTTCGTAATATACTCTCGTCCACTTTTTGCAATGAATTTATCACATTCCGTATCATTATCATCTGGTGGATTGGCTTCAACTTCATCTTCATTCTCAGACGATGAATCAGTTCTAATTTCTTCCACATCATCATCCACTTCACTTTCCTCTAAATCTGATTCGTTCAAAACTTCTTCTAGCACTCTTTCAATGGAACTATCACGTAAACGATGTCTACTCATGTTGCTGGTTCAACAGCAGCAGAAACACTGAAAATAACAATGGTCCGCTTCATAATAATATGTCTGAAGGCAACAATGCCAAAATTCGTTTCATGGTAAGAATTTGAAACGAGAGACTCAACCTCGTAAATCTTTCCTTGCTATTACCAACGGGTGGGCTTCTAAGGCCCACAGAGAATTAAATCAAGTAAATGAATTTTAATTGCATTTTTATTCCGAAATTTTGTAATGACTCAATAGTACATTCAATAACGAACAATTACCTTTGCTTTCAAGTTCATATATCAAAGGGTGTGGATACAACATAGAAAAACTGAGTCGGTGGGCCTACGAGGCCCCCCCGTTGGTAATGCTAGGGTTAATAAACTGCACAAATTTGTACAGTAATAGAAGTTTAATTGAAGCTAACAATATTGTTTCTATGTTTTTGAAACACTGAAATTTATTAACATTCAGATTCCACTAGTTGGATCAATGTGAAATTATTCATTTCACTTTACGTCTGTAACAATGTATCCTTTCAGATGTTTCATAATACACAAATAATGCAAAGTTTAAGTAAGTATTTTTTAGAACAAATTAAACATTCATTTATTTCAATTCTTAACCGTGCACTCGTTACATGCCTCTTATCTCTATCACTACCAAAAAATAACTATGAAAACCTAGTAACTCCAAAAACTGGCAGACAATTTGAAGTGCATAATAAAGTCTTATGTACCAATGACCGGACACATATTGTGTAGCAGAAAGCACTACTTTTGACTAATCACGTCCCCATGTGATTTCTATAATTAGTTTTTTGTTTCTCCTGTAAAATTTGACCAATATGAGTCACGAGGCTTTCATTGCCTAGTGACGATAAGCTATTTCCTGTCATCTTACAACAACATCCAATTATGCATTCAAATTTATTTTCGATAAATTACGAATGTCTTCTTGTTCTTTGTGTTTAAAAAAGAAACACTTAAATTAAAAGTTAATGGTTTCTTATTCTTCCCGGCTTGCATCAAGCATTCTAGACGATGCAAGGAGCGCTATCTGTTACAGAACTGCTGAATGATTTATCATACTACTTGTTGGCGATAAGTAGAAACAAATCTAACTCCAGCTTCCAAAAACCGTATCCACGCTGTAGACACCTCAGTCTGCCACATGAAATAAACTGGCTTACTGTGCATGCTCGTAAGAAGCGCGGAATTGCGAGCTGCTATGGGCTGCAAAGCTGGAGGAGTGATGCACTATACTGCTGCGTTCATACACGAAGTTGAAACGTAAAATATCTGAAAACAATTGCAAGGGTACGTGACGAGATTGGATTACATTCAGTGTGGACGTATTATTTGAGTAGAGTCAGTCTTAGAGACTTAATGGACGCTTCGCCACTGTACGAAGCTATAAGACTTATTTAAAATAGGCAAATGAGGTATCTCACTACAAATATATTCCGTTATCTTGTTTAACTCGTTTTGCAGTTACTTTTTTATTAGTATTTCTCTGCTTGCTGTGGAGTAACTACTCTCGTTTCCCGTATTAAATAATTATGATCAGCTGTATTTCTTGCTGTATATGTACCTCGAAAACGCGTCGCTTGTAAAGATTTCAATACCTTCAGCCATGCTCTGGTATCGCATTCGAGAGGAGGACGGTTCAAAACCGCGTCCAACCATCCTAATTTAGGTTTTCCGTGATTTCCCTATATCGCTTCAGGCTAATTCCAGGATGGTTCCTTTGAAAGGGCACGGCCAGCCTCCTTCCCTAATCCGATGGGACCGATGATCTCGTCGTTTGGTCCCCTCCCCCAAATTAACCAATCAACCAAGCTTCAACTATGAATTTTCTGGAGCACTGGCGGTTATCAGCCATGTTAAAAAGAATTCTAGAATTCAGTGTGCACGCAAGGACGAGAAACATTAGCCTGAAAAAACACACAGGTGACTCTAATTTTGCGCTCTAGGTGTGCGGGGATTTCCCTTCCACACGCTACGATTTGTGCACACAGATGTGATATAACTCCACACTTTTGCGCTATTGCGATCAAATTTGAGACTACATCTTCCGACATTTTAAATCTGTGACTTGCCTGCACAGACAGATAATAGCAGACGTGTACATTTTAAGCTTTATATATGCATAGGGTGTGGACTCGTATGTACACTTTGGATTGAATAGGGTTTAATCAACTACCTAATTTTGGCTGCCTGCATCCAACGGGAAAAGAAATATTAGGTGTGTAGATCAATTTTTGTAGTGGCGTACTGTAGTAAATGCTACATGATTCCCAACGATGCCAGACCACGCTTGGAATACAAGCAACTATGACTTTTGCTGTTTACTGTTGTGTTGTCATTGGTTCGATTTGTCTGTGTTTGGATTTTTGCGTGGGAAATGGGTGCGTGGGTATTTCAAGGAAGACTTCATATGTGGAGCACGCTGCAAACGGCAGGGATTCCGTCATTGTGATGTGGCTGCAAGTTGGAGGTTTTGTTCGGGAAACAATGGGTATGGTGATTTAATAATTGGTGTTATCTCAGATGCGGCATTTCGCGAAATACAGCAAAAAAGATTCAATAGTGACGGTTAACATCCGAATTTGTACGTCTGATTGTCCAAGGAGCAGCAACCAGTTTATAGAATGAAGAGAACGAACAAGAAATCCTCCAAACCCCTTGAACGGGTAAGTATTGTCAACTGTCAACCTGGACATGATTCCGTTTCTGTGATGACGCCCATAAACACTGCACATGTGGACTGTGTTAGAAGAAAGTGAACATCATCGAGGACAAAGATCCCTAAAATTTCGGGCAAACAAAGCCTTTGTTGTTACAACATGTTGTTTATATTCTAGTATTTATGCATTTAACAAAGTGATTTCATTTGACATTAGAACAACGTGCACACGCGACTGTACGGTTAACCCCAGTTCTAGGTACTGTAAAATGTTTTTTGAATCATTGGAGTAGTGAAGTGCTTTCAAAAGATTTCCAGCGAACAGTGCGTTCTTGCAGTGTTCGTAACTTCCGGTTAGGCATTAGGCCTAATCAGTTCATCTCGGCGTAACAGTTGTATGTCAGTGGAACTTTTTATCAGCAGTCCGAATATAGCTGAAGGTGCTTGTTCTTTATGAATTAATGAAAATATAAGTCCCTCAGTGAAGATTTATATTATACCTGGTTTGTACATTGTTAAATAAGTCCTTTTGCTTCGCGTAATGGATAGTTAATATTTCGCCGACACTACAGAGATTCAATCGCTTTCAAATGTTTGAACTTCAGCTGCGGGGAAATGATTTACAGCTGTTGTTTTTGTCGAGATGTTCATCGACTGCACATGTAAATACCTAAAAATTTTCTTTGATTAAACAAAGAAAATTGCAGCTATTTCGGAAAGACGGTAGCAAACCTCAAATTTTCTTGAAAGTTCTCGTAATAATTCACACTACATATGTGAAAGGAATATTGGAACCATTACGTTCCCTTTTAGGACTGGAGGTTCAAAGTTGAGTTTTGTGCTTCAGTGCATGTTTCTGCTCAGTCTGTCACTGGAATCCTTTTGGAATACTTACTTCTAGCTACTTCTTGCGTATATTAGAAACTGGTCTTGCAATTATATTTGGAGGGGCTGGGGTGGGGGGGAATGCTCCTAATCAAAAGAGTATTCATTGTTACAATACTTAATTATTTTCTCGAAGAAAGATCAATATATGTGCGAAGCATATGCTTGAAAAACACTACTGCCATGTCAACTCTGTGTTTGTTTGTGTTTTCAGTGATCTTCTTCCCCATGTTGCTCAGAGCCAATGCATGGATGATTCCTTCGAGAAAGGAATGACACATTTCCTTCCTCAACCAGAGCTTCTGCTCTTGTCTCTGATAATTAGGAGACATCAAACCTTTTCTTACTACCTCTTTTCATTGTAAAGAGGATACAGTATTTATGGATGTAGGTAATTGTTTTCATTCAAAAATACCAGTGGAATTGAAGCTACCAATAGGGTTAAGCAGCAGCTATGTAATGGGACTGAGGAGGCAGCAGTTGTTTTCAAAGTAGCATTTCGTTTCTAATTTAAGTGATTCAATTTGTCTGGTATAAGCATAATGCCATTGAGCAGTATAGGCATAGTCCATATCAATTCAGGCAGGCTAGGAAAAAATCTTACCTTCATAGCTTTGGATGTTATTGAATGTAGCAAAATGAAGAACTAAGTAAGGAACACCTTTTTTTTGTTTTCTCCAAAAAAATTTCTGCTGCGATATACAGCTCTCCAAAGATGACACTGCGCATAGGCCTACCATTTTGAAGATGTGAATTTGGGAAATAATTTAAAAATGCTGTGTGTCTGGAAAAGTTCTGGATTTTTTTTGAGAGGTAATTGCTTTATGATTACAAAGAATTACTTCATTTGGACTTCAAAGTTCTTGTACTACAGTGTTCTGAACTTTTTTGACAATTAATTTTTTTTTTTTTTAAATGCCAATCCATAATTTTTTCTGTTGATTCCACATTCCCTGAAACGGAGAGCTTCCACTTTTAAGATGAACAGGTTTTATAAATAATTGAAATTTTTGCCATAAATAAAACGTGTTTTATTACGATGTCATCATATAGCAGGCTCATAAAAATCAAAATCTAGCTTTATTTAAAACATAATTTTATTTTTGAAAGATGAGTAAGAGACTCATTTTTGAAACATTTTAAATGGTTCCAATATGTATGTGAAAGGTCCAAACACTTACAGGTTTCAATTTATGCAACTTCTGTGCTTTCTGTTTTGTACTGAAACTAGCCAGTCAATGAATTAAAAAATGTGTTCCACTGCTTCAGTATCTTCGTTTGATATAAAGTGATGCCTTCCTATTGATCCGATAGAAACTGGAGCACTTAAACAGTTTTCAAATTGTGAACAGGAAGTGTGCACTGACGGTGTTGTTGCTGTCCTTCAGCTGGAAATCTATATCCAGCAGCAGGTTTGTGTGGTATCATAAAATTCACTACAATTTCGTTTAACTCATAACAGGTGTCTGTAATCTCTGCAATCCACCAGTCACAATCATACACACACGCCACAAACATTCACCTTCTCAGGTTGTGAATCTGAATATTACCCTGCTGTTTCTGAGGTGTTGGCCAAACAAACAAAATTTCTTCTTTCTTGCTCTCTAAGTGCATTCAATATGAGTTTGCCCATCACTTTGAGTCCAAAAATGTATCTTCTGAATTCCTTTCACAGGAGTAGTTTGTTTGGACCATTCTTCTTTTTTCTGCTCACAGAATTCTTAGATTTACTCTTTGGACAATAGAATGAGGGCTGTGGATGTGTAAGATTTCAAGACTCTCGTAAAATCTTCAGCATTCTGAATCGCAGCTGTATTTGGCCTGGAAAGATTGTTTTGTAGCATGGTGCTTCAGCAGGCCTCCTATACCATCACAAGACCTCTTCCCGTTACCAGTTGCACTGTATACCCAGTCAGTTTGGCACAAGCAACTTACTCAATTCAAACTGCTGGTAACAATTTTTAAAATGACTAGGAGCACCATCTTCTCTGCCCCTGTTTGCAGTTGGAGAATTTTGCGCATTGCTAGCAAAGCATTTGCCGAGTCATGTCCTGTGTCATCATTTATAACTGCGACACTTGTGGTCTTGTTTTGAAAACAAAAAAAGTCACTCCTATGAAAATTGACATCTGGTCATTACTTCAGTGATTACGGACCAGTTCTCAGCAAAATTGCAGTGAAGCACTAAACATACTTCTTCAGCCTGTACACATCCTTTCACTTTTGCAATATGTTGTTGTTGCAATTTCTTAAGCTGTTGTTGCATTACTGCTTTCATTGACCATTTACCAAGTTCATCAATGAAACTGTCAAAGACAACAGGTTTCTTAATTAGTTTATTTTCCTCCCATGTTGCGTATGTAATTTCTGCAGAGTAATCTCCTACATCTTCCAGGCCAAGTGTCTGTAAACACAGCCCTCCCTTTCCAGGGCAATCACCACATTCTTGAAACAAACAAGTCTCTCGCTTTACATCACAGACTGCTAATGACTTCACACACCCAACCAAGGTGTCGTATGTCACGTGCTCCAGTAAGTTCTTCAAAGTTACCACACAGAGTTCAAAATTTGCGCAGTACACACATAAACAGATATCTCTAGGTGGGTATGAAACTACCCAATTAGTTCATAGTGCAGACGATTTTGATCTTCCAATATGTGAAGATGTATAGTTGCTCGTATAAACTGCAAAAGCTTCTTTAATACTGCGAGTCATGTACCTCTTTGCTTTCATAACTTTTTGACCTTTGACTGTTACAGTTATAGTGTCTCTCTTGTTGGCACTCTGGTGAGAACAGATAAAATGACTGCACTATTTGAACTTGAGCTGCTTCTACAGGATTGTCTTCCAAAGACTCCTTTTACAGCCCTCACATTTCTTGATCTGTCTACTATGTACTTTGATACCACCACACACCGCCAGGTGGCTTGTGGGGTATGGATGTAGTTGTAGATACTGATGGAACATAGTTCAAAACTGTTTTCTTTGAAAACGTCGCCTCTTCACTGTAGGATGCACAGTATTCAACAGCTGAATTGATATTTGTGGAAAATTCCTGGCAAGAGTGCTTTGGTTCATTTTCTTCTGAAGATGGAATTTCTACTTTGAAGAGTGTGATCAGTTTTGCTGCGGTAATTTCTCTGCTCTTTCTTGATGCATAGTGCTTATGACTCGACTTCACTGCCCACAGTTTCTTAACAGAACTGACACCTATGTATGTAGTTGACTGATTCAGGGTATTTAATTCTTCCTATATTGATGCAAAATCTACATCATCTGCACAATGGGAAGCTTCATCTTGTTCAGGTACTATCATAGTCGTTATTCTGTCAAAACATTAAGAACACAGAAAGTTGTCACTGGAAATGTCTTCACTTTGATACGGAGTCTTCAAATGAGAACACTTATTCCCAACCTGAACATTGTTTGTTTTTTTGTCTTTATATATCACTTTTTTATGGATATGCAAATAGTCGGCACACTCCACTCCCCTGTGGCCCCAGTCAGAAGACATTTTAAACTGACCTTTTCACAAAACACACTACAACTGTGTCAACTGCCAATTTCCTAATGAAAACACAGAACTCACTCTATGGTCTCAGATTTCTTAAAAGCCTCTTCAGTAAACAAATTAACACCGAACAACTACAGTACAGAAACCTGTAATGAAAAGAAATGACTGCTACAAAGAAAGTGACAAGAAATAACTGCAACAAATACAATAGAAATAAACATTGTAACAAAGAAATTAGTAAGAAACAACTTCAGTGAAGACATACATTACCCTTGAAAGTTAAAAAAAGATTTTTAAAAATAAAATCTGTCCAACTTAAAAGTGAAAGCTTGCCTTTACAGAGAATATAGTACTACATGGTACTAATTAACAGAAAAAACTAACTTTTCTGGATTCACATTTTTGGAAAAAAAAAAAAGTGACAGTAAAAGAACTTTGACAGATATGCCCAAACGGAGGACACCATTGTAATCACAAAGCAATTATCTTTCAAATAAAAAAACTCTAACAAAATATCTGGAACATTTAAAAAAAAATTCCGAAATTCGCATCTTCAAAATGGTATTTGCATTGTCAACTCTGGAGGCCTATATCTCGGGGCAGGAATTGTTTTGAAGAAAACAAAAAAAAATATTTCTTATGTACTACTGAATTTTAACATATGCTAACTGCAATAACATCTGAGAGTATGAAGGTAACCCCACCCCTCCTGCATGAAGTGATATGAATTATGCCATAGTGACCGTTTATTGTTACTGCAGGATGCAGATTAAGTTTATATGATTTGCTTATCTTCTCTTAATTTGTATTTTGACTCATTGCACATCCCAGATGGTTGTCTTTGATGGAATCTGCAGTATATTGTACGCCCAAACAAAGTTGACACTCACCGCAGTGCCTGATGGGTGCGACTGCAAAGGCATTTCCTGTTTACAGCTGCTCCCATCAGCCAGCGCGCTGAGTGTCAACTTTGTTTGCACGTACAATATATGAATTACTATATAATACAGCAACTGGTGCAACAAGATTTTACTTTGACGTCATGTTGACACCAACTGTGGGCTTCTTCATCAGAAAATCCAAACATTTAGTAACCAGTGGACAGGTACTTCATAAGAAGATTATATTGAAACCACTTAAAATTACAGTTGTTGGAACTGACATAAAGTTTGTAATTGTCAGTAAAATTATAGCTAAAGGCATATTACACTATATGCTGCTAAGGGCTGTGAGAGGAAACAGGCACTGAATGTGGCTTCAGACTAAGCTTAGTCACCTCGTACCGCCCTTAGCGATGTATCATGTGCTATACCATGTAGCTACAATTTTATTGACAGTTACCTACTTTGTCAGTTCCAATGTCTGTAATTTTATATGGTTTAAATATTATCTTCTTATGAAGTATTTTATACGACAAGAAAATTTTGCTCTTAAATCTGTTCATCTTTTACTACGTGTAATTGTTTGGATTTTCTCATGGACACACATTGTCAGTGTGAAAACCAGGTTAAAGTAGAAACTTATTGCACTATTTGGCTGTATTATACATATCATATTCCTGTACAGTTGCCGTCTCATAGCTGTGCTTAAATTTGTAGGAATAAATGAGTAGCCTAAATAAATATGAACTGCATGGAACTGTCGGAAAGGGAGAGAGAAATCTCTTAAGTCAAGGTCTCTACTATGCCGAGGTAATTTGCCAGTCTTACTTTGGTTTTCAAGAGGACTGCATCGTGGAAATGATTTCTTAGACATTTACCAATGACTTAATGTTATTTTAAAATTACAAACTTTGTTGTTTGGCTTAATAAGAATCTGGAGTATACCACATCTCCTGCACGTGATCAATGTTGTAATTATTTGTGAACTATCTTAAATTGGCATTACAGAAGCATCCGATTCCACTCATCTGCTTTGGCCCATGACGTGATCAGTATGGTGGAAACGGTTACTTCCAATGTATATAGACTGACGACAATGATGTCACTACATACGCAAGTGAACAAACAAGAACAAAAATAAAAATGACACAATAACATCTTACTCCAAAAATAAAATGAAAGTAATGGGACAACTGCAGAAAATTGAGGTGGTTTGGGCTGGGACTAGCTACATATACAACAATAGAAAAACACTCCATCCCAAAACAAATAATATCCAAAAAAAATATTAAATTATAGCATCCCACTACACCAACAAAACCATAGGAATTGTACATTTCCCTTGACCGATATAGCTCAACTGCAGCTATCAATACCAAAAGACCTATATCTCTGAAAAGTGGAACGAAAACCCCAACAACTCAAAAGCACGCATACCCCATATTCACTACATCAATTAAAACGAAACTGACTTATCATAAATATACAACCCACAAAACATCACAATTACTATACAATTAAACCAGAACAAAAATTACTTACGAATAAAAGCCTCCGGTAATACCATCTAGGTTGGCCAATGCATACACAGGTGTGTACATGTGCTGACAAATCCACATATACATGTCCCTGGCCTGAGCTGGCACAACTCCTGTCAACCTCATGTTGTTGCCACAAATGTGACACCTAACATATTCAGCAATAAGACCGAACATCTGTGGAAACTATATGACAGACAATACATCACCACCTATCTCGGAAAGTAATGACACCTTCATGAACTTCATTGTCATATCCATAACTAACAAAAAACAATTAAAAAATTAAGACTTCCTTCCACACAACAAACACCAATTATTCAGACTTGGGGAAAAAAAACTCCAAACACATTAACAAAAAAAGAACCTTAATCACTTACTGAAAGCACTTCCACAGTCCACGTTACCGCATCAGCTACCGAAACTCAAAACCAGGTCAGAACACTGACAACCAAAATTAAAATTAACCCAATTCCATATGTTAAACTCATGCTCACATCCACCACCAGAGGACACCATCAAATACAACAACATGAAGTCTACAAACACAACCAGCTCAAAAACTCCGCACCGTAGTGACATCTCACACTCCACCACCATTATGTAAAAATGTGTCAAAGCCAACACGTGGAATTGGACGCTTCCTGTGATTCCTTAAATTTATTCACTGATTGTGCATGGTAAAGTTACTCTTAAATTGTCTAGTACTATTTCATTTACGTGATGTTCCAACTTTCCTGTAGCAACCCACATTACCTACAGTTTGTCCACGATAAGTTGATTCACATGGTGGCTATAGAGAATGGCAGAATGCCCCAGCATTACAACTGCAGAGATGATAGTAGTAGTCAGAGGGAGGCAGTGTTGCTTGCTAGCTGCATTGTTGGGGTCATTATCCTGAGCAATGTGCACAGTACAACTTTTAAGTCTTTAGGAAGCTTAAGGTTGGCACTGCTCGGAGATAGATGAATATCTTTCAACTAGAGCCAATTTTATCCACTTGTGGCAGCACTCATAAAATCATCAAGGGCATGGTGTCATTCCATGTCAAATCATCCAGGTCATGGTACCCATGTATGAGGTATAATGTTAAAACTTCGTGTACTTGTTTGATGTATAATATCATGGATTTTGGCCAATTTTTATAATAGTATCTTAATTATATTCATAGTAATGAAATCAGATGTAACATGCTGCACAATTCATTTGAAAACTCTAAAAGTAATTTAAATGACCACAGTTTCCATATAAGTTTTTCTAAAATTATGGAATGTGCATTGACCATTCATCACAAACTGAGGTTTAAAATAAAGTAAAAATTATTTTCAATGTTCCACCTTCTGGAATGCAACAATTTTTTTAAACAAGCAGCACACATCTTACAGAAAAAATGGAAGATGAGGTAAAGAAGAGGTTAAAATATTTTATTTCGAGAACTGGAAAGGGGACAAATAAGCAGAACCTCTGTTACAGATGTATAATAACAGCCAGTTTAGTTTGTCTTTTAACAGGATCGATTAAAAAATGTGGCTTTTCACTATCTAGATCCAAGCCCTTTGAACATATTATTCAGATATGTCTTTCACCGGAACCTAATCACTGCAGGCAAACAGTCTCAGCTTACATATTAGTGCAATAATTACAACCAATTAGGCATATCATAAGTCAGCTGTGAGCCAGGTTTACAGTAAAACCACAACCACTTAGCAACACTGTGATCCTTAATGTGTCTCATTGCTCATTCATTTTACTCTTAAATAAGGACCATTTTGATTCCACAAATTTAGAAGATACTTGACTTACAGGAAAAGTACGTGCTGTCATTGTGTTGATTTCTACCTGATATAAACTGTGGGATAATGTAATATTAAAAGTATCATTTTCAGACTAGCGAAAGGAAGGTGACAGCCTATTTGGATGTATAAATCTAACTGTTGCATCACTTTCTCATCATTCACTTTAAAAACAATACCTAGATACTGGAAGGAATTGTACACACAGGCGACATAGCAATTAGCATGCACATGAACTTCAGGCATTAACGGCTCACTTTGACAGGTACAAAATATGACACCGAAACTGCTATCACAGCTTAAGTGTTTGGCTCCAGTCTGAGTTGCTGAAAGTGGTTAAAAAGCATCTAGTTCCAGTAACAGTTCTTGCAGGTGAAAATGTGCAGAAAGACAAGTACAAACTTCAGCTGGCTACTGGTTTAAAATAAACAAAACTGACACTTGTTTCAGGTTGTCTTAACAAAATTGAAAAATTGTGCAGCGCTAAGTATTTGTCTGTGAAACGGTCTTTGCAGACTTGCTTTTGTAACAAGCCTATTCAAAGTGCTGCCAATTCCATCACAGGGAGATTTACCATGGCTTGTTGCAAAAAATGACCAAGTGCGTTTTAGTTCTGAAGTCATATTAATGGTTGTATATATTTAAAAAAGGTCATGTAGTTTTTGTGCTGTGCAGCACAACTGTCTGTGAAATATTCAGTATCACTTATAGGCAGTTCCAGTTCTTGTTCCAAGAACTACAGTAAAGTATTCAGAGTTTAATGAATCGTGGCTGCATTTTGAATGCAGAGACTTTGAAATTGAAAACTTTGGTCTGTCTTATAGTACACACAACTGTCATTATTCCAGTCATAATCTTGTGCTCTATCTTGCACGCCAAAGTCGAAATTTTCACTGACATCCATCAACATTAAAACAGCCCCTTTTTGAAGAGTTTCTTTTCTCATTTTAAAGTAATTACTCTGAGATTTTGCAATGAAGGAACGATGTGCAAGTTTCTTTATCTTCTGTACCAGCAATTCACAAATTTCTGACAGTTTTCTTGCTTGAAGAACCAAATTCATCCTGTCTGTTGTAACTCACTGGATGTATTGAAGTCTTTCATCAGGCTCAAAATCTTTGCAGGTGTTCCTGAAGTAGTGATGTAGGAGGATATTTGTTACAGGAACATAGCATACAGGCTCTGTAATTAATTGCAAGTTATTACTCCCATAGGATTACTTTTTTTAAGGTTAATGGCATGTAGCTGCAATGAGCAGATGTAGAAAAGCCTACCTTATTTTCAGGAAATTTCTTTTGTGTAGAGAGTACAGGTCAGTTAGATAACTTAAAATTGTTGTTTCTGTTCATTTACATTTTTCCTGATGTCACTTTTTCTTTCGTGCCTTTATTCTACAGTTTTCATCATCCAAATAGAAATTTTGTACTCTGTCAAAAACTTGTTTTCTGTGGTAATCATTTCCCTTTTCTGTTCAGACATAATAAAAATTCCCTTTGTTTTCAATAGAGTGCATGTCTGATGTACCAAATGCTCAGAGACTTGAAACATTTCACATACTTTTTGTGGAGCCCAAGCCTCTGACATAAGAGTCAAACATTGCTTTTTTTCTTGATTATTGGAGTGTTTCATTTTCTCTTTTATTTGTTCCATTAATTTATCAAAACGGATTACTTTCTGTTCACGTGATGGTTATCATGCTCATATTTCTTTCTCAATTCAACACTGAATAAACGTGAAAGTTAGGCAGTCTCAAATTTGTTTTCTCTAGTATCATTGGTATCCTTAAAGAAGTTCCTTAATTTCCTTTCTTATAAACTGTAATCTTCCTTCTGCAAGTTGGGCATAGCTTTTCAGCAGGAACAATAGAAAGTCCTTTCACCCTTAGTTCCTTTGCTTGCTGTTATGTCACTTCACACAAACCAGAAGACACCATTTTTTTTGTGACACCTGAAAGGAACAACGCATCACTTTTTATGTGGTGAGAATCTTAATAAGTATATTCCTTTTTGTTTAGAACATAAGTACACTTTATCTACTGGCAAAGATGCAGCACTACAGGGCCATAATAGTAACTCCAGCTCCTCTTCAGTTAGCTCAGAAATAGTTGTCAGGGGAGCATCACATTCATCTGCAATGTATCATCTCGGAGAACATTCTCTACTTGCGAAGTCTTCCATTATTTACTCTAGAAAAGATGGGGAATATCAATGGAAAATATCCAAAATTAGTAAAATAATATTATAGTAATTTTTTCAGTCTGTTAATGAAAGCTTTGAAGGATTTAAAATTATTATAAAGACAGAGGAATGTTGCCATATCAAAGAGGATAAATGACATAACAATATTGTAAATTTAAAACAAGGGAAAAATCCCCTAATTTCATAACTGGACTGCTTTATTATTATTGTTGATGAGTGTCTACCGTTGGTAGATATTTTCTCCCAATAAAATATTTTTACACAAAACTCGTGATTTCTTGACTCATGATAAAATGATTTAAATAAACTACGCTAAACTGATAGAAACTACAAAAACTCGGGAATCGTTGTACTTCAGAACATACATTACAGAGGAACTTATGTGGGGAAATTTTTAAGTAAAATGAAACTTTTGACGGTTAAATATTTTTTAAGTCGGCAGTTAATAACTTTATGTAAAGATCAGAATAGGTAATATCAGGATATTAATGAAATATTGAGTTAATTGTATAATGTCCATAAATTATTTACTGCAGTCGACAGCTTTTCTTTTTTTTTCTTTCTTTCTTTTTTTTTATATATATATATTTCTCCAAAACAGTTGTTTTTTTCTATGGTGTCTATATTGGTTCTTAATGACCCTGTAAAATCTTGAACAAAATCCAAAAGAGGGAAGTTGGAGAAAAGTAAATTAATTTGTAGGCTATGGTTTTATGTCATCTGTATAAAAACAAGCAATGTAAGACAAAAGAAACAAATGTCACTTTCAAAACTACGGTATCCTCTTTCATTGACAGATAAAGCTTTCTAAAATATGGTCACAAAATCCCCTAATTTATTCTTATCATAGTGTTGCAATCATTTAACCAAATGCAATACAATTTTGGAATCTGTCACAATGGTTCCTAAATTTTTACAACGCAAAATTTGAAAGTTTCCTCTGAGGGTAAGGTCTCATTTTCTTAAATTTCTGGATGATTTGACACGGAATGAACCCAGGATATCACGGACAAAGAGTAGATGGCCATTTGGTTTTGTGTATCATTATATTAGGTGCATTAAACCACAAGAGGGCAGAATTGTTTGTTCTGAACTGACAAGTCTCTTGACACCTGTTTATCATTTTTCAAATGCTGCTGCCTCTGATTTACTTCATTTGATCTTTTGATTTTATATGCTAGATATTGTAATGGAAGAATTCAAGTATGAATACTTAAATACTCAAGTTTCCAGAAAATGGCTTAGGGATTCTCCTTTATTTTAGATGATGACACCAGCATTATCTTCACCTTAATGAACGCACACTGACCTTTTCAATGAGCTGGACAACTTATATTTAGTTACAAATCTTTAATTGCCTGCACTGTGGAAGGGAGGTGGCACCTGGACTGTTTGTCCATGATAAGTTGTTGATTTGCGTGGTGGCTGTTAGGAATGGTAGGACATGTGCATCGCATTCATATTTGTACTGCTGAGGTGAGAGGAACTGTGATGGAAAGGTGGTGTTGGCTGCTTGGCACAGTGCTGGCATTGTCCTTAACAACGTTTACAGTCATATTTCACATCTAGGAGAAATGTAATGTTAGCAGCACTTGGAGATAAATGAATGTCTTTCAACTAGCGCCAATGTTTTCCGCTTCTGGCAGCATCAGTACAATTGTCAAGTTATCGTGGACAAATAGTACTTTCTGCTTCACTCCTTTCTCTGTGCTGGTTTGTGTGTGAGGTGCATATTGCGTGATTCCATTCCCCTCTGTCTCCATGGAGAGAGAGAGAGAGAGAGAGAGAGAGAGAGAGAGAGAGAGAGAGAGAGAATATGAATCAATCCCATCTTGTGGATGAATCGCCATTGACAGCATCACATACTACTGCTGTTACCCAATGAAATTCTGCAGATAAATTCGGAATTTAACTCAGGACCTTGGTGCTCAATCTGGTGGTCATGAATTGTAAAATATTGAATGGATATTGTGGCAGTGAAGAGTGATATGCACTATAGCTCAAGGTCTAGGTTAAAATGGAAGATAGCTTGTCAGTTGGCAAAGCAATGAATGTGCCACAAAACAAAGTCTTTAAAATGAGGGTTGCAGTGACTGATCTATAGCATAGCTTGTAGTCTTAACTTACGTGGGAAGGCTATAGTTCGAAACTTCCTGGCAGATTAAAACTTTGTGCCAGACTGAGACTTGCAGTGCTCGGGACCTTTGCGTTTCGCGGGTAAGTGCTTTACCATCTGAGCTACCCAAACATGATTCACGACCTGTCCTCACGGCTTTACTTCTGCCATTACCTTGTCTCCTACCCTCCAAAGTTCACAGAAACTCTCCTGCAAACCTTGCAGGACAAGGACTTCTGTAAGAAGCGATATTGCGGAAACAGGGCTTAGCCACATTCTGGGGGATGTTTCCAGAACAAAACTTTCACTCTGCAACGGAGTGTGCACTGATATGAAATTTCATGACAGATTAAAACTGTGTGCCGGACTACAGGAGATCTTCTGTGAAGTTTGGAAGGTAGGAGATGAGGGACTTGCAGAAGTAAAGCTGTGAGGATGGGTCGTGAGTTGTGCTTGGTTAGCTCAGGTGGTAGAGTACTTGCCCACGAAAGTCAAAGGTCCCGAGTTTGAGTCTCGGTCCGGCACACAGTTTTAATCTGCCAGGAAGTTTTATATCAGGGCACACTCCGCTGCAGAGTGAAAATTTCATTCTGGAGGCTAGAGTTCGTTTGTGAGATGACAAAGGCAACAAATGTGTCATGTCATTGTATACACATTTTGTATTCATTGTGTGTCCCATACTTATATTGTCTTCTATGAAAACTCCTATTTTCCAACTGTGGTCCTGTATTATTAAAGTTTTAATGTGTCTGCAGGTGTTAATAACAGGAACGTTCCCATCCAAAAATCCTGTACTCCCATGAGACCCTGTTAGTTTGTTGGTCTTTGTTTTGGTAATTTTTTTACATTGTTAGTGAAATTGTGAATTGGTTGTTTCTTGAGCCTTGTCCCTGTATTCATGACATCGTCGGCCAGTGTGGGCACTGTGGCATTATTTACTAACTCCAGAAGGTTGTTTGCAAACATGGTCATCAGATGGCTGTTGGAATAAGTGGACTGGAATCTCAGTTCAGAGGAGGTGAAGAGGAATAAGGTAGGAATGGATAAAAAAAAGTATAGGCAAAACTGTTTATTTGTAGTGACTAAAAAAGAGTTACGAAAGACGTGTTCTTTCTGTCATTGCTAAATTGTTGTCGATTACTCCATTTCATTTTAATATGCAAACCATTTGTGCCCCTATTTGATGGAGTTTTGAGATACTTGAAAATTATCAGCATGTTTACTCATTAGTGCTGGGCTACAGTGGCAGGTGAGTTGACTTTGCTGGCTTACAAAATGTGTTTGCTGGTGGTGGGACTAGAATAAATAGTTCTGTGTGAGTAAATGGACATTTGGACTGGGAGCTGTTGCCTGGGCCTTGGCAATGGGTTTCGAAGGCAGTTGCATGATGTGTGGGATTCTTTCGTCTTTTTTGAATGTCTACTGTTTAAGTGAACGTGTTATTGAAACAATCAAGGTTACTGATTGAATGTAAGGGCTTAGAGTATTTGATATGACTATGCCACAAAGAAAATGTAATGAAAAGTTGCTACAAAATTGTATTACTGTAGTGCTCTGTACAATCTATTAGAGTTCTTTGAAGTGATGAATTAATTTACTGGATTCTAAAAGCTTGTGAATTAATAGTATGGAAAGATAGGTAGTTTTTGTTTTTTAATTGACTTGATGCAAAGTTCAGGAATTTTTTAGAACACACACACACACACACACACACACACACACACACACACACACACACACACACACACACTCTGAAAGATTGTTAATTGATCTCAGATCTTCCAGAGACCTACTGTATTAAGAGAATCACGAAAGTTCAGTGGCTAGCTGTAGGATTTTGTCTGTAGAGTAGAAGAGCTGTGTCATCCAGTTTTAGGCATGTTTCTTAAATGTGACTTCAGTGAGGCCTTGTAGATATGATTCCACACAGAACAAAAGTGGAGTAAGTGTGGGAAACAATAGTGTCATTATTTTACAATTACTTGCATTGATATTGTGTTACATGGGCAACAAAGTTTGCAAGAATAAAGGTACAGTAGGTACATGCATTGAACTGAGAGAATAATCACTCTAAATGGGGGAAGGGGGGCACAAGAGAACTAAAGATATTGCTGTTGCTTCATTATTTTCATCTAAATAAAAGCTTGTAGTGGTATGGGAGAAAGTGAAAATTCTGAAATAAAAGTGGGTTGACATCCTTGAAACAAATTTCAAACCACTGCTAATTTTGAGACATACATAATGGAATGTTCAAGAGATGAGCGTCTGAGGAGGCAACAACCTGAAAGTAATTAGAGGAGAATGGTAACACAAAATATGATTATAAAAGAGGAGGAAGGGTCATAAATTTGCATGGTGAAACAGCAGACGGCAAGAGCCAAGTAAATGCTGGAACACCAGTTCCAGTCTCCTCCTCAGTCTGAAAACATTAGGGTGGCAGCTGCAACTGCAGGAGGGCACAAACCTACATTTGAATGCTTGCACGTTCTCCATCATAGACATTTCCTTCTGTTGCCTGCCTTCACAGATGTTGCGGAAGTGTGTGCTCGGTGCTGTGAAACTGGCGAACAGCCAGCTCACTTGGTTTGAATGTAGAGACACTGTGTAGATGGCTCAATACTGCACCACTGCTGAAGCATCTGTACCAAAGATCTCAAGACAAAATGAGAGGCTTTCTTTGCTGTCCAAACTGATTCAGTTGGGTGACAGTCTGAAGCTACAGGTCCAGTCAGTGAAGAGAGCATCGTTTTGTGTTGTGAGAGTAAGGAAAAGTTGTGGCAAGATATTTTAAAATTCTGTTGATCATTCCACAGCAGACACAAATGTTTGGAAGTTCTTCAAAGGTGGTTCTCGTAAGAATGGAGCAAAAACTCGCCTCTGTCATATTAAATGGTGGGGTTCTTTTAATATCTCCATTTAACATAGGAAATCCAATGGCTAATTCTTTTTTACAAAGTAATATCTCATCTTGACAAAGACTCCACATTCATAATTCAGAAGTAAATTGAAAAATTCCATAGAAGGGGCAGTTAGAATTTATTTTACACAACCAATGTACCTATCTCCTCTCAATGTGTAACTTTAATGACACATTGTCTTTCAGTAATGGTACAACACTGGAATGCATGTTAGGTTAGTTGCCGCCTCAGAGATCTATTTTGCTCTGTTTAATCTCATTTGATTGCAAGATTTTTGTATTTAGATTAATTGAGGGAGCAATGAAATTTGCTCTGCTAAAATCAGTGAAGGGTGATAACTACACAAATGTGAACTTCTGGATTGGATAGTTGATATTTACCTTCCTTGTTTTGATAATCCTCACTAAGATGTAATGAGATGTGTTCCACTTGGTACTTAGTAGAACCAGAGACCTATAACCAATAATGTAATGTGTTTTTTATGCTTGGATGGATTAGTAGGACAAGAGTTTGATAATGGCTTGTTACATACTTTTTAAGACACTGTTTCCATTTACAGATTGACAATTATTGAATATATGAAATAAAATCGTCATAACTTCTGAGCGGTTTGTGTTAGGACGTTCAAACTGCACGATTTGCTGCGGGGCATGATTGGAAGTAGTATACGCTGTACGGTTTGGTTTAGCGATGAAGCCCACTTTCATTTGGGTGGGTTCATCAGTAAGCAAAATTGATGCATTTGGGAAACTGAGAATCCACAGTTCGCAGTTGAGAAGCCTCTTCACGATTAATGGGTCACATTGTGGTTTGCAATGTCCAGTCGCAAAATAACTGGTGCAACATTCCTTGATGGCATGGTGACTACCGAATGGTATGTGAAGGTTTTGGAAAATTATTTTATCCCCTCTTATCCAAAGTGACCCTGATTCCAACAAGATGTGGTTCATGCAAGACGGAGCCTGAACCCAATGAAGCAGGAGAGAGTTTGATATCCTGGAGGAGCTCTTTGGGGACCACATTCTGGCCCTGGCATGGACTTCGATTGGCTTCCATATTCTCCAGATCTGAACACACATGACTCCTTTTTGTGAGGCTATATAAAAGACAAGGTATACAGCAATAACCCCAAACCATTGCTGAGCTGAAAACAGCCATTCAGGAGGTCATCAACGGCATTGATATTCCGACACTTCAGCGAGTCATGCAGAATTTCACTATTTGTCTGCGCCACGTACCAGTGGCCTTGCTGACTGGTTTCCGTCAGATCGCTGAAGTTAAGCGCTGTCAGGCTGGGCTAACACTTGGATGGGTGACTATCCGGTCTGCCAAGTGCTGCTGGCAAGTGGGGGGCACTCAGCCTTTTTGAGGCAAACTGAGGAGCTACTTGATTTGGAAGTTGCGGCTCTGGTCTCGTAAACTGACATATGGCCAGGAGAGCGATGTGCTGATCACATGCCCCTCTGTATCTGCATCCAGGGACACTTGTGGGCTGAGGATGACATGGCGACCAGTTGGTATCATTGGGCCTTCCAAGGTCTGTTTGGACGGAGTTTAGAGTTTGTCTGCTCCATGTCATTGCCAATGATGGCAGGCACATTGAACATGTCATAACCTAAATCCGAATATCTGTTTGACATTTACATTTTGAATAAAGTGTGTGTATGTCATAGTTTGTAAATAAGTTAAGTTTTTTCGTATAGTTTAATAATTGTCACCTAGTATTTTTGTACTAGCTGAAGTTGATCCACTGCTTGATCAGTGTTTTTCAGTTCCATCTGCACTTTTTGGGTTGTATGTTGTATGGGGATCAGACAATGGGAACTGTTTATCAAATATTCTTTTTTTTGTGTGCAGATATAAAAACAACATTGGATTCTCACACATTATCGGTAATTAGTTGAAAACTGTAACTCTATACATTTTTACACCCTTTGCACTTTGAGTTGTTCTCTTTCTGGAGCAAATTGCCTTTCTTCTTTTGTTTCATTTCTACATGCTGCCTCATTTCTTCGTTCTTTCACTCAAGAGTGTGCAAATATATTCTTCTTAAGTTTTGGTATTGAACAATGAAAATCAATAAGACTGAGACCAATAGAATATTGACTCATATGCATACCAGCTGCCAAAATTCCCGAAACCTATTCTCAGTAAATATATAAGGAAGTCTGAACGTCACAATTGTAACTCCACTCACTTTGTTCACCGCCTCAGTCAATTGTAACTGAAGAATATCGATATTATTGTTAGTTTCAGTTTCTTGCGTCAACTTATTTCCTGTTTGACAAAAAATGTTGTTAACAAATCAAAAGCAGAATGATTACTATATGTGTTCTCTAACATTCATGTTGGGGAGTAAATAAGATTTAATTCTGACATAGCAGGTATCTGTGTGTTGCATGCTCAGTTTAAGAACAATTATAAAACTGTTGCTCAGCACTCGCAGTTCACAGCACTCGCATTTCTTTTCTAGCTAAAACTCTTCTTATGTTACTTTCAGATGGAGTAGGTGTTGAAAGAAGTAACATCTAAAGAAACACAGATACGTAGAAAGCACAAAAATCAAAAGACGAAAGAGTCCAATTTCAGAGAGCTCTTTCTCTCTCTCTCTCTCTCTCTCTCACACACACACACACACACACACACAACCTGTGTTGTCTGTGAGTGCAAATGATAGACTGAATTTTTCATTTTTTTCGTGTATTGCTGTTTAGCCATTTGAAGCAACAATCAGTACAGATTTGTTGAAAAACTGAAGATCTAGCAAGAAAGAAAAAATACCCTTTTGATCTTTTTTTGTGTTGAAAAGTATGATGTTGGGCATTATGTGAAAGAAAAAATTAAGGTGGTGATTCTGATAACCATTAGAAAAGATTTTTATTACAGATTTGTAACCATTTGTGTGCCTAATTCCGGGCCTTTTAATAATTTGTCACAATCGATCCATTTATCTGGCCAGTGACACCAAATTAAATAAATTTGATTCATTAATAAAAATTTATATGGGTTACAAACCTATAAGCTGCCTAGTCTCTCGATGCTTTTTTGTGACAACCCACTATTTAAAATGGCATCCTAACCATAGTCTTGAGCAAAAAATTCTGGAAAAGCTATTTTAACCTTCCTTTACTGTGTATTTCTTTACGCCAAATTTTCATTTCACAAACATCTGTGTATCGAGGGCAACAAGAGTTCTTTGTTTTAGGTGATTTAAAAATTAAAGGAGTCTTACTTTCTCAAATTCTGCCATAAAGCTCTTTTATCCTCTCTGTTAATAAACTGACCTATCCATGTACTCTGCAGCAGACCTCTATAGCACGTCATTCTGAAAGTTTCTTTTCTCTCCTCTTTCGTACAATTTGTTGTTCACATTTCACTTTGATATAATGCTGCACTCCAGACAAACACTTTTAGTATAGACTTTCATCCACTTAAAATTTGTATTAAATGTTAAAATATTTCTCTCCTCCAGAAACACTTTTCTTGCTATTGATAGTCTGCATATTACATCCTCTTTGCGCCATACTGCATTAGAAAATTTATGTCTGGGTGGTGACCTTCAAATGCTGTAAATTTGAAGAAATTCGAAGAGGACACCTGTAATATCCCCTTGTCAAATAGACATGTCTTAAAAACATGCAATGTCTTAAAAATCAGATTTTTAGTTGCATAACATTTCCTCTACTGTTATGAACTCTGACCATAATTTGTCATGAAATGTGGTTAAAGTGGAAGATACCACAGATGTGTAGGATAGTAGGAACAACTGGATGCAGAAAGTTTCCAAGAAAACATGTCATCCAAGCCATCTCACTAATCATCTCACTTTTCAATGAAACTTGATTTACTTCTTCTCCCTAGAGAGATTATGGTAATAACCCTACCAAATTTTATCATTTTATGTCTCTGTTTCTATTTTATGGCACTTAAAAAATGGGAAGTCTCTTTTTTTTTTTTTTTTTTTTTTTTTTTTTTTTTTTTTTTTTTTTAAACATTGTGATGCATGAAACGGAGGACAGGTCTGACGCCAACAACTACCACAAAATCTTACTTCTGACAGCTTTGTTCAAAATTCTTGAAAAAGCAATGTATTCATAAGTAGCTTCACATATTTGTATAAATGAATAACTATCAAAATTTCAGTTTAGTTTTCAGAAAGGCTTTTCAATAGGAAATGCTATATATGCTTTCCCTGATCAAATATTAAATGCTCCGAAAATCACTCACTGGGATTTTTTGTGATCTCTCAAAGGCTTTTGAGTATGTGAATCATGAAATTCTTCTAGATAAGCTTAAGTATTGTGGTATGAGTGGAACAGTGCACAAATAGTTTAATTCATATTTAACTGAAAGAGTACAGAGACTGAAATAAACAGTTCACATAATGCGCAAAAATCAGCAGATTCCTTAAACTGGAGAGGTAGCGAGAATGGGCTAGGTATAACCTTGGTTCCCTTATTGTTCTTAATGTATGTTAATGACTTGGCAGTCTGTATTCATGAAGATTTGATGCTACAGTAATTCTTTTTTGGTGCTGGTAAAAGTATAGGAATCACACCCAGCAAAAAAGAATTAGCTGATGAAATTGTTAATAATGTCTTTGAGAAAATTATTAAGTTGTTCTTTGCAACTGGACTCTCACTGCATTTTGTTAAATGAATTTTTAGTTCTGAATTAGTAAATCTTGAATTAATGGCATGCAAAGAAACCTTTTGTTAAACTGACATGTTCCAGATCATTACACAGTGCTGTATTCAGGATCTATGGAACAAGTATTAATCTAATCAAATCGAATGCTCTTATTTATTTATTTATTTATTTATCACCCATAAAGTGTAACATTTGAACATTATGAACTTTATTCTAAGGATTGTATAAGTAATGTCCCTTACCTTTAACATTGGATGATGAGTTTGTACTTAGACTTTGGGTAATGTTAGTTAACCTAGACGTCATGCAACATGTTATTGTAAATAAACTTGTTTGTACATTACATCTTATAAAAAGAGAAAAATTTTCAAAATATATAGTTCACAGGCTCAGTTGGGAGCAATTCTTGCAGTATCTTTTTCTGGCCACAGTGATCTCAGAGATTTGCTGTTTTACCGGATTCTTGATATTCACGGTAACTCGTGAAATGGTCGCACAGGAATATTCCAACTTCATCACTGCCTCAGAGATGCTGTCTCTGAGCACTTGTGCGCTGACTATAACACCACATTCAAACTCACTTAATTCTTGATAACCTGCCATTGTAGCAGCAGTAACCGATCTAACACTGGTGCCAGGCACTTGTTGTCTTATATAGGCGTTGCCGACTGCAGCACCGTATTCTGTCTGTTTACATCTCTCTGTGTTTGAATGTGCGTGCATATACTAATTTCTTTGTCACTTCGGTGTATATGCAGTATATATTTTGCAGATGAAAAATATAATAATTTATTGCACCTTTGATTTCAAGTATTTATGGACATAATAAAATTAGCTCACATATGGCATTATAAGACATACATAAGATTTTTTTTTTAAATTTTTGTTTACCTTATGTCATTTGTGCTAAAGAATTGTTAAATCTCTTTTAGAACATTTTTGAAAAAAGTTTTTGGGATAAAGAGTGGCATATAATGTAATTCTGTATGAAAATTTGTCTTAAGTATTGTTGCAAAAATGTTTTTAAAATTGTGATGATCTGGACACTGGCCATATTCTCTTACATGATGGTATGTTTGACATTAGTCATCTAGTATGAATATCAACAATGCAAGAAAAAGATAGATTGCTACTTACTTTAAAGATGACACGTTAAGTTGCAGACAGGCACAATTAAAAGACACTTAAACTTTCAGCCACAGCCTTTGTCGGAGAAGGAAACACACACACATTTATTCACACAAGCAAGCACACTTGATGCACACATGACTGCCATATCCGACAGCTCAGACTGGCATTCTGTTCTGAGTTGCTGGAGGTGGCGGTCATGTATGCGTGAGGTGTGTTTGTTTGTGTGAATGAATGTGTGCGTGTTTCTTTTTCTGATGAAGGCTATGGCCAGAAGGTTATTTGTAGGTGTCTTTGAATTGTCCCTGCTTGCAACTTAATGTGTCATCTTTATGGTAAGTAGATGTCTGTCTGTCCCGTACATTGTTGGTATCCAACTTCACGTGAATGTATTTGTAAGAATGAGCTGGTAATGCTAGATCATATGCTTAGTTTAATTGCAATTGCAATCCCATGTGGTGTGATAGTTGTACATTGGTTTTATTAAGCATTGGAAGAGTGATCAGCAAGATATCAGGTGATCACATGGCACATAGGTGTCAAGTGACAAGATTTCAACTAGACCTTGAGCACCCTGTTGGTGTCATCAATAAGCTCATGTAAACATCATAATGGATAGTAAAAGCACAAACAATAACTCTGCTGTTGGTAAATGTACTTTGAATTTTTTCTTGATAAAATATGCAGTTCTTTGAGCTATTCCTGGATGTATTAAAACAACCTACACGAGACACGATTGGATGTATATGGAGAGCTTTTAAGTGGTTGTAGGTTGTCATCTTGTTTGTGAATTTATATAAAGAAAAATTTGATAAAGAAATTTTAAGAATTTGTATAAATTTTTTTTTTAAAAAGTCGAAAATGATATAAAAAGTTTTATGTAAGTTATGTTTTATGAATGAGACATGATTTTACTGGCAGATTTTTGAAACTGGAGAATAGTGACTTGGCTTATACATTATGATAATAACATAGGCATATGTAATTATAAGTAATAGTAGATCTATGCCTTAATGTTATATGTGAGATGATGATATTGATTTGTACTTCAATTGTGCCATCTGATGTACTTATGTATCACTAAGAATGTTTACGCTTGGATCTGCCAGTTTTAAAGTGGTGATGAGTGTGAGCACTTGTAATCAGTGCAGTATCATGTGTACATAGGTGTTATTTTAAAATGGAAGTGTCGACTTCTGGTATAGCTCATGATACCAGTTTGGACATGCATTGTATAGCGCCACTTACTGTACAGAAAGAGAAGGTTGTGTATTGATGTAAGCATAGGTATGTTGTTATTCCATGTATTGCAAATCTTGGATATAATTGCGTGTGCTGTTATGTTAGTTGCTGTATCCTAGCATTTTTGGTCCCATTTCTTGTAGATCCGAAGATGGCAACAGAGAAGCTGAAACCAGTAATGTATACGGATAAATGATTTTATCAACCTTAGCAGTTGGAAATTTATTCAGTGTTCATCATGCCTGTAGGTAAAACCACCAAGACAGGAATAAAATACATACCTATATTTTAGAATATTATTTTACAAAAAATGCAGTTCATTGAATATCAACTACAGGGAGTGGGATAGACCTTAATTCTTTTTTTTTTTTTTTTTCAAAATAATTATCAAAGCATGGGCTATTATTACTGGAGAAAATAAAATTAATGAAAGATTTGCTCCTTTGTTGTTTTTTTGTTTTGTAACAGCTACAAAACTGGCAGGCCGGAAAGGACAGAAGTTATATACTTGTGAAGACTTCCTATGTCCCTCCAGCCAACCAACACTTGAGTCTTCCTCTGCTAACTGGAAAGGCTCGAAGAAGTCCAACAAAGGTAAACTGTCTTCTCCTTCGCCTACTCGAAGATCCTCTTCGACGATGTCGCCACTTGATACCCATGTCCAGGCAACCGCTGTACCGCTGGTGCGTACCACCAACCGTTTTTCTGTGTTGGACTCTGCAGGCCAACAACAGAAGAAAGCTGACACTTCCGTGGACCTCATGGAGCAGGATCCTCCTGCCTCTATGCTCTGTAGCTGAGAGTCTGCAGGCTGGCACTCGGCAGCTGCCGAGGTGTCACCCCTTCATTTTTTTTTTCATCATGACTCTCTTTCAATGGAACATCCATGGCCTTCGATCCAAAAAAAGGGGATTTACGGCTTCTTTTAGAATCGCAGTTCCTACTTGTACTCCACATTCAGGAAACAAAATTGTGTCCTCTCGACCGCTTTGAGCTATCGTGTTTTTACCCGATCCGTTTTGACCTTCGCCCCAAGGTCAACATTCCATCTCGTGGGTGAATCTAGCTTCTCATAGGGGATGATGTTCATAGTCAACCCATCTTCCAGGCAACCTGTCTTCAAGCTGTTGCAGTTTTCCTTTTCCTTCCTCACTTGACCTTTTCCATTTGTACTGTTTACATCCCTCCGTCATTTGATGTCACTAGGGCTGACTTCCTCCAGCTTATTGGGCAGCTACCTCACCCACTTCTGTTGCTCGGTGACTGCAATACACATTATCCTCTTTGGGGTTCTCCCAGAACCTGTCTGAGTGGTGCCCTCTTGGCTGACCTACTTGATCAACTTAATCTCTTCTGCTTTAAGGGTAGTTAGAATGGATTTTTTTTCACATTTTCAGATTTTTATCTCATTATAAAATTTGCAATTTTCCGAATAAAATGATTGTATGTATATCACTTATAAACTCACATGGATGTATTTTATTTTATTATTTTTTTTAAATGTAATCTACACTGGTTGAAAATGTTAAAATTTTTACATGCATTACTTCAAGATCTAATAAAATCGGTAATTTTTTATATAGAAGGCTGTGAATCGCTGTGTTATAAAGATTAAATTATGTGTTTGTATTGATAACACTGTCAAAAAAAAGTTTTGTATCGTGTCATTGTATAAACATGCGTTGTATGTCGAAGTGCTAACGTTTTTCCGAGGCAAAGTGACAAGTAGATTGGTAAATCTCTCAAAAAGTAAAGTATGACACCAAAACTAAGTGTTTTTTTAGAAATGTGGGTTTCATGGTAATAGATTTTCGAATAAAGGGAAACATTGTGTTCAACATGTGGCGTGTGAAGTTACATTGTATAAACATGCGTTGTATGTCGAAGTGCTAACGTTTTTCCGAGGCAAAGTGACAAGTAGATTGGTAAATCTCTCAAAAAGTAAAGTATGACACCAAAACTAAGTGTTTTTTTAGAAATGTGGGTTTCATGGTAGTAGATTTTCGAATAAAGGGAAACATTGTGTTCAACATGTGGCGTGTGAAGTTACAGACAATGAAATACAGGCAAACTCATCAGTATCGAGAGAAATACCCATTAGTCCTTCGAAGATTAAAATAAAATGTTGTGATGCACAGTTTTTTCAAAACGAAAGTGATGTAAATGGTAGGTATGGTTATATTCTGATAGATTTACACACTCTAACAAGGATGTTAGGTGAATGTGTGTGTGTGTGTGTTGTAAAATGTGTGGAGGGCCAGTTAGATGGACAGTGAGATTTCAAATGGACTATCCAGGAAACTTATCATTCATTGTGCCAGTCGTAAATATACTTATTTCATTTTGGAATTCTGATAAGTGTACAGATAATTATTTTGTAGTAAATGTTTGGTGATTTAATGGATTAAGAGCTATTGACAAAGGACACACTGCAGCAGAAACAATGTGTGCCGTGATGAATATGCCACACCTACCTTGTAAAAGAGACAAGTATGCAGGATTTATTGGAGCTGCTGTGAAATCTGTTGCATGCAAGTCAATGAAGGGTGCTGCAAACAAAGCTGTTGAAATAAATGATGGTATGACTCACAGTTGTAAGAATTCGGTTGCTGCGGTGACCAGTGTGGTTACTGGAAAGGTAATAAATTTCCAGATTTTTACCAAACATTGTTATAAATGTAAATCAGGGAATGAAGAAGGGCATATCGGTGACAGAAATTATGAAGGAACAAGTGGTGGAATGGAGGCCTCGGCAGTTATTGAAATTTTTGTTCAATCTGTGAACAAAAGGGGAGTGTGTTACACTAAGTTCTTAGGTGGTGGAGACTCAAAAGCATATAACAGTGTAGTAGCCACTCAACCTTATGGCGAGAAGATTATCACAAAACTGCAATGTGTGGATGATGTCCAGAAGACGATGGGCACCAGGTAGAGGAAGTTGAAACCAAGTTTGAGAGACAAGAAACTTTGATGGTAAAACCATAAGAGGTAGGCTGACAGACAAAATGATTGATGGACTGCAGCAGTGTTATGGGATGGCCATTAGAAATAATACTGAGGATTTGTTGAAAATGAAGTAGGCAGTATGGGCTAACTTCTTCCACAGACTGTCAACGGATGAAAACCCAGTACACCACCTTTGCCCTCCTGAACCTGATTCATGGTGCAATTACCGCAATGCCCAGTACTACCCAAACAGTTTGTACAGCCATAAACATTCCATCCCAGCAGCTGTCATGGATATCATAAAACCTGTTTACAGAGACCTGGCAAATCCTGAATTACTGAAGTATCTGCATGGTCAGACTCAAAATTCCAATGAGTCGTTCGATAATCTTATATGGGGTTGCTTACCAAAAAATGTTTTTGTTGGAATGAAGACACTAAAGTGGGGTGGGTGGGGGGGGGGGGGGGGGGGGGTGTCAGTGATGCTGTTATTGCTTTTGATGATGGCAACATTGGTTGGGTGAAAGTGCTACAGCATATGGGAATTAATCCCGGAGCAAACTTCATCAGAGAACTTGAATGGATGGAGAAGGTTTGCATTGATAAAGCAGAGCATGCAGCATAGTTGGCCACTGAGGAGACCAGAAAGAAGAAAAGAAGAAAAAGCTTGGAAACAGATCAAATCAAGACGATATACAGTATGGCACAGGGTGCTTCCGAGTAACTAAAAATAAAAAATTAAGCATATATTGAATTAAAGTCTTTTGAAACTTTAGAAGCGGTTCCTGAAAATTTACATTTTCTGTTGTATTCTTCTCTAAACCTCAGAAACCACTTCGAGTAGAGTATTCAAATTTTAAGGGAGTAATAACGTATATATCTTGAGTCTACTGAACTACAAGAAGAACATAATGTTATGTATAATTAAAATTATTTAGGATAATGTACAAGAAAAGTACACAAAATTTTAACCATGTAATTAAAAAATTGTATTTCCGAAAGCACTGGCTGAAATGCAGTTATTGTTGTTCAGTAGACTCAGAACACTCAGTTTAATGTCCTGTAAAAGTTTCATGTCAATGGCTGCAGTGGTTCCTGGAATACAGGGAAGCCAAGTCACTAAATTTAACATTGTCGGGATAGGGCGTTTCAACTCCCCTTAACACAGGAGCACCCACGTTCCTTTCAGACTCCTTGCACACCTGTTACCATTTGGATTTATCCTTCTGCACTGCCCAGCGTGCCCATCGTCTTGAGTGGTCCATTCTTTTTGACAGTACTCGAGCGACCATTTCTCGTGTGCTATCCATTTGCTGACTCCTACCCCAACTGTGTGCACACCCAAGTGGCAGCTTACTAAGGCCAACTGGAAGCTTTCCTCTTCCCTACCAAGCTTTGACGAATAAGATTCCCCAAACGTTATCCTTACCGCTGCAGAGCGTTCCGTTCCTTGCACTTCCTCTTTACCATTCCATACCCTGGTCCCTTGGTGGACTGAGGTGTGCCGTGGCGCAATCTGCGTTCTTTGGGATAGCATAAAAGCTAGCTGGATTTCATCCACTAGTTCTTTTAACAGTTCCATTCCCTCTTCTGTCGTGTGGACCAACCTCCGACGCCTCTCTGGTACCAAGATCCATTCCCCAATTTCCGGCCTGACAGTAGCAGACAATGTTATTGTGGACCCTATTACTATCTCCAACTCCTTGGGCTGCCATTTTGCGGAAATTTCGAGCTCTTCCCACTATCACCCTCCCTTCCTCCATCTGAAATGAGCGGAGCGGCTTGGGCGATACCCTTCTCTTCTCAGAATCATGAGTGCTACAATGCCGCCTTTACTATGAGGGGGCTAGATCATGCTCTCAGTTCATCCCGATCCTCTGCCCAGGGTCAGCTGCTGTCCACATTCAGATGTTGCAGCACCTTTCCCTTGCTGGCAAGCCCTTTCTGCTTAGTATGTACAACTGCATCTGGTCAGATGGCAAGTTTCCCAGATGCTGACGTTAAGCCACTGTCATACTCGTACCTAAGCCTGGTAAGGACAAACACCTTCCTTGTGTCTACCACCCCGTTTCTCTCTCCAGGTGTGTTTTCCAGGTGATGGAACGTATGATTCATGCCTGTCTGGTATTGTGGCTCGAGTCTCGCAATTTGCTAACCACCGCACAGTGTGGATGCTGAAATATGGCATCCCGGCTAAGATACAAGTTGAAAATATGGTCACTATTTTTTATTTACTTAAATTTGCCATATTTCGTGACAGTACCTTTTCCGTTAGACGTTTGCAAGGCGATATTAGTCTTGGCTTCAGTTGTCTAAGTATGATTCCACAATGCATCTTTGTCGGCTGCAGAAAAGACGTGGTTCAACATGTTTGCCTCATTTTGGTGTTTCAAATACCAGTTCTTCAAATGTAGTTTCTTTTTATAGTTGTTACAAAAAAATAGTAACATAATTCAAAATTATTTATGACGGCGACCTTCACATTGTTCTTCCGTCAACACACACCAAGAGTTCACTGCCGACTGACTATAGTCAAAGACGACTCCGTCAAAGATATTTTACACAACACACAAGCTTCCACTTGTACAAAATTCCTGGGGCTTCTGCTCAGTAGGAAACTCCTGTGGTTCTCCCAAGTGTCTTACCTTGCAGCTTGCTGTACGCATTTCCTCAGTGTCCTACATGACCTCAATGGTTTTTACTGGGGTGCAGATCGAACTGCCCTCCTCCATTTTTACCGGTCCGATGTCAATTCAAAACTTGACTATGGGTGTTTTGTTTATGCATCTGCACATCCATTCCTTTTACGGCATCTCAACACTATCCACCATTGTGGCATCCGTTTGGCCTCTGGCACCTTTTACACTAACCCAGCTGTGAATTTGTGTACAGAAGGTGCCGAAATACGGCCGTCCTACCTCTGTGACTTTCTTCTCGGCAGATATGCTTGCCGTTTGGTTGCCGTGCATGTCCAACCATCCTATGCCTTCTACTTCGATGACTCCTTTAGTCGCCAGTATGGGGCGCGTTCCTCTTCGCTGTTACCTCCTGGAGTGCGCTTTTGGCTCTTTGCTCTGCTGATTAACTTCACGCTCCCTGCAACTTTCCCGGTGGGTGTGAACCCTTCACCATCTTGGCTTTGTGTGGTGGCCCGTGTTCACCTTGGGCTTAATTCTCTGCCTAAGGACACTACTTGAGCCTCGCTCTATTGCCCTTGTTTTCAAGACCTTTGCATGGAACTTTGTGATAATGCCTCTGTGTTCACTGATGGCTCTCAGACTGGCTGTGGTGTCGAGTTTGCCTCCGTCATTGGTGCCAACGTTTTTGAGTATCAGCCTTTGGCACACAGCTCAGTATTTACAGCAGAGCTCTTCACCCTGTATAGGCCAGGGAGTACATCCAACACAGGCTTTTCAATTGTGTCATCTGCTCAGTCTCTCTCAGTGCCATTCAAAGCCTCTGTACGCTGTACACTGTCCATACCTAGTGTAACGGGTCCAGGAAAATTGTCATGTGCTCACCCTTGACGAGCCACAGTGATGTTCCTGGTCATGTCGATCTGACAGGAAAGGAGCTGCTGCCAAGGCTGCAGTCCTTGTATCTCAGTCCACTAGTTCTTATATTCCTTTTGATGATCTCTGTTTTGCCATCTGTCAGGAGGTTGTGTCACTTTGACATCACCACTGATCCTCCCTTCATGGGAATAAGTTCTCGATTATTAAGCCTCTCCCAGCAACTTGGATGACCTCCTCTTGGCCCTCCTGCTGCGAGGAGGTCATTTTAATTAGATTGCATATTGGGCACTGCCTTTTTAGCTGTCTTGTCTTCCTTCAGTTGGGATTAACGTATAGTCATTTTTAACTCCTCTCTTTGTCATCGTGTTTCACAGTTTTGAGATGAGCGCATATGCCCCTAGTTGTTTCTGTGCCCTAAAACAAAACAAAACAAACACACTGAAGGATGCACAAAATGTATAATAACATCATGTCCTGTTCAATGATTATCCCAAAGTACCATAGATAAGCATCTCTACAAGGTGGGATCAAAATATCTTCCGTCATACAGGATGATAATTTATTCCTTAAATTGTATTTGAAGGTGGGCCCCGCATCACTACTAATCTCCATTGCTTCGAAATTCCCTAAATAATTTAATGGCTTAAAATTGTGGAGACTTACAGTTCCTGGAAATGTTTGAGATTCATCAAAGCATTCTGCAAGGTCAGGCTGTGCCTGACTAACCAAACTCTTAAGAAATAAAATAATGCTTGACTATGATGCCATTAACATTACCAAACTGAAACAAATCTGATCCAGGTAGTTTTTCAATTCCTGTGAATCTTTGTAAAAATCTCCTGTTGTGGTAATCTAATTGTCCCTTGTATGTCATCACACTTAGTTTTTAGTGCCCAAAGAATGACCATTCAGCATTAATATTAAAATCATTTTAGGGTTCTTGAATTATTTTTTTGACCTGCACAATCATCACTAACATGGTGGAATTTTTTAACATTTAATTAAATCAGTCACAGTTTCATGTCGTCAGATGTAAAACTATATGGTATTCTTGGAAAAACTGAATTAACTTGAGCTTTTTTAAAAAAATACTGGTGGTTGAGACAGTTTCCTTCATAAGTTCAATCATATAAATTTTTAATTTGGTTAAAAGTATATTACTCAGGAGCCTTAATATTTCAATGGTTTATTTTAGGATCTCAAGAAAAAAATTAAAAACCGTTATTTGTTAAAAAAAATGTCGACAAAGGCTCGTTACTTTATTTTCCCAAGTGTTGGCTCATCCTTCGAACATTACTTTGTTAAACAATTTTTAGGGATTACTCCATTCACCCTGTGTGATATTTGATGTAAAAAGTGATTTATATATATTTTTTTAGCAAAATAAAATACTAAAATGTGAGCATATATTTTTCCCTATTATTTAAAGGCATGAGATATTTTTTTCTTTTAAAATTTCACATTGTTTGGGTGCCAATTAAAGAAACGGTAATTTATTTTCAATATGTTGGTAATGTTATTTTGTGCCATCACAATGTTAAAAGGATGAGATTTTCAAACTTTGAAGTGCCATAAGATGGAAACAGAGCTAAAGTACTAAAATTTGGTATGGGTTGTTATGTGCATTGGGAGAAAAAAATAAGCAAAGCTTCATTCAGTTCTAAGATGGTGTACGAGATGACATGGATGGGTAGGTACAGGTTGACTTGCTAAAAAACTGTCTATATCCAGTTGTTTCAACTTTCTCGCACTTCTGCAATCCCACACTACTGCAATTTCTTCAACTTTAATCTGCATTTCATAACAATAACTTAAGGTTAGATTTCACATCTACTGAAGAAAATATTATTCAATTTAAAATTGGGTATATAAGCCTCTATTTTACCATTATGTAATCCCTCTGACAAATTAGACCTTATAGACTGGTCTTCTTCGAAGTTCTTCGTACTTATAGTATTTGAAGATCATTGCCTGGATATCAAAATGATAAAATCCTCAAAACGTGAAAAAATTACCTTTAAAGCTGAGAGCTTAATATAAAGGTCTTGCTTAGTACAAAGGTCTCGTAATTATTAAGTCACTGGATCAAATCTGAGGAGTAGAAACATCTGTCTTTATCAATAAAAATAATTTAAGCAAATATTGAATAATAATTTTTCAGTAATACATTTAATTTTAATTACTGCTCTTATAAGAAGATTGTTACAGACATGAGAAATGCTGTGATGTTAAATGAGAAAACAATATACTGTATGTCAATAATACAGTTCAGTATTTAGAAATAAAAATTTAAATAATGTTTTGTTTGGCATTTTTCCACCAAATTTTAAATTTACTGTGAAATCTGACATTTCTTGTATTTCATATTTAAAATAAAAAGAGGTTTCTCATTAAAATAAAATTGAGTCAGTATTTGTTAATAAAGACAGAAAATAAGTGAAAGTAAAAAAGTGTTGTTTCTTGTGTAATTTCAATAGAGGTGTTGCACTAAGTACTCAGATGCCGAGAAATGTCAGTGAGTTGCAAATGTTTAATACAGCACTCAGAAATCATCTAACCATCAAAACTGATTTTTTAGAATTGCACCTTACTACCTTAGGAACTTGATAGGTGAGCACTGAGCTTCAAATCCTGTAAGCACACTAACAGCGACCACAGTAGTATAAGTTTATATGCCTGCTAGCTCTGCAGGTGATGAAGAGATTGAAAGAATATATGAAGAGATAAAAGAAATTACTGAGATACTTATGGGAGAGGAAAATGTGATTGTGATCGAGAACTAGAATTCGATAGTAGAAAAAGAAAGGAAACGAAAAATAGTAAGAGAATATGAACTGGGAAAAGAAATAGAGGAACCCGCCCAGAGCTTGAAACATATGGTATTCGAGGTCTGTCCAACAAATCAGTTCCTTCCTGACTAATTGTATGCAGACAGTGTGCATCAAGTGCACAAATATTGAACTAAAAACTGTATCCAAACACTTATCTGACAATAAGCAGATTAATTGTGGTGTACTCCAAGGATCAGTAGTGGGACTCCTTCTGTACATAAATGATCTAAACTTAAATGGTGATGCACATAAAACAATCATATTTGCAATTGACACCACATTTCTACTAAAAGGGGACATCAGTGAACAGTTAACATCAGTCATAAACGTAGTTACGAAACAACTTGCAGATGGGCACAGAATAATCAGCTTGTAATAAACAGTAAAAAAACCATTGCACTAAAATTCCACAATGCTTCTAACAAGAACATGTTTATCCCTTCAGTCTCTTATCAATTTTGAACTAGTTCGACTTAGGCTGCAGAGCAATGTCAAATGGAATAAGTGTATTGAATATATCAATGCAGAACTGAGCAAAACATATTACCTTTTTTGCTCACTAAAATCATGCTGTAGTGAGAAAACAGTAACAAATGCATACCATGCCTACTTTTATTCTTGTCTTAGATATGGGGTCACCTTCTGGGGAAACTCTAGAGCAACTATTAGCACTTTTAAACTATAAAAAAGGGCCATTAGAATCTTGTTTGAGTGAAAGCCTAGAGACTCTTGTAAACCTCTGTTTAAGAAATCTGGTATTCCTCCATTATCATGTGTATACTTTATGGAAACCCTTTTATTCTTTAAAATAAATGTAACAGGTAAAGACTGCAGACTGAATTAAAAAAAAACCTGTGATTTACATGATCACTCTACCAGACAAAACAGAAACTTACATATAACACAAATCAGCACAGCTCTGTGCCAAAAGGTACTTTTCTCATGGGAGTTAAGCTTTATAACAAACCTCCTGAGAGCGTAAAAGCTATTACTGAGGTCAATACCTTTGGAAAATCTCTGAAGTCATATTTACGGAATTACTGCCGTTACTCCATTGAAGAATATTTAAATTTATGAAGTGTGTGTTATATAAATACTTCTGTATAAAGTGTATTATTGAAACCTTAAATACGTATGGCTAGAAATGACTTTCAGCTGTATGCTTATAACTTGACTTGTCCAATGTCTTACGCATAAGCTGCTTTGTAGACAACAGGACCAATAAATACAGCAGCAGCAGCAACAACAACAACAACAACAACAACGAATTTTAAACTAAGAGATGTGTGGGGGTACATGTGTACTCTTACCATAATTTATTTGGTAATGAACTGAAGATACTGCAGAAAGCTAGGAAGTTATGGAAATTGGGCCTGGGTAAGTTGTAAGAACTAGAGGCTATGTATTTTAAAGGAAATATTAGACAACGATTGACTGCAGCAGGGAAAAGGAATACAGTAGAAGAAGAGTGAGTAACTTTGAGACATGAAATTGTGAAGGCAACAGTGGATCAAATAGGTAAAAACACAAGCCCTGGTATAAATCCTTGCACATAAGAGGAGATATTGAATTCATCCGATGAAAGGAAAGAATATAAAAATGCAGAATATAAAGCAGGGAAATAGAATACAGACGTGTAAAAAATGAGCATGATAGAAAGTGCAAAATGGCTGAACATGAATGGGTAGAGGGCAAATGCAAGGTCACAAGAGCACGTATAACTATGGGAAATTAAGATATTGCCCATAGGAAAATTAGAGAGACCTTTGGAGGTAAGAGATGTAGCTCTATGACTATAAGCACTCAAATCAAGGACCAGAACTAAGCAAAGAACAGAAATATGGAAGGAATATCTACAGGGACAATAAAAGAGACCTGGATATCGGTAGGAGAGAAGAAGTCGATGAGATGGGAGATATTGCTATTACAGTAATAATTTGATAGAGCACTGAAAGATCGGAAGCAAAACAAAGCCTCTGTAATAGATGACACTCCCTCAGACTTATTGATATGGTTAGGAGAGCCAACCATTACAGAATTATTCCTTTGGTGTGCAAGATGTTTGAGACAGGTGAAATAATCTAAGAATTCAAGAATAATATAATAATTCCAATTCCAAAGAAAGCAAATGTTAACAGGTGTGAATATTACTCAAACATAAGCTTACTGAGGCATGGTTGCAAAGTGCTTGCACAAATTATTTACAGAACAAGCCAGCTTTGGGAAGGATCAGTTTGGATTTTAGAGAAATGTAGGAATGTGCGATGCAATACTGATCTTATGACTTATCCTAGAAGATTGGTTTAAAGAAAGCTGAACTTGGGTTGATAGCATTTGTGAACTTTGAGAGAGTTTTTGACAATGTTGACTGGAGTAATAAACTCCTTAAAATACTTGAAAATAGCAGGGATAAAGTATGGGGAATGAAAGGCTATTTACAACTTTGCAGAAACCAGACACTAGCTACAATAGTTGACGGGCATGAAAGGGAAACAGTAGTTGTGAAGAAACTGAGACAAGGAGGTAGTTTATCCCCAACATTGTTAAATCTGTACATCAAGCAAGCAGTTATGAAAACCACTTGAACAGTTTGGAGAAGGAATCAAAGTTCAGGGAGAAGAAACAAAAACTTTGATGCATGTTGCTGGCATTGTAATTCTGCAGATACAGTAAAGAACTTGGATGAATAGTTGTTTATGGACAGTGTCTTGAAAGGAGGATATGAAGATATAAGATGAACATCATCAAAGGCAAAACAAGGGTATTGAAATTCAGTTCAATTAAGTCAGATGATGCTGAGGGAATTACATGAAGTGGGACACTAAAAGGTTTGCTGTTTGAGAAATATAATTGATGATGCACGAAATAGGGATAATGTAAAATGTAGATTGGCATTAGTAAGAAAAGTATTTATGAAAAACAGACATTTATTAACATCTAATATTAATTTAAGTGTTAGGAAGTCTTTTCTGAAGGTATTTGTCTAGAGTGTAGCATCATATGGAAGTGAAACATGGATGATGATAAGTTCAGACTAGAAGAGAATAGTTGTGGTCTTCACTCCAAAGACTGGTTTGATGCAGCTCTCCATACTACTCTATACTGAGCAAGCCTCTTCATCGCTGAGTAACTAATGCAATCTATGTCCTTTTGAATCTGGTTACTGTATTCATCTCTTGGTCTCTCTCTCTTTACTTTTACTCCCCAAACTTCCTTCTAGTACTAAATTGGTGATTCCTTGATGCCTCAATCCCTTGATGCCTCGAAATGTGTCTTCTAGTCAGGTTGTACCACTAATTTCTCTTCTACCCAGTTCTATTCAGTGCATCCTCATTAGTTATGTGATCTACCCATCTAATCTCCAGCATTCTTCTGTAGCACCACATTTCAAATGCTTCTGCTCTCTTCTTGTCTAAACTGTTTATCGTCATGTTTCACTTCCATACGTGGCTACACTCCATACAAATACTATCAGAAAGCACTTCCTAACACTTAAATCTATACTCGATGTTAACAAATTTCACTTCTTTAGAAACACTTTTCTTGCCATTTCCAGTCTAAATTTTATATCTGCCCTACTTTGACCATCATCAGATATTTTGCTTCCCAAATAGCAAAACTCATCTACTACTTTAAGTGTCTCATTTCGTAATCTAATTCCCTCAGCATCAGTCGATTTAATTTGACTACATTCCATTATCCTCATTTTGCTTTTGTTGATGTTCATCTTAGATCCTCCTTTCAAGTCACTGTACATTTCCGTTCAACTACTGTTCCAAGTCCTTTACTGTCTCTGACAGTATTACATTGTCACCGGCAAACTTCAAAGTTTTTATTTCTTTTCCCTGGACTTTAATTCCTACTCCAAATTTTACTGTAGAAGTTTTTTGAAATGTGGTGTTACAGAAGAATACTGAAGATTAGATGGGTAGACCACGCAACTAATGAAGTGTTACTGAATAGGATTGGAAAGGAGGACTTTATGACATAACTTGACTAAAAGAATGAATTGGTTGGTACGACACATTCTGAGACATGAAGGAATTGTCAGTTTAATATTGGAGGAAAGTATATGTAGGGCGAGGGGGTAAAATTTGTAGGAGACCAAGAAATGGATAGAATAAGCCTGTTCAAATGGATGTTGGCTGCAGTAGTTACTCAGAGATAAAGAGGCTTTCACAGGGTAGACTAAAGTTATGAGCTGCATCAGACCAGTCTTCGGACTGAAGACCACAACAACAACAAAGACTAAAATAATGGTTATATGTAAATTGCTAAACAAAGACTTTTTCATTGGAAACATATTTTAGTACTGTTTTGACCACAGGACAGCTTAGACCGTGCAGGTTTTATCACTTCATGGCAAAAGGAGTTGTCAGCACAGGAAACTGCTCACCGAACTGGCATACACCACTGTGACTTCATTTAAATGAACCTGCTATCATGTGACAGAAGATGTTGAGGATCTGTCGTGTAGTGGTCACCTGTGGCCAACAGTAGCTGACAACTACTTACAAATTATGGCTCTTCATTACCACAAGGAGAATACAAAAGAGCTGATTCCTGCCTTTTTGAATGCAGTTGGGATGACTGTCAATTCAGGTAGCACTCCTCCCTCTATGTGTGATTTGTTTGGTATCAAGGCAACTACTATAAAAAGTGCTACAATCCACCCACCTCCTTTCCAACACAATGATGCACAAGGAAAGTGAGCAAGAGAAAATCTGAAATAGAACTGCAGTCATTAGCACCAGATTCTTGTCAGCAATTGGTGCAATATTTTTCAGATGCCTGATGTGTAACTGTCATAGAAGAGTTTAGAGGGAGCCAGGCACCAATGCACATCTCAGGCATGCACCCCACACATTCCTTGGGGAGGTGAGTTAGTCATCTTTTGGTCTGGCATAAGTGGATGTTGGGCATGTTTCACCGCTTTCAAGGGTAATTTAAGGCCTGTGCAATATCCGTTTGGCTCTTCCAACCTGTTGTCCAGCCCATCAGTTAACATTTCCATCCTATACGTTGCAATATACTTGAACCCGTCCCTATAGCCACCCCCCTCCCCCTTTTGGCAGCTTGTTTATATGGTCCTCAAGACATCATTGCTGTAGCCATCCCACTTCTTGGTGTTGGTCCTCTTGAGATGATCTGGTGTGTGGAGAGGTGATGACACACTGCAAGTATTAACTGGTGCCAAACATTCACAATCAATTCCTTATCAACAGATACTGCAGTCATTTCTTGTTTGCTTCCTGTATTTTGGAGGAGGGTTTTCACAATATGAGTAGAGTGTGCTCATGCATTATGGACTTAAAAGAGGAACCCATCACCAAAATGTTGACTGTGCAGTTGGAATAGTTTGAAGGACTTTGCTTAGCTGTAAAATTACTGTTAATAAAAATTACAATGAGAAGTTCTTTTGCTTTTCCCTGAGGGTACCTACAAGTCGTAAATTGTAGGTAGTGTTCATCAGCTGGTATTGTTGGCCTACCACTAAAAGGCAGATCCTCATGTTCTGTGTTGCGCAATAGTGGATTCATTTGAGTGAAGCCACTGAATTGTATGCCATAAAACGACAATACCTGCATGTTCTAAGCTTAGCTTGAAACGACCTGTTGAGGCAGGTTGGCATACTGTGTAGTGCACACAAGCTAGATTGTTCATTCACGATTGGAGACACAGTATGCTTAGCTAAACTGCACTGAGAAAGCTCATTTCCTTTTCCTTTATTACACAGGTGGTTGGGCATAGCTGTTTCATGTGCTCAAAAGATTATTGAGAAAGAGGATTCCCATAAAGGAAAAGCACTGTTTTTGAGCTGTTTATATTACATTTAGTCTGTTAACTTCTTTGATTAGTTTATCCGCACTGGATGCAAGCTTTACGGTGTCCTTTACAAAATGAACGTGATTTAGATATGTTGGATTAACTGTTTTCCTTCTTAATTTTCTCAGTTTAAGCATCTGAAAACCCTGTCAGTGGCTGCTATGAATAATTTAAATGATATGAAATCTCCTTGCCTAGCACCACTTTCAGTTCTGAATTTGTCACCCTGAAGGGTAATGGAAGCTATAGCATTGACAAAGAATGTCTATTATTAAGCATAAAATTTACCTTATTTCTTAGTATTGCTACATGGCAGTGTAAACAACTCCACCACAAAATGTAAAAGAAAAGAATGATCAGAATGTTTTTCCTGTTGTGCAGTTGTGCTCTGATTTCCATAATCAAGGGGGAAAATCACAAAAGTATCATCAGCTCAAAAATGTTTTCCTTGAAAATGTTGGAACATACCCAAAGTGTAAAAAATGTGACAATGTATTAGTAAAAGATGAAAACATAATTCTATAGAGTTAATGTATGAGATGACTTGTGACATGCTTTAAGCGTGTTGTACAGGTGTTCATCCATTTTGTATAGCATAAGGCAGGGCTTCCCAACCTTTTCAGCTGGCGGACCCCTTCTTCAGTCAAATATCAATGGCGGACCCCTAGCCAGTCAAGAGCACAGTAACTTTAAATTTCAGAGCAAAACCTATGGGAACTGAAACCTTCTTAATGCAAGTGCCATGTTCCCAATGAACCTCCCCCCCCCCTCCCCTTCCCACCGAAGTATCAATAATCTTTGGTTTAAAGATGAATGAAAACAACTTGAAATTAACGGTCCAATTTGAATCCCCACTTTATTCAGACACTTGCTAGTGGATTTACTCCCTTTGTTCAACACACTATAGCCTTATTAAAATTACTTGGTAATTGAAATTTCACACGATGGAGCTGTCTTCCTCCAAGAGCAATCAACGTCACGTCCAAACTGTTCGCTGTTGACGAGCTGCCGCTTCACTTCCACTATTTGGGTACTGTTGTGTAAGGAGCATGCATATTTCGTAGCGCGCACGCGCGTGCGTGCGTGCGTGCGTGCGTGCGTGCGTGCGTGCGTGCGTGCGTGCGTGTGTGTGTGTGTGTGTGTGTGTCGTTTTTCGCGAAATTCGAAGAAAAATGTTCAAATGTATGTAAAGTCTTCCTTTGGTCGTCCTCCCTCCTCATTCATTTCAACTGGAAACTTCCCTTGTTGTGAAGGCGATGGAGAAACTGCACCGTTCTTCAATGATCCTGACTTCAGCCACTGATCCATGTTAGAAGTAATAAACTGGTCAAAAATCGACTTATGAAATAGGTAGTTCACTGACAAAGCAAGTTTAACATTTAATGATGCCTGGGGCCGCATACGTGCCAGCAAGCACTGTGATTGGTCGACAAAGCTCGCTCCGCGCATGCGTAAAAGGTTTCAGCTCATCTAGTGCCGTGAGCCGGGGCGCAAATGACCCTTGTATTGTTGCGAAACAGTCCATCAGAGAAGCCTCATTCTCCGGCACTAAACTGTGTATGCGTTCTCACTTAGGAACCACAAAGGCTGCTTGGGAATACGACCTGAAGTAAAAGTACACATGTTTTTCACACGAAAAAAAAAAAAAAAAAAAAAAAAAAAAAAATTGTTATGAATTTGATTTTCACATTTTTATTCAATAATTTTACTCATTATTTTACATGATTTGGTGAAAGGTGGCCGCGGACCCCCTAGAAAGAGCCGGCGCACCCCTAAGCGGTCCGCGGACCACAGGTTGGGAAGCCCTGGCATACGGAATTCCAGTTTGGAATATGATTATCTTGTGCACAATCTTGATGTGTACAGTGGTTCTGTCAACGGGCCCTAAATGGAAATGATTTTAATCTCCCCCCCCCCCCCCCCCCCCCCCCCAAGTGTGGAACTATTTAAAAAGAATTCTGAGTTTTCCAAACTTGCTGTATCGGAATTGGATTGAGAAACTGCTGTCCACTATATTGTCTAATCTGTTTACTCCTTAGCTCTGATGTTTGCTTTGTCTTAGTGACCTTCTCATGACCAGTGCTAAGAAAACCAGTTAACAATGCAAATGATAATTATGTTAAATTGATTTATTTGAAGTTGGGGTCATACAGTTGTCACTCTGAAAGTTTTGAGCAACTAATCCAAAGTTAAGCTTTTTTGGCAACTTACGTTCATAGATTTTCAAAGTACTCCTCCTGAAGTTGTTGCACCAGCGCACTCTCTCAGACCACTTATGCAAGATTGGATGCTAGATTTCCCTTGTAAGATCATCTTGTGGGCAGAAATGGCTACTTTTTGGGATGGGAGAGAAATTACTTTGAATAATATTTGGGCAATGACATAGATATGAAAGTTTATTGTTTCAGATGTCTTCAGTGATATCTGTGCTACAGCCAATGTGTGAACAGTCCTGGATGTGATCGGACATTGTTCCATGAAAGTCCTCATTTGGTTGTTTTTTCTGTTTTTCTGTGAAGAGATTAGGAAACTGTTTTTAGCATAACAATCTCTAATTACTGTTCTTCCTGCAGTTTTGTTTTTCATGAATGATGTGGCAACGGTTCCACTTGCAGCAAAACAAATATGTGCTGCTCAGATACTTGAACTCTTATTCATTTCTTTTTCATTGTATTATTATTATTGAGCAAAAGCCACTATGTGTGGCTGCTAGTTTGTCTTGTCAGTAATGTGGCAACCGTGTTCCCTTATGAATTATAATGTTGAATATTGTTTTAGAACTCCTGGAATTAGTCGTTAGGCTTTTATTGACAGACATCCAAACCAGGATCTTGTTTGTGTGTTAGTAGTGTGTCTGCTGACTATAAACTACAATATTAAAATACTTGGGTGGAGTCTTAGTCGGCTGCTGATACAATTCCAAAGAAGAGCTGAATGTGTTTGTAGATGCAATGATTGTTATTTTCAATTGTTTACTGGACACATTCATTTTCTCAAACTGGCCAGACTTTGTTCATCAGATGAACATATTTTTTTGAGGTTTTTTAATGTACAGGAAGACTGTGGATGGGAGAAAAAAAGAAACTTGTAAGTGAAAGCAAATGTGGTAAACCGATTTTAATTGAATGGAATTTAAAATAAAAAAAAATCTTGGAATTGCTTCATCATTGGAAATGTAAACATGGACCAGAACCCAGTTCCCATCAAGTATTCATTGAGCCCATATGGCATTTTGAAAGTGAACTTTGCCTCTTGTTACAAAAAAAGAAATCACGACAGGACACTATAGGAAACAGTAGAGAAGGGTAGGAAGGCTATTTTTGTGTTTAAATTTGTGTGACAAGTAGTCTTTGCCTTGCATAATTAGAATGAGTATGTTGTGATTATGTATACAAATCCTCTCTTCCTTGTAGAAACTAGGTTCTTGTTTACAAAACTTGTAATAATTAAAGCAACTATATACTGGACAGGCATACTTCTAATATTTAATACATGAACGGTAATGACAGTACTTCATGCCTTACATGAGATTACGTTTTCCATTCTTGATTCGTGCACTTACCAAGATTATTTTGATGATGTATTGCTCATTTCCACCCCAAATATTTGTCAGATGTGTGCAGAAATGCTCCATCTCTAGTGAGTACAATGTTGACATCCCATTACAAACAGTAATTAGTCATTTATTCAATTTTTTTAAAGGTGAAACCTTCACAGGCTATAGTGGCAGCCAAAAGGAATGCTAAGTTGAAGCAGACATCTAAAAAACAAGCAGAAATCATTATAAAGGATATTTATGAGAGTGTAAGTATTCCATGGAAGAAAGTTAACATGGAGTTTGTCATCTTTTTGTATGCCTCATTGCACTTGCACTTTAGAAACAGTTCATAAGGCATGTGTTCCTGGATCCTTTGATGTCCCATGTAATAGAACTTGTTTGTTTATAATTGATTCATTGTTTTTACTCATATTCCAGCAGCAAGGGTTATGCCTCACTCTTATTTGTGTATAAACCATTTTGTTTATGGTTCACAGATTGCTATTTGTCCTCTTGTCAGCAGAATTGAAGCCTATTTCTATTTTGCCCTTCCAGAAGACTGACATTTAAAATTCAGATTATGCTATTACACGTAGCTTTGGTGGTTGGATGACAGTGGACTCGTTACTGATGCAGAATGAAATTTCTTTTTACCCTTCAATTACTGATGCTGCTGTTACGTAGCAGTGCTCTTCATTTTTGATATTATGATGCTTGATTCCTAAAAGTAGAAAGAAAGGTGTTCCATTTTTCCGCCTTCCTTTTTGATTCCTTTCTACATTCTTAGGAAAGTAGGAGGCCTACTTATTACTGTTTAGGAAAGTTGATATTCGTGCAAATTACTATAATGAGTAATGACATATTGATATACTTAAAGAAATAATTGAGCATTAAAAGATTTTAATGTTCTTATGTCATCACATAGTGATGGAAATCAAATATCTATAAATATTTATGAGATTGGGGATAGATTACTACTCACCTTACAGATACGTTGAGTATCACACAGACATATACAGAAAATGGAGGCTCAGTTTTGGAATATTTGGAGAGAGAGAGAGAGAGTGTGAGTGTGTTTTGTGAGGAGGGTTGGGGGGGTGGGGGGGGGGGGGGTGGGGTGGAAGGGTGACTTATAGCTGTCTTACGAGGAATTCTGTCATGACATTTTTTGTGTGTCTCTCTGATTTTCAGCATCACCTCTGATCACTGAGTAGTAATCTACTTTTATACAGTAATTATATTTTCCTCTGGACTCCTACATGTATATCTGGTGCAAGTCATTAATTGACAAGTAGCCTAGGTCCCAGCTGTTCTCATCTACAATTTTTATGCAATGCTCAAGAGTCCAACTAGAACTTTTGCCAAGTTGTGGCTCCACCAGTATTTGGAGTATCTATTAGAGCCACTTTCACAAGAGATGAATTTTCAGAACTGAAAATACTCAAAAAACCTCAGCTTTGGCAAGCCATTGCTCCTGAGCTGAAAGAGTTGGGATTCAGTAACTTGCCATCCTGGCAAACTTTTGCGTGTAAGTAAGAAATAGCATAAACGAAGATGAGCAACGCTCATGGCAAAGTCTCTCTTCAAATTAGCAGAAAAAAATTATTGTGAGGAATTTTCCCCATATTTTAGCAAGAAATAGGTGATGAATAAAAGGCACCGGAAATTGAAACATTTGTCAGTGCATTGTCTGCCTGCCTGTCTGAAAATTACAGAATTATAAAGTGTCCTACAAATTTATCACTAAGTTATCAGCCTCTAAAGTTACCAGAAATATTAAATGTACTAAATTTTGCCTATTTTGAACACTGTGTACCGTAAAATTGGCTCCTCTTATTTTATAATCATTTACACCATTGGAAAAAGCACACGTAAGTCTATTTGAAAGGCTTATTTTCATTTTTATGTCATTTCAGCAAAGATGAAAAATTGTCTCAAATTTATGATTTTTCATTGTATGAGGGCTATTCATATGTTAACTTCGCATTGACTATTAAAAATAAACAAATGCTTCTAACTTCATGGTGCTTGTGTGGTTGGAAAAGGAGACTTTGTAGGTAACTTTGCACCAGTCACATGGGTATTTGGTTCATCAGTGTGTGAGAAGTAAGCAATTGAAATGTACAGTGTTAATGCACCTCAAGACAGTTGTGAGATTCATTCTCGAGTGTGTGATGTATATGGAGTATTGTTATGTGTGATGGTGTGTAAAGTGGGAGTGGCGCAGAAAATTTGAACCTGGTCCCACGGATGTGCACAATGACAATGGTCCAGGAAGACATTCAGATGTGACTGATGAATTTGTGCTGCATGTGGACGAAATTGTGTGAGGCATCACTTCTGAATTTTAAGATGATGTGTTTGAGATTTCAAGAAGAATCTGCTTCAACATTGTGATGGAGAGGTTAGGATTCCATAAATTTTGGGTATGGTTGGTGCCAAACTTTCTTGACATTTCTTCAGCCCTACCATGAAGAGGGGGTATTGTCTGAACAGAATAATTATTGAGGATAAGACAGCTCTGAAATTAAGGAAAGGTCCAAACAGTGGATAGACACTCATTCTCCCAATAAGCCCAAAAATTCAAGGAAGCATGTGTGAAGCGCAAAACAATAGCTAAACTATGGCAAATCCAGGATGGAATAATAACAATATTATGCCAAGGGTAGATTGCTACTTACCATGTAGTGGAGATATTGAGTCACAGATAAGTACAACAAAAGAACTATTAACAAGTAAGCTTTCGGTCAAAAGGCCTTCCTTCAGAATTAGATAACACACACACACACACACACACACACACACACACACACGACTATCTTTAACTAGTTAACGTCTTTCTGTTGTGACTATCTGCGACTCATCATCTCCATTATATGGTGAGTAGCAATCGTTCCTTTTCATAATGTTGTCAGGAAGATAGTTACAGTTTTTTTGGTATATCAAATAAATTTTGACAACAGATGTCATGAGACTAATGTGTGAGAACACTGTGACATCAGAGATTTGCTGTGAGTGTCTCTGGAGGACAGTCAGAAATAAATATTACCGGGTGACTACCTATTGGACCATTCTCCTTCTCGTCAATGTGCAACCCTGCACTGCATGTTGAACAAAGGAAAAACTCAAGCTTTTTGGATGGGAGATAATCAATATCTTCCCTATTGTCCAGAGTTGGCATCAAGCAACTTTCATCTCTTCTGCACAATGAAGGCCTGACTGGCTACTCAGCACTTCACAAATGAAGATGAACTCATCGATTCTGTCAAGAAATGGTGAAGCACCAGCCAGCAACCACTTTGGCGAAGGTGTAAAAAAGCTCATGTTGCAATACAAAAGATGTTTCATTTTCAATGGTGACTTTGTGAAAAATTAATGTCAGCATGTAAGCAAAGATTGCACGTGGTGTGTCTAAAAAGTTCAGTGAATGGCGTCATATCTAAATGTCAACGTAGCACGTTTGTGCATGCTTCAGAGACTTCAGGAGATTCGATACACAGCATGTGACTGGCTACGTAAACAGACTGCAACGAGTTGAACATAGTCAGTGTGAGAGGAAGTGCCACAGCACAGTGGAGCAATGTGTAAACATCAAGTTCTGCTACAAATAGGGGAAGACTGCAACGGAGACACACAGAATGTTGGTGCAGATGTATGGGAGGGAAGCTGTGAGCAGAAAATGAGTTTGTGAATGGTTTAAACGACTCCGTAAAAGGAAGGAAACAACTGACCACATTTAGATCAGCCATTGACAAGCAGAACCCCAGAAAAGATCAAGACAGTGTGACAAATGCTGGCACAAGATCGGCGATGGACTCTCAGATTGATTGCGGAGGAATTGGGCATTAGGAAGTACACGGTGCACACCATCGTCTGAAATGATTTGGGTAAGAGGAACATCTGCTTCCGATTTGGGCAGCACAAGCTCACAGATGAGCAGAAAGCAAAATGGATGGAAACTTCTGGTGATTTCATTTGCATGTGTGACCAGGATCCATTGCTTCTGAACACCATCGTCATGGGAGATGAGACCTAGTGCTACCAGTTTGATCTGGAATCCAAAACGGCACTCGATGTCTTGGTGTTCACCATCTTCCCCATGTCCAAGAAAAAGCCGTTTGCAAAGATCCAAGGTGAAGACACTGTTTGCCTTCTTCAACAAGAACATTATTATCCACAAGGAATTTGTTCCTGCAGGTCAAACCATTAATGTTGCATTTTACCAGTCCGTTTTGAACCGATTGCTACAGTGTATCTGGCTGGTTCGGCCAGAGTTGCACAGGACTGGAAAATGGATGCTGCTCCATGACAATGCCCCTGCACAATGTGCAATACGTGTGCGCCAATTCCTAGCGCAGAAGATGGTAAATTTTTTGAACACCCTCCGTACTCCTCTGATGTGGCCCCTACGGACTTCTTCCCGCATCCACCGGATGGCGACCATGAAAGGTGAACATTGTGCAGTTGTGAATGCCCTCAAAGATCGTGTGACAGACATTCTGCGATCGATTCCAGTGGAGGCCTTTGTTGATAGTTTCCAGCTGTACAAACGTCCAAAGTGTGTTGTTGCGGGTGGCGACTATTTTGAAGGGCAATAACAAATATTTGTTTGTATCTTTCGTTCTGTTTGTTGTCTGATAGCATTCACCGGACTTTTTAGACACACCACGTATATAAAAATTATTTAGCTTTCCATTTGTTAACAGCCAGTCAAGTAAGTGTATCAGTATGCTTATTTAAATAAAATTTGTTGCTTTAATGGTCAATAAAATGTCTTATAAAACTGCAAGCCTTCAGGGCCATTGTCATAGGATAATACATTCGTTGTATTGTATTGCTACATAATAGGAAAGAGATACATAAATTCCACAGTTGTCTGAGTGACTTCCATCCAAAAATCTCCTTAGTCATGAGGATGGAGAGTGAGGTTGGCCTCTCGTACTTTCATGTATTGATCTATAGAAGACCTGACTATACTCCAGGACACAGAGTTTATAGGAAACATACCAACAAAAACTGTTATCTAGATGCTGGTTTGCTTCACCATCAAGCCCAGGAGCAAGTTGCTGTGAAAGCTCTGACCTCGTTGTGATTTCTAAGCAGTGACAGAAAGAGCGTGTGTTGTGAAAATATTGATGGCCAACAAGGCTGACATTTCCGTAAATTGGTCCTTCAAAAGAAGTTGTAATAATAATAATAATAATAACAATGAAACAAGAAGAACAAAGAATCTCCTGCACATTCTGCGAAGTTATTATTTATATTTGGAGTAGCTGACCACATAAACAGATTCCTCCTCAAGAATGGTTGAAGGATTTTTTCTGGTCTACAGCGGATGTGCCTGATCGCTTCAACATTGTGGGAGTGTTTGGCAAAGCATCTATCAATGATACTGGAAGGACAATAAAAGAATGCAGTAAAGAGCATGCATGCCACAGAGTGTAAAATCAGCTGTAGCGAAGCATCAAGAAGTATGTGCCCAGGTTATGTATTTCAAGAACATATGTGTGATATCCAGAGAAAGTAATATCTATATAAAGGCCATGTAGCAGATGAAATATCGGAAACTGAATACAATTTCAGTAGAGATGATAGCTACAGGCTTCCATCTTCATGGCGGTCTGTTATCATGAAATTAAACACCCAGCCATAGTGAGTGAAGAACACAAACAACTACCAGGTGGCAACTGAGATGGCACACCAATATAATTTTGGATTGCCACTCTCTTTCAATATTTCACCAATAACAACAGTCCACCAGTAGCAGACTGAAGATATTTATCCTGTAACTCCACGTCCCCAAAAAAGTGTAGGTAAAATAACTGTTTATAAGTGAACAAGACACTAAGATCCCTGCAGAAGGATCCAAATACCAGGCACTGAGGAGGTTTGAAGAGGAATACGATGCTGCCTAATGGCTCTAAAGATTTTTATCACCAATAAATTTTTTGTTCCCCCATTTCTTTTTAAAAATACGTGTGTGGAGCAATTTTGCCTAATAGATTCATTGTTTTATTGAATTACATTAATCAATTCAAGATTTCAAGACATCCTAATGTCTTGTATTCATGATATTAGGAAGAACTCTGCTCACAGCTGGTAAAATGGTTGTTTATTAAAACATGACCTGTTTTGCGGCTTTAAGTCGCATCGTCAGGTGAACGTACATGGTAAAAAGGAAAGTACAGTGTCCTCACTTCTTGTGGATATTAAAAGTAGTAAAGAAGTATCTTATACTGACAATGTTAAAAGATCATAGGCATACCCATCACTCCTAGTCTAAATTTAATATTCAGAGAATATCGTCAATACTATAGCGAACGAAAGGCAAAGGAGAAGTGCCTCATTCTTTAAACAAAAAAGGAAATATTTTATAGTAAGCAGACAATTAACTTTTTTTAAGAAAGCAGTGGCTGGATTAGTGCTAAAGAATTTTCACTGTTAACATGATTAGTCTTGGCACATGTAAATTACAGTGTGGAAAGAATCGGGTGGCAGTGTCTTACCAGAATGACAGCAGGACAGCTTAGTGCAGGGCAAAGCAAAAGCGGCCCACACGAATGACAAAGAGAGACTTGCTGGCTGGCAGAATGGAAGCTGTCCTTGTGGACAGTGTGATGCCGTAAAGTTATGACCAGGAGCAATGTGTTGCTACCCTTACAAGCGAGAATAGTACAGAATTTTATTACATACAAGTACTTTATCATACAAACAATCAAAATTAGCCAGAATGCTACGGTGCTTTAATTCCAACTTGTCATTCAACATGAACTGTGCATTTTCTTTTTTATGTATAAGTTTTTCCCCTTCCTCTACTATATATTCAAAATATGGCTTTTATTCTTTTTTTATGAAGTATTTTTAAATTTTCTGAAGGGCTTGTAATGCTGTGACACTATTGCCCAGCACAGAGTTGTCCTGCTGTCATACTGGTAAGACACTGCCACCTGATTCTTTCCGCATTGTAATTTGCATGTGCGGAGACTAATCATGTTAACTTTTTTGTTTTTATATGCAAGAAAATTTTAAAGAATGGGCACTTCTTCTTAGCCTTTCCCTCACCATAGCATTGACGTTATTCTTTGAATAGTAAATTTTGACTAGGAGTGATGGGTATGCCTATCATCTTTTAACATTGTGAGTATATTTTAGACATTCCTTTACTATTTTTAACATCTGCAGAAAGTGGTGACACTGTACTTTGTGACACTGTACTTTGTGACACTGTACTTTGCTTTTCACCTGATGATGCGGCTTAAAGCTGTGAAACTGGTCGTGTTTTAATAAACAACAATTTTACTAGCTGTGAATGGAGTTCTTCCTAACATCATGCCTTTCAACAGCTGCAGTTGCCCAGTGTATAAAGTAGTTCTTGTATTCGTATTAACTTGAAACTTTTCTTGTTTTAACAGCAGTTAATTTTTTTATATGGAGGTGGAGGAAGTTCAGTTAAATATATGCAGCTTTGACAATATTAAAAATTTTGTATGCCATGTATTGTGTACAAAGACTGTAAAGGTATGCAAATTTGTTTAAAACTTTTAGCAACATGAATTAATAAGTACAAAAATGTCTGGGCAGAACTGATTTCAAAATGCGTAGTCAGCCAAAATGAACGAAAAAATCTGATATAAAACTAGGCCAAAACCATGCCCATTGTGCAGAAAAGATTTTTCCACAAAGAGAGCTCAAAATACCTTAATTTGATCTCAACCGTATGAGTCTAATGAGATCAGTTGAAATATTACCATTAAAGTTTCAATGAAATGATTTGAGAGATAGGAAAACAGTCTTTGCTAAGCAATAGCTGCAAGGGGTTGAAGCTGCAATTATTAAGATTATTGCAATGGTTGGTGGGCCTGATGATTGTGGACTTAAACAAATTAGTGCAAGCAAGCAGTGTCTTATTTACACTACAACCAGGTGATCACAGAATTAAAAGAAATGTTTTATACAGCCAATCAATATGAAAAAAAAAAAAAATGTTTTGACTTTAATCCCGCTGAGTTGGTCCATTAAAAACACTGTGGAACAATTGTGTGCTGTAGAATGAATGGCATATGTTGCAAGGAAGTTTAAGATGGAAAGAGGAGGATTGGCATATCCAAAAGCAAGTGTGGTAAGAAGCACCCAGGAAACAAAGCTGTGAAATTCTTGTATGATCAAGGGTTTAGCCAAATTTGTCCAGGAAAGGAAGGGTGTTTTCCATTCAAGTAGATGGAGATAAAGTTCAGAAGCTAAAATACATGCCACTGAGCAATTTGAAATAAATGTTGATTCCTTTTGAAAATGGAAATTTTCAAAATTTTGTGAAATAACATCCAAATCGATGTGTGAATGTTAATGCAGTAGCTCAAACTTGGTGTGTCTGTGCACAATACATGAGAATGCAATAGGACTGGATAGCGGTGTAGCCCCTACAGACCAACACTAGAATTAAGTGTTCTCTTTTCTTTCTTTTCCTTTTTTTCTTACAGATGTAAAAAATAATTAAATTAGTTATTCGTGATATACTTAAATTCACTTTTTAATTGCTGTTAAAAATTATAAAATGTCAGTGTCATGCCAATTTTAAGGTGCGTGGTGTCGAAGATAGGCAAAATTGGTAAATTTATGGTAACTTTAGAGGCTGATAAAATAATGAATACATTAGTAGGACAGATCATAATTCTTTAATTTCCTGACAAGCAAGCAGACAATGCACTGACAAATTGTTATCTTGCCAGTGCATTTTACTCACTACCTATTCCTTGTTAAAATATAGGGAAAATTTATCACAACAGCACTTTTTTGGAACTTTGAAGAAAGACTGCGCCATGGGCACTGCTCATCTTCATTTATGCTATTTCTATATTCGAGGCAAAAGGTTTCGAGGGTGGCAAGTTATAGGATCCCAACCCTGTTAGCTCCGGAAAGCCAAAGTTGAGGATTTTTTCGTACATTTCCAGATTTGAATAAATGTGCTCTTGTTAATGTGGCTCCAGTACCTACACCAAGTTGTAGGCGGAGCATTAAGTTCATGCAAGTCTCTTTAGGTACACTATGTGATCAAAAGTATCCGGACACCCCCACAAACATATGTTTTCATATTAGGTGCATTGTGCTGCCACCTGCTGCCAGGTACTGCATATCAGCGACCTCAGTAGTCATTAGACATCATGAGAGAGCAAAATGGGGTGCTCCGCAGAACTCACGGACTTTGAACGTTTAGTTTGGGTATCACTTGTGTCATACATCTGTACACGAGATTTCCACACTCCTAAACATCTGTAGGTCCACTATTTCTGATGTGATAGTGAAGTGGAAACATGAAGGGACATGTACAGCACAAAAGCGTACAGGCTGACCTCATCTGTCGACTAACTGAGTCCGCAGACAGTTGAGGAGGGTCGTAATGTGTAATAGGCAGACACCTATCCAGACCATCACACAGGAATTCCAAACTGCATCAGGATTCACGGCAATTACTACGACAGTGAGGCATGAGGTGAGAAAACTTGGATTTCATGGTCGAGTGGCTGTTCATAAGCCATGTATCACGCTGGTAAATGCAAAACGTCACCTCACTTGGTGTAAGGAGTATAAACTTTGGACAATTGAACAGTGGAAAAATGTTGTGTGGAATTATGACTCATGGTACACAATGTGGCGATCCGATGGCAGGGTGTGGGTATGGCGAATGCCCAGTGAATGTTATTTTGCAGCATGTGTAGTGCCAACAGTAAAATTTGGAGTCACTAGTGTTATGGTGTGGTCATGTTTTCAATGGGGGGAGCTTGCACTCATTGTTTTGCATGGCACTATCACAGCACAGGCCTACGTTGATGTTTTAAGCACCTTCTTGCTTCCCACTGTTGAAGAGCAATTCAGGGATGGCGATCGCATCTTTCAACACGATCGAGCACCTGTTCATAATGCACGGCCTGTGGTGAAGCGCTTACACGACAATTACATCCATGTAATGGACTGACATGCACAGAATCCTGACCTGAATCCTATAGAACACCTTTGGATGTTTAGGAACACTGACTTCGTGCCAGGCCTCACCGACCGACGTCAATACCTCTCCTTAGTGCAGCACTCCGTGAAGAGTGGGCTACCATTCCACAAGAAACCTTCCAGCACCTGAATGGACATATGCATGCGAGAGTGGAAACAGTCATCAAGGCTAAGGGTGAGCCAACCATATTGAATTCCAGCATTACCGATGGAGGGTGCCACGAACTTGTCATATTCAGCAAGGTGTCTAGATACTTTTGATCGGATAGTGTATATTCTGCGCGAATTTCAACAAAATGGTTGAGCTCAGAGGATGTTGCAGATGAGTCACTTGATATGCAATGGGCACAACATAATACAAATATACGACAGTTAATCAACCATTTTGGACATAGTCTGCTCTTACAATCAAATTTAATGGTAGTACATGAAAAAACAGTGTCAGAATCTTTTTTTGTACGTAATTTGTAATTGGCTAGAACTGAAATATACTTCAAAGAGTGCATGAGAAATGCACATTTTATTCTAAAGAAAGGAGTAGCAATAGCATAAGGTGTAGCTTATGCCATGTTCCTGTTACATTAGGCATTTTACAACATTTTGACGCAGCTGAATGGAACACAGTAGAACTTCTAAAGTTTGTCAAAATCTTTTCTGTGGTGGCCAACTCTGATACTAGCATTAAATATATTTTGAGTTTATAGTGGTAAGTGTTGAGCGTTACAGCAGATGTTGATATTCTTTTGTGAAGCATATTCTGTGTGATCAGTTGGAGTGCATCAGACAGTTTATGAGAGTTTTAACAGTTACACAAATCTTAAGTTAAATACTATAGAAGTATAACAGATAGTGGTCTCATACTCTGTACTATTTGATGCACTAAGATGCTGTGCCTAAAATAAATTTAATCATAAGATTTTTCTGCTTGCTAGACACATTTGCTGATAAAATTTTGCATGCGGCATGTGATATTCTCACATTGTATTCTGGTAACCTTGATTTTTCAATGCTTTTGGCATACAGTTTTGCTTTTAATTTAAATCATTAACATAATTGGTTTCTCTGTGTGGGTATATGTTCTAATGCAATGCAGCTTGTGCTTGCCTGCTTTTAGTGGCATAATTTCCCTTTCTGCAGTTTTGTTTGATATTTTACTTGTGTGGAACATTAGATCAAAAAAATTTGGTGAACTAAGTTGAAACACTCAACCTATGCGAGATCTGACCACCTTGATTCGGGTTTCCAAGGTTCTTGTTAATCATGTAAAGTGAATTCTGATAGTTAAGACGTACTTAATCCTGTGTCCATACCATCTACTGTTTCCTTATCTTGTCAGATAACACCACAGGCTCTTTCTGAGCAAGACAACCTTGCAGTGCTCTGAAGTTCATTAGTGATTGCTAGTATGCTTGTAAGTTGTATTAAAGTTCTAAAATTCTGATATTTTGAGAAAATTGAGAGGGAGCTTCCTGTTGTAGCTAAGAAGCTAGAAATCACCACAGAGAGAGGGGGGGAGGGGGGGGGGGAGAGAGAGAGAGAGAGAGAGAGAGAGAGAGAGAGAGAGAGAGAGAGAGAGAGTCTTTAATCACTGCCATTTTCAACTGACTTGTACTCAAAAATTCTTATTCTGTGAACACTACTACTTTATGTAAAGACTGAAGTTGGGGCACTGTCCATGCACAAGGGAACAATGAAGAACAGTTGACTGTCTCCAGAATCTTATTTGAAAATCCATTTACCGTGCTCAATCTTTCTCTTTTGCAATAGTACTTAAAAGTTCCTGTTGGAGGTGGTATGCTCCTGTATTTTTTTAAAATCTCATAACAGAATCATTGTATCAGTTATAAGGAAACCTATTGTTTAATGTGTTATTTGAGATGAACCTTAAATTATTCGTAAATAAAAATTCTAGGATCAGTTGAGGCTGGATCTGTGACCCTCAGTATTTGTAGTTTGACACTTATCCATGCAACCACAAAATATGACACTTGAACTAAACATGGAAGCTGGAAATGGGAGTCGACAGTGAAGATAGCCTTTAACTCAGAATATAGCAATGAGGTGGAGGAATGTTTGTTATGGTTTTACTCTTAACATATTAATGTAGGCATAACGTTCAATGCTGTAATTGAAGTACTACAGAATTTGATTGAAGTGTAACTGAAGCTTTAGTTAGAAGAGTAGAATAGAAGCCTTGAAATGCTGTTCATTCATTTGTGAAGGGATTCTGAAAACTTGTATATATTTACCATATACTGTTGTAAATATATTTGCCATATATAAGTTGCATAGCAATTTTTTTTAATTGCTGGTGGAGGATTGTTTTTTTTTTCTTTTTTTTTTTCTGCCATTTATGTTAACATAGTCTCCTCAAATACCAAGAAACTAGTGAATTGTTTAATTGCAGATAAAAGTTTTCTTTCCATAAAATAGGCAAGGGAATGTAAAGAAATGATTCGTGGTTCAACTGGGGCCATTTTTGACAGACGGATGGTAGAGCATCACTGTCTATGGGATTCCAACTATCCAGAAAGCCCAGAGAGGTTTTCAAGAGTACTACACAGGTTAGTAATGTATTTAATTCTCTTGGTTGTAAAAATAAATAAATAACAGAGCAGAAAATTAGACATGAACCACATAATTTAGAGTTGTAATTTTGTCTACGTAATATATTTTGCAAGTTTAATGGAATTGTTATTAAATTGAACAAATAAGTCTCAAAATTAGTTTACTACTTTTGTGCTGTGATCTAGAAATTTTATTTTGTGATTTCAGGCTTTTAAATCAGAATCTTGATAATACAGTTTTCTTTAAATATGCTAGAGTATTTTTGGTCTTGGTTCTATGTAATATTTAGATTAATGTCGACAAAAGCAAACATTTTATCTCTGATGTTATCTTGCAACACTGAAAAATTGCACGTATTTTATTTGTTGCCCTGCAGTTGAGAAGTGCAAGCGACAGGCCAGGTATAGAGGAAAAGTCAGGAGTGTAAAAAGTGAAAATAAACTAGGAAACAGAAAAGAAGTTGAAAATTGAGGAAAATGAGCTGTTAACAGGAGAAAGAAAGTGGAAATTATTTATTTATATTTGGAAAAAAAATGAGAGCAACTAATTGAGAACACAAATTGCAAAACAGCGCAGAGTTGACGGGGTGGAAGGATAGAAGAGCATATTAAGATGAGATTATTGGGGGTTAAGACCAGTTGCTTCATGTTATAGGAGAAATGGAGATTATTAGGGGTTAAGACCAGTTGCTTCATGTTATAGGAGATATGGAAGTTTTTTGTTTATCTGAATCTACATATATACTCTGCAAACCACTATGAGGTGCTTGGTAGAGGGTTTTTGGTGTATGGCAGATAAAAATGTTGAAACAAAATCTGTGTAAATGTAACCAGTAAGTGTGAGAGGCATATGGCAGTAAAGTGGGAAAAAGTTAGTGTGTCATTTAAAGGAAACCTACTGCATCCCAGTTTCATTAACACAACTTTAATTGTGGTTGGAGGATTGAAATTTGAGAGTAGAAAAGAAAGATAAGTTAGAGTAGTAGGAAAACATAAGTAAAAAGGGAAGCTGCATGGTAGTTTTATGCAGAACACATTTTAATCATTTCTAACACTGGGTTTAAGAATCATGAAAGAAGTATTTTCACTGGGGGGAATGCAGTGGGGAAGCCAGTGGGCATTCTGGTGAGATCCTCTCCTGGAACTGCAGGTTATGTAGCAAGAGTAAGTTGATAGAGGAGCAGGAGCGTAAGATCTGTGCCCTTCAGGTGCAGTTGAAAAACGCACAGGAGGAGCTAGATAGGATGAGGAGGGAGAAGGGGGTTGGGGAATGGGAGCTGGCTGTTGGCAAGAGATCTGCTAGGAGAAGGAGATTTTCAGATAGTTTTACTATTGGTGTTTGTAATAGATATGACCAACTGTCAGAGTCTAGTGGAGAGGAATCTCTAGTAGCTGTAGATGTAGGAAGTATGCAGCAGACCTCAGCAGTTACGGTGGCTAGGACAGTTGCAAAGTCTAAGAGAAAGAAGAAGGTTCTGCTGTTAGGTAGTTCTCATGGTAGAGGTGTAGGCCAGCAGTTGCAGGAAGTTTTGGGGAGTGAGTACCAGGTCACCAGCATTGTGAAGCCTAATGCAGGATTGGCTCAGGTGACTTTTAACATAGGGGGGTTATGTAGGGATTTTACTAAAGAGGATCAGGTAGTGATTGTGGGTGGGGCTGGTAATAGTATTGATAGGGATGGGAAGTATGACATAGATGGTGACCTGGAAAAGATAGCCACTCAGACTGGCAACACGAATGTGCATTTCGTGGAACTGTTTCAGCGTCACGATCGGCCTCATCTTAATATAGCCGTCAGGCGTAATAACATGAGACTTGGGGGTGCGCTGATGACAGAAGGCATGAGTCACATTTCAGTGGTGTCGGTGGAGTCTATCAGTAGGACGGGTTTCACTAGACATGGCCTGCACCTCAACAGGTATGGGAAGGGGAGGTTGGCAAAACTTATAGGTGACAGTATAGGTGGGGGTGGTGGGATCACTCATGGGAAAATTCCGGTAGTTGTGGGTGTTAGAGCTGTACCTTTTTTAGATTGAAGTCAGCTGATAGGTATTCCTGCTTAAGGGAAGTCTCTCTAACAAAGAAACCACTTTCTACAAAGCTTGGGTATCCGATTAATGAGGGAATTAGTATATTTCATCAAAATATACAAGGTATTCGAGATAAAGTTAGTGAACTGCTTATAGATGTTGACTCTGAAATTATTGGTATATCTGAACACTTCTTAAATAAGGAGATAATTCAGAGGCTTCCTTTACCAGGATACAGGTTGGCTGGCAGCTTTTCTAGGAGCTCTTTGCGGTGTGGGGGAGTAGCCATGTATGTGAAAAACGGTATCCCATTTGAGTCAATTGATGTTTCAAAGTACTGCACTGAAAAGGTGTTTGAATGTTGTGCAGGTGTGGTTAAATTTAGTGGAGCTAAACTTCTTACTGTTGTTATTTATAGATCCCCAGACTCCGATTTCACAACATTTTTGCTAAAGCTAGAGGAGGTTCTTGGTTCACTTTATAGGAAATACAAAAAGTTAGTTATATGTGGTGACTTCAATATTAATTGTATAAGTGATTGTGCAAGGAAAAGGATGCTGGTAGACCTCCTTAATTCATATAATCTTATGCAAACCGTATTCTTTCCAACGAGAGTGCAAGGGAACAGTAGAACAACCATAGACAATATTTTTGTTCATTCGTCATTATTAGAAGGGCATTCTGTTAGCAAAAAAGTGAATGGCCTTTCAGATCATGATGCACAAATTTTAAGTCTAAAAGATTTTTGTGCTTCAACACATGTTAAATATAGTTACCAACTTTTTAGGAAAGCTGATCCAGTTGCTGTACAGACTTTTGTAAACCTTATCAAGGAACAAGATTGGCAAGATGTTTATAGTGCTGATACAGTAGACGATAAATATAATGCTTTCCTCAAGACTTTTCTCGTGCTCTTTGAAAGTTGCTTTCCGTTAGAACGTTTAAAACAGGGTACTAGCACAAACAGGCAGCCTGGGTGGCTGACTAAAGGGATAAGAATATCTTGTAGAACAAAGTGGAAATTATATCAAAACGTTAGAAACAGTCAAAATCTAAATGCAGCAGCCCATTACAAACAGTATTGTAAGGTGCTTAAAAAAGTTATTAGGAAGGCAAAAAGTATGTGGTATGCAGATAGAATAGCTAAGTCTCAGGATAAAATTAAAACCATATGGTCAGTCGTAAAGGAAGTGGCTGGTCTGCAGAGACAGGTCGAGGATATAGAATCAGTGCGTAGTGGGGATGTCCGTGTTGCTGATAAGTCGCATATATGTACAGTACTTAATAATCACTTTCTGAATATAGCAGGTGAACTAAATAGAAACCTAGTCCCAACAGGGAATCATATAGCGCTCTTAGAAAAAAGTGTTCCGAGACTGTTACCTGAAATGCTCCTCCATGATACTGACAAGAGGGAGATTGAGTTAATAATTAAATCACTAAAGACCAAGAACTCTCATGGATATGACGGGGTATCTAGCAGAATACTGAAGTATTGTTCCACGTATATTAGCTCAGTACTTAGCCATATCTGTAACTTTTCCTTTAGCAGTGGTCGGTTTCCTGACCGATTAAAGTACTCGGTAGTGAAGCCACTTTATAAAAAGGGAGACAGGGATAATGTTGACAATTATAGACCTATTTCTATGCCATCGGTGTTTGCTAAAGTTATCGAGAGGCTTGTATATACAAGGTTACTGCAGCATTTAAATTCACATAATTTGCTGTCAAATGTACAGTTTGGTTTTAGAAATGGCTTAACAACTGAAAATGCTATATTCTCTTTTCTCTGTGAGGTTTTGGACGGATTAAATAAAAGGTTGAGAACGTTAGGTGTTTTCTTTGATTTAACGAAGGCTTTTGACTGTGTTGACCACAAAATATTACTGCAGAAGTTGGAACATTATGGAGTAAGGGGAGTAGCTTACAATTGGTTCGCCTCCTACTTTAAGAACAGAAAGCAGAAGGTAATCCTCCGCAATATTGAGAGTGGTAATGATGTTCAGTCCCAATGGGGCACTGTTAAATGGGGCGTTCCCCAAGGGTCGGTGCTGGGGCCACTGCTGTTCCTTATTTATGTAAATGATATGCCTTCTAGTATTACAGGTGATTCAAAAATATTTCTGTTTGCTGATGACACCACCTTGGTAGTGAAAGATCTTGTGTGTAATATTGAAACATTATCAAATAATGTAGTTCATGAAGTAAGTTCGTGGCTTGTGGAAAATAATTTGATGCTAAATCACAGTAAGACTCAGTTTTTACAGTTTCTAACCCACAATTCAACAAGAACTGACATTTTAATCAGACAGAATGGGCATGTTATAAGCGAGACGGAACAGTTCAAGTTCCTAGGCGTACGGATAGATAGTAAGCTGTTGTGGAAAGCCCATGTTCAGGATCTTGTTCAGAAACTAAATGCCGCTTTATTTACCATTAGAACAGTATCTGAAATAAGTGACATTTCAACACGAAAAGTAGTATACTTCGCATATTTTCATACGCTTATGTCATATGGTATTATTTTTTGGGGTAATTCTTCTGATTCAAAAAGGGTATTTTTGGCTCAAAAACGGGCTGTTCGAGCTATGTATGGTGTAAGTTCGAAAACCTCTTGTCGACCCCTATTCAATAGTCTGGGAATTTTGACATTGCCCTCACAGTATGTATTTTCTTTAATGTCGTTTGTTGTTAGCAATATTAGTTTATTCCCAAGAGTTAGCAGCTTTCACTCAGTTAATACTAGGCAGAAATCAAATCTGCATGTGGAATGCACTTCCTTGACTCTTGTGCAGAAAGGAGTGCAGTATTCTGCTGCATCCATTTTCAATAAGCTACCACAAGAACTCAAAAATCTTAGCAGTAGCCCAAACACTTTTAAGTCTAAACTGAAGAGTTTCCTCATGGCTCACTCCTTCTATTCTGTCGAGGAGCTCCTGGAAGAGATAAAAAATTAAGCAAATTCCAGTGTTACATTCTTGATTTTCTTTATTTAAACTAACGACTTGTTTCATTTTATCTGTTTCTACAATCGTGTTATAATTTCATGTATTGACTCGTTCCATGACCATGGAGACTTCTCCTAAATGTGGTCCCACGGAACAATAAATAAATAAATAAATAAATAAAAAAAACATTGTACACATGGAAGAGACCTGGAGCACCAGAAGGTTTCATTTAGATTATATAATGATAAGATAGAGATTCTGATAACAGATTTTAAACTGTAAAATATTTCCAAGGGAAGATGTGAACTCTGGTCGTAATTGATTGATTATGAACTGCAGATCGAAAATGTAGACGAGTAACGGTAAAAAATTAAAGAGATGGGGTCTGAATAAGATGACAGGCCAGAAGCAGTTTATGGTTTCAAGGGGAGACACAGCCAACTATGACTAAAGCAAAGCCCATGAATACAGTAGAAGAGGAATGGGTAGCTTTGAGAGAGAAATAGTGAAGGCAGTAGAGGATCAACTAGGCAAAAAGCTGGTGCTCATTAGAAATCCTTGGATAACACAGCCAATATTATCCGCCTGCTTAGCTGGGTGGTAATGTGCTTTCCTCCCATGCAAGCAGTCCCGGGTCCAATTCCCGGCTGGGTTGGAGATTTTCTCCGCTCGGGGACTGGTTGTTGCGTTGTCCTCATCATCATTTCATCCTCATCACTGCCATGCAAGTCGTCGAATGTGGCTTCGAATGAAATAAGACTTGCATTTAGCGGTTGATCTTCCCTGAATGAATGGGGCCTTCCGGACATCGATGTCATACGCTCATTTCCATTTTTTATTGGATGTAATTAATGGAAAGAGAGAATATAAGAGGCGATCAATAATTTTATGTTTGAAGGCTGTACAATTCAGAATCGATACACCAATCAAGCAAATTGCTGAGAACATTGATGAAATCCCACTGACGATAGTTGAAGATACTCATGTCCTGCTGCATGAAGATGTCTGTAACTGCCTGCAACACTTCCTTGTCCAGCAGGAATTGGTGGCCCTTCAAGTCCTTTTTTAAGGGACTGAAGGCATGATAATGGCGTGGGGAGAGATCAGGACTGTAGGGTGGGTACTCCTGTGTCTCCCACTTGAGGCTGCCCTTTGATATTGACCGGTGTCTTGTGTTGAATCGCAACCAGCATGGATCTAGACAACCATTCCACAATGGAGGTTTCGATGGACATGCTGCCCCAGACACATTCCTCAGTATCTAATGAATGTCTACCAGTGTTTGTCCTTCAGCAGCCAAGTAAATGATAACAGCACATTGGCCTTGTTTGGATGCTTCAGGTAATAATGTCACCACAGTTCATGTCTCTGCATTTACCGCACACACATTGGAAAAAGACAATGCCACCCAAATCGCTTGCCTACCTGTAACTGCTTACGTACCAGCACTGGAGTCACGATATATTGCGTATACACTGCAGCAATTTCCTCAAATAGAAAAGGGGCAAATAACAATACAAATATCTAAACAAATATCTAAAAAAATGAAAGTAACAGAAATTTCAAAACAGCCAAGCAGCAATGACTAGAGGACTAATGTAACGCTGCAAAAGCTTGTGTGAATAGGTGAAAGATAGATGCTGCCTATAGGAAAATTAGAGAAACCTTTGGAGAAAAGGGAAGCTGTCATATGGATATGGAGGGCTCAAATGGCAAACCCGTAATAACCAAATAAAGTAAACTGACAGGCGGAAGCAATATACACTAGGGTCATACAAAGGAAAGAAACTTCACAACACTATTATGTAGGGGAAGAGGAAGTATATGAAGATAAAGTGGGGATACGATACTGCAAGGAGGATTTGACTAAGCACTGAAAGATTTAAGTCGAATTAAGGTATTCAAAGTAGACGAAAACCCCTTATAATTATTGACCTCCATGGTAGGAACAATAATAGAAAACTATTCCACCTATTATACAAGATAGAGGTGAAACACCTTCAGACAATCAAGAAAAATGTAATAGTACTAATTCAGAAGAATGCAGGAGCTGACAGCTGTGAATATTTCAGAATCTTTCGTTTGATAAGTTACAGCTGCAAAAAAATTAACTCAAGTTATCAACAGAAGTGTGGAAAAACTGGTAGAAGTTGACCTCGGAGAAGATTATTTTGGGTTCTGGAGAAATGTAGTAACACACACAGCAATGCTGAACCTATAACTTAGAAGACAGGTTATGGAAAGGCGAACCTACATTTTCAGCATTTGTGGATGTAGAGAAAACTTTTGACATTATTGACTTGAAGACACTGTTCGAAATTCTGAAGGAAAGGAGCGGGGGGTGTGGGTGTAAAATACAGGGAGTGGAAGGTTATTTACAACCTGTACAGTAACCAGGCGGCTGTTACAAGAGTTGAAAGGCTTGGAAGGAAAGCAGTGGCTAAGAAGGGAGTGAGAGAGGGTTGTAGTCTATTCCCTGCTCTGCATGGAGCGAGCAACGAAGAGAAACTTGGAAAGGTAATTAAATTTCAGGGCAAAGGTTTGCTGGTGACGACTTAACTCTGTCAGAGATGGCAAAGAACTTGTAAGACCAGTTGAATGGAAAGGGGTGTGTCTTCAAAAGACAAAGGTAAAACAGTGGTAATTCAGTGGGGTCCTATCAAATCAGGCAGTTGTGAGGGAAATAGATTAGGAAATGAGGCACTAAAAGCAGAAGATAGTTTTAATACTTGGTCAGCACAATAATTGGAGACAATGAAAATAGAGAAGTTATAAAATGTAAATTGGCACTAGCAAGAAAAGGTTTCTGAGAAAGATGAATATTTCAACATGTATGGTAAAAGAAATTGAAGTGTTGCGGAAGTCTTTTCGGAAAGTATTTGTCTGTAGTGTAGCATTAAATGAAAGTGAAATGTGGACAATTAGCTGTACAAAGAAAAATAGAATAGAAGTATTAGAAGTGAAGTTCTACAGAATAATCTAGAAAGTTTTTTTGTTAGTTTGGCTAACTGTTGAAGAGGTACTGAATCAAATGAAGAGGGATTTGGAGAATGGAGAAGATTTTTATTTCACAACTTGACTAAAAGAAGCCATAAATTGATAAGACCTATCTTGATAGCATCAAAGAGTAATTAATTTGGGAAGGAGGTAAATGTGGGAATAAAAATTGTAGAGGGATACCAAAGTTTCACTGTAGTACTGGTATGCAGACTCAAATTATGCAGAGATCATGAGATAGACTATCTTGCAGAGCTGCATCAAACCATTCTCTAGACTGAAGATGGTAGCAGCACCATCAACAAGAAGTCTCTCTGAGAGTGTGATTTTGAAATAGAATTCTGATAGTAGTAAAGTGATACACAGCTTTGCAGAATGTGTTTTTGTCATTTTAAGAGAAACTCTTGAGAGACTGTTGGATGCTGAAATCAGTGAAGTGTTTAAGAAATGCGGAAGTACCTACTGGTATGTCAAAAGAGGTCACAGGCTTAACACATGTAATATGCCTGTAGCACAAAGCCCACTGTGTTTTACACAGACCAGATGAAAGGTGATGCATCTGCATGCATAGTTTCATGGTCTTGTACGAGGGTGAAATACAGTGCTGAAAATTGCCCCTCTCCGTCTCATTAGTTACTACTTTGCCTGTCTTTCTGCCAGTTCCATAGAAGGAGAAACGTACACCTTAAAAACCTAAGACATCAAACTATACGATTACAACTGTATTAACCATGTTGTGCTGTGGTTTTCTTCAGAGGACAAACAAGCTTGTAACTGGGTTAGGACAAAACGTAATGCAGATATATGTGACTAAGGAAGTAAGTTTCTTACCTACTCCAATTCTGATAGTGCAAGCCAAACCATTTAGCAAAAGGCGTTAGCAGACAAAATGGAACATACCATACAGAGCTCCCTTCTGCCACAAACTGAAGGGACAGGTGTGTCCTTTTTTATACTAGGACACACTGGAATTTAGAGGGGAGAGAGGATGGGTGATATTGAACAGCTCACTGTAGTCCTTGGAAGCAACTGTACACCCTTGGTGCTACTTCTTCATGTTGCTGAGATATGTTAGAGTAGTACAATCCATCTTCATATAGGTCGTACCCTTGATGAATAAATGTTTTAAATGATGAGAGATTCTTTGTGTGTATGGTGGCAGAGATGTCTATGCCGCCATACAATAACTAGATCATCCATTAGTTTAAACACCTCTGGATCTTCCCCCAGGGGGCTCACGGTTCTTTCATGAGATTGTGCATGGTGCACATGGGGCCCCGAGCTATCATGGCCCATTCTTGATTCCTGGCTGCATTTCCTTCACCCTGCTCCCTCCCTCTCTATCCTCGCTCCTTCACTGTTGCTGCCTCCTTCCCCTCTCTGTGTTCTGATTTATGTCGACCTGGCTATACAACTGGTTTCCTGTATTGGTTGCAATATTGTTCCTTTTACCTGTTCTTTCATCCTTTTTGATATTTAGGTCCTGACTTGAGGTTTGACCTTCACTTCAAAATTTCCTGTTTATAGTGTGAGCCATATGGGGAAGAACTCCCTCCCTAGCATCTATGATGTGGACTCCTCTCCCCCCTTCCTTCCCCTCTCCCTTCGTCACCAACACGTGTAGTCAGTCTGTGTGGTGGGCCTGTTATATATCCATATGGCTGAGCCCCCTGACAACACGGGGATCACACTGCTGATACTTGAGCTGTTCCCTCCCCATGTGTGCCAAGGAGTGGTTGCTTATCTTCTTGGAGCATCAGAACTCCTGGCAACGGCCGCCGTGCCAGATGGCCCTTGCTGTGGGTGGTTGGCGTCCATGGGGAGAGCTCCTGGTCGGAGTGGGTGCTATCAGGGTGGAGCTTGGTGCATGAAGCATATCAAGCTACAAAAATCTGGCCATTCTCAAATGGCCATCTCTTCGAATGGTAGAGGATTCTTGAATACTGCTTCGTATGACCCAGCAACCTTCCTTTCCCTGGCTACACCATGGAAGGAGGGCCAGGTTCGCTGTCTTGGGATGAAACCCTTTCCCTGTTACCTTGTCTGTAGTTGGATGACTGGGGACACATTCATCGCCACAAAGCTATTGTTTTTCTTGGAAAATATCGAGGACAAGTTTCCTCAAGTGAAGTCTTTTAGTAAGATGCGGTCAGGCTCCCTGTTGATCAAAGCTTCTTCTGTCACCCAATCTGCAGCTCTTCGCGATTGTCTGTGCAATATCCCGGTGTCTACCACTCCTCACCAATCTGTGACTGTGGCTTTGGGAGTAATTTTTCTTAGGGAACTCATTCTGCAAACTGATGAGGAACTCTGGGCTACTCTGTAGCAGCACGGCGTTCATTTTGTTTGACGTGTGCAGAAGGGTCACAAAGGCAACTGCACCGATACTGGCGCCTTCATTCTGGCTTTCAAGGGGGATACCCTCCCAGAGAAGGTCAAGGCTATATGCTACATATGTGACGTGAAGCTGTACATCCCTACATCTATGCGGTGCTTTCGGTGCTTGTGTTTTTGGCATATGTCTTCCCACTGTACGGCAGACCCTTTTGTGTGGTGACTGTGGCCACCCACTCCATGAGGGAAGCCACTGTGTTCTGCCACCTGTGTGTGTCAATTATTCTGACCGCCACTCCCCTCGCTTGCCGGATTGCCCAGCTTGAAAGAGAGAAAAGGAGATCCAGTGTTACTATCTTCAACTTTTTCCTCTGCTACGTCCTTTCCTCCTCCTGCCCCGTCCTTACCCCAGCCCCGCCCTTCTTCGGCATCAGCCTGTGATCGGTCTCTCCCCCGGGACTCCTCTCCCTAGTGTCTCTCAGGCCAGAAGACTATTACCACCACTCAGCCACAAGGTGCACCATCTGTGTGCCCCAAGGTCGCTCACTCTCTTTCGGTTCCTGATCTTGTAGAAGCCTGTACTCCGCCTGTGCCCTGCCCTATTCCTCCTCAGAAAGAGGAGAAGAAGAAGAAGAAGAAAAAAATAACAAAAATCGCAAGACAATGCACCGCTGGTGCCCCCGGAGGTGCCATCTCCCCCCTCGCATCCTGAGTCTGATGTCTTATTTATGGGTATCACCCCATCCTTGTCGGTGACAACTACTGACCGAGTGACCTGATCTCATCCTTGGCTTCTTCATGTCTACCTTGGACTCAGGCCACACAATAATCCAGTGGAATTGCAAAGGATAATATTGTCACCTACCAGAAATGCAACATCTTGTCTCCTCCTATTTTGTGTTCTGTCTTGTTCTTCAAAAAATGCATTTTCGTGATGACCACTCTCCAACTTCTCATGGTTATCAGGTGTTCTGTCGGAACCGTGCTGGCCCTGGGGTAGCATTTGGTGAGGTCTGCACTTTGATTCGCTCCAATGTTATTAGTGACTGGATCCCCCTACATACCACCTTGGAAGTGATAGTGGTTTGAGTGCAAATGACTCCGGCAATCACCATTTGCATGTCTACCTCCCTCCAAGTAGGCCAGTTTCTTACGTTGCACTGTCTACCTTAATCCAGCAACTCCCCCACCCCTTTGTGACAGTGACCACTTTCCGGTGATTCTATCGTTCCCCTGCTGCAGACAGGCCCCCACGTTGGACATTCTCCAGGGCCAATTGGCCTTTATATATGTCTGCTGTCCACTTTGACATCCCCCTTTTGATTTCCATTGATGTAATCGTGCAAGGCATCTCTGCCGCTCTTCCTCATGCTGCTAGCACTGCTGTTCCCCTATCCACAGGTCCCCCTCATTGTCGGCCGGTACCACGGTGGACCAAGGATGTCACAGTTGGTGTCCAGGACCGCCAGCGGGTACTGCAGTGATTTAAGCGACACCCTTCACAGACAAGCCGCCTCACTTTTAAGCGTCTCTGAGCTAAGGCTGTTACCTTGAGTAAAAAGGAATGCTGGGAGTGCTACGTTTCTTTCCTGGGGATGTATGCCTCTTCACCGCAGGTTTGGTCATAGGTCCGTAGCCTTCTGGGCCGCCAGCAACAGTCAACAGTCTGGGGTCTTAATCTCCAGGGTGCTGTGTCCACTGATCCATTGGTTCTGGCAGAATACTTCGCGACATACTTTGTGAGGTCATCGTCATCCTCTTCCTACCCTACTACCTTTCTCTAGCAGAAATGCAGAGTTGCACAGACCCCCCCCCCCCCCCCCCCCCCCCCTCCCCGCCGTTTCATCCCACGTCACGTTGAGCCCGAAATTCTGAATGGGAATTGTGCAGGCTCTTAGTTCTTCATGAGACACAGTCCCAGGGCCAAATTCCATCCACAACCAGATGATCCAACACTGGATGTTCCATAGAGGCAACAGCTCCTCACGAGTCGTCAACCACATTTGGATCAAGGGTGCTTTTCCATCACAATGGCGAGACAGTATATTTATCTCCGTCCTTAAGCCCGGGAAAATCGCAACGTCTCTTGACAGCTACCCCCCCCCCCCCCCCCTTGCTCAAAAGGATAGTCAACTTTAGATTATGCTGGGTACTTGAATCTTGGGGCCTTTTGTCCCTGTATAAATGTGGCTCCCAGGCAGGGTGATCCCCAACTGACCATTTACTCCGATTTGAATCAGCCATCCAACAGGCTTTTACTCACCGCTGGCACCTTGTCGCGGTCTTCTTTGAGCTACATAAGGCGTATGACATGGCTTGGTGCCATCACATTTTAGATACCATCCATGACTGGAGCTTCCATGGTCCCCTTCTGATTTTTATCTGCGAGTTTTTATCATACTGGCTCTTCCGGGTTCAAGTTGGGACTTTATTCAGTGCCCCTCAGATTCAGGAGAATCGTATCCCATAGGGTTCTGTGCTAAGTGTCACACTCTTCCTCATTGCCATCAATGGGCTTGCGACCTCTGTTGGGCCTCTGGTTACCCAGCATTGTACACCGACGATTTTTGCATCTGGTGCAGTTCCCACTCAGTAGCATCTGCTGAGTGCCAGCTCCAAGGTGCCATCTGACGGGCCTCTGCATGGGCCACCGCCCATGGCTTCCAGTTTTCTCCCTCCAAAGCGCAGGTTATGCATTTTTGTCGTCAGCCCACATTACACACCAATCTAGAACTTTATTTAGGCAACCAGCTCCTCGATGTTGTAGCACAGTCCCGTTTCTTGGGCCTTATTTTTGGTAACAAGCTGACATGGCTGCCCCACATTCACCACCTAAAGACTACATTTATGCAGAAGCTTAATGCTCTCCACCTCCTGGCCCACACATCTTGGGGTGCAGGCCATTCCACTCTCCTCCATCTTTACCATGCTCTGCTCTTGTCCGGACTAGATTATGGTAGTCAGGTTTATCTCTCAGCAGCTCCTTCCACTTTGAAACTCCTTGACCCTGTCCATCATTGTGGGGTGCATCTGGCTGTTGGTGCCTTTTGCATTATTCCTGTTGGTAGTCTCCTCACAGAAGCAGGAATTCCCCTTCTACACATCCAATGGAGCCAACTCCTTGTTTCTTAAGCAGTCACCATTTGCCAATTCCCTGACCATCCTGTGTACCCTGTGCTCTTCGCCACTGAGGAATGTCTCCCTCGTAACACCTGCCCAGGGGTGGGATTGCCGGTTGGCATGCGTATCACTTCCTCCTGTCGGGATCTCCATCTCCACTCACTAGACTGCAACCCGGGTCTTTCCTCCCATACACCCCCCCCTCCCTCCCCCCCCCCCCCACACTGCCCCCCCCCCCCCCCCGGATGGTGCCTTTACCATGGATTAGGACCGATCTGTTCTAGGGTCCTAAGCTCTTTGTTGCTCCTATGGTTTACCGGGGTCTTGTATGTGCCATCCTTCCAGAGTTCCTGGGTGCCACCATCGTCTACACTTACAGTTTTATGACTATTGATGAGATGGGATATGCTTTTACGTCTCCTACTGGCTTCGAGCACCATTCATTGTCGGGATCATGTAGTGTGTTCACAGCAGAGCTTGTAGCCATTCACAGAGCCCTCTTTTTTGTTTCTCAAGCCTCCCTCTACAGTGTTTGAATTTGTTCATACTCCATGTGGGTCCCAAGCCATGTGGGCATCCCAGGGAATGAATTGGCTGACCTTTTGGCTAGAGAAGCAGATACTTACCTCTTTGCCCAACAGTGGAATGCCATCTGGAGTGCTACTGCTCTTAGTAATAAACTCATCAAGGAGCCTACTGCAGTTTGGCGGTCTTCTTTCCACTCCTCTCGCAAGGAGTCCACTGTTTTATGCTGTTTACACATTGGTTATACCCAGCTCACCCATTGTTTCCTCCTACATAATGACCCATCGCCGCAGTGTGGTTGTGGAGCCAGACTGGCGATATCTCACATATTGGTGGAATGTTCCCTTCTTTCAGCCCTTCGTGTTAAGTATAGTCTTCCTGATTCCTTAAATTTAATATTAGCAGATGATCCATGGATGGTTGAACTGGTCCTTGGTTTTGTCTGTGAAAGTGGTTTTTATTTCCAGATATAAGGTTCTCCTTTAGTCTTGGAGCAGGGGCAGGTTGGTTGTGGTTGGAACTTCTTTTACAGTCTTCTCAGTCTGTGATCCATTGATCACCCACCTTTTCCAGTTTTTAGATTTGGTCTCACCTTTTATGCTTTTATTGTGTGTGTTAAATGTTCATTATTTTATAATTTGACTCCCCTGACTGGATCCGTCCACTTTTAGAAGACCCTCTTTCTTCTACATCTACATCTACATTTATACTCCGCAAGCCACCCAACGGTGTGTGGCGGAGGGCACTTAACGTGCCACTGTCATTACCTCCCTTTCCTGTTCCAGTCGCATAACTGCCGGAAACCTCCGTGCTCGCTCGAATCTCTCTAATTTTACATTCGTGATCTCCTCGGGAGGTATAAGTAGGGGGAAGCAATATATTCAATACCTCATCCAGAAACGCACCCTCTCGAAACCTGGACAGCAAGCTACACCATGGTGCAGAGCGCCTCTCTTGCAGAGTCTGCCACTGGAGTTTGCTAAACATCTCCATAACGCTATCACGCGTACCAAATAACCCTGTGACAAAACGCGCTGCTCTTCTTTGGATCTTCTCTATCACCTCTGTCAACCTGACCTGGTACGGATCCCACACTGATGAGCAATACTCAAGTATAGGTCGAATGAGTGTTTTGTAAGCCACCTCCTTTGTTGATGGACTACATTTTCTAAGGACTCTTCCAATGAATCTCAACCTGGCACCTGCCTTACCAACAATTAATTTTATATGATTATTCCACTTCAAATCGTTCCGCACGCATACTCCCAGATAGTTTACAGAAGTAACTGCTACCAGTGTTTGTTCCGCTATCATATAATCATACTGTTGTGGCGTAACAAGCTAGTTACGCCACACTGAGAAGGGAGCCGAAAGGCACGCGTACACACACGCCGACTGGCGTCAAGTCTGGAACAGGATACGTTATGACTGCTATAAAGAAAATACGTAGCTTTGGAATATACTTAAATTTTAATCTTTGTTGGTTTACTACGTTCTTCTTGAGACATTTATACGATAACTCTCAAAGTAGGTAAGGCTAATGGCGCCTTGCTAGGTCGTAGCCATGGACTTAGCTGAAGGCTATTCTAACTGTCTCTCGGCAAATGAGAGGAAGGCTTCGTCCGTATTGTCGCTAGCAATGTCGTCGTACAACTGGGGCGAGTGCTCGTCCGTATCTCGAGACCTGCCTTGTGGTGGCGCTTGGTCTGCGATCACACAGTGGCGACACGCGGGTCTGACATGTATTAAATGGACCGCGGCCGATTTAAGCTACCACCTAGCAAGTGTGGTGTCTGGCGGTGACACCACACATACAGTAAAGGATCCTGCTTTCTATGTATTCACAATACATTACATTTGTCTATGTTAAAGATCAGTTACCACTCCCTGCACCAAGTGCCTGTCCGCTGCAGATCTTCCTGCATTTCGCTGCAATTTTCTAATACTGGAACTTCTCTGTATACTACAGCATCATCCGTGAAAAGCCTCACGGAACTTCGGACACTATCTACTTGGTCATTTATATATATTGTGATAAGCGGTCATTTATATATATTGTGATAAGCAATGGTCCCATAACACTCCCCTGTGGCATGCCCGAGGTTACTTTAACGTCTGTAGATGTCTCTCTATTGAGAACAACGTGCTGTGTTCTGTTTGCTAAAAACTCTTCAATCCAGCCACACAGCTGGTCTGATATTCCGTAGGCTCTTACTTTGTTTATCAGGCAACAGTGCGGAACTGTATCGAACGCCTTCTGGAAGTCAAGGAAAATGGCATCTACCTGGGAGCCCGTATCTAATATTTTCTGGGTCTCATGAACAAATAAAGCGAGTTGGGTCTCACATGATCGCTGTTTCCGGAATCCATGTTGATTCCTACAGAGTAGATTCTGGGTTTCCAGAAATAACATGATACATGAGCGAAAAACATGTTCTAAAATTTTACAACACACTGATGTCAGAGATTTAGGTCTATAGTTTTGTGCATCTGCTTGACGACCCTTCTTGATGAATGGGACTACCTGTGCTCTTTTCCAATCATTTGGAACCTTTCTTTCATCTAGAGACTTGTGGTACACAGCTGTTAGAAGGGGGTAGAATCGAAATGGTATCCCGTCAGGCCCAGTGGACTTTCCACTGTTGAGTGATTCCAGTTGCTTTTCTATTCCTTGGACTCTTATTTTGATATCAGCCATTTTTTCGTTTGTGTGAAGATTTAGAGAAGGAACTGCAGTGCAGTCTTCCTCTGTGAAACAGCTTTGGAAAAAGGTGTTTAGTGTTTCAGCTTTACACGTGTCATCCTCTGTTTCAATGCCATCATCATCCCAGAGTGTGTGGATATGCTGTTTCGAGCCACTTACTGATTTACCATAAGACCAGAACTTCCTAGGATTTCTGTCAAGTCGGTACATAGAATTTTACCTTAGAATTGAATGCTTCACGCATAGCCCTCCTTACGCTAACTTTGACATCGTTTAGCTTCTGTTTGTCTGAGAGGTTTTGGCTGCATTTAAACTTGCAGTGAAGCTCTCTTTGCTTTCGCAGTAGTTTCCTAATTTTGTTGTTGAACCATGGTGGGTTTTACCCGTCCCTCACAGTTTTACTCGGCACGTACCTGTGTAAAACCCCTTTTTTCGATTGCCTTGAACTTTTTCCATAAACACTCAACATTGTCAGTGTCAGAACAGAAATTTTCGTTTTGATCTGTTAGGTAGTCTGAAATCTGCCTTCTATTACTCTTGCTAAACAGATAAACATTCCTCCCTTTTTTTAATATTCCTATTTACTTCCATATTCAGGGATGCTGCAACAGCCTTATGAGCACTGATTCCTTGTTCTGCACTTAGAGTCGAAAAGTTCGGGTCTGTTTGTTATCAGTAGGTCCAAGATTTTATCTCCACGAGTTGGTTCTCTGTTTAATTGCTCGAGGTAATTTTTGGATAGTGCACTGAGTACAATGTCACTCGATGCTCTGTCCCTTCCACCTGTCCTAAACATCTGAGTGTCTCAGTCTATATCCGGTAAATTGAAATCTCCACCTAAGACTATAAGATGCTGAGAAAATTTATGTGAAACGTATTCCAGATTTTCTCTCAGTTGTTCTGCCACTAATGCTGCTGAGTCAGGAGGTCGGTAAAAGGAGCCAATTATTAACCTAGCTCGGTTGTTGAGTGTGACCTCCACCCAAAATAATTCACGGGAACTATCCATTTCTACTTCACTACAGGATAAACTACTACTAACAGCGACAAACACGCCACCACCGGTTGCATGCAATCTATCCTTTCTAAACACCGTCTGTGCCTTTGTAAAAATTTCGGCAGAATTTATCTCTGGCTTCAGCCAGCTTTCCGTACCTATAACGATTTCAGCTTCGGTGCTTTCTATCAGTGCTTGAAGTTCTGGTACTTTACCAACGCAGCTTTGACAGTTTACAATTACAATACCGATTGCTGCTTGGCCCCGCATGTCCTGGCTTTGCCCCGCACCCTTTGACGCTGTTGCCCTTTCTGTACTTGCCCGAGGCCATCTACCCTAAAAAACCGCCCAGTCCACGCCACACAACCCCTGCTACCTGTGTAGCTGCCTGCTGTGTGTAGTGGACTCCTGACCCATCCAGCGGAGCCCGAAACCCCACCACCCTATGGTGTAAGTCAAGGAATCTGCAGCCCACACGGTCGCAGAACCGTCTCAGCCTCTGATTCAGACCCTCCACTCGGCTCTGTACCAAAGGTCCGCAGTCAGTCCTGTCGACGATACTGCAGATGGTGAGCTCTGCTTTCATCCCGCTAGCGAGACTGGCAGTCTTCACCAAATCAGATAGTTGCCGTAAGCCAGAGAGGATTTCCTCCGATCCATAGCTACACACATCATTGGTGCCGACATCAGCAACCAGCTGCTGATGGGTGCACCCTGTACCCTTCATGCCATCCGGAGGAACCCTTTCCACATCTGGAATGACTCAACCCGGTATGCACATGGAGTGCACATTGGTTTTCTTCCCTTCTCCTGCTGCCATATCCCTAAGGGGTCCCATTACGTTCCTGACGTTGGAGCTCCCAACTACCAGTAAGCCCACCCTCTGCAACCACCTGGATCTTGCAGGCTGAGGGGCAACCTCTGGAAAAGGACAAGCAGCCATGTCCGTCCGAAGATCAGTATCAGCCGGAGACAGAGCCTGAAACCTGTTCGTCAGACAAACTGGAGAGGCCTTCTGTTCAGCCCTCCGGAATGTCTTTTGCCCCCTGCCACACCTTGAGACGACCTCCCACTCTACCACTGGTGAGGGGTCAGCCTCAATGTGGGCTGTATCCCCCTCAGCCACAGGCGTAGTCAGATCGGGGGATGTGTGGGACAAGCTGGCTCTCCCCGACAAACCCCCATCCGGACCCCCACAGTGATGCCCATTGGTAACAGCCTTAAGCTGTGTGACTGGAGGCAACACTGCCTGAAGCTGGGAGCGAAGGGATGCCAACTCAGCCCGCATCCAAACACAGCAGTCGCAGTCCCTATCCATGCTAAATATTGTAGTGCAAAGAATGTCTGAACTAATCTACAGAGAGCACAAACAATTCGACACAAAATTTAAATGGTTATTAAAATACAAGATTGCCTAGTAAATGCAGTAATGCTGCTACTTGCGTACTGCTGACACACTGCTCAGCGGCAGAAGGAGACTAAACGATTTTACACTATTCAGGTACTAAAACGCGGTGCTACAACTCTCAAATACTATAATAAACCTGAAATTTATGAATTAAACAATGCAAGTACTCAAAAACACGCAAAGAAATTAAGAATTAAACTATGTAACAAATAAGTGAGCTAAGAGTATACGACTTGCTGCTGGCAACTGCTTATCCAATGGTGGCAGGGAGCTGTAACTCACTTTGGAATTGCGGTACTGATGACCGTGCTGTTTGGTCCCATACTCTTCAATTAATCAATCAACCTCTGATCTTACGTCAGTATACTACATTTTAATGGAATAGGTTTTTTATTCTGTGAAGAAGATTATGTCATATTTAAGTGTGGACATACTCTTGATTTGCACTTGTGGTGTGATGCGTGAATATTTAATAAAATTTAAAAAAAAGAGCATGAGATGAAGTGTTTTTACTTTTAAAATATACAATTCACTGAATATTTTTTGGAAGTTTAAACTGGTTGCCAACCAGACTCAAGCAAACTTTAAATTTGTGAGCATTTGTAACAACAGGGCCATGTTTCTTGAAACTTGCCTGCCATTGTTTTGAACATTTATGAAAAATTTAAGATGTGTGACAAGCTGAGATCAAACCCAAGCACTTCCTGCTCAGCCCACCAGATATCCAGGACCATTACTCTCGAGAAAAAGAATTTACCAAGGAGTTTGATTTGACTATAGCCTCAGTGTGATTGGGGCACCTCTGTTAAATGTAGAAGATACGAAGTGAAACTGTCAGGTTGATGATGTGATTTGACCTATGAGACATCCACAGAGGGCTCAACTGAAAGAGCAGTCATAATGAAAGGCAGCTGCCTGTGCTTGAGCCTGGTTGGGATACCCTTTAATCTTTCAAGAAATATTCAATGAATTGTATATTCAAATAGTAAAAACATGTTATCTCATTCTCTTTTTTGTGTTATTACTTATATCCTTGTTTAGCATGACAGTTCCTCCTCTTTTGTTTGAGGTTTTGAAGGAAAATTACTGCACTAAAAGTTTGAGATGCAGTAGCATCTGTCACAGTGGTGACTGAGTTGCAAGAATTGAGCTTGATGTGAATGCAGCGTTTTTATTTTATGTATAAACCGTGGGTTCTTATTATTTTTAGTTCAGAGTAATGTTTTAATATGTGTGTTGATTGATTTTCTATAAAGACATTTCAAGTTTGTAATGTTTTCTAAACTCTGTCTCTGTTTTTAAATTTTTACAGTTACGCTGCTAGTTGACTATTTCCAAGGCATGCTTCATTTATGTATCTGGTTTTATAAATTGAGAACTTTGCTTTTGAATGTTATATTTAATTTTTGTCCTGTTTTTGAATCTTAATCTGAAGATAAACCAATGCACACTTGAAGATAGATGCAAAGTATCCTAAGAAAGGTTACGAATTTTCAAGAACCAACTTTAAATGATAAATGTACGAATATACTAACATTCCCTGCGTATCAATCCTATAGAGATCATGGGTACAAGAGTGCATTAATTACAGTATGCACTGAGGCATTTAAACATTCTTTTTTCTTCTTGTTTAGGGCCAGCAGCATAATACATGTCTGATAATGACATGATCATTAGAATAGATGCAGCAAAATAGCTGCTTATAATAAAAAATCTTTATTTGTGACAGATCGTTTCGGCATTTGTCGCCATTGTCAAGTATACCTAGACTGATGTGACATCCGTATTATGTCATTAGCGGACTGTCTTACATTTACCATCTTATTAAAACAGTGACAGTTATAAGACAGTTCACTAATGACGTAATATGGATGTCACATTAGTCTACAAGTGCTTGACAATGGCGATAAATGCAAACCAGTCTGTCATAAATAAATATTTGTTGTTATAAGCAGCTATTTTAGTGCATCTGTTCTAATAATTCAGATGTTCTTCCCATGCCCCATATGTGAATGGAACAAGAAGATGCCCTAATAACTGTTGAGAGTACCCTTTGCCATGAATTTCACTGAGCAGTTTGCAGATTATGGATGTAGATGTAGATGGTGAATTTGTTTGCTTCATGTGTTGATGTATTGAGAGTTTCTGAATAATTCATCATTTATCTTGCTACCTTTTCCATCTTCCTATTCTGGATCCAGCACTTTGTCTGTTGAAGAAAGAATAGTAATAAGGATTGTAGAAAAGTTTATTTTGTTTGTGTGGACATTAAGATGACAATTTGTTTTCGTGAGTATGTTTGTATTTGTCTTCCAGGGTATAAGGCTATTTTAAAGATTTATTTGTTAGATTTTGTGTTTTAAGTTAATATTTGTCATGGAATTGCATTTTCATTACTTGCAGGTGTGAAGAACTTGGCCTTCTTTCTCGTTGTACTGTCATTACTCCGCGAACTGCTGAAGAATATGAAGTCTTATACAAACATGAAGAGAGACATATAGAGATTCTCAAAGCAACAGAGAACTGTAAAGATGAGGAATCCCTAGAGAAGTTATCCTCCAAATACGATGCCATCTATATTCATCCAGTGAGTATGTCATAATTTTGAGTCCTATTTGTGTCTGTCTTAGGTGAATCAGAGCTTATTGTCTATGTTATTCAAACTGAGATCAAGACATATATCTTTGATGTCTTGTCATAATCATTTTAAAACAATAGTTTAAAAGCTTCTCTGTGTTTAATGACTGTAGTTAAGTGTGTACATTTATAATTGGAAAGAGAATGTATGAAGAGAGAAAACTAGGTAGGTACTTCTTTGTTCTAAGTAGCAGATTGAGAGATCCACACATTACTAAAATTAATCCTAATGAAATGAATTGTGCTACACTTAATTGCCACAAATAGGTGACAATATAATTCTAAGAAAAATGGTAGCCATCTGACTAGAAGTTGTACCACTGATTTACAACCCTTCTTGGTCTCAAGAGTCATTATTCCTTTTCATACCTCAGCTCCCTTCAACGTCTCCTATTTCAGGCCTTGAGCACACACTATTCTCATGGTCTTGACTCTCCTGTGTCCCTCAGGATGGACCACTATTTGACTCAATAAAGGCTCAGCAGGATGCTGAGGATAGGGATATATAAACCCAATAACATTATTTGTCTGTAGCCTTGCATTATTTTTTTACAGTGAAGTTTGTGTCCTACCATTCTCCCCCCCCCCCCCCCCCTCCCTCCCTCCCTCCCTTATACTTATTATTACTATGAATGTGTGAAAATTTAACAGTTTCTGTTACTTTATAAATACTACAGGCATTTTATTCTTTATTAAAATCTCAATCATTGTATTATTTCTTGTAATTCCTGGGACAACCTTTTATTCCATTGACTGAGGTACTAAAATCGGCTCTTTTTTTTCTCCTCTGAATGAAACAATGTGTTTTGTCCAATAGAAGTTATTTCTGTGAGTTTCTCTTTGTGTCACCCACCTGCTGCCGACTATGTCCACATATTTAAAATGTTGAGTTCGTGATGCCAGACCTGTACAGAGGCAGCTTGCAGTTTATTGCACTTCCACTGCAAAGAGTTGATACCCAGCTGTTCTACAGTACTTGTCGACAGAATCAGTAAGGAAAAATAATTTCAATATTTGTGACACAATTATAACTTGAGAAGAATATCTTCATGTCTTCCCTCCATCCGCTATTTTGAAACTCCTAGCAAATTAAAACTGTGTACCAACCAGGACTCAAGACCCAGATTGAGCGGCAGTGCTTGTACTGACTGATCTATCCATCCTCAACTCATGACTTGATCTCACAACTTCAGTTGTGGAACTTACTGGCAGATTAAAACTGTGTGCCGGACCGAGACTCGAACTCGGGACCTTTGCCTTTCGTTGGCAAGTGCTCTACCAACTGAGCTACCCAAGCACGACTCACACCCTGTCCTCACAGCTTTACTTCTGCCAGTATCTCGTCTCCTACCTTCCAAACTTTACAGAAGCTCTCCTGCGAACCTTGCAGAACTAGCACTCCTGAAAGAAGTAAAGCTGTGAGGATGGGGCGTGAGTTGTGCTTGGTAGAGCACTTGCTCGCGAGAGATAAAGGTCCCGAATTCGAGTATTGGTCCGGCACACAGTTTTAATCTGCCAGGAAGTTTCATATCAGCGCAAACTTCGCTGCAGAGTGAAAATCTCATTCTGGGAACTTCAGTTGTATTTATGTTTTATTTGTTTTAACATGATTAGATTAGGACCGTCAGCCCTCCTCTTACATCATATTGGGGTTTTACGTATATAGTCCTTTCTAAATCATGGTTACTTAAAAAAATGATGTTAGTTTTAAATGGATGCATTGTGTTGAAATTATAGCAATAAAATGAAAAATTGATGTATCTAATGCCATTTGGAATAGTAGTTCTGATTAAGAACTAATAGTGATAAGATGACTGCTGCCGCTGCTGCTGCTGCTGCTGCTGCTGCTGCTGCTACACACATCATTAGCTGTCATTTGAAATTGGAGTTGTTGTTTAGTTCTCTGGTATTGTAAGAAATATCATTCCAGAATCAGGTTCCTGCTGCTAAAAGAACTTGAAGAAGGCAACTGAGTGGTGTAATGGTATAGAAAAGCTTTATCTTGGTTAGAGTGAATCTTTCCATTGTTTAGCCAAGAGTGCCAAGGTCGAGAAGACATATGGGGGATTGTATATATCAATAAGAAAGTAAAAAAGACACAGTATGTGGGAATTAGTGCTCTTGCTTGCACTTAGCCAACATAGCTGTGAACAGTATCTTGAAATATAATAAAAGTTTAATGTTGTAGATATATTGTATGTAGACCTACATCATCAGTCAGAATCTGGAAGAGCAGTGACTTTTTTTGAAAAGGCCTTGCAGAATAACACTGCTGTAATTAATAGCTGGAAGTACAAGCATTTGTAAAAGTGAGGTTTCTTCTTCAGATGAAAAAGAGTTTTTTTTTTAAATATATTTTATGAGGGTGTAGAGAGATGCCAATGCTTTCTTGCACTTTATTGCTCTACAGTTTAGACTTTCATCTGTTATCACTGCTAGACTATTTGCTGTGGGTAAGTAATTTATATTTGTCCCACTTAGGATTCCCTTCATGAGTCATGGACCTTGTTGAGATGGGATGGTTTGCATGCCTTATTGATACAGATAGCTGTACTGCAGCTATAACTACAATGGAGGGGTTCTGTTGAGAGGCCAGACTAACTTGTGGTTCTGGAACAGGAGGCAGCAACCTTTTCAGTAGTTCAGGAGCAACAGCCTATCAGTTGACTGGTCTGATCTTGTCACATTAACCAGCAGGGCTTTGTTATTTTAGTACTGCAAACAGTTCGGAAGGAAAGGAGCAAAAGCCATTATTTTTCCAAAGTCCTTGCAGTTCCACTGCAAGGCATAATGATGATGGTATCCTCTTGGATAAATATTCTGGAGGTGAAATAATTCCCGCCATTCGGATCTCTGGTCTGGGATGTTACATTGGGAAAAACAAAGCTAGCAATCTGGGGACCAGAATGTGTAATGTTTGATCCCTTAATGGGCTAGGTAGGTCATAGAATTAAAAAAATAAATGGTCAGGTTGAAATTGGATATAGTTGGAATTAATGAAATGCATTGGCAAGAAGAACAGAACTTCTGATGAGGTGAGTTATGGGTTGTAAATATGAAAGCAGTAAGGGTAATGCTGGAATAGATGTTGTGATGATGATGATGATGATGAATAATAAGAAAGTAGGAATGCAGATAATTTACAAAGAACAGGATGTTGAACACATTATAATAGCAAAGATGGACATGTAGCCTTCATCTGCATAGTAGTACAAGTTTATATGCTTAATAACTACACAAATGATGAGAGAATTGGAAGAATGTATGATGAGATAAATTTTCTGCTCCCTGAACTATCAGAATAATAATTCTGAAAGTTCAGGGGAGGCAGAAAATTTTATAATGATGGCCGGATTGGAATATGATAGTAGGGTAAAGAAGAAAAGGAAAAGTTATAGGAGAACATGTTCTTGGACAACAGAATTTCTAAGAATGTAGTCCACCAAAAATGTCAAAAGTTTTCTCTGGATCTAGAAATGCTACAAACATAATTTTGGATTTATTATGTCTAAGGTTAGTTGTTTGTTTCTCTGAAACGATAACTGATCTTGTACAAACTTTTCTTCTTCCAGTTTTTCCATGCATCTGTAAATAACTCTTATCAGTATGTCACAAACATGACTTACTAAACTGTCAACACCTGCCTTTGGTGGAAGTGGAACTATTCTGTTTCACTTGAAGTCTGAGGCTATTTCATCTGTCTCATATCTTACATATCAAGTGGAATAGTTTTGTCATAGGAGGCTCTCCCAAGAATCTAAAAAATTCTGAGGGAGTGTCATATACTCCAGAAATCTTGTGTCGACATAGGTCTCATAATGACCAATCAAATTCTTCTCGCAGTATCACATCTTGCACCTCACCTTCTTGTACTTCCTCTTCCCTTTCTATATTATCATCTTCAAGTTTCTTAGCCCTTCTGTATACTCCTTCTACCTTTCAGCTTTCTTTTCATTGGTTAGTACTGGCTTGCCATCTGAGCCCTTGAAATTTGTACACTAGGTACTCTATCTCAAAATGTGTCTAATTTTTCTATAGGCAGCATCTACCTTTTCCCTAGTCAAGTCATCTTGTGCTGTCTTGCCTTTGTCCACCAGATATTTTTTTTTTTTTTTTTTTTGCCTTGCATTTTGCACTTCTCGAATGTCATTTGTTAGATGTCTGTGTCCTGTTTTGCTTGCTTCATTTTTGCATCTTCTTTCTTGAATTAAGTTCAGTACATCCTGTGTTATCCATGGACTTCTACTGAGCCTTGTCTTTTTGCCTAGTTGATCCTCTGCTGCCTTCACCGTTTCTCATCTCTCAAAGCTGCCTATCTCACCTTCTGCATTCCTTTCCTCTATTCATCAAATTGATATCTATTACTTCCTTTGAAACTCTTAACAACCTCTGGTTCTTTCAGTTTTATCACATCTCCTTATTTTCCTATATTTCTCCAATTTTTGCAATATTAATATGGAAATCACACTTGCACCTGAAATGTTTAGCAGTCTAAATTCTGGTTTTCAAAGCTGCCTTACCATTACATTTTTTCACATAAAAAAATTTTATTTCATGATTCTTTGGAAGAAGGCCTTTTAGCTGAAAGCTTAAGTGTATAGCAATCTTTTTGTTGTGCTTGTCTGCTACTAAAGGTCTCCCATATATAGTGTATATCAATCTATCCTTTCTCTAATTATGTTGAAAGTTTTTATGAATATCTTTGTGACACATGAATGTTATTGCATCTTTTCCAGTTTTATGTATCGTAAGAATTCTATTACTGATATTGCTAACAATGTATGATTAATATTTACTTTGTTTTATGGATACTTAGTTTCAATATTTATTTGCACTTATGCTCCACAAATATCTCTTCCACAAGTAAATATCTAGTAAACTATAAAATTGTGAGACAGAAATGCTGGCCATCGTGTCGTCTGAGAAGGTAAAGTATCATTACTGTCAGTAGGCACATACAAAAATATGTGACACTATCCTAGCTTTTTGAAATAATAGTTCCTTCCCTGGCGAGCAGAGAAGGGAGGTAGAGGAAAGTTCAAATTGAAGGGCAGGTCACTCAGAATCCTGTCTAACTTTTTTCTTTCCTGAGCTCCCCCCCCCCTCCCCCCCTCTTTCCTCCCCTAGCAAGGAACTGTTATTTATGAAAGCCAGGATAGCATTGTGTGTTTTTATGTACATCTGTTGGCAGTAATGATATTCCGCCTCCTGAAGGTAGACTCTGGCCAGCAGTTCCGTCTCACAATTTATAGTTTTTTTTTCTTTTGTTAGAAATATCTAGTAATTCTGTCAAACTTTTGTAGAGTACATACCAACTTTCATTACTGGCTGCTGGCTGTGCTATTGAAATTGTTGATGCAGTATGCAGAAAGAAGATTCAAAATGGAATGGCAATTATCAGGTATGAACACCTTGAATTGGTTTTGGAAACTGTGCTTTCATTACTTCAGACAGTATGTGACACTTGACACCTTTGGTAAAACATGAAGTTTTGTGGAAATCTGTCGTACTCTCACCACATTTCTGAGTTAACCAATGCCTTTTTTTTTATACATGTGAATTGTACATACGTACATTTTGAACTTCATATGAATATATTTTTTATAGACAAAAGCAAAAAAGTGAGGTGATACACTGTACACTCACTGTAAATGGTCATAAATATTTAATCAAAAACAGCAGTTAAGCTATCAGTGCAGGAAAAGGGTAATTTCTGTTTTGCTTCGGCTTTTAAGTCAAAGATAACAAAAAGCAGTTGACTAGCTCTAACAGTGGAAAATCCAGGATGGAATGTAACAATATTATGAAAGGGAAAGTTGCTACCAACCGTATAGTGGAGATGCTGAGTTGCACGACAAAAAGACTGTCACAAATAAAGCTTTTGGCCAGTAAGGCCTTTGTCAAAAACAGACGACTCTCTCTCTCTCTCTCTCTCTCTCTCTCTCTCTCTCTCTCTCACTCTCACTCTCACTCACACAAATGCAATTCACATAGATGACTGCAATCTCAGACAACTGAAACCACACTTGGGAGTATTTGGCATTCTGCAGTATTTCCTGCACTGCACTATTTACAATTGCCTTTCTTAACTCTTGAGTTAAGGAAATACTGCAGAATGCCAAAAACTGCCAAGTGCAGATGTGAAATGAAGCCTGTCGACACCAACCACTGCTAGCAAGAAGGGAAGGAGCAGATTATGTAAAGAAACACCAATAACTAAGGAAGATGTATGTAAATAAAAGCGAAACGCATCTGGTGTAATTCTTTTTAATTAGACTGCAGTCAGCTCAGGACAGATAACCTATAGTAACAACAGTTTCGTTATTGTGAAATACATTTTTGTGGTATTGTTTCTGTCCCTAAATGTCTCTCTCTGAATTCAGAATATTTCTAAATGCATGTTTCAGGGATTTGAATGAAAGATGTTTTGTGACTTACCTTAGTCTGTAACCCTTCCAAAACCCTGTTCAGGATATTTGTCCTAATTTCTTAATTGTGCTTAACTTTAAGACACTACCATAGGACGGTAATACCAGTTGAACAAAATGTTATCCACAGAAGAGTGACCAGTATATAGCAGTTGACTAGAAAAACTACCTCCAAACTGTGTCAGAGAGAGAGTGTGTGTGTGTGTGTGTGTGTGTGTGTGTGTGTGTTAGCATTTCTATAAAATTATCTTCTCAACCTGTTAAGTGTTCCAGGTGGTGCTACAGTGTGAGCATCTGTGACAGATTCCTCTGTTTTGTGTAGATTAGGTGTACTGAACTTTACTAGGCCCCCTACTTCTGTTCGGGATTGGTCAGGAACACAATAACCATAATCTCGCGTATGCCTTACTGGAATGATTCAGTGTGTTAGCTAGTGTTCTGTAAGCATCTGGTTTGGCTGGAACATTTGAAGTGTATTATCCTATCCACGATAAGGTTAGTAGTCATGATACAGAACTGGAAGAAGAGTAGTTAATATTTTGGATCAAAATGGTTTGTTCACAAAAGAGGGAATTTATCTAATCAAGAACTGAGCCTCACTAAAAAAAAGTATTTAGAAATCTCCTTTCCCCCATTTGTCATAAAGAAATCAAAAAATTAGAATTATTTGCAAATAAGAAAAACCAATAACAAATAAGAAACACAGTTCCATTCCACAGAAGAAAGAGAGCTGTAGGTATATTGTAATTACTGTCTATTACAGTGACTGTCCCAGTAGCGATGAAAATACGGCGATTAAAAATAAACACTAAAATTGCAAAATCAGGGAAGATAGCAAATGATGAAATGTAATTTCTTGTGTATATACAGCTACTCCTTGAAATATTTTTTTCTCTCTTAAATAAAAGTTCAGCTCCAGTATGCCAACGAAATCATAATCACAATTTTAGTATTTTTAGTTCCTATAGTTGCGACACTTTAACTGCACGTGCACATGACTTATCTAGCAATTCCTAAAATATATAATAATGCAACAACTTTTCACTGACTTGGTAGGCATTCATTTTAAAGTTACATGTTAAATCATGAGTGAAGAAGATCTAGTTTACATTCAAATTTTGCTTTATTCCACCAAAAGACTAAAATATGATTACATGAAAAGGAAAAATCCTAAAATATTGTCCTTTATTTCTTGAATGAAATAATCAAGAATTGTAGTTTGCTTTTTCCTGCCAGTAAAAAATCATTAGAAAAAGTTGTTCCTCTGTTTGGTTGATATTAGCTAGAATCAACTCATTTACACCGAATGGGGAAAAATAGTTTATGACATCTGAAAAAAAACTTTGAGCAGTTGAATCATCCTCATTGTACACCCCCGCCCCCCCAACCTTTCACTAGCCGTGCTTGGTGCTTTATTAAAGTATCAGACAGTCACTTACATCTACCTAATGCACAAAAGTCTGGCTGTCAGCATCACAGCAACGTCGTAAAATGTCACATTTGTATTGACAGCCTTCAGGGAAATCATCATCTTCAGAAACTGTTACTGACCCAAAGGGAGCAGGGTTCAACAGAGTCTGTTGTGCTACAGCATTCCCAGCAGCAACAAAAATGTGCATAGCGTGTAAATTCTCACTACATCCTTTCTTTTGAGAACCTTTAGAAAACAGCCATTTTTACTTAACTTTCACAGGAAGAATTATGCCTAGATGTAGAAGCTGCAGTTGACTTTGTACAGTTACCAGGAAGAAACACATCAACATTTGTTGAAGAATGTTGTTGCCTTTGGATGTGAAAGGGTATCCATTAGTAATGAGAACCATCTTGGTTCCTTAAGTCCTAAGAAACTTTGTGCAAATTTGAGTAGTCAGCCTGGCAGCGATAACAAAATCACAAAATTATAGGTGTACAGTAGTGTTGTAATGTTATAGATCGTCTGGGCGTTTAAAATGTTCCCATTATTAATAGCTGAAATGTTGTGCTTTCTTTTCCTCATCTCCTTGACATTTTTCTGTCTAGGGAAATTAGGCCTGTATGTTTGATGGAAATAACATCCCAGTTCCATTATAATTGAAAATATTTCTGCACTCATCAGCCATTGCAAAATATTCGTCTTGCAATTTTCAATACTCTTGAAGTCTAGTGCCTTACTTTTTTTCACACAAATTTTGGTAAAAGAGGTTAAGACACTTTGGGATGATTTTGCGGATCTTCTCCTGTGATAAATTTCGCATTTCATGAAGCTGTCTTATTTATAGGAGGATGGTTTATAAGTCCTTAAGAGCCTACACACCTTCAGTTTAGCTGCACAGCTTATTACTTGTGACATCATATTTGAGCAATATACTGTCTGCGTGTATCATGTTAAGCAACTGTGCAATTCCTTCAGTTCAGTTTTCACAGTCTATTCTATTCGTTACCAGTCATCTGAACCTCAACCTGCTGCCATCGTTACCTCCATGCAAAAGAAGATACACTTTCCAGTTTTATTGAAGATTTCTGGAATATTCATGAATATTGGGATACAGTATATGTTTCATGTTCCAATTACGACTGCTTACAGTGTTTTAATATATAAAAACTAAAAGCTTCTGGAGCCTAATGTGATTCTTGATGCTCTAGTGAAGAAAATAAAGAACTGTCAATCTGATTTTTGGAAAGAATTAAGGAAGCAATATACCCGCAACCACACAACAAACTGCAGCTCTTCTTCTTTTCTGTTCCCCATTGTCACTTGATCATCACAAATGCTGCACAGAACCCCAGAATTAAGAGAACTGAAGGGAAAACAGAATGTTGTGTACACTGCTTAATTTCAGATAAATGTACATGTTTTAAATGGAACAGATGGCTGCACAGTTAAACTAACGTGTGTTGACCCCCTTTAAATGACGAAGCCTGAATGTTCTCCCTTTTTAATGCAGATGGCCATTGAATTTCAGGACTCAGGAATGCCTGCAAATTTTTCAGTATATACTGCACAAAGAAAACTATACCAGATTGTAACTCTTTGTCATGTCAAAGAGTTTAATATTCTGATCATCACCCTCAGGGGCCCAGCATTCATTTTCTGGGTATGGGCTTGGTGACCTGGGGGTTTCTGAGCTGGTGACTAGTGAGTGTCACCAGTTCTCTGTATTGTAAGCTCTGGGCATGCTTCAGTTACACAACTGTACAGTGTGGCAGTGGAGCGTAGTGTGTCATAGGTAATGGGGAACTTGGCTTGAATGTCCGAGGATGGTAACCCCCCCCCCCCTCCCTCTCTCTCTCTCTCTCTCTCTCTCTCTCTCTCTCTCTCTCTCTCTCTCTCTCCTCCCCCTCCCTCTCTCCCTCTCTCTCCCCTCACTCTCGAGGTTTGTTGTGTGCTGATGGAATGCATGGCTGTCAAGGTGGAACAATCATTAGCAGACAACCTCTGGGGAACTTTCTGCACCTCAATTGTATAAGACTTACCTACGCATATGGGGCTCTGTCTAGTCTAGGCGAACTTTTATTTTCTTAGCTACTCGTGGGACCGAGATGGATCTGTAGAAATTCTCTCCTCACCTTTTTACATTCAGAAGGTTTTAGAGGTGAATGCAGATATGCAACAAGTGGTTGCGGAATAGGACACTGTTGCTCAAAAGCTCAAGTTCCCAACAACCAACTAACCTGCAGAAAACCAAAAGCCTTGAGGAATATGCCATTGAGACTGAGCTCCATACCACCTTGAACAGCAGCAAAGGTGTTGGTGAGATGCAGGGATGTGGTCTACATTCCCAAAGACGAACTGAAAGCTGAAGGAGTCCAAGAAGGCATTGTTGACTTCCGAAATATAATGAAAAAGATGAATGGCAGTCTGGTTCAGACAGATTCATTTATACTTGCTTTCAATAGCATGAAACTTTCAGAGCATGTCAAGGCAGGTTTCTTTTTGCTAAGCATATGGCTGTGTTTCCCTAACCCAGTGCACCTTTCAAAATGCCAGTGCTTTGGGCAAGCTACTCGTGGTTGTAAGGGAGAAACCACTTGTGACAAATGCGGTAAGAATGCTCATGAAGGAGTTGGTTGTACATCTCCTCTTAAGTGTCTAAACTGCTCGAGTTATCCCCGTCTGTAGTAGGGACTACAGTGTCTTTCTTGAAGAAAGGAAGATCGAAGAGATAAAAACAACAAAACACATTGTGTATGGTGAATCCAAAAAATCTAGACCACCATGCAGCTGCCTATGGTCGCTGCCTCCTTTGCTTCAGTTCTTAAACAACCAGTCCAAAAATCAGATGCTGCCAAAAAATGGAGGTTGCTAGTGTCAGCAGTAGTATGCGCATTTGTCAATGTACTTGTGCTGCTGCAACTATTTAGAAGCCCCTGTCTCCCCCTAGAATATCAGAAAATGGTGTGGCTCTGAAGACTACCCAGCGCAAAAAAATCAAAGGCAAAGTGTCAACCATTGAGTCAGACAGTCTGACAGTGTCGACATTACCCTCTTTGACATCTCTCATGAGCCTTCTTCAGAGCTGATGGACCTTCATGTCGACATGGGGCAATCATCTCACCCCAATACTGTCTCCGCCCACTATAGGCTCCCCTCACCATTGGAAAGACAGGATGAAAATGCTACACCTGTGATAAATGGAACCCAGACCACAATGGTACATTTGTAGGCGCAGGACACATGTGGAGGGATTGAAACTCTTAGCACACGATCACCCCATGTGCTTGTGTTCGCATTTTAAAGCTTCTGATACCCTGTAATGTGGGGCTGTGCCCTCCATCACAAGGATGACCTGACTGAGGAATAGGTCAAGGGAGTGGTCGTTGTGTTTGTACACACACCACTCCCCTGCTCTCTCCCTGGCTACTGACCTGCAAGTAGTTGCAGTTGAAATTTGCGCATGTCAGAGGATCACAGTTTGCTCACTGTTCAGTGGTAAGTACTGATGATCTTCATTCCAGTGACCATTTTCCACTCTGGGTTGACCTATAGGATGGCACTCTCTCTGAAAAGACACAGTAATGATAGATGATCTGCAGGACCAACTGGACACTGTTCAGTCAGCTGGCTGTGTTTGAACTATGCCACAGTATGCATGAGTGGGTGGACCACATCACACGAGTGATCTACCAAGCCGCTGACTTCTCCATCCTGAAGCCCGTTTGTCATCTTAGGAGGCCACGTTTTCAGGTTTTCGTTGGTGGACTTATGAGTGCTGTTCAGTAATCCAGGTCAGGTGTGTGGTGGTTTAAGTGCTGCCCAACAGTTGAAATTCTCGCAGCCTTTCACATAGCAAGTGCAAAGGTTCGACACATCATCAAGGGTAGCAAGGAAAGGTCATGGCAAGCGTTCTTGGACCCTGTCAACTGTTCTGCTTGTTCTGCTACAGTACTGTAAGCCATCAGGAGGATTTCTGGTAAAGAGATTCAGCTACCTGTAGCAGCATTGTTGAATCAGGAGTGTCTACAAACACCACATCATGCAAGCAGTGGCAGAGCATTTTGTAACTACTACTGCCACTGCCAGCCAGGATCTAGTGTTCTGTTATTACAAAGCCAGCATGATAAGGAGTGAGTTGGACTTACGGTCCAACACTTCAGAGTGCTGCAACTGCCCATTCTCCATGAGGGAGTTGATTTGGCACTGAATGAAGCTCCTGATACTGCACCTGTTCTTGGCCAAATCTGATTCAGCGTGCTGTGGACCTTGAAACAAGCGTCTTATAACGTTTTAATTTGATATGGCAGACAGGCCACTTTACAAACTCATGGAGAGAGGCAATTTTGATACCTCTCCTCAAACCAGGAAAGGACCAAATGTGGCCCAGTAGTGACGGGAGTGTTGCCTTGACTTGCTGTGTAGGAAAAACCTTGGAGCAAATTGTTAACCATCATCTGGTGTAGATGTTAGAGACCAGGCAGCCCCTGAGTTACTCTCAGTGTGGATTCGGAAGGTGTCAATCCACTGTCAACAACCTGAGCCTCCTAGATACGATTATCCAGAAGGCTTTCCTATGTAAACAGCGCTGTATAGGTAGGTGTATTCTTTGATAGTAGTAAGGCATACTACATTACATGGAGTCACATTATTCAAGGGTAGCTCCACCAGTGGAGCTTCTGTGGTCATTTCCCCACCTTGATTTCATCCTTATTATCAAAGTGCGTTTTCTATACATAGCTGGTGAGGTGCTGCCAAATAGTTTCAAGCAGGAGAATGCTATTCCTCAGAGCAGTGTTTTAAGTGTTGACCTCTTTGCCACAGCCATAGGAAGTAACACATCTGTGGTAAGGAGTCCTGTACAGTGCTCCTTATTTGTGGATTATTTTGCAGTTTTTTCTTCCTCCCCCAATATTGCCACAACAACTTGTCAGTTGCAACTTACAGTGAAGAGGCCGGAGGAGTAGTCAACACAGACTGGTTTTACATTTTCTTCAGAGAAATCCATGTGTGTTTATCTTAATCGTTCTTGTCGTATTTTTAATTTACCTGAATTGCATGTGTGGAACACCATCCTCCCTGCTAGACTCTGTGGTTTTTGGGCCTCATTTTTGATTACAGACAGTCATGGTTACCACACGCAAAGGACCTGAAGGCCAAGGCCCAGAAAATATTGAAAATTTGAAGTGTTTTAACCACAGGCCGTTGGGTGCAGACAGGGTGCGACTGCTCCATTTTTATAGGGCTTTTGTGCGATTAAGGCTGGTCTATGGGTGCACAGTGTATGGGCCCTGCGAGGCCTTTGTAACTGAAGGTCGTTGACACTGTACACCGTGAGGGGATCAGGTTGGTTAAGCGCACTTATCGGATCAGCCCCATACCCTGCCTCTGTGCCGAGGCTGGTGAACTGCCAGTAGCCATCCAGCGGCAGCTTCCCGAAGGACAACAGTTGTGTTAGTTCCTCGTTATTCCAACTTCCCCTGCGTAACATACTGTTTGCTCATCCAGCAATGTAACATTTCTTTACCAGTCATCTGCAGGCAAGAAGGATGTTTGGGATGTGTCTGAAGTGTGTGCTGGAGTCCCTTAGTGTGGGGCATGTAAAGGCTTAAATCCGGGTTTTTAACCAACTGCCACCCTGCTTATTGCAGAGACCCAAAGTAATTTTAGATTTAGTGCAGTACGGCAGAGGTGGCACTCCTGCGTATATTTGCAATACATTAGTCTTAAATTAGCACCTTAACTCTGCAGCTGTATTTACATGGGGATTCCATTGGTTGCTCAATTATTTTCCCTGTTCGTGTCCTCAGGTCCGACTGCCTCAAGGCTTACTGTCTATGACTTGGAATTGTACACAATATTGCGGGCACTGGAGCAGATGAGACGTGTTTTGAGTTGTAAATTCCCTGTCTGTTCTGATTCCCTGAGTGCCCTTCACTTGCTCCAATGCTTGTTTCCAGCAGATAAAGTTACTCAGAATATCCAGGATGCCCTCTTCCAACTACAGAGACAGGGGAAAGAGATGTCTTTCTGCTGGGTGCCAGGGCACATGGGTCTTGCAGGGAATGAAAGGGTGGATGTAGCAGCCAAGGTGGTGTGTCACATTCCTCAGTTAGTTTGGTGTGGTGTCCCTCTGCATGTTGTCACCTTGCTGTTGATGTACAGTGTCATGTGTCGATGGGAGGATGAATGGCAGGAAGTGATAGACAGTATGCTCCGTCTAGTGAAGCCCACAACATGGTTGTGGTATACCTCCTTCCAGCCATGTAGATGGGACGAGGTCCTTCTTACTCCTCTTCGCATAGGCCACAGCCCTATGATGCATGGCTTTTTGCTCCAGCAAGAGGACCATCCAGTGTGTGGTACTTTTGGTGTACAGATCACAGTGCACCACATTTTATTAGACTGTGTTTTGTTTTCAGACCAGAGGGCAGAGGCAGATTTGTCCAACAGATGTGCACTCCATTTTACGTGACCTTCAAATGGGTGTGGTTAGAATTTTAAAGTGTTGTGAATTGAGCAGCATGTTTCCTAATATTTAGTGATATAGTGTTAATGTGGTAGCAAGGTGACTGGCTCACCCATGTTTTTGTAAGTGGTCAGCTGGTCTCATTTCCCTATGCCTGTGTTTTAGCTGCTCGGTCATTTTACTAACATTTTAATCCCTCGTATAGCACTTTTTATCCTTTTTTTTGTCTTGAGTTGTGTTGTCTGAGTGCCGGCCGAAGTGGCCGTGCGGTTAAAGGCGCTACAGTCTGGAACCGCAAGACCGCTACGGTCGCAGGTTCGAATCCTGCCTTGGGCATGGATGTTTGTGATGTCCTTAGGTTAGTTATGTTTAACTAGTTCTAAGTTCTAGGGGACTAATGACCTCAGCAGTTGAGTCCCATAGTGCTCAGAGCCATTTGAACCATTTGTTGTCTGAGTGTCACTATGTAGTTTCATCCTTACTGTGTGCAACAATTTCAGTGATTTTATCAACATTTGTTTATTTTACTATGTGCATGGGCACTGATAACCTCGCTGTTGAGTGCACATAAACTCGGAAAAAAGAAACACACACACACACACACACACACACACACACACACACACACACACACACACACAGAGATATATATATTCCGATTATCTCCGGAATGCTTTTTTTGGTTGCCATAACTTCACAAAACTTTTACAATGTAGAATTCAGCACTTTGTAGAACACACAGTGTGATCAACTTGTGCACTGGGACCTAATGGCAACGTCTCCTATGATGCCACATCACAACATGCCTGCAGAAATTGGAATTTGTTTGTAATTATTGACCAGATATTATGACAACCTTATTGGCAATGAGAATTTATTGTGAATTGTTCTCTGTTAGAAGTTTATTGCAGTTCATTTGAAAATGGGTTTTAGTTTCATAACAGGATTTCGTTGCGAACTGTTTGGTTGGTTGATTTGGGGGAGGTGACCAAACATTGAGGTCATTGGTTCCATTGGATTAGGGAGGGAAAGGGAAGGAAGTTGGCTGTGCCTTTTCAAAGGGTCCATCCCATCATTTGCCTGTATAAATTTAGGGAAAAATCACGGAAAACCCAAACCAGGATGGCCAAACGTGGGTTTGAACTGTCATCATCCTGAATGTGAGTCCAGTGTGCTAACCATGACGCCACCTCGCTTGGCGAACTGCTATTCTTTAAAAGAGGATGTTATGTTTAAGCTGGCTTTGTTAAAACTAAATTTCAGTAAAATAGTTCTTACGGAAATTTCCTTGGGACTGACAGAAACATTTGTTAAAGGCAGGAATTCCTTAAAAGTGGCTCTGTTAATGTGGCATTTTACTGTAATACAGTCTTGCATGCTGCAAGTTTGTTTGTCCAGCCCATGTTTCACGGTCAAATGAAACTGTGTTTCCTGAGACCTTTTCAAGTCACAATCATCCATGATGCATACGAGCAGACGGAAGCGACGAATCAAAATTTGTACCAAGACCAGAATTTGAATGTGGGTCTCCTGCTCACTAGGCAGAAGCGCTAACCCCTGTGCGAACCCTGCACGCTGGCTTTGCACAACTGCATGTCTTGCTTCTTGATCCAAATTCCCATTCATGCCTCAACCCGCTTGATATTCCTCCTGACTCAAACATAATTGCAAAGTCTGTCCAACTGTATTGGAATAGCAGCTCAGTCTAGTGATCAGGATCCCCGGTTTCGAATCTGGGCCGTGGTACAGAAATTAATTTGTTTCTTCAGTCTGCATATATACGTCATAGATGTGTGATGCTTGAAAAGGTTTAATTTGATTAAAGCACCTATTCCCTGGTTTCAGGCAGGATCTCCTATTTTGTGTGATGCTGAAGTGCTATTTCGATATAGCTGGAGAGTCTGTGAATTGCTATTCCAGTTTGGGGGGAGGGGATGGGTTGTGGGAGGGATACAAAGTGGACATAGGTGTGAATGGGAATTTGAATCATCTGCCTTGTGGGCAGGGGAGCCGGCTTTGAATCTCGACCTTGGTACAGATTTTCATTCGTTGCTTCATTCTGCACACACACACACACACACACACACACACACACACACACACACACACACGTATATATAAAATCAACCTGACTGATAGTGGGTCTGCACAACTGATTGCAACTCGCTGGACCTGACTGGTCGGGTTGACAACCTCACTTGCCCATCACTTCTTTAGCCCACAGAGATTAATAATTACTCCAGATTAATTACTGGGCAAGCCTCGTGTTCTGTGTCAGGTCTGCATGATGTTAAGTTCTTTGCTACATCTTTGTGGGAAATTCATAACACAAACAAAATCAGCTGTGGGATTTCATCCTGTCTGCCTTCTGGTTACTGCCTCTCCATTTATTACAATCCTAATCAGTGTCTATTGAGTATTTAGGTCTAGGCAGTGGGGGATTGTATACCAATATTTATTAATCCACAAACATTCATACAGTTTACAGGAAGAACATGTCTTAAAATCCCAGTCTGCTTAGTTAGCTGGAATCAGGCCATCCATATTCAAAGAAGAGTGAGTCAGAAATGAGTGTGTACAGTAACAGCTCATAGATTGTTCGGGCCTAAGTTTGTTTTGTGTCTGTGTCACCAATAATATGGCCAACCTGCCGAATATCTGAAGTACTTGGCATCCACAAGGTCAAAAGGGCAACAAACTGTTGGTTACTGTTCAATGTCCTAGCGACAGTGAGGGACTTCGCCTATTGCACATGGAGCTCACTGCATAAGTAATGGTGGTACAATTGCCAGTTCACGGGTCCTCGCATGATAATAGTCGTCTCTGCTCCAATGTGATCTCGTATTCAGAGTGATTATCAATAGTATTGTTAGACACCCAGTTATGGGACACACTTTTGTTATACATATTGTTATTCTTTCAGGAACTGTTGTGGCCACTTGGCATAACACATTCTGTGCAGAATGGTACCAGACGCAACAACTACTTGAAAAACTGAGGGGCTGTGATGGAATGAAATAATTTGTTTTTCATTATTTGCCCCTGTTCTTACGTCCCTTTTGAGAAAATTTTCACGAGTTGCAACATTACTGTAAAACAGTGTCATTAGAAATTTAAATTAAAAAGATATTTCACATTTCCAAGAAATTTGAGTGGGGTAGGGGGAGGGACACCACGATTTTATACAGGAATTTGGAGGTCTTTATCAAAATCTGGGTAGAAATCCCTTTAAAACACCTCAGCAACAAATTACATAGTTACAGTATTTATCCATATTAGCATTGGAGTATCATTAGCACTTTGCTTTTTATTCGTCATAGTAAAGTGAGTTTTCAGACTGTGCAGCATTTCGATGCTTATTCTGGCTATTTAAAATTGAGCATTCAGATGCCAGAGTGCAAGACTAGTTTACCGTAGTAAGGAGAGCGACTTACGATGCTGCAGTAGTAATAGCTGCTTTGTACTATTCTTTAGTTTGGAGGCTAAGTCTAATTTTTCCTGGCATCCTAACCAACTTCTTTCAGTGTGAATACCATTAACTTACTTTACTTCAGTGTTCTGCTCTAGAACTTCCATCACCATCTTCACCTGCGCTATTGTACTTTTCTCCTTCTGATCAATAAATTTATGGCTGCTAACAGCAAACAATTTTGCTTTCCCACAAAGATTCTTGCTGTGATAACGTTCAGTGCTTACAGATGCAAGACAACAGAGTGCACTACTTTGAACTGGAACATGGATGTTTCTGGTTACATGACAAAGTTAATTCCCTCTGCTGTTGAGTATACAGATTGTGTTTGAGGTGTTTTCCTGAGTGATACTACTGATGTCATCTTAATTAACAGCATAATAGCCTTGTTTTGTAGACCAATGCGGTGCTCGTTGTAGATGGACAGTTTTGCCCCTCAACCAATCCTGTAACTGCTGTTTGCCAAATGCAAGTACCTTCTTCAGACTGAAGGGCTGTACAGAGCAGATAGACTTTAAATTTTACAGGGAGAAGTCTGTATACATAGATTTTCACTATTCAAGAAATGTTTATTATCTATTTGCATTATCTGTGAGGTACTTAGTTCTGAAAGTGTAAGATTGAATCGGGGTTTTAGACTTAATGCTCAATTATAAATTGTTTTGGTTTCTATATCTAAGACAATTGCAAATTAGATGCACCAGTGACTAGACCATAGGTTGTGGGGAGCCTATATAGCGTTCTGACTCCAATTCTTTCAAGTTTTCACATGAGAGAAGGTTATTATGGGTGCTGGGTTCAGGATCAGCAGGGCAGCATGTCTAAAGACGACTGACACTATCTACATGAGGCATTTAGGCTGGTCACAGATGCATACAGTACTAGCCCTGTCCCCATCCCCAGCCTCTGCCCTGAAACTGCCATTAACCATCAGGTGTCTGTTCTTAATGGCCTATCGCTCATATGGGTTGTTGTCTGACCACAGTCACTAATATTTGGCCTGTTTGAGTGTCCCCCCAAGGAAATGGCATTCATCAAATGTTCACAAGCGATACAGCATTTTTTGATCTGCACGGTGGTAGACCAGTCTGATTTTTGGACCAGATTCTAGTCTGCACGAGAGGGCGAAGTTGACTGCTAACATGAATACTCAAAAAACTAATTTTTATCTGCAGCAGCTTAAAGAAATTCTACTCCATATTCCGTTATAAAAGTGTACCTTTGACATATTATTCCTGTACTCCATTTACTTGCCAATTTAATTTGGTCTCAGTGGTATTGTCAAGATCTATTTACCAAATAATTTCACTGAATACATCACAGCTTTTTATATAATCTTGAAGGGACTGCAGCAGACGAGATGTATTTAAACTACAAAATTCTTCAGCAGCTCAGGCACTTTTGCATACACTAAAACCTTTCGCTACATGTTTCCAGCGGTCCATTACATCCATGATGCCTGCCATTGCCTTAGTATATTTAGGGAAGAAGGTTATACTGTACATAATTGGGTGAATGGAAGTTAGTGATAGCAAACTGCTATCATTATATGACGTGATTCACCTTCTGCTAAGAAGACCACCAGCGTCTTGGCTGTGGCATGTGAACATCAGCTTGTAACGTTTAAGGGGTTTGCTTCCTGTTTAGTGTCGCATGGGTGGCTGTTGCATTGAGCCCACTCTATTTTGGGTGATGAAAATCTGTCATACCTCTAAAACATTTTTGTATCTCTTTGCATCTTTGTCCAAAAGTGCTAGGATGGTACAACTAGCTCCTCAGACTAGGCTGTAACACCCAAGATTTAAAAATTTTCTAGTTTGTAGCTGTTCACATAATTTTTTTTTTTTTTTTTTGCCAGTTTTATATCTTTAGTCGCTTTTAGAATTTTGCTCTTTTATTACTTTTAATCCACACATTTTACCATGTGATTAATTTATTAGGAATTTCATCTTAGTGACTGGATGCCGATGACCGTTTAGGTATGTCCATAGCCCAGACAACAACAGAAACAGCAACAAACAGCTGTGCGCCTAGAGCTTTTTTTCCCTTCAAAACCCTTACCAACTGGTTCACCCAAGTTCATTTTGTGTGTTGTTTCAGTTTGATTATGCTAGTTCCTCCCTTTTTCTCTTGAAAAGTGCTATACATGACATTCTGAATATTTAGTCACAATTGTGTTAGTGGTCTTACGGTGGATGTTGCTGCTTCAACAGGACATCCTTTGGCAAGGATCAGTGTTACTTTGGGGTCTCTTGGACATAACAGAAGTGTAAACTTTCTTAATGTGATATCCTTAAATCCTGTTAGCATCAGAAACACAATTTAAGTACACTGCTGACCATTAAAATTCCAGCATCAGGAAGGTTAGCAAACAACAAATTTTACTTACTATGTGTATACAGTTAGCAGGAAGAATACGTGAGTAGGTGATTTGGAAATATTCAGAGTGCAAAAATTGGTGCACAGAGCTGACAGCTCTGGCAGCAATAATGGCTCTAACCTGGTCGAGTGTTGGGTCAAACTGAGCGTGGATGACAGATACAGTTGCGGTGCGGGATTAGCTGAGCGGTCTAAGGCACTGCAGTCATTTACTGTGCGGCTGATCCCAGTGGAGGTTAGAGTCCTCCATCGGGCATGAGTGTGTGTGTGTTTGTCCTTAGGATAATTTAGGTTAAGTAGTGTGTAAGCTTAGGGACTGATGACCTTCGCAGTTAAGTCCCATAAGATTTCACATACATTTAAACATTTTGACAGATACAGTTACATCATTATTCCAATTCTGTGCCAGAGTTTAACTGTCTCAGCAAACATGTTACCGTATGTTTTCAGTGAGTAAGAGGTCTGGAGAATGTGCTGGCCGGGGCAACAGTCAAACACCCTCCATATTGAGTTAGGTCTGTATAGCATGGGCAACATGTGATATTGCATTATCTTGCTGAAAGATGATGTCACGGGGACCTCAAAGACTGGCCTCAAAACATCAAAGACATACTGTATTTTATGGCATAAGCTTCCCCTTGCATATTCCTCTCATAAGATTTTTCATCATTAAAAATTATTTTATTAATATCACACACAATTCCCTCTCCTGGTTCATTCTTAATGGAGTGGCCTTCAAATGACCTGACAATGAACAACAGTGGACACAGTGGTACTTGACATTCCATTGTCACAACATACAGTAAATTTGACAAGTGAAATTGCAGATGTATTTCTAGGTCAGTTTGTTATAAGTCATCATAATAGTGAAATATTCAGACTACACAGCAAAATTTAAATTAAATGTTTTGTCTTACACTGATACAACTGAGTGAAAGCTGCTGGAAGACATTTCTCCAGTGATCCTCATTGAATACAGTATTGGCGGAGATAAAAATATAAACTCATGGCTGCAAAAGCAAGCTCCAAATCTTTCTGGGGGCCTAAAACAGGGAAATATCCCGAAATTGTTAATGGTGTAATTGCATATGTCAATTAACTTTGGAGCAGTGGTTGTGCTGTCTCTTACAATATGAGTCAGAACAAAGATTGCGAGATAGCTGCCATGCTCAACATTGACAAAATGATTTTATAGCAAGCATTGGTTGGGTGATTTGTTTTAAGAGATGGCATAATCTTAGTCTATGAAGGAGACCATCTTCATACCAGCGTTTACAGTGAGACAACATAGATAAGGCACTTGAGTTCCATTGTTACGTAATATAAGTGCTGTAGCAATGAGACTATTTGCTCTTCCAGTTTGGTAATGCTGACCAGACGCCAATGTTTTTTGATATGTCGCATAACACCAATGTTGCTCCATCTGGCTCGAAAAGTGTACTTCTTAAGATTGCAGGAGTGGAGAAACCAAGAGGCACAGTGATGTGCACTACAGCAGACGGCAATAAACTTCCACCGTATGCCATATTTAGTAGGATGACATTACCAATATCCCACATGGAATTTACTTATGAGTTCAGGAAAAGGACTGAATGACAGCAGATTTGATGGCGGATTATTTGGAGAAAGTCTGAGGAAGATGACCAGGGGCATTATTACAAAAGAAGTCCTTTTTTGACCTAGACAGTTTCCGGGATGACCTTGTGGGAGCTGTAAAGTACAAATTGAAATGTATGAAGTCCCATCCTGTCATCATCCCTGGAGGTTTAACCTCCATTCTTCAACCTTTAGTTGTCAGCATCAACAAACCTTTCAAAGAACATCTTCGACACCTGTATTCAGAAAGGATGGCGGTGAGATCTCAGCAGATGACTCCAGGAGGCAAGATAAGGAAACGATCAATACAGACGACGTGTGAGTGGATCCATGTGTGGGAGAAAAGTAATGTTGTTATTATTAAGAAGAGTTTAAAAAAAAAAAAAAACTGAAATTTCTTGTGCCATTGACGGATTTTGAGATGACATGTTGTGGAATAGTGAAAATGAAGATGATGATGTGTTATCTGAGCCTGAAAATAGTGATGACAGTGATGAAAATAATGTTGTGGGATATATATATATATATATATATATATATATAGAGAAGGAATTAAAAAACTACATTGCTGCTCTTCATTGCAGGCATAATGAAACTGTGGTATGAATCCAGTTCTTTTGGGTTAATTGAAAATAAGTACTAGCAGATACCACTTTTTTCACAACTACCATAAATATAACTTTTACATACCTAATAAGTAATTTTGCTGTCTTTCTGAATTCCTAAAAAGCACCACTCTACTACTCGTATAATTCCCTCTGTTTCAAGAACTTTTTTTGGAAAAAGTTTGCTATAAAATACAGTATAGTTGCTGTCCAAGTTACTGAGTATGACAACCAGAAATGATGATGATGATGATGATGATGATGATGATGATGATGATGTGTATCCAGTGGTGCCTCACATGATCAAACCAGATGCTAGGCCTATATGATAAGGAGGAATGTATTATGACAATGGTCATTCTCCTTGGAGCCTCCACAAACACACATACACACACACACACACACACACACACATATTGTGAAACTGTGTGCAGAGCCTGGACTCAGGTGAAAAGACAACGTGGTGCCACTCCTGTGTCCAGTGTTGTCGGGTACTCCACTGTTGGCATGTATCTCTCTGCTTCCTTGTCAAAGGATACCGCAATAACGGTCACCGTACTGACAGTCCATGGTACTCCAGACATTGTTGCATTGTCTGTGTGGATACTTTTCTTGCAGCAGGATCCCATTTCCTGATGCAAGATTCATGGTATGGCTGTACAATCCTGGATGGCCACACAAACAATGTCTTTCTTTTTTGACACTAATCACAGGGGACTGCTGAGATACTGCATGATGCTGAGTATTACAATCCTGAGCCCATCTATACTATATATGCCTGTCAAAGTAATGGAAGTGCAGTGTGAGCAGCAATATTGAGGAACGATTATTTGCAATCTCGAAATGCCACAATCCTGCCACTGTCGAATTTAGACTACTGCCTTCTTACCCAAAGTGTTACATGATCTCTTCATGAAAACCGACATTCTGCTGCAAAATAATTTCTTATTTACGTAATATAGATGGTATTGCTCGTGCCTACTTTGTGCAGTTCCACTGAAATTGCTGATAGTAATTTGACACTCGTTATTTGCCACCTTCATGCTGTTGCCGTGTTAAGCAAAACAATCAAGATGTGAGCAATTACAAATATTTGGCTTTTGTCAGTGTCAGTGGGTTTGAAGACAAAACAAATTCTTGTTTGTTGTATTAGGGTTGTCTTAGAGTGGTAAATTATTTCATGTACAGGGCCAATTTAAGGACTGGTAAGAAGATAATGTGACTGAAATTTGTGTGCATGATATTTATATGTTATGGATGATGATGCTAACTTAATGCAACATGATGATGAGGATTGTGGTCTTGGTTGTGAATGCCTATATTTTTTTATTATAAAGTCTTTTGAGAAGAGTTGAAATGGTAGGAATTACTGTTATTTTAAGAGTGTGGCACATGTTTTCATTGGTGTTTTTCGTTGCAGGCCACCTGGTCATCATGCCATGAAAAGTGAATACTGTGGTTACTGCTTCTTTAACAATGTAGCGTTGGCAGCAGAACATGCCTTGAATAATTGTGATATATCACGTATTGTTATAGTTGATTGGGATGTTCACCATGGTCAGGCAACTCAGCAAATGTTTTATGATGATCCTAGGTAAGAGTCGGGGATTAGATGTTATGGAATGCAGTGTAAATTAAGTTTGGGAAACCTTTTGTGGTTTATTGTTGTAAGGTTCTACAGATCATGGAGATTTTGTATACATATCCTTATGAAGGAAAATTCTGGAGAATATTAGAGGGTGACAATTATTGAACTATAACTTGCGAATGGTTTGTGTTAGGATGTTCAAACTGCACAGTTGGCCACAGGGCATGATGCGAATTAGTATGCACATACACATGTGCCTTGTTGTTGTGAGCCATTAACACGTGAAAATGTCACGGTACAGCGTGCCTGAGCATATAGTGGTTGTGAAGGCCTACTATGCAAGCAATAACAGCCCAACTGTGAATGGGTAGTCTTCATGATCACAGTTTTGCCAATGTCAGTCATCCAAAAAAGGTGAAAATGCTTGAAAACATCGAGAAGGCAGGTGCTGTGTTTCAAACAAGCCACGGGAAATTGATGAGATGAGCTGCACAACAGGTGAGAATCAATCGGGAGACACTGCGACAATTCCCCTGCGGGCCCGGGGCTAGAATAGGCCGAGGTATTCCCGCCTGTTGTAAGAGGAGACTAAAAGGAGTCTCTCACCTTTCGGATTTTATGTAATGGTCCCCTGTTAGGTTTGAACATAATTTTTCAAAATTTTCCTGAAGAGTGAGCCAATTGGGGAAGGGCGCCTTACATGGTGCATCGTGTCCATCGTGCATTGGGATCTTTAATCAACTTTTTTGTTGTGGCATTGCAGTCCTGCTCATCCACCATCTCTTGAACGAGGATGCCTCGCTGGGTACATTTTCCTCCACCCACTATGCAGTGTCGTTTTCTGTGCCGATGATGACCATGGAATTCTTTACACCTCATATCCAGCACGGTAGCCACTCCGTTATGGTGGGGCCGCCGAGTACCCTGTTGGTTGTAGCCCCCTGACTACACAGAGATCACTCTGCTGATGCCTGCGTTGTTAACTCCCCACGTATGCCAAGGAATAGATGCTTGTCACCCTGGGGCATTGGGCCTCCTGGCAATGGCCATCCTGCCAGGTGGCCTGTGCTGCAGCTGGGTGGCACCCGTGGGGAGGGTCCCTGGTTGGAGTGGGTGGGATCAGGGCGGATGACACGCAATGAAGCGTACTACGCCATCACTTGCTGGTGATCAAATGCCAGCTGTCTCTTAAGCGTTCCAAGTCTCAGTACAGTGCAAGGAAGTATGATCCAAAAACGTTCCCCTCCCTGGCCACACCATCAGAGGAACACCAACTAAGGATGCCAGTGAACCTTATTCGTCCCGATACCTCGTATGTACGAGAGCTGATGGGACTCCTTTGTCTCAATGAAGCCTCTGTTTTTTGTAGAGCATTTAGAGGACAAGTTTGGGGAGGTGGAGGGCTTGTCAAAAATGCGGTCAGGATCTGTCTTGATAAAAACGGCATCCTCTGCCCAGTCGCGGGCGTTACTCGCTTGTGACAAGCTGGGGGATGTTTCTGTTACCTTCATGCCTCATAAGAGCTTAAGTATGGTCCAGGGTATTATATTCCACAGGGACCATCTTTTGCAGTCTGATGATCAACTGCGCGCCAGCTTAGAGTGACAAGGCGTTCATTTCGTCCAGCGCGTCCATCAGGGCCGAAGGATAATCAGGTTGCCGCTGGTGCCTTCATCTTGGCCTTCGAGGGTGACACATTACCCGAGAAGGTCAAGGTGATGGTCTACCGCTGTGACGTCAAGCCCTATATCCCATCCCTGACGCAGTGCTTTAAGTGCTGGTAGTTTGACCATATGTCTTCCCGCTGTACTTCCAGCACCACATGTCGAGATTGTGGATGTCCATCCCATCCCAATACTCCATGTGCCCCGCCTCCAATCTGTGTCAACTGCGGAGAGCATCATTCCCCTTGCTCACCATACTGCAGGATTTTACAGTGAGAAAGGAAAATTATGGAATACAGGACCTTATGCTGCCGCTACGAGAACCGTTGTAGCCCCATCAGTTCCGTGTGTTCCAATCGGCTCTCAGAAACGGAAGACAACACCTGCCCCCTTGATGGTGGCGCCACTTCCCTCCCTGTTGCTCCTGCACCACCTCCCTCGGGAGCACAGTCCCCCCAACCATAGGGACACCAGTCCCTATTTCTCAGCCGGAGAAGCGTAAGTCTTCTTCGGCTCCTCTTGCTAGGGAGGGGTCCCTTGGGCCACTCCCTTCCCAGGTTTCTGCTAGTGTGAAAGATGACGCCCGCCAGTGGCTGAAGTGCCCAAAAGCAGCTGGTTGTAGGCCTTCACAATCATTCTCAGTCCCAGAGACTGAATCAGTGAAGCCCTCCCAAGCAGAGAAACCCAACGATCACTGAGAGAAATCCAGAAAGAAGACCCCCAAGGCCAAGGGAATTGCGGTGGCACCCACACCACCACTGCCTACAAGCTGTGCTTTTGAGGATGAGGTGAAGATTCTGGCATCTGCTGAGGGCTTAGATCTCGCCAGACCCTCAGACACAATGGATGTAGCCTGTTCAGGAAATAAGTCAGTGGTAGCAGGTGATCCTGAGGTGTAGACTGCCTCATTGAGTGTTTCATGCCTTCCCAGTCTCACGATCACGTCATCCTCCAGTGGAATTGCGGCGGTTTTTTCCACTACCTGGCTGAGGTATGGCAACTGTTAAGCTTTACATGTGATTTCTGCATTGCCCTCCAGGAAACCTGGTTCCCGGCAATTGGACCCCTGCCCTTTGTGGCTACAGGGGATATTACAAGAACCGTAGCGAATATAATAGTGTGTCAGGTGGAGTTTGCGTTTATGTCCTGAACACTGTATGTAGTGAACCTGTGCCCCTTTAATCTTGTCTTGAAGCTGTGGGCGTCGGGGTATGGACGACGCAGGAAATAACTGTCTACAATGTATATCTCCTTCCAGATGGTGCGATACCCCTGAACGTATTGGATGCACTGATTGATCAACTCCCTAAACCTTTCCTACTTTTGGGTGATTTTAATGCTCATAACCCCTTGTAGGGTAGCACCATGCTTACTGGCCATGGCAGAGGCGTCCCAACTCGACCTCTGCCTGTTAAGTACTAGGGCCGCCACACCCTTGATTGTGTCTCTTGGTAGTTACTCGGCCATTGATTTATTAATAAACGTCTCTTGTCTGACTAAAAGTGATATCTCCTTATCATCTTCAACCGGATCTAGTGTAATGGTGTCTTTCCATCGCAGTGGCAGGAGAGCACCATCATTCTGGTGCTAAAATCTGCTAAAAATCCGCTTGATGTGGATAGCTATCAGCCCACCAGCCTCACCTACATTCTCTGTAAGCTGCTGGAACTTATGGTGCGTCAGTGGTTGGGTTGGGTTCTGGAGTCAGGTGGCCTACTGGCTCCATGTCAGGGCATCTTCCGCGAAGGTGGCTCTACCACTGATAATCTTGTGTTCCTCTAATCTGCCATCTGAACAGCCTTTTCCAGACGCCAACACCTGGTTGCCGTCTTTTTTGACTTGTGTAAAGCATGTGACACGACCTGGTGTCATCATATCCTTGCCACTTTGTATGAGTGAGGTCTCTGGGGCCCACTCCCAATTTTTATCCAAAATTTCTTGTCGCCTTGTACTTTCCATATTCAGGAGAATGGCATTTCGCAGGGCTCCGTATTGAGTGTGTCTCTATTTTTAGTGGCCATTAACAGCCTAGCAGCAGCTGTAGGGCCATCGATCTCCCCTTCTCTCTATGCACGGGACTTCTACATTTCGTATTGCTCCTCCAGTACTGGTGTTGCTGAGCGGCACCTACAGGGAGTCATTCACAAGGTGCAGTCATGGGCTCTAGCCCATGGCTTCCAGTTTTCAGCCGCGAAGTCGTGTGTCATGCACTTCTGTCAGTGTCGTACCATTTATCTGGAACCTGAACTTTATCTTAATGACGATCTACTCACTTTAGTGGAGACATATTGATTGTTAGGACTGATTTTCGGCACCCCATTGACATGGCTTCCATGCCTTCTTCAGCTTAAGCAGAAGTGCTGGCAGCACCTCAATCTCCTCCGCTGCCTGAGCCACACCAACTAGGGTGCAGATTACTCTACGCTGCTGCAGCTCTACAGAGCCCTTGTCCAAGCCCGCCTTGACTATGGAAGTCTGGTTTATGGATCGGCGGTGGCCTCAGCATTGCGTTTACTCGATCCAGTGCACCACCGTGTCCTTCGACTAGTGAAGGGAGCTTTTAGAATGAGTCCAGTGACCAGTGTCCTGGTGGAGGCCGGAGTCCCTCCATTGTGGATCTGACATGCACAATTGCTCGCCAGTTATGTTGCACACATTCGTAGTTCTCCTGGGCATCCAAATTATCATCTCCTTTTCCCTCCCGCGGCAGTTGTTCTCTCGCATTGGCAGTTCTCGTGTGATCCCTTCTCTCCGAACTGGAGTCCTTCCCTTTACCACCTGTACTTGAGGTCCATTCACATACACCTCCATGGTGTACATCTCGGCCAAAGCTTTGTCTGGGCCTTTTGCATAGCCCTAAGTACTCCAATAACCCCGCCGCTCTCCACTGTCACTTCCTCTCGATTCTTGATGTGTTCTGGTGCTCTGAAGTTGTTTACACCGGCGGCTCGATGGCTGATGGTAATGTTGGCTTTGCCTATGTCCACAGAGGTCATATTGAACAGCAATCCTTGCCCCGCTGGGTGCAGTGTATTCACTGCAGAGCTTGTGGCCATATCTCGTGCACTTCAGTACATCTGTTCCTGTTCGGGTTAGTCGTTTCTTCTCTGTTCTGACTTCCTGAGCAGCTTACAAGCTATCGACCAGTGCTATCCTCACCATCCTTTGGTAGCGAACATCCAGGAGTCCATCTCTGCCCTGGAACGATCCAGTCGTTCACTGGTGTTTGTGTGGACCCCAGGACAAGTCAGAATCCCAGAAAACGAATTTGCTTACAGGCTGGCCAAACAGGCTATCCGGAAACCGCTCCTGGAGATGGGCATCTCTAAAACTGACCTGCATTCTGTCTTGCGCCACAAGGTTTTTTGGCTTTGGGAGACGGAGTGGCATAACAGTATGCACAACAAACTGCATATCATTAAGGAGACTGAATGTGTGGAAGTATTCCCTGCGGGCTTCTCGAAGGGAATTGGTTGTCCTTTGTCAGCTCCACATTGGCCATACATGGCTCACACATGGTACCTCCTCCGTCTTGAGGACCCACCTCAGTGTTGCTGTGGCTCCCAAATGACAGTTGTCCACCTCTTGCTGGATTGCCCAGTTTTAGCCACTCTGCGGTGGACTTTTAACTTTCCCAGTACCCTACCTTTGGTGTTGGGTGACAGTGTCTCAACAGCAACTGTAGTTTTACGTTTTATTCATAAGGGTGGGTTTTATCATTTGATCTGAGTCTTAGCGCATGTCCTTTGTCCGTCTGTGTCCTCCACCCTAGGGCTCTTTGGGTGGAGGTTTTAATGTGTTGCAGAGTGGCTGGCTTCTCCTTTTTTATTCTCATGGTCAACCAGCCATGGTAATCTGCTTTCTTGTTTTTAATCTCTTCTCCTTGTTTCTTGTGTGTCTCTATGGTTTTCTTGCCTGTTTTGTCCATTGTAGTGTTTGTTGTCCTTTTGTTGTTCTTCTGGTTCTTCCTTTCTCCTGTTATAGTGCTATATGTCTTCTTTGTTTTCTTCTTTCCTTTGGGGGATTGTTCTACTAGGAACAAGGGACCGATGACCTCACAGTTTGGTCCCTTTCCTCCCCTTTTAAGCCAACCATTCAATGAACACCGTGACAAATTGTTGCTGAAGATCTGCATCTCTTCCCATACAAAATTTAAACGCATCAGCGATTAAGCCCCAGGGGTATGGAACAGCAGTTGTGTTTCGCCAACGCTGTTGTCCACAGAATTGCCGAACAGGACTTTGATGTGAATATGATTTGGTTTAGTGGGGAAGCCCATTTTCATTTGGGTAGGGTCATCAATAAGCAAAATTGCTACATTTGGTGGAATGAGAATCTGCATTTTGCGATCGAAAGTCTCTTCACCCTCAAATTGTCACTGTATGGTGTGCAATGTCCAGTCATGGAATGATCATTTCAATATTCCTTAATGGCTCGATGGCTACCAAATGGTACATGAAAGTTTTGGAAGATGATTGCATCCCCATTATCCAAAGTGACCCTGATTTCAACAAGATGTGGTCGTGCAAGATTGAGCTTGACCCCATCAAAGCTGGAGAGTGTTTGATGTTCTGGAGGAGCACTTTGGTGACTGCAGTCTGGTTCTGAGGTACCCAGAGGCCACTGGCATGGGCCTCGATTGACTGCATGTTCTCCGGATTTGAACAAATGCGACTCCTTTTTGTTGGGCTATATGAAGCACAAGGTGCATAGCAATAACGCCAAAACCATTGCTGAGCTGAAAATAGCCATTCAGGAGGTCATTGACAGGATCGATGTTCCGACACTTCAGTGGGTCATGCAGAATTTTGCTTTTCATCTGTGTCATATCATTGTCAATAATGGCACACATATTGAACATGTCATAATCTAAATCTGAATATCTGTAGTTATGTTTACATGTTGAATAAAGTGTGTACATGCTGTAGTCTGTAACGAAAATTTTTTTTCCATATAGTTCAATAATTGTCACCCTCTATGTTCTACCGTTACATTTATTTGCATTATATGTTAACGGCAGTGGTTTACATCTGCTGACTTAGGTGATGTTTCATACTAGTATGATGTTGTGCAACTGTTATTTAGAATAACACTTAGTTTGCAATGTGTTAATGCATTCAGCCACCTCTGTCGTAAGCTTCCATACTTGGACAAACTGTAACATTGTCCAATTCTTCATATTTATGAGAATTTTGATACCTAACTGCTTAGGAGTATGTAAGTGAGAACTGATTCTCTGCTGTCTCTCTCTCCATTCTGCCCAGTTAAACAGAAAGAAAATGCAGTAATTTTATATTAATGACAAAAAAGATAAAACTGTTATTTCTTTTATAGGGTTGTGTACTTTTCTATTCATCGTTATGAACATGGCTCCTTTTGGCCAAATTTGAGAGAGTCTGATTATGACTACATTGGGGAAGGAAAAGGAAAAGGATACAACTTTAATGTACCACTGAATAAAACAGGAATGACTGATGCTGATTATTTAGCTGTTTTTCATCACGTTTTATTACCAGTGGTTTTGGAGGTACGTATTTCTAACTACACTTACTTTCTTTAAGTTTTAATGGGCAATGATAATCAGAGTTATTAAATAAACATTTGGTAGCTTCTGTATTCATAAATATACCTTTCATGTGGATAGAAAAATGCAATAATCAATACTGATTTATTTGAAACTAGACTACATTTTAAAACCTGATTTGAGGACACAGAACTCCCTCAAGTGAAGTGCATATGTACACACGTTACTCTTAATTTTCACTTTTTTATATATATATATATATATATATATATATATATATATATATATATATATATATATATATATATATTTATATATATATATATATATATATATTTATTTTTTTTCAGTCACCACACACCTTTAATTTCCAGTGTGTTTCTGAGTCCTACTTTTTCAAGTAATTCTGGTTTTCATTGAATTCCTCTTTTTTTAAAGTTTAAGACACCCCCCCCCCCCCCCCTCTCTCTCTGCTTGAACTCTGATAAACATTACCTTTCACGCGTGAGCATTATCTTGGCTCTGATGCTATAATCTTGCTTCTGAATGTGCCTTGTAGTATGGTGATTATCTTTCTTTGCAGATCCTATTTACAAACAGAAGTATGAATAGTTTTAAATTCCTCTTGCTATTTTATAATATCATGCAGAAATAAAACAATAATTACAGGGAGTTCAGTTATAATTAATGAAATCCAGAAAAAGAAGGCAATAACAAACCAGAAGGATCCAAAGGGGGACGATAGTGCACTCAGTATAATAGGTGTAGGTAGATATACTAGATACTGGATAGGTATGTGCTGCCAGAACTTGAATGCACCAAATGAAATGGAAAGTTTGAGAACATTATGTATGTTGTACGAATGAAAACGTGTTCTACTGAGAGATTGGTTTTTGTGCAAGAATGAACTTCCTCTGGAATGTGTTCAGTTGGAGAGATGCTTGGTTTCTTTCGCAAATCACATGCACAGTATCTCACAATGATGTAGAACGTACATTTTCAGCACCCACTTAACCATTATTATATTGCTGAATAAACGTGTCACACACATTTCATTGGTTTTTGTGTGTTCGTCTTTCCTCACACACTTAGAAACTATGTTGCCGTGTGTCTGTGTGTTATTCACCATAAGCACAGTTCATCCTGGATATTGCTCTTCCATTCCCCATTCTTACATCCTTTTGCTTATTTGTATGAATATTTTATTACTGATGTTTCAGTTTAAACTAATATATCATTAAAAATAATAAAATGTAAATGGATAGATTAAAAATCTACTCACCAAAGGGTGGCAGACAAACACACACACACACGCACACACGCACACGCACATGCAAAAGGTTTTAACTTTTACAATCTTTCAAAGCCAGTGATTCCTTCTTCTGGCAGAAGAGTTGAAGGGGAAGGAAGAGGTGTGAAAGAAAAGTGCTGGAGAGGTTTAGGGAAAGGGGTACAGTTCAGAAAAGTCACCTGGAATCCTGAGTTAGGGGAGACTTATTAGACAGGATGAGAGAGAAAGACTAATTGTTGAGAACTGCACTGGATGAGATTTGAAAACTTGAGATCTTAAAGGTGGAAGACAGGGTAATATGTGAGACAGAGATTACTACTAAAACCCTGTGCATGAGTTAATAAGATTGAAAAACTAAGTGCATTTTGTGCAGCTGAGATGGGAGGGGTGGAGGGGGACAGTGAAAAATAGACAGATCAGAAAATGAAAGATGTAGAAAACTAAAATAGGGCGAAGAAAGGAGTAGTTACTGTGAAGGAATGCTGAGATGGAAGGCATTAACGTAAATGAAGACCAGGTGGGTGGCGAGAATCAAGGATTTGCTGTAGTGCTAGTTCCCATCTGTGAAGTACTGAGAAACTGGTGTCTGGGGGAAGAATACAGGTGGCACATGTGGTGAAACAGGGGCCGAGGTCATGACTGTCATTTTGTGCACCATGGTCTGCAACAGGATACTGTGTGTTGCTGGTATACCCCCTTTGCCTATGCCCATTCATCCTGACTGATAATTTGGTTCTAGTCATGCCAATGTGAAAGGCCAAACATTGTTTACATAACAGCTGGTATATGACATGTTGTTTCACAGGTGTTTTGCCAGTTACAGAACTGAAATAGGTGGTGGTAGGAGGGTGCACAGGACAAATCTTGCAGCTGGAACGATCGCAGGGGTAGGAGACGTAGGGTAGAGACATGGGTTCAGAAGTAGCCTAGAGTCTGACAAGAGTATTGTGAAGATTGGGAGGGCAATGAAAAGCTATTTTAGGTGTGGTGGGCGAAATCTCAGACAGAAAGGATTTCATTTCAGGACATGATTTTAGGAAGTCATGTTCTTGTCCAAATAGCTGATTAATTAATTGGGTGACAAGTGATATGCTCCGAAATTGTCTTGTGGAGCGATTAGCAGTACCAGGATTGGATGTGATGGCTTAGGAAATCTGCTTGTGAACTAGACTCTTGGGATAATTACTTTCAGTGAAGGCTGAGGTAAAAATGGTGGTGTGTTGCTGTAAAGAGTCACCATCCAAACAAATAGGTTTGCCTCGAATGCCAAGGCTGTATGGGAGGGATTGTTTGACCTGGAAAGGATGGCAACTGTCAGAATGTAAATACTGTTGTTTGTTAGTAGATTTAATGTGGACAGAAGTGTGTAGTTGGCCTTTGATGAGGGTGAAATCAACATGAAGGAAAGTGGCATAGGATTCAGAATGGGATGAAATGAAATTTAATTCGGAGAAGGTACTTACAGATTACAGGAATTTTAACAGGTCAGCTTCAACACCAGCCCCCCCCCCCCCCCCCTCCCCCTCTCTCCCCTTGCGGGTCTGGGGGTTAGAATAGGCCCACAGTATTCCTGCCTGTTGTAAGAGGCAATTAAAAGGAGTGTCATACGTCTCGGCCTTTAGGTGATGGTCCCCTCTCAGGTTTGACCTCCGTATTTCAAATTTATTCCAAAGAGCGAGCCAATTCGGGGAGGGCGCCTTACTTGGTTCAAATTTGTCCATCGTGCATTGAGATCTTTTGCCCCTTTCTCGTCGTCACATTGCAGTCCCGCCCATTCTCCATACCTTGGGCGAGGATAAGCCGTGCGCTATGCAGTGTTGCTTTCTGCGCTGAAGACGACCATGGACTTCTTTGCGCCTGATATCCAGCACGGTAGCCAGTCCGTTGTGGTTGGGGCGCCATTTACCCTGTTGGTTGTAGCCCCTGACAACACAAGAATCACTCTGCTGATGCCTGCGCCGTGAACTCCCCACGTGTACCAAGGAGTAGGTGCCTATCTCCCTGGTGCATTGGGACTCCCGGCAGTGGCCATCCTGCCAGGTGGCCCTTGCTGCGCCTGGGTGGCACCCGTTGGGAGACCCCTTGGTCAGAGTGGGTGGCATCAGGGCGGATGACATGCAATGAAGCGTGGTACATCATCTCTTGCTGGTGGCCAGCCACCAGCTTTCTCTAAGCATTTGAGGGCTTAATTTAATGCAAACTACGTTTGACCCCAAATCGTTCCCCTACCTAGCCACACCATGGGAGGAACAAAATGGTTGGCAGTGAAGCTTATTCGCCCCAGTACCTAGTATGTACGAGAGCTGATGGGGAGTCTTTCACGACGATGAAGCCTAAGTTCCTTGTGGAGTATTTAGAGGACAAGTTTGGAAAGGTGGAGGGCTTGTCCAAAATGCGCTCTGGGTCAGTTTTAATAAAAACAGCATCGTTTGCCCAGTCATGAGCATTACTCGACTGTGACAAGTTGGGGGATGTTTCTGTTACCATCACGCCCCATAAGAGTTGAAATATGGTCCAGGGTATTATATTTCACAGGGACCGTCTATCGCAGTCTGATGACGAGCTGCGCGCCAAATTGGAGCGGCGAGGCATTCATTTTGTCCGGCGCGTTCATCAGGGTCTGAGGGATAATCATGTTGCCACCGGTGCCTTCATCTTGGCCTTCGAGGGTGATACATTGCCTGAGAAGGTCATGGTGATGGTCTACCGCTGTGACGTCAAGCGCTATATCCCACCCCTGATGTGGTGCTTTAATTGCTGGAAGTTTGGCCATATGTCTTCCTGCTGTACTTCCAACCCCACATGTCGAGATTGCGGACACCTATCCCATCCCAATACTCGATGTGTCCCACCTCCCATCTGTGTCAACTGCGGAGAACAACATTCACCTTGCTCACCAGACTGCAATATCTTACAGAAAGAGTGGAAAATTATGGAATATAAGACCGTGGACTGACTGACCTACAGTGAGGCTATGCGGAAGTTTGGACGCCTCCATCCTGTTTGTATGACTTCCTCTTACGCCGCCACTACCAATGTTCTAACCCCATCATTTCCATCTACAACAGTCACCTCCCAGAGCTGGAAGACCACACCTGCCCCCTTCCTCATGGGGTGGCACTACCCTCCCTGTTGCTCTTGTGCCACCTATTTCAAGAGCAACATCCCCCCACCCATCGGGGACATCCGTCCCCACCTCTAAGCTGGAGAAGTGTCCAACTTCGTCGGCTCCTGTCGCTCGCAAGGGGTCCCTTGGGTCCCTCCCTTCCCAGGTTTCCATCAGTGGGACAGATGATGCCCGCTAGTGGCTGAAGTGCCCACAAGCAGCTGGTTGTACGGCTTCACGATCCTCCTCTGTCCCAGAGACTGAATCAGTGAAGCCCTCCCAGCCAGTAAAACCCAAGGGGCAGTGAGAAAAGTCCAAGAAGAAGACCTATAAGACCAAGGAAATTGCAGTGGCACCCACCCCACCGCTCCCTACAAGCTCTGTGTCTGAGGATGAGGTGGAGACTCTGGCGTCCGCTGAGAACCTAGAGCTCGACGGCCCCTCAGACGCAATGGATGTTGATCGCACATGTCGTCAGTTGGTGGTAGCAGCTGACCCGGCGGCGTAATCTGCCTTCTCGGTCCCTTTGCGCCTTTTTCGACCATGGACAATGTCATTCTCCAGTGGAATTGCAGTGGTTTTTTCCACCTCCTTGCTAAGCTTAGACAACTTCTCAGCCTTTTCCCCTTCTTCTGCATTGCTCTCCAGGTAACTTGGTTTCTGGCGATGCAAACCCCTGCCCTCAGTGGCTATCAGGCATATTATAAGAATCGGGCAGCTTATGAGAGGGTATCTGGTGGCGTCTGCATCTCTTTACATCGAGTGTGTACCTCTTCAAACAGCTTTAGAGGCTGTCGCTGTTCAGCTGTGGACGCCTCAGGCTGTTACTGTCTGCAGCATCTATCTTCCACCGGATGATGATGTCCCACAGCATGTATTGGCTGCGCTGATAGCCTACCTGCCGCCCCCTTTTCTGTAACTGGGCGATTTTAACGCCCATATCCCTTTATGGGGTGGTTTGGTGGCAACAGGCCAAGGCACTGTCGTTGAGCAGGTGTTGGCACAGCTCGACCTTCCTCTCTTAAATAATGGTGCCTCCACACATTTCAGTGTGGCACATGCCACATACTCAGCCATTGACCTTTCAATCTGCAGCCCTGGTCTTCTACCATGTGTCCAATGGAGTGTACATGACGACTTGTGCAGTAGTGACCACTTCCTGATCTTTCTGTCACTGCCACAGTGTCACTCTTCGGGCGCCCCCCCAGTTGGGCTATGAATAAGGCTGTCCGGGACTCGTTCGCCTCCATTACCACCGTTGAGCCTCTTTCTAATGACAACATTGATGTGGTGGTTCACACGATCACCACCAGCATTGTTTCTGCTGTGGAATCTGCAATACCCTGTTCTTCTGGGTCCCCTTGGCAGAGGACTGTGCCTTGGTGGTCACCCGAGGTCGCTGAAGTATTTAGAGATCGCAGGCGGGCGTTCCATTGTCATAAGCGACACCCATCATTGTAACACCTCATCGCCTTTAAATGGCTCTGTGCCTGAGCTCACCGCTTTATTCGCCGGTGCAAGCAGGAGTGCTCGGAAAGGTATGTCTCCACCATTGGCCTCCGTACCTCTCCATCGCAGGTTTGGGCCAAGGTTAGGCGACTCTATGGCTATCGGACCCCAATCAGTGTACCTAGACTTTTCCTGAATGGATCAGTCTGTACTTACTCCGACACAATTACAAACTCTTAGCGGAGCATTATGCTCAGAGTTCCGCTTCTAGGAATTACCCGCTCCCTGAAAGAGTAGTTGGAATTTAGGAGCCGTTCATTCCACATGCGCCAACCCGAATCGTACAGTGCTCCATTCAGTGAGTGGGAATTCCAGAGTGCCCTAGCCGCTTGTCCTGATAGGGATCGCATCTGCTATCGGATTCTCAAACACCTCTTGGTGAACTGCCAGCTATGCCTCCTAGAACTTTTCAACTGTATCTGGGTTGAGGGTAAGTTCCTGTCTCAGTGGCGGGAAAGCATTATTATACCAGTGTTGAAGCCTGGCAAGAACCCACTGGAGGTGGACAGCTACCGCCCCATTAGCCTCACCAACGTTCCGTACAAGTTGCTCAAATGTATGGTGAGCTGGAGGTTGAGTTGGCTACTTGAGTCTCCGGGCCTTCTGGCTCTGTCTCAGGGTGGATTCCGTAAGGGCCGCTCTGCCACTGATAATCTGATCTGCCTGTAGTCTGCCATCTTTAGGGCATTTGCCTGCCTTCAGCACCTGGTTGCCATCTTTTTTGACATGCGGAAGACATACAGTGCCACATGGTGGCATCACATCCTCACCACTGTTAATGGGAGGGGTCTTAGGGGCCCACTCCCGGTTTTTATTCAAAATTTTCTGTCGCTTTGTTCCTTCTGCGTGCAGATTGGTTCCTCCCATAGTTCCTCCTGAGTCCAGGAGAATGGGGTCCTGCAAGGCTCAGTCTTGAGTGTCTTCCTCTTTTTAGTTGCTATCAATGGGCTGGCTGCAGCTGTGGGAACGTCCGTATCGGCTTCTTTGTATGCTGATGCCTTTTGCCTGTACTATAGCTCCACTAGCATTGGGATTGCTGAACGGCAGCTACAGAGCGCTATCCGCAGGGTGCAATCTTGGGCCATCACGCACGGCTTCCAGTTCTCGGCTGCCAAGACTCACGTTGTGCATTTCTGCCCGCATCGCACTGTTCACCCTGAGCCGCGGCTTTATCTTGACAGGGAACCTCTTGCTGTGGTGGAGATGCACCATTTTAGGACTTGCTTTTTGATATCCCATTGACTTGGCTCCCTCATATTCGTCAGCTTAAACAAATGTGCTGGCACTGTCTTAATGCTCTTCATTGCTTGAGTCACACCAGCTGCGGTGCCATTTGGTCTGTCCTTCTACGACTGTATCAGGCGTTGATTCGGTCCCATCTCGATTATGGGAGCCTGGCTTATGGTTCGGCATTGCCCCCATACTTCTCTACGGGATCCGACTTGCAACTGGAGCTTTCTGCACAAGCCCTGTAGACAGCATACTTGTAGAGGCTGGTGTTCCACCATTGCGGATCCAGTGCCTACGTCTACTGGCCGCTTATGCTGCACATGTTTGTAGCTTGCCAGGGCATCCAAATTACTGTCTCCTGTTCCCCAACTCGGTCGTCCATCATCTAGAACTGCAGCCCCGGTTAGGTTGTACGATCGTGGTTCGCGTCCAGGCTCTTCTCTCTGGGCTTGAGTTTTTCCCTCTTCCACCTCTTTTCCGGACCCATGTACGTATACCCCTGTGGTGTGTGCCCTGTCCATGCCTTTGGCTGGATTTAGCACAGGGCGCGAAGGACTCGGTCCCTCCTGTGGCCCTCCTCCGCAGCTTTCTTTACATCCTTGCCGCATTTCATGGCTCTGACGTGGCCTATACCAACGGTTTGATGGTTGCTGGTCGAATTGGTTATGCGATTACTCTTGGGGATAATTCTGAACAATGCTCATTGCCGACTGGCTGTATTGTTTTCGTTGCAGAGCTTGTTGCCATCTCTCGCGCCCTAGAGCACATCCGCTCCTGCTTAGGTGAGTCCTTCGTTATCTGTAGTGACTCCCTGAGTGGCTTACAAGCTATTGACCAGTGTTTCCCTTCCTCTTGTCTGGTGATGGCTATCCATGAGTCCCTCCATACTCTTTCCCGTTGCGGCCGCTCTGTGGTCTTCGTGTGGACCTTGGGTCATGTCGGCATCGCGGGTAATGAACTTGTTGACACGCTGGCCAAATAGGCTGTCGGTGCACTGACCTTGGAGATTGGCCTTTCGGAGTGTGATCTTAATGCAGATGGTCTTTGGCACCTGGGGTGATGAATGGCTCACCCTGCCTTCACCCAACAAACTTCAGGTCATCAAGGAGACTACAGGTGTGTGGCACTCTACCTTGCAAGCTTCCCGCAAGAACTCTGCTGGCTACGCATTTGCCACCCTGGCTGATGCATGGTCATCTTTAGTGCCGCGAGGACCCACCCCTCTGTCACTGTGGATCAGTGTTGACAGTGGTCCACATCTTGCTGGCCTGTCCGCTTTTAACTGCGCTCAGGCAGACGTTTGCGCTGCCTGATACACTCCCTGCACTTTAAATGGATGACGCTGCAATGGGAGACTTAGTTTTGAGTTTTATTCTTGCAGGGGGCTTTAATCGCTTGATCGAAGGGTTTGTCCTTTTTTTTTTTTTTTTTTGTGTCGAGTGTGGCCTTTGGCCTACGATTTTAGATTGGGGTTTTTAGTGTGTCTCTTGATGGTTGGCTTTTCTATTTTTGTTTCCATGGTCAGCCAACCACTGTCACACTCTGTGTGTGCTTTTAATTCCTTTTGTCTGGTCTTTGTCTTTTTCTTTCTTGTTCTGTGTCATCCCTTGTCATCTCTGTTGCTTTTTTTTTTCAAATCACTTTTGGGTGCTTCATAGTCATGGAAAAAGGGACCGATGACCTTTGCCGTCTGGTGCCTTCAGCCCTCACAAACCAACCAACCAATCAATCCACACAGGAATGATGTCATCAATATACCACTACCTCAGTATCATCTCTTACAAGCCTTCCAAGAATTTCTCACATCCAGCATTGCTTCATTATCCTCCGAGCAGACAAAGGATCTACCACTGTGGTACTTTCCTGACAGGAGTATGTTAGTGAAGGTCTACTCCAGCTTTTTGACACCTCTACATGCAGCATCTGCTATCAAGATCTCATCCCTGTGATTCAAATTGACATGCAGTCCCTCCTAAAAACCTCAGGCCTCTCACAAGGACATACACCTCAATCCATAGAAATCCCATCCAAACCAAGCAGCCCCACATTTCACCTTGTTCCTAAGATCCAGAAACCCAGTCACCCTGGCCGTCTTATAATTACTGGCTTCAGAACACCCACCTAATGTATATCTGCCTTAGTTTATCAACACGTGCAACTTCCCCCGTATATTAAAGATACCAACCATTTCCTAGACCGTCTGAAATCTGCACCTGTCCCACTCGAATCGCATACCTTGCTTGTCACAATTGATGCCACCTCCGTCTATACCAACATCCCCCATGTACATGGCCTGTCTGCTACTGATCATTTCCTCAGTCAAAGCCCACCTGATTCCAATCCCATGACATCCTTCTTCCTCACCTTAATCAAATTTATACTTACCAACAATTACTACACCCTTCACCTTTGAGGGGCAGACAAACAAACAGATATACAAACATGGTATGGGGTATGGCCCTGGGAACCACGTTTGCTTGTTCCTATGCCAACCTTTTCATGGGTTGCTTGGAGGGGCTTTTCTGGGATTCATAAGCCGTAAGCCTCAGGTTTGGTTTAGGATGACATCTTTGCCATATGGACTGATGGTGAGGCTGACCTGTTAAATTCCTGGAATCTCTGAATAGCTTCTCCCAATTAAATTTCACATGGTCCTACTCTCAATCCTATGCCACTTTCCTTAATGTTGATCTCGTCCTCACTAAAGGCCGCCTACACACTTCTGTCCACGTTAAACCTACTAACAAACAACAGTACTTAACATTTTGACAGTTGCCATCCTTTTCATGTCAAACGTTCCCTCCCATGCAGCCTTGGCATTTGAGGCAAACCAGTTTGTTCGGATGCAGACCCTATACAGCAATACACCACCACTGTCACCTCAGCCTTCTTTAGATGAAATTATCACAAGAGCCTAGTTCAAAAGCATATTTTATTGGGCCATCACATCCAATCCTGGTACTGCTGACCCTCCAAAAAGTACTTCGGAGCATACTACTTGTCACCCAGTCTTATCCTGGTCTTGAGTGTATTAATCAACTACTTTGACAAGGCCATGACTTCCTAAAATTATGCCATGAAATGAGATCCATTCTTCCCACCACTCTTAGAATAGCTTTTCATCATCCTCCCAATCTCTGTAATATCCTTGTCAGACACTATGCTCCTTCTGACCCATCTCCCTAACTTATGGCTCCTACCCACTGATTTCAAGACTTGTCCTGTGCACCCTCCTACACCACGTATTTCAGCCCTGTAACTGGCAAAACATATACTATCAAAGAGAGAACCACCTGTGAAACAACATGTCATATACCAGCTATTATGTAAACAATGTTTGGCCTTTTACATTGGCATGACTAGAACCAAATTATCAGTCAGGATGAATGGGCATAGGCAGAGAATGTATACCAGCAACACACAGTATCCTGTTGCAGAGCATTCTGAACAATATGACAGTCATGACCTCGGCTCCCATTTCACTACATGCGCCACCTGTGTTCTTCCTCCAGACACCAGTTTCTCAGTACTTCACAGATGGGAACTGGCACTACAGCACATCCTTGTTTCTCGCCACCCACCTGGCCTTCATTCACCTTAATGCCTACCATCTCGGCATGACTTCACAGTAACTACTCCTTTCTTCGCTCCATTTTAGTTTTCTACATCTTTCATTTTCTGATCTGTCTATTTTTCACTGCCCCCCCCCCCCCCCCCCCCCCCTTCCCCAAAATCTCTGTTACACACAATGCACTTAGGTTTTCAATCTTAGTAACTCATGCACGATGTTTTAGTAGTAATCTGTGTC